>NC_060251.1:98346722-98951125 GCF_921293095.1 Ischnura elegans | reverse complement strand
TTCAATTGAAACACTTCCGCGTGGCCCGCTTTTTCATTTCAATATTTCGACTTCCGTAATGGGAATGAAATGTTGATGTCATGATATTTCAATTATGAAACGATATCCATCGTCACCTCAGGAAAGCAAAATGATTTTTCAGTGGTTATTTCATATTTTGGGAAATGTCATCACTTCGGCGTGGACGATTTGAAAACTAATTATTGTGTGTTATTTCCAAACAGTTTTACGTGGTTCGCGTCCCGGCAGAGGAGAAACAATTTTAGGTTAAAATAATGATCGCGCAAGTAGAAGTAGTCTCATATTTATATTTGAGGAATAGGGTATTTTCCTTCATCAAAGAAAACGGAATGCATTGCGATTCGTTAACCGCCATTTGTATGTTAATAATATACAAATTATTTGGTTTTAGAAATCCCAGTTTAGACGAATGTTAATGGTCAATTTTAACCTCATTTGAAAAAGGCCAGATTGGCGTCCATGCGATTCCACCACACGTGACGTCACAGGGACCCAGATGCTATACGAGTAGTCGGGAGTTTTACATCGTCTGAGATTACTAATGCCTGCTTGAGGCACAGAGCTCAGGGAAAAATCTCTTAATAATTACCTATTAAAATTGCCTAAGGTCGGAAAGTTTCCTTCGTTTGATATGATATTTATTATTAATCCTTGTTTAAGCCAAGCGATACCTGCTAGCAGCCTGCATCGTAGCGGCGCTCATAGTCTCGTACCAAGGTGGACTCACACAGCGGCACCCGGAACCAGAATGACACCACAAGGGCTTTTCCCAGCATTCATACTTAGCCGTCGAGATTTCGCTATTACTGTAATCGCGGTAAATAGATATCGTCATTTAAAAATCTAAAAGGGGTTTGAATTTCATTTATTAATGGTGTTAGTTTCTATCTATGGGCCAACTCGCGGTGTGAGGATTTTTATGTAAGAGCGGCCAAGGGCTCCACACGGATTCCAGGGCATTTTGATCTGTATCCAAACGCTTTGATCTCTGTGCCACCAAGCTCCCTCGTAACTTTCAAACTCGTCGTTTGCTCTTTCTTAATCATTATAGCCTCTTGCGTTAGAATAATTCCCTTCCTGATACCCTTATCACAGGAAAAATAGAGAGTACTAACTGCAGGTAATTTACGCTAAGTTGCCTTCATAAAAGTATGGATGGTGCCAAAATATAGACCCGTTAAAAAATCTTGAGTGGAATGGTATAAAATGCGTTCATTTTCTTCGGTATTGATGAAGAGAAGCTTACTAAGAATCCACTACTAAATTGCAATTTAAACATATTTTTTTCTTTCCGCTTAGCAACGTTTGAAAACTTCGTTCAGGGATTCCTAGAGCGCACAAGTTATATCAGTAATGTGTGTTATTTTAAATGGAGATATGCAGCGACTGCAGAGCGATTTATTTTCAGTTGGATAGTTCTAGCAGTCCGTAGAATAGCCCTTTGTTTTTGACAGATGATGATGATGATGATCGTAAGTGAAGTGGCCATCATTGTAAATTTTTAAGTATAAAACTATTTTATTGCAGACAGTTACGATTGATTACGCATGACTTATATTAATGTATGAAATTCAGCCTGATGCGCTTGCTGGAACTAAAATGTTTGCAATCTGCTCCTTTTCCTGCTATTGGATGAAGTGAACTTTTCGTTTGTGTTTTGTTTCGTTTGTCTCATGTTGGTGCTGACCAGGGAATGCAGATGGTTACAGACGCTCATGAGCCATTATCGAGTCCACTTGTGCATTTAATTTTCATTCACAATACTTCTTATTTTCTTTGAAGATTTTTTTTTAATGTAAGGCATACTCCCTCAGCGCAAAAAAAAACCTTACGCAAGGGGCTAGACAAAATAGGGAAAAGGACGGGCGGGGTAAAATATTGGGTTTCTTCCCCGAAATCACGGCGTCTTTGCGTCGCCTCCTCCTTTTTGTGCGAATCGGGAATTCCCATTCTTCGTCCAGTTTGTGACCCACTTTGATTCCCCCAATCGGGTCGAGTCGTCTTATATTCTCGCGAACGGAACATCCCTTCCCTCTCCCCTGAGCATCTCCCGCTGCCAGAGGAAGTCGAGTCGGCCTGGCTCTTTCCTGCTCCCAACTTCCCCTTCCGCTGTGCGTCTCATCGTTGTGAAAGGTCGTCCGTGTCATTCCCTTGTCTCTTGAATCGCAGTGAGAACAACTTTCGATGCAAAGACCTCTTCGTTCGGCTTCTTCTTTTTATCATAAGTGATTGGCCTCTTGTGGGAGAGATTGAATAGGTCATGCAACAAAACTAAAGTACTCCCAACTCGCATTTTCAATATTATCAATGACAGAAACTTTGTTTCTTCCACGATGTATATTTCTTTATTTCGACCGGTTTCGACTTTTACACCATTATCAGGTACAGAAAATATACGTATATATTCCATTATTATATCAAGTAAAGAAAATACGTACATTTTCTGTAAGTGTAATAATAATAACTGTAATAATGGTGTTACATCCGAAACCTGTCGACGTTTAAAAATATATATATTGTGGAAGTAAATAAGTATATGTTATTGATAATATGGAGCCCTTCCACCAATTACACGCTTCAAGTTTTGGTTAACTCGCAATATTCACGTTTAAAAAGTTATTTTGGTGCTGAAGAATTTGCCACTCACCACATAGAATCGAACTGGCATAACGTTCAAGTAAAACAAAATATAATTATTAACTGTCTGAAAATTTGCAAAAGATATGCTAGGTTAAATGCTGTAAATTGCTTAATGCTAGGATAAATACTGTAAAATATCTTAATTCTCTAAAAAAAGAACTGAAAAAATACTTACACAGCACATGGCTTTAGCTTGGAACGACATGTGAATTATCGTGCCTCTTCCCAGATCTGAGTTCAAATCTCACGCTTTGGAGCTAATATTAAAGCAGAAGCACTGTATCCTTCGTAGAAAGGTCCATTTATTTTATTTGCTGTCTTTCCTTTCCATCCTTGACATCTACTTGTCCCTCGACCGTTGTCCTCTTCAGGCCATCATGACGCAAAACCGGACTGAAATAGGTTTTTTAGTCTTCCTATCAACGATTTCATTCTTATAGGCTTCTATTCTCTCCTAAATTTCTTAAGATTTCGTCATATCTTACTCAGTCGATCCACTAGATAGATCATCATCATTCTTCTGTAGCATCACATTTCGTATGCCTCCTCCTTTTGATATATCCGCTGCTGTCATTTTCCATTCCACACTTTAGTAGAGAAGCATACTTTAAATGTAAGTCCTGATAAATTTTTTCCGTACTTCTATACTTAAATTTCCCGTTGTAAGTAAATCTTTCTTTTGTTGAGTTACAATCTTTGCCTGGACTATTCTACTAATAATTTCTTCCGTCCTTTCTTTTGGCTAATATAATTGCCGTGTGGCCAAAATAAAAGTAGTAATATATCCATCATATCTTTTGTCAATGTTTATTTCAATAAAGGCCAACCTACCAAAGGTCAAATTACCAGTATTAAGGCTTGGGTATCCTCTTCATATTGAAACTCCAAATAATGGACCCCAACTTTCTAAGGTGCGTGTACACTGCGTAACATGTTATATAAACAAGCTACATATCAATAACATGTTTTACGGAAAAGTTACAAATCCGTGTAACAAGTTATATGTAACATGTACATCTAACGTGTTACAAAACAAAAATTCGTGTTGTATAACAAGTGTTTGGTTTCCCTTACGAAGTGGGAAAATGTGTAACATGTTACTGAAAAGAGGTGAGACGCATGGTGGGGATAGCCAGTTGACGGTTGGGCTAGGAATGAATCTATAACATGTTATTTGTGCATTTTTGGCCCGATGGACTCTTGTTATAATACAAATGTTATATAAAACAAATGTTACAAGTAACTCGTCACATATAAATGTTTATACAACATGTTTCACAGTTTAAATGCAGCCTTATGTAGTTGTCCTGGTGAAGTTACCCAGGCAATATCCAGCAGATGTTTATATTTCTAGCGCTTCATTTTTTTGTAGCATTTAAAGCCGGATGTGGTTATGACGATTATATTATGCACGAATGAGTCCCGCTTCGTCCTTACCTGACGGTTTTATTTCCGTCACGTATCTTAAATCTTTCGAGAATTAGATCATTCCAACAAAATGCATGCGTTTGCGTCATTCCAAAACGTTCGGACTCTTTTGAGGGAAATATTCCACAAAGCACAAAGCTCCTTTCAGTTCCGCGAATTCATTTCTTGTGGCTAAGGAGGAAGGATTACATTCCTTATCCCTGTTTACATAAGTTGGAGCGGATTTTGGGAATACCTTAAGTTGGAGCAAAGGAGATTCAGACAGACCGGCAGATGCTTCGTTTTATGGCATTCCTGAAAATACAATTTTATCCTCGAATCCGCAATGTTACGATCGATAAATACAGCTCCATCGGCATCTCAAATATCTTCAATTTAATTCGTTTTGCTTGGCTTTCCATTTGAAGGAATTCCGATTTATTTTTCCGGTGGCTGTCTCATAATCATCGTAATTTTTTGGAAAAATTTTCGCGCTTAATGAATGATTTTTAAAAAATGATTCGTCTAAGTGGCTGCCTTACCTGACGGTTTTACTTCCGTCAAATATCTTAAATCTTCCAATCATCCCTAATTTTACAGCCAAAAAGCATCAGTGTTTTAAAATTCAACATCCAATTTGCTAGTTTCTAGAAAGGATGTTGTTGGTATAGTATTGAGATTAAATTTTTAATCTTGAATACTCGTTAAATGTTTTATGCCTGTAATTGTTTTCCAATGTGTTTTATCCGAACAGCATTTGGATATCCCATTTCGTAGTCATGAAGTAATTTGGATCATGAAGTAATCAGTACTTGCATTGAGGCAGTTCTTATTATGAGATATGTAGGTTGTGGATGTAATTATGCGCTGCTACTGTTCTTTTATCAAAGTGGCATTAACTTGATGTCAAATTGAGCATTTCCTGTGCATAATACAATTTCTCGGTAACGATAACGAGCGTTCCAATTTCCCAGAAATTCAATTTGATTTTTCCCTGCCGGTGAAAAGGAAGTTCTCAGCGTTTCCATAATACGTTCCATAATTGTTTCCTTTGTTTGGCTGAATGCGTTTAGATAACATTGGCTTTTATGTGGTCTGGATGTTAATAAGTTTTAAATTCCACAAGCAAACCGAATCGAGTCTCGTATCTATGAGCAACGACATTCGGATCCAATATTTGGGTCTTCCTACACAACTCATTCATATCTCTTTATTTTTTAATTTATATAATGTGAAAATAATGTAATAATATTTTTTTATAATATTAATAGCTGTTTCAGGTTAAATGGGCGTAATTTCTAACATATTATTGAATTAAACTCCACTGCCAATTTTCTGGAAATACTTTTAATTTTGTATTATCTTTAAGAAGAAAAATCCTGGGAAAAATGTTTTGAAACCCGTCGTGAAGTTAAATAAAAAGTATTTGCAGAAAATTGCTTCCTCCATTTAATTTAATACTTGATAGCAATAATAGTAAAATATATTATAAATTGTCCTTTTCGTAACACTGAGTATATTTTAGAGAAATAATAGACGATTAGTAGACTAATTATAGTTGAGTAATTACTATACCCGGTGAAAACCAGGTCTTTAATCGCTATGATTACCTCTTGCATATTACCTTGGTATCGAAGAAATAACGAGGATTTACGCTTATTTTTACTCCAGATGTATGACTCAAAGAGAAAATAAAAAAAATTTTAAATTATTATTTTTTCTTCTCATTACAGGCTATCAACCGACTAGAAGCTCTGCCAGGAGTCAACATTCCCGTTTGGTCCGTCCTTGAAAGGGATATGGAACGCAATCGTAAGTTGAACTTGTTGTCATCTCTACTTTCGTGCATGCTCAGCAATGGAAAAGGTATTTTTAACGCCTTTGTTATCCTACGGAAAGGGCTCAGACGTACAAATTGGTTTACTTTGTTCGAATTGGTTAGTGAACATGTTTCATTCTCTATAAAATGTTTCATTGGGAAAAAATAACTCTGGATCTGGAATCGAACCATCGACTTGCGCCTTACGGGCTGTGCAGATCACTACACTATCTGGGTTCTCCAATTGCCATGGCAATTTATCCCACGTTCAACGGCGCTAGATGTCAGGCCGTATCTTCATGGAAGACCACATTCCCTTAACCCGTTTTTGCCCATAAGCAGCCTAAGTTGCCAATGGGCATTAATCGGTTATAAATACCCTATCAAAATACCCAGTAAGGATTATTAATACCCTATCAAAAGGAGGAAACTTTCCGACCTTAGGCAATTTTAATAGGTGATTATTAATGGATGTTTCCCTGAGCTCTGTGCCTCATGCATGCATTGGTAATCTCAGACGATGTAAAACTCCTGACTACTCGTATAGCATCTAGGTCCGTGTGACGTCACGTGGAGAGGCATCGCATGGGCGCCAATCTGGCCTTTTTCGAATGAGGTCGAAATTGACCATTAGCATTCGTCTAAACTGGGACTTCTAAAATCAAATAATTTGTGTATCATGAATACAATATTGTTGGGTAACGAATCGCAATCAATACCTTTCGTTTTCTTTGATGAAGAAACTACCCTAATCCGGCGTCGGCAATAGCCTGCTTTTGTCGAAAGGTACAAGGGAACCACGGCTTAGCGCCCTATCCAACGGACGCAGTGTTATATCTGAATTGCCCTCCACACAATTCTCCACCAGGTATCTGAAAGCCTTTGAGAAATCTCCACCGCTGCCGGGATTTGAATCCGGGCCTGCTGG
This sequence comes from Ischnura elegans, assembly GCF_921293095.1. Classification (NCBI taxonomy): domain Eukaryota; kingdom Metazoa; phylum Arthropoda; class Insecta; order Odonata; family Coenagrionidae; genus Ischnura; species Ischnura elegans. The sequence goes on along the minus strand of NC_060251.1, from coordinate 98,944,310 downwards.
AGGGGGTATTTTTATTCTTTAGTTCCCATTTCTTGTGTTGAGTTTCTAGAGTTCTTGATTCCCGATATCCTTAGATTCTTTGTTACAATGGTGGACTTTACATTGAAAATTAAATTTATTACCTTTTAAGGTGGATTTGCGATAGTATTTTTGTGATGATTACCTTCTGAAGGCGACTATAATTTGCGGAAATGTTTATGATTTTTGCAACGTTATTGCGGAAACGTATTTCGGTTAGTAAACTATTTTTAAATTCGAATACTTTTTCTACCTACTCAAATTATTCCGCAAGTTCAAGACGAAGTGGTTTTCATAAAATAAATTAATTTATGTATTTCCGACTTTAAAGAAAAAATCCTCCCCTAATGTCTGCTAAACCTGACCCACCATTCGTCTTGCACCCGTATTCTGTTCGACTTCTGTTACGTTAATTGCAGTTACTATCTCCGTGTATCACATAAGCTGAATCCTTTTCAGCCTCCACTCCTTTCATCTGCCCATATCGACCCCTTTCATTCAAATACCAGCCCGCATTTCACTCCGAAAGCCAGTAAGGGCCGACTCTGTGTGCAATTTGTATCCTACGAGACCCTCAAAGGCCATTACGTCAGTTAAGTGAGGTCGAGACACCGCCATGGCGTGCTTGTATAAAAGGATTTGTAAAAGGCCAGCAAATAGCACTGGACGGCCATAATAATTTTTTTTCGAGCCCTGATACCATTCCTGGTGATTCTAATGTAAAATGACCTCCTGAATCCGAAAATGCCATCCGTTACCTCCATCACTAACCATTTTCGGGGGAAGACCCCCTCTTATTTCTATCACTTGGCGATAATTTGGAGGGATGAGAAGGATTATTTTAGCATTTATATTTCCTATCAGGTTTTTGAGTGGAAAAAAGTTCTAAAATATGAACATTTATGGCAAGGAAGTCGACTTGGGGGGGGGGGGATTCGTTTCCGTAAATGTCAAAAAAAAACAAAGACTATAGTTTGACCTGGAGTTTGGCGCTATGCGGTGGAGGAATGAAAAGACGAGACGTTCGAGATGTGGGTGTAGAGGAGAATGGAGAAGGTGAAGTGGGCGGAGAGGAGTAAGAACGAAGAGGTACTTGTATGATCTTAGGTTTTCCCGGCGTATCAGTTGCAGAAAAGTTTCTCGGGTTTCCCACCGGTTGATGTCGTCCATGTCTCCCGAAGTTTCGATCCGCGACTTGCTGATCATCCTCAGGGGATCGTCCGAATGATGGCTAGAGGATGAAATGAATGTGGCTAGAGTTCGGAAGATCCCCTGAGGATGATCAGCAAGTCGCGGATCGAAACGTCGCGAGACATGGACGACATCAACCGGTGGAAAACCCGAGAAATTTTTCTGAAGAGGTACTTTGTACCTTGGGTTAGGAGAGCAGATTAGGAGGAGATACAGGGTTCGGATGGAAAGAGTAGCAAGTGGGAAGGCGATGGTATGGTATTTGGATGAGGCGACCGACACCTAAGGTCATTTTAAGGGAAGGGAGGAGATAAACCCGGTGTCGGCATTAGCCTACTCATAACGAAAGACGCCAAGAGGACCACAGCTTAGCGTCTTATCCGACGGACGGAGTGCTGTGCTTCAGGTGCCCACCAAAAGGCACTAAAGCAGGAATCGGTCAGCCTCTCCACCGGATCAGGTTTTTTATACCTGAAGTTTCGATGCATCGTCATCAGGGCTGATGAGTGTCCACAACCTTCGGCCCTAATGAAGATGCGTGAGTGGATCATCTAAACGTCGTCTATGGAAAACATGACCCTGTGGAGGACCCGATAAGATTTCCTGCGACTAGTACGACTTTTAAGCCTACGAGCGATAATAGCATATTTACATTTATTGCCATTAGAAAAAATCCCCTGACCTGGGAAACGAATCGCGGGCCTTTGACTTTCCGGGCATCTGCGCAGTTATGGCGCTATCCAGGTTCTTTAAGTTGATTGTTTGAGGCGTTACTTTATGGAATTTATTCATATTGAATGAAAATTAAATTATATTTTTTCCATATTAAAAATGTGGAAAAGAATGAAATTTTATATGTGGAAAAAACATTAATTTTAATTCAACAGCTCTTTAATTTCAATGGAAATTTTACCGAGGTTTATATTTCTATATGTTAGGACCTCGCGGTCATTAAGGATAGCAATGCGGGGGAATAAGGACTTCAATTCCCATAACAATATTATTTAGGCTCATGGTGTCCCATTTTAGTGTATTTTTGCGGGGTTGTGGGGTTGCAGTACAAGTGTAGTTGTACTAGTATAATGTATGTTTGAAAAAGTACTTACGTCAAGTTTCTAGATATAACACGGTCGAGAATCGGGGTGGTGTGGTGGCTAGAGTGTTGGCTTCCCACCCCGTCGACTCGGGTTTACATCCCGGCGGTGGCAGAGAATTTTCAGAGACTACCTGTTCCCTACTTGCATGTAATGTGGACGACATTTCAAGCGCAACACTCCGTCCGTCGGATGGGACGTTAAGCCGTGGTCCCGTTGGCGCATTTCGTTAAAAGCAGGCTACTGGCTACGCCGGGTTTCTCTCCACCCTTCCTTCCATACCCTTCCCTCATGGAGCATGATCGTTTGAGCGGAAGTAATGAATTTTTTTTAAGGAGTGCTGCGGAATGGTGAAGTTTACTGTTTTATTCGGAGTTTGCATCGATGTATACTTTTTATAATATGTTTTGGTTTTTCCCAAACTTCCGGGAGCACATCCGACGCCCACGCATTTGCCGGAACGGATTCTCCTCAGCCCTCCTCTCTTACCCTTTTTGAGTCTTCCAATCCCTCACCTCCCACGCCCTCTCAGCTTTTCCCTTTTCATTTTCCGAGTGAAGTGACCCGAATGTATATACATATGTATTCGCTGTCTTCTCTTTTCTGAGTCACTTGAATCCCACGCCTCAACGATAAAGTCGACATTTACGTCACTTCCTAATCCTGTACCCTGGCTTAACTCTCGAGTATAACCATTTCTTGAGCCGTACTGAGTTCAGTGATATAGGCATCCCTTTTCGTTCTGCAATATACTGTATATACGGTGGCGCATCCAGGGGGAGACACAGGGGGCACGCCCCCCCACCCCCCACCAAACCGATTAATTTTAGCAGAAAAGTATTAACCTATAAAATGCATGAATTCTCTCACACCAATATGTTTTAGCAAAACAGCCTCCCTACTACCCTTCAACTGTGTAATTTTAAGTGCCAAAATAGCATAAAGTGTGATTTTTAGAGATACATGTTCAATGTCCGTATTTTCCCCAGATAGAGGTTCCACCCCCATGACCTCCCCACAACTCATGGTTCTGATTACGTCCCTGCTGTGGGCCGCCGGAAAAATGTGAAATATTTTAATAAGCATAAATAAACGTAATTTTAAGTTTCTTTAAGATTAAATCTTGAATAAATTCTTCATTACTATTAACAGCATTTTTGAAGTAACGGAAATAATAAATATATGCATTCGTTACCAAAACAAAAAAAATAATAAAATGTAAATAATAACTTGTAATAAATAATACAGAGAGTAATTTTTCACTTCTAAAAAAAAGTTAAGGAAAGTGCGTTCCGGCACTGCTAATATTTCCATGATGTCACTGGTTTTATGCTACATTTATTCTTTTGCAATACCTCGACGTGTGGTTGAAATTTGAGCATCGCGCGGCGCCAAATCTTTTCACCTCATCCCCTTCCCTCCCCGAATCTTCGTCCGTGTACACTTCACACTTCATCCTCGACATCAGCCCATGCAGATTCCAGGCATCGCCTTTCAAGCTGACATTCCCTTTTCCCCAACCCTTCCTCTTCGCGAGCGATCCTGTCAGCGGTATTAAGATTGCCCTTTTCAAACACGTCCCTTAAACCCCTTTCTCACGACCCTGTGACACCCCTACTAGAGAATCAGCTCCCTTGTGTGCATTTACATTTGGGACATCTACATTTGAATGGCTTTTCGGACCAAGAATAGCAAGAATAAAATAATATGCATACTTTTTCGCAAATGTATTTCGCGACGAGACAAGCTCAGAAGCTTATTGCATCATTTTTAAGGCTACCGTGCAGTGTGCAATCATTGGTATATTTGTAAAAAAATGAGGTCTGGAAAATTTTCGGCGTACCTACTGCTTCAAAGTTAACTATACTAATATTATTGCTGTGAAATTATTCTACCGGTTGAGGAAGGCGTTAATTGAGCACCTGTGTCCTCCGTTTTTCATCTAGAAGCTTCCTCTCCTCACCCACCGTATCCAGCACTTCGTCGTACTTGCGTAAATTCACCACAGCCGGAGAGGTGGTATATATACGCACCGGAGGTTGGACGAATCAGGGGTATATAAGCCCGCTAAAATTGAGGATCGTCGTCGTCGTCCTCCTCCTCTCCGTCCACTTCACCTCATCCATGTTTAGGTAGGTTTGAGTGCATTATGTAAGAAGTATAATGGTAGTCCCCTCACCCTTCGTGGAATTTCCACTTATATTCACTATAAGACCTACTCCCTCTCATTCTATCTAAAAACCCTATTCTCTTCCCTCCTCTACCCTCGTTTACCTATCATTCTACCCCCTAGCAAGTTTTCAATATCCCCTCCCCGCTAAGTACTCACTCCATCCAAACATTCTGTCTCCTCCGTATCTCATTTAGATAATGCCACCATGTCCAGCACTTCGTCGTTCCTCCCCCTCTCCGTCCACTTCACCTTCTCCATTCTTCTCCGTACCCACATTTCGAACACCTACTGTCTTCTCTCATCCTCCTTCCTAAGAAATCATGTTTCCGCTAAGGTATTGCATATGGCGTGAAATAATTTCCAGGTATTGTAATATGATTTCAGAAAGTGGAGCCTGAGATTTTTTTTTATAGCCGACATTGGTTGTTAATCCACCTTCATGTCTCTGTAGTCCGTGAATTTTCTCATGGTAGTATTTATTTTAGGATAGCGTATTGAGTAAAGAATATTCGTCTCTCGCGCTCGCGTTTTATCTTTGGTATGTACCACCGGGGGCGTTACGATAAATGTTTGGAGAAAATCAATTTCCGCGGCCTTTGCTTTCCTCAAGGAATCCGTGAGTTTTTCGCTCATTTTTTTGCTGCTCTTTTGTTTTAAGGCGGCTATTCATCACGGCTGCTCTTAACCAAAGCAAAACGCGGCCTTTTTCAGCGTATACTGCTACTACTCCATGTTGTAATGTTTTTACAAAATCCAGCTAGTTTGTTTAAACAGTAATCTCGTTTTAACCTTTAATAGCACGTAATATTTAAGCAATATGCTAGAAGAAAAATGATGCTAACTTAATTTCGAATTATGGAGAGAAATAATTAGGTAACATTATGCGTTTACTCACGGTCTGAAATTGCTTCATTTCTCTCCAAAATGCAATGATTCTGTTTATTTTGCTTACTTTATGAGAATACCTCGGTCGTTATTCGGTAGAATGTTTTCTGTGTAAAATGAAATTGACGTGGTGCACAAAATAGTATGCATATCATTAGCAGGCTATGGTCAATTATGCAGCCATTTCCATGTGAACGTCAAAGATATTTGGAGGACGAAATGCCTAGCTAAGATCAATGTTTTTTTCTTGTGTAGAATCTTCTCAACATTTCTTTCAATCAGTAGTATTTTCAATCAAATTGCGTTGTTTGCTCTGGTGTCATGGTTAACAAAAGATATTACGGTCAAATAGCTCTTTTATGAATTTTTTGCCTAAAAATTTCTTATATATGCATTCGTTTTAACCAAAACAAAAAAAATGTAATAAAATTTAAATAATAACTAGTAATAAAAAACACAGAGTAATACATATTTCACTTCTAAAAAAAGCTAAGGAAAGTTCGTTCCGGCACTGCTAATTTTGCCATGACGTCACTGGTTGCATGCTACATTTATTCTTTTGCAATATTTACGTTTCACAGTAAAATAAAATTAGAAAATATTAAAGTTTGCCCTGAATCATGTAGGTATTTTTCATTTATCCGCATAAATTATAGTTACCCATCTCGGTTAGCGTTTTCCACTAGTCTCAAAAATCCCTGTTAAATTTCGCATTAAGTCCTTCAGCCCTGCTAGCTGTGTAGTATTCACACTTTCTTTCTCAGTATCGCACAATCACTTTCTCTCTCATTCTTACGTACAATCGTTACGTATGGTGTTATATAAAGAGTCAGTAATTAGTTTTTGAGACTAACATGCATTTGGTGGCCGTAAATACGTGATTTAATGAACTCGAGGACATTTGTTAAAAATATCTGGAACGTAGTAAATGTGGGCACCTCCTATTAAATAATGTAATCTCGACTCGCGAATTAATCACGAATAATGAGCGCATCGTTGGGATTCAAGTTGATGTTTATGTGCATCTATGATATTAAGGATGAGATGATTCGTAAAATTCACGTCTCGTTAGCTAATGAATTCATGTCGTGTGCCATCTATGTGCGTGTCGACTGCCGCAGGTTTTGGAAACACTTTGAGAAAATCATGACGATTTCGTGAATAATTGTTCTAAATACATGCTCTTCAAGGAGAATATTAAGTCTAGATGCCACCTTCTATTTCCCGAATGAATGCTAGCGAACTGTAAATTCAACCTTTGACTCTGTTGTGCCTATTTTTTGGCGTACAGGTCCGCGTATTCCAAGTCAATTGTTTTTGTTGGCGTCCATTGTGAAAAGAGTATTCATTTCATGCAAGATCCAATTCTCTTTGATTGTTGGCGCCTTATTCTGCTCGTCTTGTAGATTCAAACGCTTTTCCAAAGACGGGCTTATTTTATTTCTAGAAGTGCATGTTCTTGTTATATTCAGGAGCCATCTTTGAGGATCATGCTTGAAGCATTAATGCAAGCGTTATAGATATCTGGAATGAGACATATTGGAGGCTACGTGTTATATTTCCTTTTGACAGAAGTTCGCAGCTAATGCTTTGATTGCCTCTTTGACTTTTTACTTGAACGAAGGAAGCGCGGGGACTCGCATGGTCTTTTATGAAGCCTGTGTGACATTTTAGCGCTGGCATTTTGATATATTTTTGCAACCAAAGGATTGACATTTATTTTATTTTTTGCCTTTGTGTGAATATGGATAGGGTATCCGTTTGAAATGAGTAAATTTGCCAGCTGCGGTGATCCAAATAATTTCTCCCGTCAGAGATTAAACGCCCACATGTATCGCATATTTTGAATGTTTAAACAAATTGATGTGAATGAAGTTTAGTTTCCTAAAATGATGTGTCCTTCCATCCCCTTAGAATTCGTTGGGGCCATGCAATACCTTCTTCCAGCGATTATTATTATTAGTATTATACATTGCTGCAAGTAGGCTATTGCCTGGTGGCAACATTAGATGTACATGAATAACAAATGTGTACATACCAGGTTTCTATCTATCTAATACAAAGTTTAGAAACAGAATAGACACCCATGGTAAAAATAATACACTAATTCTAATCTCATACAACTAAGAATTTAACATTGTCCTAAAAACCAATTTCAAACAATCCATTAAATACATTAATTCTAATATAATACAACTAAAAAATGAACATTGACCCAATTTCGCACTCTCCCTTTTAAACCACTATGTAATTAATCAATAAGTGATGCACACTTCTTCCTAAAAATTATTATTATATTATGATTATCATGCGGACATCAGTTTTAAACCTGCAATTGGTTAATATGCCGGGAATACCGGGACTTGCCACGGTAATAACTTTACGGAGTCACCCGCAAATTTCCGGAAATCGAGGGATCCGGGTTCGAATTCCGGTAAAGTCGAATGATTTTTTTCTCTGTGGATTTTTCGTGCAATTGGATACATGGAAAAGTGAATGATTTTTGTGGAAAAGAATGCGTGAGATATTAAACGCCCAGATCAGTTCTTTCCCGAACAAGTATTTTGTGATCAACCTTCACTGCTGAAAATGAATATATGTGATCTGAATAAGATTTATTTCTTTCGCTTATATAATAGCGACTAGTTTATTGGAAAGGAGATAGTTTAGTTGTAGTTTACCGTACAAAATATGGAATTAATGTCAAAATTAGCCAAGTTAAAAAGTTTTTTAGAAATCAAAAGTTCCAATTCTTACTTAAATGTAGCTGGTATAAATAATATGCGTTACATATGCTAGGAATTGGTAACACAGCTGCAGTTTGATCTTTTTGTGCCATCAAATGTATGCTAAATTGAAGCATCCTTGTACGTCAAGTTACAGCCATATTGTTATTATTAATTCCTTGATGGTAAAACCAATGACGAATTAATAGCCATTTCGCAATTTGGTCAATTCCGAAGATACCATATTGACAGGGTGAGCTGCCGCATGGTAAAAGTTGAAGTTAATAAAATTTTGAACGCCTAAGTTCTGAGTTAAAATTAGGTTGGCTCATAATTTCGAAAAACAGTTTACCTGAAAATGTTTATGGCATCATCATCGGTATTTATCAATCCGGTGAAGATAATTTGGCGGAATAACATGCATTTCGAATAAATGAAAGCTATACCTCTGTTATTCCGTATGAAATTTATTTGTGATCGATTTTGAAGTATAAGATCATCCTCACGAACCGCACAAGAAGATTCTCACTCCATGTGAGTCTCCTCGGTCGCAGATAAACTTTATGTTTCATAAAAAAACGTTTTGGCCTCATTATAATCATTCATTGGGTTAAAGATGTAAACATTACTTCAATCTACGTATGACAGACGAATTAAGACGGTGTCGTAACCAGAAAAACTATACCTACTTCGTCAAATTGTTATTTTTAGTGATTAAGAGTAATTTACAATGTTTTGCAGTAATTTAGAATAAATTTCTCTAACCTTAACTTAAGGGTGGCTGGCGATATTTGGTGGAACTAATAACATTGTCACAGATACACAATCATTATATCTGTGATTATTTTCCCGAAATTACTCTTAATAATTAATTATCGTAATATATTTTTATAGCTCTATAATTTGTTTATACGTGTCAAAATTATATCCCTATTTCATTGTAAGCCCTAAAGAAGGAAAATAAACTTCCTAAAACTCTCCGTCGGAAAAAAATGCTTTTCTATTATTTTTTCGGCGCATGGCTTACACTCCAAGAATCTCATTTACTATAAAAAAAAGAGTTCAAGAAAAGAAGTGAAAAAAAAACTCTTTTTGTCGAGCATATTCCTCGAATATTCGCCTGGCAAAATCGATTCGACGAAGTGGGTACAGTTTTTTTTTCGGCCACGACGTACTCTTCATTTGTCCCTCATACGTAGCTTGAAGTAATTTTAAATCCTCTCATCCAAGTTCTCAATAAAATTTTTGGATCACGGGGCATCACATAAATCATCGGACAATCCTTTCCACTTGCTAGTAATCATCGTTGGCACTTCATCGGGATGATTCTGTTGGCTCGCTGCGACGAAAGGTTTGCTCTCTGATTTCCGAAGGACACATTCAGTTCACGGCGATAGGCATTTGTCATTCTCCGCACGCGGAGGATTCTCATTGTCTTCCGGATGCAAGCCAAGGTTCCAGGGGTTCTCAAATAGGACGCCGTTGTGTTTGTTTAATCTTGTGACCCGCATTGAGCCGTCATGCATTAAACTGGTCACAATTGTTTGTTACCAAAACGACTTTGAAATATTTTCCCGTACGGCTAACAATGGCTTGAACAACTAAGGATGAAATTTTTAAAAAATGGTGTCCTCAATTTTCCTTCGTAAGAATTAAAATTGTCCTAATTTCCCTGCTGATTTCGTTTTGGATCTTTCACCAACCCTACTGTGGAGTAACTTTATTATGATATTAGCCAATTAAACTGAGGATCTTGGGTTCATCCAATGTGGGTAGTTGCAGTGAGAAAGGTATTGAAAAATATAATTTTAGCTTTTAATTGTCAGCCGTAGTGATGTGAATATCGCTATTGTGATTCAGTACAAAAGTACTGATTGCAATAAGTGGATGGAATGACAAAGAAGTCCCCTAACCATTAAAAAACATTTCCTTGCGTTTCATTCGGGTATTTCAAGTTCTGGGGTGAATTTTGAAGTTATAATAAACAGCGGACTTGATGCCGCCCTATTCCAGTCCAAACCGTATCTAAGCCCGTGATTTATGCTTTGAAAATATAATTTAATTGTGTATGAGGTCATGTGAGCACTGTGGAGTAAATTATAAGTCATTTATCATAATTTATTCGTCATTAGTTAAGGTTTCTAACCAGAATAAATTTTATACTGCTCATCAAGCTTCGAGTTACTCAACGGTACGAAATGATATTCTCGTCGCAATTTGTTGACTTAACCTCCCACCAACAGCGTTGTCTCTTTTTCCCTAGGTTTTCCACGTGAATTATATTGCGCGTCTGTCTCTGCTTCAGCATATTTTAAGCGCTTAAATTTACCATCGAGGCGTTATGTCCCTAGTAACCGCTCTTTTATGGAGTCAATTTCCGCCGAGCCGTTGTAGGTACGTAATTGAAATTGTCCTTGTGTTTATGCAACCCGCAGGTCACGATTCTGCCTCGGAATTTTTATGTACACGACCAGCTCGCTCTGTTTTCGGCTCATTTGATTCCCTTTCTGAATTCGCATCCACACGCAAAGGCTCTTGTTTGGAACGAAATAGAGATCTTCAGTGTAACAATGCGAGTCTATCTAAAACTGCATGGTATCACAAAAGTGGATAGTGAAATTTACCAATGAGCAGTAGATGAAGTGAGTGAAATTTAAATTGACCGACAGATTTTTTAAATTATTTATGATGTAATTCTTGACCACATTTTACACACTCTTTCTTTGCATTTTCTTCGTCTGTTTGTCTATTTCATTTCGATGGAATTTTGTATTTTATTTGTATCTATATCTCCACTGTCGGATCGGCTTGAAATGTAGCACACTTTCTTGCTTCTGATAACGATACATTGATTTTCTGATAGTTGAATTTGGGGAAAATCAACTATAAGAAATTTTTATTCTTTTTCCATAGCGCTCCAATTAATTAACTAAATTCTCATGTTGAAAAATAGTTTCACATTCTCTCAATCATTGGCGTTAGTTATAAATGTTTTGGAAGATATCTCTTTAAGAGCACTAGTTTAAATCGATTAGATGATTCGTGGATCTCTCCATTTCCCGGGTTTTCCCCGCGTTTTGTTTTCAGAGGTGACGACAGTTTCGCCAAGAGTCCACCAGGCGTCTTCAGGTCTAAGTAATGATTTCCGTGTTTTTTGCCGCGCATATATAGCTCCTTCCTCGCGGCCGCGGTGTTGTTGGCCGGTTACCCTTGCTGCTGCGCCGTGATTGGCCGGATTTATGGACACTCTCTTCCAGGAGTTGACTATGTTATATTCTTCTTCTCAATTGATATCATCACTTCGATTTACTACTAAGTAATAAATGCACTAAATAGTAAAAAAAACTAAGCTTTTCATCGCTCTGAAAATAAGGCATGGGTGTTGATTAGGTTTAGATATTAATGTTGCCTGCCAATTTATTCTAACCCATCAGGATCGTTTATATTCATAACTAATATAACTAGTCAGCACTCGAGACGATAACATTACTCATTTTACTCGCCGTGAAACCACAAGATTTTTCTTCTGGTACTTTGTTATTTCAATACTTGGGGATAAATAATAATTTAAAAATCATTCTTGTCGCTAATATCGCTATCTTGTCTACGCGTCCCAGGTTTACGAGAATCAGTGGCTTGGCCAGGTATTTCGTGCGGGGAGGGGGGGTCCAAAAGGAGGAGGGAACATTTTTTAAAAACAGGGTATTAAGTAGAGGTTTTAAACTGATTTAACTCTTTTCATTATCGAAAAAAACTTCATTTGTTGAAGAAATATTTTAATGTTTGGAAGGAAATTTCTTAGCTTTTCTACAAAAACACACACTTTATTGCCGACTAGTTTCGGTTACACTGTACCATTTTCAAGACTGAAAATCTCTTGAAAATGGTACAGTGTAACCGAAACTAGTCAGCAATAAAGTGTGTGTTTTTGTAGAAAAGCTAAGAAATTTCCTTCCAAACATTAAATATGGAATTCTACAAAGTAAAGGCCTCAACAATTCAGTGTCGCAGGAAATATTTTGTAAATTCATGATTTTTCGATATTTTCATTCTTTTATGAAGGAAAACAATTGTGTTTTTATATTTCGAGGGTGGTCCGGACCCCCCGGATGCCCCCTAGGCTACGCCACTGGTGAGAAAACATTATTTGTCTCGTTGGAATTGCACTGGCTGTGTAAGTAAGCGTATGCTCACTCATTCTCAACAGTGCCCGTGTTCTTGCGTTAATTTTATTTTTTAATTTTAGAGTGACACATTCGCACGTGTACCTTTCCTCGGGAGTGTATGCATCATGTAAACAGGCTTTTTGTCACTTTCGGAGAGTGATTTACCTCTCCAAAGAACATAAACACCTTCGCAGCCCAGTACTCTTCCAGATGAATTGCTCGTTCATGTCCTATTGCTTTTTGCCATTACCTGCGTTGCTTCATCGTGTGTAGTGTGTTTTGTCTCGGTCTCCACTGTTTATTTGTTTTTTTTTTTTGAATGGCATGCTTTTGCTTTTTTTGCTCCATAGAAACTTTGCCGTTTGAATTTATCACTAAAATTTTTACGATTTTCAACTTTATGTCGCTGAGCTGTAATTAAACGGACAAATACCTTTTTGATGGATTCTTTCATCGCCCCGACGCGGAGTTGAGCTGCGCCTCTATGGTGGTATAATTTCCTAACAGTAATGACGATAGCATTTACGATCGTCCTTCTATTGAATCGTGAATGTCTTTAAATTGAGTCTTCCGTCTCCAGGCTGTCTGCATTTTCTAGCAATTTTGATATCTTTGTGAGGTGCAGATATAGTCGCAGAGTTTCAGTGCTAGAAGCGAGGAATATTAAACAGCCCATGGTGCTCGTAAGGGTTCAATTGCAGGAAATACATTAGTAGGGAATAATAGGAGGTTTATACTTTAGCCGTTGTCTTTGAAGTGAATTCTCTCAAAATCTATTTACTGATATTGTCAAAAAAAATTAAGTGTTCCGGCTAACCACTGTAAAGGTTGCTGTTAGCAAAATATTGACAAATTAAAACGGCGTTTTGAAAAATCGTTTTATTCTTCAAATACAAAATGTAACAACTTCTATAAATGAGGCATATTTTGTGTGGAATCTGTAATTTTTAGCCATTATCTAAACATTTTTAGTCAAGAGCCATGGAGCACTGTTCACTTTTCAAAAACGCTCATCCTTAAAACGCTCATATTTTTTATTTTCCTATTATGTTTGCTCAGCTTATGCAGGGCCTGATTTACCTTCAGGCAAAATAGGCGCGTGCCTAGGGGGGTCACAGTCTAAGGGCCGCCTTCGGTCACCTCATGGGAGTGGCTATGCCTTATCATAAAAATCGGGGAGGGGGGGGGACTCAAGTGAGGAGGGACGCTCAATGGAGCGGTGCCTTTAGCGTAACATTGGGTAAATCCGGCCATGCACATTTGCTAAAAGGTTTATGCAGCTGTATAAATCGGCATTCGCCTTTGGAGTAACAACTACTTGCCCCAACTTCACTAAACTTAAGCTTTAGTTTTATTAAGGTGTAATAAAAATTGTCGTACTAGTGTGTCGCATATCCGAATTAGATTCGGGGGTTACAAATAACTGTTTCCCCTGAGATATTGTTAAAGATAAATATTTAGTATAATTTATTCCATGATTCTTCTCGCTTAGTCAACGATATCATAGATTTGAGGAAAAATTAATAATCTAGTCTCACGTGGAAGTTTTTTTATGCCACCATGATAGACTTCATCATATGTTATGTTATTTACGGCGTGACTTAGCGAAATTTACTGATCATTTTTATAAAAAAATAAGAATAACTTCATTATTCCTTATGGTTTTTTGTGAAAACTTCACTGTGATCTGAGTTTGGAAGGGAATCTTCATCAAGACGAAACCGAGGTCGCATTGAAGTTTTGTAATAAAGATGTTTGAAAAAAATAAAGCTTTTATTATTATTTTGAAAATTTAAAAGCCTTTACTTGATATTAGCCTTATAATTTTCCTGATGAACGAACACCCTTAATATGTATTTTACATGTTCCTATTATGTTTGTTTAGCTTTTGGTACCATTTCCAAAAGAAGTAGCCCACATATTTTTAAAATGTGTTGCAGTTATATATTTAACTGAACCTATGTGCCTTAATAGTAAGTATTAATTGGCACAACGCTACATTTAGTGTACTTATAATATATTCCTATTAATTTACATCCTAAATAATGTTTGGCTGGCAATTGAAATTACTTTTTAATTTTTCTTTAATCTTTGCATCATCGACTTGGTAACTCAAAGCGTAATCATTGCATCGTTGAAACCTTGTAAGTGGAAACCGTAAGGTGATCAATTCTCAATTTTCAACGTGAATTAATCATTAATGAGTGTCAAACTGGATTTAATTGAAGTGGCAAAACTTCCGACCTCGCGCAAATTTGTTTTACTTTGGGTTATTAGTCACTGTTAAGGTTGTCGCATTCCTGTCCTGAGTGCGGTTGGCTGTAAGAAGAGTAATTTTCCATGGCAAATGATTAGTCTTCGTTGGCACATGGGGTTTGCTAAGTGCGCTTCCTAAATATTTTATCACGTGCGTGGACATACTCGACGACCAAAGTTTTCCTCCTCAGGTGTTGATGTTGGCTTAAATCACGGTGATAACTCCCTCGGCGAGAGGAGGAAGAGGAAAGATAGATTATAGTCAGTACTTTTCCACAGGTGCGTTATGGAAGGATTTCATTTTTCTGCGGACGCGCATTCCCTGAAGTGAATAATTGGTGCGGGTCGTCGACCTGGTTCACCTACGTGAAAACTTAGTAAGTTGTTTGCAGTAAGAATGAAGTGGGAGAGCCTCGAAATATACGCAGTTTTAAGGGGGGTACAGTGGCACGTGCCCCCCCTCCAACAGACGCTCAAAAAAATGTGCAAGATTTTTAATACGTTCCCATTATCATTACGTTCGTTTTGTTTTGTATAATCAGCGTTAGAGTTAAATGTAGAGGGTACGTGACAAGCTTTTCTTTCGCACTCCAATTCAGGTATTTATTTAAGGAGTTGCTCACATACAGCATTTCTGCCAATTTATAGTGACGCAGTAACAAACATAAAATTTTAACCAAAAAAATTGAACAGAGAGCAGTGGCATAAGATAGTAAAGAACAAAACAGAAGGCACGAGGAAAGGGAGGTGGAGAGGGAGGTTTATTTATTAGGCGAGGAATGGGACATGGCGAGTTTGATAAATGAGTTTAAGGGCAGAAAAAACGGGTCAATATTGTCTGGTAATGAATTGAGCAAGGAGCAAAGGCGGTGTTGGAGTGAGCGCTTAACGAGGGATAAGCGTATGGAATAAGGAATGTGTACGAGTGGGTCGGCAAGGCACTCTGAAATTAATGGATGAAAGCAAATCAGGACAATCAATGTGTGAATTTAGAATTTTGTGAATAAGTTTTAAGTCTGTTTTAATGCTTTGTTGGGAGAGATCAGTCATTGATAGGGAAGATAAGAGTGAGCTGGTGGACATGTCACGCTAGTGGGGAACTCTGCGTCTTACGATTCTGGCGAAGAAGCTTGGTATACTGTCAAGAGAGGTGAGGCAGGAGGGGGCTGCGATGGACCATATGGGAGAGCAATATCCGGTGACTGGAAGGATAAATGCCGAGAAATATGATTTTAAAGCTGTGGGATCGGCTATTTCTGTGTAGCGGTAGAGGAGGCCTAAAAGTGACATAGCTTTGCTCTTGATTAAATGAATATCAAAAGTAAAGTGAAAAAAGAAGGTAGCGAACCGAGATGGTGTGATGCGAGAGTCAGAAAATCATTAAAGCGATAGGGAACATTGCGTGTAAAAATGAAAATAATCCCTGTGATGTACCCGCTATTGATCGCGAGTAAATAATTAAAAAATATAAGCTGTTATAGAAAATATGAAAGAAAACCGACGTTATTTTATATGTAAATTATCAATACGTATTTTCATATTTATAACTATTATATTAAATTAAAAAAGAAATTACTTACAGTAATTGCTTTATGTTGTTCTTAATTCAAAATATAATGAGACAGTTTGCATGTCAAACCCATGTGCTCCTGCCAGAAAAAAATCCAGGATCATGGGAACATTGTGAAGGAAATTTTAATAGCGGTGAATTTAGATTAATTTGCCTATGAATGTGCGTCTTAATCAAAGAAACTCGGTTGAAGTGTTCGTCTCTTGGATGGCTCATGCTATTTACATCGTCCATTTCAATTAAATGTTTAAACTTCACTCCCAACATTTATTTTATGCAGTTTACTTAACTTGATGTTCATTCTGGCCTAAATGGTGAAATTAAAATTTTGTGCATAATAATTAACAAAAACTTGTGTAATGATATAGTGTGATTACTCCCCATTTTACACCCATTGTCGGGGAAAGGTTTCCTATATTTTTCATGTAGGTAATTTTAAGAATCAATTATTGAGCTATTGTTATTGTTCTTTGTGTAAGTGTTTAGTCCTTCCATGCAGTGAACTTTACAGCAGTAGTTAACGCTTTGTATTAAAATGCTGGCGTTATTAAGTTAGTTTTAATACATTCA
Organism: Ischnura elegans; assembly: GCF_921293095.1. Lineage (NCBI taxonomy): Eukaryota > Metazoa > Arthropoda > Insecta > Odonata > Coenagrionidae > Ischnura > Ischnura elegans. The sequence continues at coordinate 98,927,661 of NC_060251.1, read as the reverse complement.
ATAAACGTTTTTTTTCTTTTCATAAAATGCTAAATTATATTATTGAAAACCAATGCCAACCTACTTTATTGACGACCATAAGAGGATAAAATTCAGTTAGCAATCAAAGGTTTACGTTGACTTTCTTCTGCGTGATTTCTCAAGCTCGGGATTAGTTGCGCAGAACATCCACTTGTGCGTCATCTAATCCTCATGTTAATTATTCTCCCGCTTGGTGAAGACTTTCGTTGGCTTTCATTGAAGTACCCGTCGACCTTCCCATTGAAATTCTCCCACCTTCGAAGTCTCCATCTTCCCTCTCCCAATGCTCCACTGGATATGTTGGTCTCTGACCACTTTCCTGTCCATCTTTAAAAGTGTTAAGCTTCTTACAATTCCCCGGCAAATTTCTATTGCATAGAAGCTGGATGCGCCGTATTCGGGTGTCCAGCCGGAAGAAAGTGTGCATCTTCTCCAACTTCTCGAGTTCCGAGCGTTCCTCGTCATTAGGGAATGATTCTTCGATCATTCCATCTTTCCCTGATGACAAGGAACGTGTCGGACCTCGAAATGTTGTGAAAAACGTACACTATCAGCCGGAATGAAACCTGAGAAAACTTTATTCAGTCTATTCATCGGGAAAGCACCAGATCTTTCTTGATGATTAATTATAATATTATTATGGGGAACCTGAAAAATTTTTCGAAATGCCAGCTGGTACAGGAAAAGGAATTGGCTCTCTCACCTCACTCCAACATAACTTTCGTGTAGAATCTACACCTCCATCATACCATGCGAGCCACCTCTAGGGTGTATGGCAGGGGGTGATCAATCATCAGCATGCAGTATGCAAGAGGATTACCACATGCACACCACACGGACATAAAAATGTCACCCTCACTAACAAATCATACTTCCATATTCATGCAAAGGCAAAATTCGCCTTCTTCTCATGAAGGCTTTCTGCCAATAAAGCTAGAACACGCAAAATAAGCTGTAAAAAATAATAAGAAATTTCAGAAACATGCATTAAGGCATACATAAGTTAGTAAACTACAATACAAGTCATCTAATCTATTTTTGAGTTCTATTGCTGCCGTTTTAATCTCTTATTTATCGTGGAAAAAATGACATCTGAATCTGTCTGTTCTACAGTCTATTTCTCTTATTTTATTCATATGATCTGATTTTCCGTAGCTTGTTGCTTTTTGTAAGATACGGCTAACATCGTTAGAAATGACACTGCTCTTGAATTTATCTAAAAGGCTTAGTCTATTTTTCAATATACGGTCTGACAGAGATTCCCATCTGAGTTTATCTAAGAGGTCAGTTACACTAACAAGACTATCGTAGCGACTCTTCACGTACATTGCTGATCTTCTTTGCACGCGTTCTAACTCTTTTTTTAAGCCTATTTCATGAGCGTCCCAAACACTGGCAGCTTATTCTAAATGGGGTCAAACGTGGGAGAAGCTAATTTCTCTCACTTTGTCGTCGTACTTTCCTAATATTCTTTTAACAAAACCCATTTTACGATTATCTTGACCTGTTATTTCCCGAATATGTTTATTCTACGATAGATCGTAAGTGACTCTAACTCATAGATATTTTACGGATTTAACAGTCTCAAATTGGGTACCCAGAATGATATAGCTATATTTTGGGGCGTTATTATTTTTCCAGAAATTCTTGCTTGCAGAAATGCTTCTGCTGTTTTTTTTATCAAAACGTGATCTCAGCGAAGTTATGTTGTAATTTTCCAAAAGAATTTTTCTTCCCGAAGTAACCTACCTGCGGCGTTATCGGAACAGTGATTTTTAAGTCATCGTCATACTATCCAGATTTAACGAAAAATTCCTTCCATTTGTGGGTTTTTATACATTCCTTTCCTGAAGTGAGAAACCGCATCAGTTCCGCGGTGTCCGTGTTTATTTTCATCCTGAACACGAATGTGAGATATGATGGCTGTGGCTGATGAGTACGGCATTGCTCTCGTGATGGCCGCAGGAGGAAGCATTGGTTTAGCGATCGGGTGGAGACGTGAGATAAGTTCGCGGAACACTTAGGTTTTCCATGGGAAGTCCTCCGTCCATCGCCACATCCACCGCTTGTTAAAAAATTTCCGCTTCCTCTGGCTTCCGTCCGACGCGATCTCCTCTGCCCAAACAGCCTTGCCTTGTGGCGGGTTACGAGGAAAAGCGATCTCGGAACGTGGTATTTTTATCGGCAGCGAATCATGATTGAATTATAAGCTTGCTGAAATGAAGTGTGAAAAATTAAATATAATGGTGATGGTGTCCAGTGGCGCAGCGAGAGGGGGGTATTTGGGGGATAAGATCCCAGAGCTCAGAATTTTTTTAAGTTTAATCGATTTTACTTAATTGGATTGATTTTACTAATAAAACAGTGTAAGGATAAATAAAAATTTCCCCCAGAAAGCCGTAAAACTCACCATTTTGAACTGTTCATCTTAAAATTCCGCAATTTATTACTCTCGCACCTACCGCGTATCCTGGTGGGTATTCAATACCCCCACACACCCCGGTATTAGTTGCACCTAACCCACCCCAACCTTTAATTCTAGCTGCGCCCCTGATGGTGTCGTATTTACTATAAGCGAATTTGGGATTATATAAGTCCTTCCTTAGAATTTCTTGTTTGACACATACAAATATGTCGAGGCAGGATTCGAACTCGCCACCTCTAGGTTTTCAGTCGGGGACGTCACCCTGGTACCACCGAGGCCGGCAAATTGTATAACATCTCCACTATAGCATAATTTTAAAATCAATTCGTTGAGGGCTAAGTTATTGCACATTTTATTTACTGCAGGGCTCATAAGATATCCATTTGGGAAACTGTACTAATACTGTATCCATTCACTCCACGTTTGGGTGATTGGCAGGGGGTGACCAAGCACCAGCATACAACATTTAAGACGATCCCCGCATATTACATCAGTATTACGTATATAAGTTGTCCACAATGCTCATAACTGAATAAATGCCTTGTTCTAGTGGGACCATGTCACTTTATAGTGCAACCACCTACATTTTATCAAAGATGGAGACGATAGGAGATATCAGGAATCATAATTATTTGGAAAGATTTCATTAAGTGCGATGAACGTAATTAATGGCAATTGTTTCCTGCTTCTCCTTTAAGTTTTTATTATCTTTGCATAATTAACCTCACTGTTATTACTGACCTTATGCTTTATATGCTTAATTTTAATTGTTAATTAATTGTTTTTCGTTTTATTTCGTGCATGCTTGGTGGAAGTTCCCATTACTTGAATATATGTGCATGGATTGCATTATATTTTTACAATAATTAAATATTTTACAGAAATTATGATGGTGAAAACTCACCCCAGCCAAATTATCCTGTGAGTGGCTTGCGGGAATCATGAAATATTTCGAATTACATTTTTTTAACTCATGCTTTTCGCTATCTCATGGAGATGCATTAAATGTTTTATGGACCCGAGAATTACAAGAATCTGATGCAAAATTTTTTCCCAAAATTTATCGAGCAGTGAAATCATTCTCGTAAAATAGTCAAACATAGTGCAAAGGTAATGTAATGAATCATATATCAACAATTCTTTTGACATTGAGGAAACATTGAAGCGTGACATTTGATAAAAATGAGCGAAGAAAATTACATACAATACAGTTGCTATTGCTCCAAGAAAAATTCGCTTTATGCCCTGTGAAGTTTAGACATGTTTAAATAAACACTTGAAGTTTTCCACGATTATAAAATGAATTCCAAATTTTATGATCATGGAAAATTACAATTTTTTATTTCAATATGGAAAATTCCTCTCCGGAATCTTGGTAATTTATGTATAGTTGTTGCTCTAATGTAGTTTTGTGGCGAATTTCATCCCCTGCCACATACCCTTGGTGACACTTAATAGCTGTTAATAAGGTCATAGGATGTTTTTACCCTCCCTCCCAGACCAATGACGATTGTCCCACCGCATCCAGAAGATCGCACAGAATTTAAAAAATAAACTAACTCTCTCCCCCCCTCCTTCTTTCCGCAGATTCCCCGTCGCGTCACGCCGGCCGGGCCACACCATTGGCGGAGAGCGCTGCGACCACGGCGCATGCGTCATCCAACTGACGAAGCCGCCCCGAAGCGTGCCCAGCAGACGAAGACGACGACAGTCCTACCTCGAGCCGCGTGGTGGATTGGTGGTGCTTCAGAGTGCGCGGCGGTTCCGCAGAAGCGTCTTCGGCGACGACCCGTCCAGCGGCCGCCATGTCATCGGAAGGCGACGGAGACTCGTCCGCGGAAAACGAGCGGACGACGACCGGCGGAGAAGGGACCAAGTCGGGCGGGAAGTGCAAGGGGTCCAACGGTGCCCCGCCTCAGGACCCTCCGTGCGTTAAACAGCTGAACGAGAAGAGGACATGCGTGGTGCTCCCTGACCCTCCCTCGACCTCGTCCGCCAAGGATTTTCGCGAGAGGACCCTGAGGTCCATCAAGGCGGGCCTCGGCAAATTGTGGAAGAGGCGGTCCATCAACATCACGGACTACGACCCCAGCTACAAGGTGGCGTACTTGGGGAACGTGCTCACCGGATGGGCGAAAGGTACGTGCTATTATTTTGCTTAAATATTCACAGGCGTCACAAGGTTTCTCTCGAAGACAGCGTGATATTACGGCGTTCGAATATTGATCTTAGATTCACGGGTTCTAATCCGTTTTTTGCTGTTATTTTTATTTAAATATGCATTTAATTGTTATACTTCTGTAGATTGTTATACTTCTGACGTCTCTGAGGATAGTTATAGAAAAGATATAGTTATAGAACCAACGTGATTAGATTGTTATGGGGAGCAAAGCTACTGACTGACTATTTCACTGTTAACTACTTTTCAACAGGTTTTGTTACTTGGTGTCGTGATATTGTTCTTATGGTACCGGGTTCTAATCCTTGTGCTCCCGTTATTTTTATTTAAACATGCATACGATAGTCATAGGGAGTATAGGTATCATAGCTACTGATTTTGCTCTTTCACTGATGTCCACTTTTTAAGTTGTTATGTTACCGATCGATTGGTCTCGTGATATTGATCTTATGGTGCCGGGTTCTACTCCGTGTTATTATTACGTAGGTTAGTATTAGGGAGTTACTTAGGTTATTTTTACGTAAATATATAAGTGATTGTCATAGGTGGAGAGGTCGCAAACCTAACGTTTTAGCTCTTTCACTTATATCTACTTTACAACTGGTTTTGTGACTGATCGATTGGTCTCGTGATAATGGTCTTATGGTTCCGGGTTCTAATCCGTGTTCTGCCTTTATATTTATTTAAATACACACATAAATATCATAGGGAAGGAGTTATCAAAGCCTCTGACTTAAATGTTTCACTGTTATCTACTTTCAACTGGTTTTGTACCTTATCGATTGGTCTACCGATCAAATGTAAGTAAGTGATTTTTTTGAATATGCACGAGCGTGCAATTACGTAAGAATCAACATTTATTTCTTCTCTCCAGTCTCTACGAATTGCACGTGGAAAATTGTTTAACATTTTACGTAAGTAATTGCGTAAAGCATACATATATCATCAGGGTACCACTTCGGAGTTGAGACAACATGGTACGGCGTCTTTTTCCGTAATGGAAGGTCCCTGGTTCATATCCGAGCTTTGCCTTTAGTTGTGTACAGCGTATACTTCATTTTCCAATCGTGATAGCAATTTAGTTTTATTGATAGACGAAATCAATGGTGAAATATTACATTTCTGCAACAGAAACTGGCATATTACGTGATTTTACGTGATCCTTTATTTTGATCCAATTTATCTGCGGATAAGTGACGGTATAGTTAGTTTCGATAATCAGATCTGTCAGTTTATTTAATAGGTTAACTACATGCGTGTTTATTATATGATAACACTTCTTCCCACGAATTGGTTTTCAATGCTACGAAATCTTGAGAGAGACCATTATTTGTATCCGTGGGCGTAATTCCCTCAATGATCTCAGAAGTTCTTAAATAATCCGGCTACTTCTTTGAAATTGTGCACGTTTTTTTTTCGTCGCCTCCGCTATAAATTTCAGAATCTAAGCATAAATGGGGTTGCGGCGGAAAATGTGTTATAAAAAAAATTGGATGATGATTGGGGAGTTCTTGTGTTGTATTGATGAAAAATGCGATATATTTTACACGCGCATTGCCTCCTATTGCCTCCTTGTCATGTGTTATCTTCTTTTTTCTTTGCTTAATAAATGAAGTACTCCGTAGAGAGCACAACAGGAGTCTACTGCCTGTAAAAAAAACAAGACATCCGACTTTGAGTGGCTCCATCGTATAAACGAGGGGATCAATTTCAAAGCAACAAAAATCATACGAAAGAGAATTTATTTCTGCGTTGGATCATTTATTTTTTTAAAATTTCCGCGCCGCGTGTGCTTAATTTTTTCTAGTATATCTGCGTACTACCCCGCAAGCTGTCTCATTATATGTTAGTTAGGACACTAGCCGCTGTGAAATAAAAAGGAAATGCTGTAACAAAGTTCCACCTAGAATTCATTTATGTCCTTCATTGTTCGGAGGAAGAACGAGTTCATGAGAGTTCGCTGGTGTACAGGAATCATAGCTTTGGTTCACATCCGCATGAATCCTTTGGATATAACCAACCAAAATCTTCTTGGTGATATTCTTGTGTACCAGAACATCGTATTTTGTTGTAATAGGATGCCTGAATGTTGAAATTCATGCGTCTATCTCTAGTCTTGCTCTTCCTATAAAATGAAGCTGTAGATTCATTTAGGATGTGCAGCCTTTTATTGAAATTTGTATTTTTTATGGTTGCTCTCGCAATTTTTTCTTGCATCTCGGCAGTATAGATGTCGTGGTTACTGCAGTGGCAAAAACTTTAACTTACTCCACTTACCGAACACCCTTCTGATTGCTAGCGAAGTACCCAGCAGATGATTTGGTATGGTAAAGTGGGCGTATAACAGCATTCTAATGTATTTACACTATTGATAGCGTCCACCTATGATGAATTTTTTTGGCCGCTTGAAAAAAGTAGATATATATTACGAAACATGGCTACGGAACATGCGGCTGTGCGTCCCACTGTCGCTTCCGGGTTTCCGGTCGCTTGGTAGCTTTTGATGACATTGTTCATCCTCTTATCTTGGTGGTGGCTTCAGGTCACAGGTTTTTTCACTTAATGGAATTTAAGGTGTAGTTAACTTATCATAATCTGTATGACCTAATTAAATCCTTGATTCTCAAGTATAGCACGCGCTTAATATCTACATCTACATAATACCCTGCATGCCACCTCTAGGGTATCTGGCAGGAGGTGATCAATCGCCAACATGCAGCATGAAAGAGGACCGCCACATGCACACCGCACGGTCATAGAAATAAAACGCATAATAGCAAAATATATGTGCATATTCATCCTAAGACAAAACTTGCCAATGATTAGTAATTCCTATAGAAAATCCATGTAATATCAGAACAATTGAAGTGAAATTTTAAAAAAACTGCAATGGGTCGCCCTAGCGAATGACGCCATTAATTCTATTGATTCGGTTATAATATATGTTACAATTTTCAAATTTTTCGAAGTGATTTGATGCACGCTAAACATAAGGTGTTAGAGTTCTCGTTATACATAATAATTAAGTGGTAGATACGTTATATGAGTAGCTTTCTATCTAAGTGATTCGACACGAAGGTTGGTTTGGATAGGTGAGGGTAGAGCTCACTCCGGACTAAGCCGCAGGTTTTGTGAATTTCACGCATTCAGGGTAGGAGTGCCAGTCCGTTTCTGTGGGCCACCTCGCACCTCTTCTTTTTATGCGTATCCGAAGGCTTCACCCGGGGCTCGAACCGGGGATCCCTCATTAGGTAGCCAAGAGCTCTACCCGCTTGGCTACCACGTTCCCCTATAATTACTTATATCTTTATGCCCATAAATAAGAAATCAGTGAAATGACAATGCTGGCGATTTTAAATGTTTCAAGATTATGAATTTTAGTAGTCAGGGCCCTGCGCGTTATACTTGACTTTTTGTAGTCTTACGGACGACAGCCAAAGGATGGCTTGTCTGTATTACGGCGCGTCATACTGCAGTATAAAGGGTACAGTGAAATCCAAAGCCATAAATCGTGGAAACATGACTTTTTTGAGTTTGAAATCTAATCCTTGAAAGTGTTGAGCTCAACGTATTCGATCTGAAGATGTCTCCGCAGTAGGAAGTGATACAACTTAAGTGATTGCAATTAGGGAACGGGAAACCTAGAAGAATAAATTGAAAAAGAAATTGAGCTTCAATGACAATTCCTTTGACTCTACATCAACTGGAGTCGAGGGCATCAGTTAAATTCCGAAATACGCCTTCTCCTTGAACTCAAGTTAGATGTTTGTACTAGCGATTCCTTTCATCATTGGCCAGTGTTTAAAATATCCGGGGTCTTATTCTCACGGCTTTGTGGCCGTTTCTCGTGGTAGGGACTTCCTTCATTATATGAGTGAAGTTTTTAATGAATTGCCTTGGTGGTATATTTTCTGCTAGAACTTCGGTACTCTAAGCCTCGGGCGTAAAAATTTTTAGACAATTTTTTAACCATATTCTTGGCTCTATATGTAAGCCATTGAAGTATATGCTTGGTTTTATCAGATATAATATTGTAGTTAAAATTTCATAGCAGTGATTCACCGGATTAAAAAAAATAAATTGCTCCTAGAACGGGAATCGATATCATAATCCAGTCATTTAATCCTAAAATAATCGATTCCTGATTTTAAATTAATCACGCAAATTAATCTCATTCATTCCTATCATATGTGCGTTGGCGGTGTTTCCATAAATAATATTATTCATATGTGGTGCTAAAGTTCATGTGCATGTTTTACAGCCGAATATAAATGTTGGTGTTGAGTGTTTACGAGACCATGCATGAACCTATAATAATACATAAAATACCAACTCCTCAAATTGTCTCGTACCCATGTTTTTTTGGGAGAGCGATTTCCCCGATAAACCTATTCGTTCGCTTTTTTGTTAAATAAAATCTCATATTAAATTCTCTAGGTTTAACTGTCAGTATTTGCTGTCTCGTAAAATTGAGTCATTTTCGAAATTTATTTTGCTGTGATAATTTAACTTTAAATGCATGGTGATGCGTTTTATTGTTGTTTTTATGTGGTAATATTTTTTTGGAATGCTATAAATCACTGTTGGAACTTTTGGACGAGAGAGACTTTACTGCACTTTTTCAGAAATAATAGATACACAAATGGAGTGATTTTGCTGTCTCGTATTCTATCGTAACCTATCAAGATCTCTAAGGTAAATGTTGCATAACCATAAAAACGGCGACCAGTCAGTACACTATTTGGAATATTTTTTTGGAAACATGTATTGGAATCATTTTTTTTCTTAACTATAAAGTGCTTGCGTTAAATATTGTATGTTGGTGTAAACTCACCCCCTGCCAAACACCCTAAATTTCGCTGTAAAAGTACCGTGTTCGTGTATCTTATTTTTTATGTTCGAACAATTACAGTAGTTGTTAAATTAAAAAAAATTCTGGGTAGATAATCTAGCTATACATATCTATATTTAAGGGTATCTCTTTAATAATATGTATCACCACAGGCAGCGGAATACCCAATTGATCCAAATCATGATATGTTGAGGGTATCGCGTAGAACTCATGATGATAAATAAGGTCTATAGAGATGGCTAAAAGGGTACAACTTTGTTAAATAATGTACGCAGTGATTCTACGGGGTTTCCTTCTATGCTTATCAATTTTTTTGGGCAATATTTCACCTACAGTCAAAATCTCCGCGGATGCCTACATGGATACTTCTGCCAAACTGTTAAGTATTTTTAATACCGATACAAAACTATTTTTTAATATTCTTCCTCCAATTAGTAGGTTCCATTGCGCTACTTGTTAGTGTTACAATGTGCGTTGGTAGTAGGGAGTAGAGAATGTGTAGTTTCACGGCTGAGGTTCGTCATACTGAACGATGGTTAGCTTGCTTTTAAATCTTCGCATCGTTCGCTGTCATGGTGAGCGTGTGTTTCTGCGAGGATCAACAAGTTGATTCGTCTGGCCCGCCGCGTGGTCTGCCGTGATAGATCGACAGGTTGCGCAACACAGCCGCCTTCTGCCTCAGATCACATGTGACAATTGAAGCGCGTGGCCCGCGGCCCCGAGTCGCAGAAAACGACGTTACGTCATCCTCACCAAACCTTTAATTTACCTCTTAATGTTCTGAATGTTTAGACTAAATCTTTTGAACAAATAAAACGCTTATTGATTTCCTTAGGGTATTTTCGTTAACTTTCGTCATGATAAACGCTAGTCCCAACCAGTGGCGCAGTGAGGGGGTTGGGGGGGGGGGTTTTGGGGGTTAAACCCCCACCCAAGAGCTCAGAGAAATTTTTAAGTTCAATCCATTTTACTTAATTGGATTGATATTACTAATAGAATAGTATAAGTATTAATAAAATATCCCTCAGAAAGCCATAAAACTCACCATTTTGAACCGTTTATCTTAAAATTCCGCAATTTATTAATCTCGCACCTACCGCTTATCCTGGTGGGTATTCCATACCTCCACACACACCGGTATTAGTTGCACCTGAACCCCCCCCCCCCCCAAGCCTTAATTCCTAGCAGCGCCCCTGGTCTTAACTTCGTTAGAGCACTTCATTTTTATGTGCATATGGCTGGTGTCCTAACACTCCCTGCCACACGCCTTTTAGGCGGCTTGCGGGGTATTATGTAGATGTAGATTCAATCAATTTTAGAATCATTACTAATCTTCTTCTCCTTTAAACATGGTGTCATGACTGACAGATGTAGTCAAACACAAACGCACGTCCCACACTACATGGCTGCAGCCGTGAAATATTCAGTGTATATTTCTTGTTTCCAGCATTAGGCGCATTAAGGAAGGATGTTTGCGAGAAACAATTTTGGGGGTGTTTTTATCCAATTAATGTTGCATTATATTCCCATTGTATAAGCATTGGCTTCCGTATAGGAATTTTATAGTTTGCTTTTTTGTGACTACCTCAAGATTTTGGTTTAAAAAATTATTAATGAGTTGCATAAGGAATTAATTAACAAATTATATCGTTAGGTATTTCAAAACGCTTCGTTTTCTTCTCATTATTTAATTTTTAGATCCGTTTTTTTTTTAATTTTCTGCCATTCAAACAAAATAATTTACCCTAACAACCGGACATCAATATTGCCTTAAACCATGGATGCTTGGGAACCTGTTTTTACCTAACACTATTGTAAATAAAACTCCACTGCTTCAATAATTTCAAAGCAATATTTTATCTTTCACTACCAGTTGAAATTCTATGGGTCCTTTCGCTAGTCTAAGACAAGAATATCTTCATATTTTTCTAATGTTTTGGATTTTTTTGTTCTTCCGTAACGGTAATTATTTTAAGTAAACAAAATAAAAATATAATTTTTAGACTATGGATTAAAATTCATATTGATGGTCGATATTCCATAATTTGTCTTTCTATGAATATTGATACTTGAGTTCATTTTAAATACCTAATTAATTTTATAGTGCCGTGAAGTCGGTGAAGAGGTCCTCAGGACCACCGAAAAAATCCAAAACAGCCCCGTTATATGCAATATTTTTTTATGCCTAAGTCTACACCTACATTATACCCTGCGAGCCACCGATAGGGTGTTTTGCTGGGGGTGACCGATCACCTGCATGCGAGAAGACTCCCTCATTCACCCCACACGTTCATAAAAATCTAACGCATAGTAAGAAAATGTCCGTGCACTTTCATGTTGTGGTAAAACTTTCCAAGGTTAGAAATTCCTATAGTAAATCCATTCAAGGTTACTTCTAAATGTATATAATTCCCCGCTAGCCACCTCTAAGCTGTTTGGCAGAGGGTGATCAATCACATACAGCATGCATGAGAACGCCACATGCTCACCGCACGGTTAGAACAGTGGAAACATTCAAACATGCTGTGAATGGCACTAGCGAGTTACGCCATACATTTTAGTAATCAAAATATCATTGCTATCCTTGATATTACGAAGAAAGATTGGCATTTTTAATGTCTGTGATCTGTAGTCTATCTCCTTTATTTCACTCTCGTGATCATGTCTACCGTAGTACGACTGTAATCGAAGGATATGTTTCAGTGTGGATGCTAGACATGGTTAAAATGCATTTATCCTGTGAGCGAAAAGGGCCACTGTCGGAGTGTGCGACGCAGGGATGGATGAATAAAAGATCATTGCATGGGCGCATGTTCCGCGAGCAGAGGGCACGCGCCATCTGCTCGAGGACCCAAAGGATCACTTCACACGTAGCGCTCTAGTGGAGAGGGGTCGTGCCCCACTCCACGTGAATATCCGGGGCACTCATACACACTCTCGTCGTTTTAACCTGAATCGCCTATGCCCTATTGTAATGAACCTTTTCCAACGACAAGAAGAGCTATCGGTAAAGAGAGAAGCAAATAATCGATCGGATGCATACATGTTACTTCAGGTGTACGCCAAGGAAGTGTTATAGGCCCACTTATGTTATTTCTTTACATTAATGTCATCGCCACCGTGGCCTCGAGCAGAATCATTTCAACGTCAACTATCGAATACCGAAATTCTTAAATACTTATAGGTCACCATTACTCGGAATCATATACATAATATCCTACGAGCCACCTCTAGTGCCTCTTTTCCCCTGCCAAACACCCTAGAGGTGGCTCGCAGGGTATTATGTAGATGTAGTGTTTGGCAGGGTGTAACCAGTCACCAGACTCTAAGAGGATCCCCACAAAAACCCACGCGGTCATGAAAATATTACGCATAACAGCTAACACCTTTGACGGTGTAAACCTTTCCTGAAGATATATCCTTTTCTCGAGATTTCATCACCATACTCTTAACAAGGTTTAATTCTAACTCCCAAGTACTGCACCATTCATTTACGGCAGCGAGGTCCTTTTCCAATGCCTATCTATCGCAATCTATCTACATCTACATAATACCCTGCGAGCCAGCATGCATTGGACTCCACATGCACACCACACCGTCCAAAAAACGTCACGTATATTAACAAATTATGCTACTATATGCTGTTAGAAATAATAATAAAATTAGGAAACATGCAATAAGTTTTACATAGGTTAGTTGGCTACACTACATTTACATCTACATAATACCCTGCGAGCCACCTCTAGGGTGTTTGGCAGGGGGTGATCAATCACCAGCATGCAGCATGCATTTGGACTCCCACATGCACACCACACCGTCCAAGAAACGTCCCGTATAATAACAAACTATACTACTATATGCTGTTAGAAATAGAATATAGAATAGAAATTCAGAAACATGCATTAAGTTTTACATAGGTTAGTAGGCTACACTACAAGTCATGCAATCTATTTACGAGTTCTATTGCTGCCGTTATAATCTCTTATTGATCGTGGAAAAAATGACATTCGGAATCTGTCTGTTCTGCAATCTATCTCTCTTATTTTATTTATATGATCTGATCTTCCGTAGTACGTTGGCGTCCGCAAGATATGGTTAACTTCGTCAGAAAAGACATTGCTCTTTAATTTATCTAAAAGGTTTAGTCTATTTTTCAATCTACGGTCCGACAGAGATTCCCATCCGAGTTTATCTAAGAGGTCAGTTACACTAACAAGACTATCGTAACGACCTTTCACATACCTGGCAGCTCTTCTTTGCACGCGTTCTAACTCTGTTATTAAGCCTTTTTCATGAGGGTCCCAAACACTGGCAGCGTATTCCAGATGTGGCCTAACGAGGGAAAAGTAGCTAATTTCTCTCACTTTGTCGTCGCACTTTCCTAATATTCTTTTAACAAAACCCATTTTACGATTAGCTTGTTCGGTTATTTCTCGAATATGTTTATTCCACGATAGATCATTATTGAGTCTAACCCCTAGATATTTCATGGATTCGACTGCCTTTAACTGCGTGCCCCGAATGATATAGTTACGCTGTAGGGAGTTATTCTTCTTCCAGAAATTCATTACGACGCATTTTTCCAAATTTCTAACTGCCAAGCATCGCACCAAGCTTGGATAGCAGCAAGGTCATTCGTTAGTTCATCTATATCTTTGCTGGAACGGATTTCTCTGTAAACTACAGCGTCGTCTGCAAATAATCGTAACTTACTCTGCACTACTTCGCCAATGTCGTTTATATAAAGAAGGAATAGGAGTGGGACTACAAGTCATGCAATCTATCTATGAGTTCCATCGCTGCCGTTATAGTCTCTTATTGATCGTGGAAAAAATGACATTCTCTACCTGTCTGTTCTACAATCTATCTCTCTTATTTTATTTACATGATCTGATCTTCCGTAGTATGTTGGCGTCCGTAAGATATGATTAACTTCGTTAGAAAAGACACTGCTCTTGAATTTATCTAAAAGGTTTAGTCTATTTTTCAATCTACGGGAGATTCCCATCCGAGTCTATCTATCCGTATTGATCTCCAATAATATCGATGCCCGCACTGCTCGTAGTTACATTCGTATGTCTGTCGTAAACAATGTTTGTTTTTGGAAGGGTAATGGCATCGGCAATGCTTTTCAGGGGCGCAGCTAAGAATTAAGACTAGGGGGGTTTTGGGCGCCACTAATACTTACGGCTGTGGGGTATTGCAAACCCACCATGGTAAACAGTAGTTGCAGGGGCCCTCCTTCCGAAAATTTTTAAGAATAATGGTTGAAAATGGCGAGTATTACGGCTTTCTGAGGGATATTTGATTAATCCTAACACTATTCTATCAGTTATACTGATCCAAATAAGTAAAATTGATAAAAATTAAAAATTTCTCTGAACTCTGGGGGGGTTTTATCCCCCAAACCCCCCCTCGCTGCGCCACTGATATGTACTTTCATTCTTTTGCGCAACAGTCTTCATTTTTTCACGTGTATCCGTGAGTGTGAAGGGGTCTTTCTCGCCGTGACTCACCGCTGTTATTTGTCTGGAGAACAGCGGAGGCGCCCCCTGACGTCACATTGCCGCCCGGACGTCCGCCGTTTCGGTGGCCGGGAAGGCGTGACGAGGGTGACGTCACCAACGGGGGCGAAGGCGCATTGTTTTGAATTCCACGGCTCCCGTTCTGTTTGGCTGCAAGTGCATGACTCACTGGGAACACTCACCCTATGTTTTTTTTGCATAAGATTTTTAAGGCATCAATTACGAGTGGCCCCGAAATCTAGCAGTTTGTACCGTCTGCCTTTAAACCCCCGTGGTCGTGCAAGCTAATGACTTTTTCGTACTGGAATGAGTTCCAAGAGATCGTTCAGGGTTTCCGTGACCCCAAGGGTGCCGAGGTTCTCCGTTTGAGAACTGAGATGACAGTTAGGTTCTTCCCATGTCAAAGGATTTCAAACTAATGTGACATTAATGCTCTCCGTTAGTATGGAGTCAGTTCACGGACCCTTGTGGCGATGATCGTCATTTGACTTTTGTTGCTAAAAATAGACTTGCATTTCGTATCCCAACCATCCACGCACTCTGCTTCAAAGGTTTTGGTCCGAGTTCTTTTTAATGCCATATCTATTCTAGTAGCAGTTTTGCCTCTTTCGCTTCACGTAATGACAATAATTTAGTCATAATAGAGCCTAATCATTTACTAGCAACGTATCTGGGTGAAAGAGTGTAGGTAATATCTAAAGCATATCGGGTATTGGGAATACGCTTGTGTTTGGGATCCTCCTGAAATAGGCTTAGAAACAGAGATATTGCTATCCTTATTAGTACAAGGAAAGAATGACATTTTAAATCTCTCTGTATTGCAGTCTATTTCTTTTATTTTATTCTCATGATCACGTTTACCATAGTAAACGGTACTATTATTACGTGAATCATATCCGTCGTTTACCGGTAAACGACGGATATGATTCACGACGTCTGAGAAAATATCATCTTCGAATTTCCCAAATAAGTTAAGCCTATACTTCTATCTACGCTCCTGTAGGGCACAAGTGGGGTTTAACATTCTACATGTATGTAGAATCTCGCACTCAGACAAACGCCCATGATCTGGCTCGCAGGTTGTGGCGTAGATGCAGGTATCATTTCTTCTCCGGCGGATTTGATTGTCGTTAGCCTGCCTCCTTCGAGTTCTTCGCCCGAGGCCGTCGCCGCGCCGCCCCTACCAGCGCACCACGTGTCGAAGCGCCTCGTTGGCATTCTGCCGCAGACGCCCATCTAGCCATTCGCGCTCGGACGACGTCAGCGAATCCGCGCTTGCAAATCGCCTCTTTTAATGAGCGTCTCCATCTTTCCGCCGCCTCAAACCCTTTTCTCCTCACTTCCCTCATTTAAGGGTGCTCTGCTCTGAACTCTACGATCCTCACCCCATACCTCAGGGACACACCGCACCCTATCCTGTCTATCTATATATATGTATACTCACGGCACCTTGGGCGCGGCTCAGTTCCTCATACATGCGACGCGAGTGAAAGGTCTTTCAACTGCCTTCCTGTCAACTGCGAAACCTCCTTGTGAGTGTGTTGGTGACGGATTCCTGCCGACGACGCGCTCTTATGCGTGAGATGGTACGTTTAACCCGCCCTATTACGACCTTACCGTGATTGAATTATAAATATAATATTCTGAGGCCTTTTTGGAACTATATCTACGGCTATATAATAAACTGCGAGTACCCTCGAGGGTGTTAGCGTTGAGTGATCAATCACCAGCATGCAAGAGGAACTCCACATGCGCTCCACACATGTACAAATACGATACCCTAGCTACTATATCCTACTATGCAAATGAACCTGAAAAATGTTGTTAAAAATCTGCGTACAAAACTACATCAAGATGCGTAGAATAAAATCGCTATGTTAAGTGAAACTGATATGTCTTTGTTAAACCGACCTTAATGTGTACCTACTGCAAGATGGCATCATTATCATGACACCTTGATGATTACTCTTTCAGTCGAAGCCTAGGTCGGTATAATGAATATCTGTGGAATTCAACGCAGTGACTTTATTCTATATTTTATTATTATTAGTTTTATATTATTAAAGGAATTAGGATTCTATTACTGCTACTAGTTAAGGTAGGTTTTCATGGAACTTGATTTGCGAATCACCCCGTTTTCCCTGCTCCCCAAATTGAATCTTCAATTAACTTCAATCCAATATAAAGCCTCTTCCTTCTTATTCTATTATTAAATCTTTAACTCTCATTCAGAGTTTTACTAATTTAGTACTCTACCGGTTAAGGTAGATGTGCATTGCACATAATGCGAATCGCACTGCCTTTCTCCTCCCCATATTGAACGTGTGTGGCACGGGGTTATTCCACACCAGGCATGCAGCACTCAATCTAGCCTTAACCAGAAACTTGCTCGTTCGCCGGGCAAAGACCAAGCGCTGAGGACAACGACACGCGGTCAGAGAGTGCTAAGGACACGAACATGCTACCATCTAAAAATAAAACTAGTTAGTAATATATAAACGAAAAGTTGTCTTATAAAATGATCCATTCAGGAATTATAACACGCCAAAATTTATGCAAATAGTTAGCAAATACATATGTAGGAAGTTATTGATTATTACAACGAACCAGTGGCGTAACAATTTGGGAGTTGAGCGGATAGATCCCCCCCAAAGCCTCAGAGAAATGAAAAAATGTTTAAAACTGTTGTCTAGTTTTGACTCATAATAATTAAAGTTAAATTTTTAGTGCCAAAATGATTTAAAATGTATTTTCAGGCATGTCAGTAAAAAAAATTTCCCAGATTTTATCCTGGGGTAGGGGTCGCCATCCTGTCCCCCCGGGGCATATTCCTAGTTCTTCGAGGAACTTCTAAAATATTACCTTCTTTGTGTACTGCCATTGTTTTGCAAATTACATGTGTATCCGACGCTCATCATAAAGCCCTCTTTCGACTCGGGTAAGATTGCCAATCCCCCACTTAAAGTAAAACATCTTAAGTGAAACAACTCGAGTGCCATGACTGTTTTCTCCATTTCTTTTTCTCTTGCGCGAACCCTTTTTTCTTTCCTCTCACTTTTATCCCTTCCGGACCCTTACACGGAGTCGAGATGAGAATCCCCTTCTTGTCCAAGGGGTTCTTTACCCTAAAATCGTTGCCATATTTTTGTGCGGGGTAGGTATAAAAAAACGGGAGCGGAAGCAATTTTTTTAAAGCCCTGGCAGAGGGTTTGACGGAGGACCGACCCGTGGGGAGATTACTCTGGTGGAATTACGGCCCTGCGGAGAGTTCAAGTCGATTGGAGACTGTATCAGCGCTCCTTCACTTACGAACATTATTCCCTCCTTACGAAGGGATGCGGTCTTCTCACTTTTTTCATCCTTATCTCTTGCCGTCTCCTTCATCTTCCTTATCGGCCCTTAATCATGCGCCGGTCTACTTTCATCCGCGTCCTGGGAGCAGTAAACGACGAACCGGCTTTTATTCCCGTAAGACGCGTGGTCCCGGGTCTGCATGAGCGCGGTATTATAATGTCATTATTTCCTCGCACCATAGCACGGTCCATCGATTAATAAAACTAATGGCGTCCCTCGCCAGGGTGACTCATTCCATGGTATATGATTGTGTTCTTTCCCTGCCTATTATACTGGTGAAATCTTATCCGGTTTTCCACCGGGTGAGTTGCTTGCAGGCCGACGTTTCGATGGCTGCCTCTTCCATCGTCTTCAGGGCATGTTTTTATTTCTTCATTGTACTAACCTTGCTTGGATTTGCTGTACAAATTACTTACAGCCCTTTCCTAACGGCTAAATATATCATATTTTACATCTACATAATACCCTGCGAGTCACCTCTAGGGTGTTTGGCAGAGTAAACGTTTTACATGCGGTGTTTATGTGGCGGTACTCTTGCATGCTGCATGTTGGTGATTAGTCACCCCCTGCCAAACACCTTATAGAGGTGGCTCGCAGATAATTATGTAGATGTACGTTTCTATCGGACGTAGAAACAGTATGAGGTTGTATGTAAATGTTATTTGACCAAATGCTTTTGAAGGGAGTTTACCCTAGTATGCACTACGATACATATTTATTCGAGGTTAAGAAATTACGGCTGGTATCCCAACAACCCCAAAAAAAATGTTTCATTTAATTTATTCATGCATTCTCAACACGTTCAGCTCGATGGACATGACTGTTCGTCCAGGCATCATTTCCATGGGATCGAGGCACGCCTTCACAGATCTCTGAAAGACCATCTACATCTACATAATACCCTGCGAGCCACCTCTAGGGTGTTTGGCAGGGGGTGATCAATCACCAGCATGCATTTGGACTCCCACATGCACACCACACCGTCCAAAAAACGTCCCGTATAATAACAAACTATACTACTATATGCTGTTAGAAATAGAATATAGAATAGAAATTCAGACTCCCATCCACCATTTTTGAAGGGGCAGAAAAACCAATCCGTTTTTCATGGCTGCATTCAAAAACTGTTCCGGTTTAAATGTGTTTAGGCACAGTAAGTTGCACTACAACCAAAATTAAATTATATTCACCGTGAGAATCCACCCTCTGTCACGTACCCGGGCCGTCTTTTTCCTTACCCTATGCTTGTAGGCTGTGGGAAGTGTTTTTATTTCTCCATAGTTGGCTCGAGGCAGTCTCCGTGGTCGCATTGGGATAAACAAAGGACAAGCGCGACGCGATGCCGCCAATTCGCCCCTCCCCCCCCCCCCCTCCTCATCCACCCTCCCTCCAATGATGATCAAGTGCACGACACCGACGCTTTTGCCCTCTGCAGACCTCCAATATAGAGAGAGCGGTGCATGCTGGGTAGTCGATGTGTTTGTGTCCCGCGTGTCTAGAGCGTGCTGTTTGGGCAAGACTGATTGGCTGGCGATCACGTGACACCTCGCCTCCGTCTTCGTGCACTCAGCCGTGCGCGGCGTGGCCGTCTTTTGTCATACCGTGTGGTCGAATACTTATACATACACATTAAGGGGAAATTCTTTTCCATAGAAGAGACCAGTCAATTTCCCAGAAGCTTGATGTATGTTGTCTCAGTTTTCTTTTATTTTTTTACACATTAATTCAGTTGTCAAAAATGTCCGCCGCGATGCATTTCTTTTGCATAATTTTAAGCTATGCTACTATTCTACATCTGCATCTACATAATACCCTGCGAGCCACCTCTAGGGTGCTTGGCAGGGGATGACCAATCACCAACATGCAGCATGCAAGAGGACCGCCACATGCACACCGCACGGCCATAGAAATATTACGCATACTAGAAAAATAAACATGCTTATTCATTTAAAAAATTTCTAATGGTTAGTAATTCCTAGTGCAAATACATGCAAGGTTAGAACTATGAAAAAACCTGCAATGAGTGATCCTAGCGAGCGAGGCCATTAATCCTATCAATTGAGACAACGTTGCTATCCTTAATAGTACGAGGGAAGAATGACATTTTAAATCTCTCTGTTTTGCAGTCTATTTTTTTAAATTTTATTCTCATGATCACGTCTACTATAGTATGATGGTAAACGAAGGATATGATTCACGTCATGAATCTATTTGAATCATTCATGCGAACGAGGCATAATATTTTGGTGTAATAACATGGAGACCATGGAAATCTTATAGTCCTTCGGGTGAGATTATAATGAAAGGTAATAAACATTTAAACGAATTATGTTGGGAGCCAATAGAGAATCAATAGGGGCTGCCCTTATGCCGATCAGATGTGTAGGAATTCGTCTTTCTGATAAAATATAAAGGACTCCACTCAAATAGTAAGAGCTCGGGCGGTAAGATTTCTCATACGCCTATTGAAGGAAGAAAGATCTGAGGTTTTCCCGGCGTATGATGTTGTTGAAGTTTATTCGGGATTGCCACCGGATAAGGTTCTCCATCTCTGCCGACGTTTCGATGGCCGAGTCGTCCATCGTCATTAGGCCTGATGACGATGGACAATCCCGAATAAACTTCAACAACCTATTGAAGGAGCTTGAGGACTAGTTTTTAGGTGAAGATTAGAACCACAGGTTCCGGGCCAAAAACGTTTTGGCCTCGACTTTGTCTTTAATTGACACTACTTAGAGGTATTCTAATCGCCGTTGCATGTAGTCTGTCCAGGAGTTGTCCTTTTTTACTGATTACTAGGCCCTCTATAGGGAAAGCATGGTAGCCTTGTGGGTAGGGGACTTCGTATCCCGTGTGAGTCCTTCGGTCATCCCCTAACAAAATCCTCGAGGTACGAGATGGTCCACGGAATGGAACCGACCTTCCTACCATGAATGTTTAAAATGCGTATGTCTGTAGCTTAGTTAGAGGTGAGCTCTACCCTCGCCTATGCAAACCACCCTTCCTGTTCAATCACTGAGGGAGTGAAGCCCACGATTGCTTCTGTGATTGGTCAGTTCTTGAGCCTTCACAAGTTTAAATAATAGTCATAATCTATGTTTGTAATCGCATTTAAAATTATCCTTGCTGGGAGATGCCTGCTGGAGTATCTCCCCAATGTCTTATCGTTTCATTCCCGCTGCCCTCGGACGTATCTTACGGTGTAACTCGGATTAACGGCCGAGAAATCGATGGGGTCACTGTGTTATTCTCAGCGGTAAATAACTCTGCCCTTTGACATTTCGTTCATGACTGGGAACAATAGGTAGGCGCTACTGTATGGCGACTTCTCACTTCGAACCCGATATCAATCCGGAGAAAGTATATACATACTCAGTATTTGCTGGATCGAAAGCATTTTATTTTTTAATTATTTGTTCTTACTTGTGAGTGATTTTTTTAGTCTTGAAAGCCTGAATCATTTGAACCGACATTTATTTTTGTTATTTGATTGTATATTGATTTCAATTTTCCCTAATATTTTTTGTCCAATTCGTCAATTTCGTCCAATCTACCATTCTACGAAGGATTTCTCGAAATGTCCTTCAAGTCATAAGCAGTCATTTCATTCTGAAAACTATATAAAAGATCAATTCCTATATTTGAAGGTCTTTAAGACAATATGGTACCCATCCTAGTACTCGCTGCAGATTCGCAACGCAAAATCAATTATCATTTCAATCTCTCGTGCAAGATGTAGTGCCTACATGTTTTTGTAAAATATTTCCCAAAGGATTAGGTTATTTTTTTTACTCTAACTGCTATTCGCCGCTCCAACGATTGCTAACCTCGGTGAAAATTGTGCATGAATAAATTAGATACGCGAAAATTTACTTCATGTATGTATTTTATTCCGTGCAATCTTCCCTGAATGATTAGATTATTGAATTCGTTCCACCGGTATTTCACCGTTCCATCTTTTGTCAGTCGCATAGTTTTCATGCATGAGTATTTAATTTGTTAATATCATTTTGTATATTTTTTATCCGTACAATATGCTTCCTACAAGATAAGAACAGTATATTGGTGTTAGTATTGCTCTCCGTTCAAGCTTTGACTTGCTTCATAGTTTTCATGTATGCATATATTTCATCCGTGTAAATATACTTCCTGAATATACAAAATCGTCCTAAGCGATACTTTGTGGAAGTTGTCACTTATAACAATTAATTTTCATTCCATTGTTAGAACCTTTATAATGTAACACTGTTTTTATTCCTCTCAATTAAATTCGACCCGATTATCGTCAGCTCAGTGCCATATTCTTATTCTAGTTCGAGCATCGCTCTACATGGATCAAGAATGGATTTTACAATTGTGTAAAATTATTGATAAAAATCTTCCATAAGTGATTATATTCGTGCATTGATTTTCTTCTGACATTCGACTGACCATCGATTACTTAGGCGCGTAGTTATGTACAGGGTTATCAAAGAAGAATGTTGCAGTTGTGACCATGAATCAAATGAAAACAGAATTAATTACTCTGTTTTATTTCGAATATGTCGTCTAAAACTGTTTTTCACAAATTAATAAATTTCAATAGCGCATGATCAGTTGCTCGACGAAAGGCGTTGGCCTACTCCTAACGGAAGTCGCCAAGTGGACCACGGTTTAACGTCTCGTTCGACGGACGGAGTGCTGCAACTGAAGATCCCACCTCAAGGCAAACAAGCAAGGATCGGGCAGCCTTTTAAAATCTCTGCCACCACATCCCTGCTACCTTCCTCTGAATTACTGAAACCTCGCCATTCTTACATGAGGGGGTGAGAAGACAAGGGGTACAAGTGATTTTTTTCTCAACGGAGTTAGATAAAGTTAATTGTTGGAAGAAAAACACAAACATTGGTTGCCAAGGGATACGATTGAGTCTCAGTTCTGTGCTGACGTCGAGTGGAAAATCAAATGCACTATATGAAATATCTAATTTATCGTATTTGATTGGGTTGGAAGCCAAGGGGTACAATGGATTTTTTTCTCAACAGAGTTAGGTAAAGTTAATTGTTAGAATATGTACACAAAAACCTGGTTGCCAAGGGAAACGAGTGAGTCTCTGTTCTGTGCTGACGTCGAGTGGAAAATCAAATGCACTACTGATTGATCTCGTTTGTTTTCTATACCTAATTTCTGTTCCTAACTCTGTATAGAAAAGAGAAATCACCTTGGCTTCCAAACCACTCATATGATATCGCTGTATTTTTAACCCGTGTAAATACCGTTTTAACCCCCTGTATCCGTCCTGGGGGTGGTTGGGTGTCCGCGGGACTTCTCTCTTCCTCGCAGACATCCATCACCGTCCCAGCCAACCCCTTCCCTTCCCCCGGCTTATGTCCCCCCTCCCTCTTCCCTCAAACTCCCCCCTCGTCCGCTTTATCCCTGGCGGATTTGATCCGACAGCAAATTGCCGCGCCACAAATCATCGCGGCGGCGGCGGCCGACGTCCCATCGCCTGGTCCCGCGGCCGCGCGCTCTCGTCCTGCCCGCGCTGCCGCTGCTTTTCGGGGCCGACGACGCGCCGCGGTTTCGCAACGGGATGGCTGGGAAGGATGGGACGCGCACTGCTGCGGTTCTCTCTCCACACGGTCGAGGAAGTTGCCATTATTGGCGCAAGGTTGCGCCGATTTTGGCCCAAAAGTCGTTTTTCGCGCGAGGCCTTTTCACACCATCGCGTACATGGAAATCTATAAGTGGATTCCTGTAAACGTAAACTAAACGTAGGTAGTCCTCGTAGCGAGCATTTCGATGGCTAAGTTACAACAACACGTTTCTCAAAAATAACAACTTTTCAGGAGAGCAAAAAAAATATTTATTTTTTTAAATTTATATAATTTTAATGGACATTAAAAACCAAAAATACATAAAACTGAAAAAGAAGCGTACATTTGCAAACGGAAAGTGGTTTTTTGCTTGAATTTTTTTGTTTATTGGCAGTACTAGCAGTATTTACTCAGACCGGCCAAATTTGGATATACGTGTTGTTAGAACTTACAATTAGCCATCGATATGGGATCCGGCACTGGTAGGCTTAATCCATGAGCTTAGTAAAATACAAAGGAAAGCTGCGCAATTCGTCAAAACTGCTATGGGCGTACATAAACCGTTAAACGGATGTTAAACGAATTAGGATGGGGCGGCCACAGACTACGCGATAGCTTTAGATTAGCTTGCTTGAGCGATTGAGAAAAGATATCCTTCAGAGCGACACGAACAATATCATGTATGATTTCCACTCTATATTCTGGTCCGACAAACGATAAATCAGGAGAAATAGTTTGCCGAACGGATAGTTATGGGAATTCGTTTTTCCTCCATACGATAACAAATGCTAGGCGTAGTTTCGTTACAGCATTTCCTGTTTACGTGCTAACGACAGGTGTCCTAACACCCAATGGCGCCGACTCCATGGGGCCTGAGGGGGCCAAAGCCCCCTCAAAAATTCGTTATGGGTGTGAGGAAAAAATGTGTCAGGCTTGTCAGTTTTCCTTGGAGTGTCCAGATATCGATATTCGAGTTATCAGGGTTCTAATGTTGATCATATGGCCCTTCTAAAATGCTTAAAAAACTTAAAACTCACTACTTATAATTCCCAGGGCAAGATCCCCGGTTTGGGCCCCCCAATATTTTTTGTAAGCCGGCATCCCTGCTAACACCCCTTACCGCACGCCAATTGAGGCAGTTTGTGGGTTAGTATGCAGATCTAGATGTACTACCGCGAATATTGCTATGGTGAATTCATCAGTCGCCCACTAAATTTGTTGTCATCCTCCGCATGAATTTCAATAGGTTTAAAACATTCGCCCCTCGCGCCGCTGATAGGCGGATCGATCAGATGTTCACGGTAAAATGGGATTTTAGGAGCCGAAATTTCTATTCGTGCTGATATCACTCACTCTCTCATTATGTCAACTAGTAGGGTTAGGTGAGGGTATAGCTCATGCTATATTGAGTCGCAGGCATACAAATAGTACACATTTACGGTCGGGGGGAAGTCAATTGCTCTTGGAACAAATAGACTTTATACTTTTCTTCTATTATTTCATTGCCCAATCGGTATCAGGACGCATTTGCACCCTTTTAATCCCTTGAAAATGGTAGTGAAGTACCGTAAACCTCAGTAGGTAAGAGCCCAGTTAGATTTTTCGCTGTCATTTCGAATCATTGAGTACGAAAATAGATCGGGGATGAAGCTTCAGCGAGGAGGAGGTGGACGTTCTCCTTGAGGTACACCTTATATTGTGTATCTGTTATGTCAAAACTTCGGCTTACGATATCAGCACTTTGTTACCGCAGTAGTGTTCGATAGGGCTACTCAGAGTAGACCCCAGTCCATCCAATGGAACCTTAATATTTGCTGCCATTGGCTCTTTTTGATATTTTCTCTTTTGCAGTATGGCCTTGAGCTTAGAGCGATCATTTGATTCTAAATATTTACAATTTTCAGTATTTCTATTCATGAGGTCTACCGTCCAAACAGATCCAAATGTTACAAATGATACATAAAATATACAGAAACCGTTTATCGCCGTGCAAAATACTTAAAAATATCATCGAGTAGTATTTCTTGTGCTTTTTTTCTAAAATTAGTACTACCCTTTTTTGCGCGTATAATCACGATACCCAACTTTGAGCAATACGCTTACATGGTTCGTATATTAAGAAACAATACAATAGCATTTGAGGGACAAATGGCAAGTTAAAGGGACAACTATTACTTTTCCAGTGTAAGTGAAGGAGAAGGCGGAATTCAGGCTAATAGTGAGCGCGTACAGTGCACACTTATTTTAGAACTAAACCCAACCGATTATTGACATCGGGAAAATAGTCCGGATTGTCAACAACAATTAAAACATACTGTTTTTATTTTGTTTTTCATTTTTTTGCACCTTTTTTTGTTTTTTTTATCATTAATATTTATGTATTTTTATTAAATTTTATTTTTATTTATTTATATATTTTTATTTTTTTTGCAAGTTTTGGCTAACAGACATAATTATGATTCATTTCCCGGTGGAATTCGGATCGCACAGACGCCAGTGACACGAGTGGCGACTTTTGTAATTCAAATTTGAAAACGCGGTAGGTGAACGCGTACGTTGAGGCCAAGTCGAGAATCCCATATTGTAAGATTTGTGCTAGTAAAAACCCTGTGAAATACGAATACCCGAGCGAGAAAGAAAGTCTTTCGCTGTCTACTTTTTTTCCCGTCATCAATCCGCCCCTTCGCTCGTGATCCGTGAAGGCCAAAGCTCTGCTTAGTCCGCCCTTGAAAACGATTCGTTGGGTCGCCTCCTAAATTGAGAACGAACCGACTGGGGAATGAGTTTGACGCGTGCTGTAAACACACACACAGCATATCATGGTCGGTCCTTGAACTCTACACCAAAGTGTGAAGGTTGGCCTGCCAATCGTTTGAATCCCCCATTTGAATTCTGCCCTTTAATTTTTCCCGGGGATGTATCCCTACAGAATTGTTATCGTTTCTCTATTCTAGATTGGGAGATACAAAATTTATTATCTACAGTAAAGTTTCCCTTAAAAAGTAGCATATCCTCCAGCTCGACCGGATTCATTTTGCGACGGATTTATTATAATTATTTATTGAAGCATTCTACAGATTTAGGTAGGTTTCCATGTATTATTTAAGAAGTATTCAGGCAGTCTCCTCTCCCTTCATGGACTTACCTATCGAATTAAAAATAATGCCTACTCCTATTCATTCTAACAAAATATTCCTTCCTTCCTCTCCCTCGTTTACCCAACATTATTCCTTCAAACACCGTTTTTAACACTCCTTCCCCGCTCACTGCCTCATCACTAAGCTCGAGAAGGATGAATACGAACTCAAATTCAATTTCTATAATAATAATAATAAAGTAATTATTTTAATGCTAACGTCGCAAAGCTATTTTTAAGCGTCTTACGTGATTTGACTGATTTCACATGGTTCGTATGTTGAGAAACATGTAGGAGATGCACGATGGTGAGCCTGGATATTTGCTTTTATGATAAGTACTGTGTTAACACGAATATTATAGTAGTATTGTGTAAAAACGACGTTTATATTCAAGCAACAATCAATATTTTTCACAACACAACTGATGCAAGTTCCTCTATTTAAGTTCTGATTTTCTGAAGAATAGTAAAGAATTTATAATGCGAGAAGGTATTTTATATATCCGTCAGTTGATGTGGTAAAAGTTGAAGCATGTTTTTGAAATCTTCATTGCAATGACTTGAAAATCGTGTCTCGCAGCGACCTCCTTTATATCGTTACATTTTGTCAACGAATGCATTTTTTCCTCCGAACATATCCTATTGATTATGCAGCACCATATACAGGTTGTCGTGGCAAGTAAACAGATCATGAGTGTAAAAAAATGCAAAACAGCCGAGTTTGAGGAGCTCTACTGCTCAAAGAAGCTACCAAATCCCATGATACAAAAAGCTTAAGAGAGACATTTATTTCTACATTAGATGGTACTCTTAAAAAATTCTAGGCATCGTCGTGATTCTTGTACTCCATTTAATATCCAAAAAGTACCTATCTTTGCGCGTAAAATCACGGTGTCCAACTTTGATCGTTTGGCATTGCCATATTTATCGTTCTAATAAGCTGTAATTTTGGTACAAGAAAGTAAGATCTATATTTAACTGCTTGCAGGAAACAAATTGTTTATATCTCTAAAAAAAAGAAGTTTTATGCTACGTTAACCTGTGCAAACTTCGAAACCAATGTCCCAATTTATAATTTATTGATAATTTCTTGTGCTGCAGAGTTTAAGTAATGTAGATGCTTTAAAAATTATTAGTAGCTTGCTCAGCAGTTGTTGTCTCCCTTCTTCGAGTGGATCCCATGATCATACGCCTCGATCTCGTGATACAAGCATATTTATTCTCAGCGAAACATTCGAAAACAACTCAAGCTATTTTATTACCCTCCACGAGCATGGAAAACCTTCCAAGTCGTTTGAATGAAAAAATACCCTTTGTTTTCTTAGCATCTAGTTCACGTCTAAGAAACTATTTAGAGTGATGGATTATAAAATAATTATTTTTGTCAAACAATTCCTTTTTTAAAGCAGTTTTATTTTCGGGTCTTGATTAATTTCATATTTTCACTAGATTTAATTTCACTTTACTCTTCTCTCCACCCTCATACGAAAAGAATTATAATCTCTAATCTTTCATTTTAGGACTACGGAATCAAATTTAAGTCAGTTAAATTTAAAACCGTTTTATACGGTACTCTACCCATCCTCATTTTAATGCATGTTTTTCAAAAGGAAATGATTTTACGTTGTGATATTTTGGTGGTATTGAATGTTTTGCGAAAATAGGTCAGTCGTTGTCACTTCGGTTAGGGGTATTTTCTAGTTTAGTGCTCGCTTGAGCCTTAAACGTATCGGATAGTTGAAATTCCGCGTCCTCCTTGGGTTTCTTGCGAGGATTTCGGGTCATAGAAGACGCCTCCGAGGTGACTGTGGGGTAAATCTCATCTCAGAGACTCCGCGAAAGCGCTCGCAAATCTTCAGAAGAGGAATCTCAAACTTGGAACGTGGCGCGATCAAGTAATTAGCGAGGCTTAAAAGCCCTCCAGATCGGGGGGACTACTTCAAATCCCATCGCAGTTACCTTGACTATCAAGTGGGGAACGAAGATCACGGTGGCTCACATGCCGCTATACGAGTTACGTCCCAGTCAGGGCTCACCCGTTCGTTTCATTGTTGTTTTTACGACGGAGTCGTGGAAAACATTTTATGCCAGGGATATCGGAGTGGATTTTTGGCATTATTGGTTGGATCTGTGGGTTTAATGCTGGCTGATAAACAAGGATTGCTGTTTTATGCATCTGAAGAAGCAGAATTTCGTCGACATCTGTGGCGTTGGGTAAAGTACTCGCCTGCTAAATGGTGGTTGCGCGTTCGATCCTCGCCTGGGTAGGTTTTCCTCATCCAGGGCATTGATGTTTGTGATCCTTTAAGGCCGTTTTACACGGGGCACGGAATTGCGCAGGTTAGAGCTGCATTAATTTCTAAAATGGCGTGGAATTGCGCGAATGCATGAACGAAAATAGAACAGAGGCTATTTTGCCGTCTCGCATCCACGCATTCTCGCATGTGTTCTAGCAATTCACCGCTTTACACGACGCAGTTTTGATTGCGCCGACGCACGTACGTCAGATTGCGCAATTCCGTGTACCGTGTAAAACGGCCTTTATCGTTGAAATTGGCTATATTTACCGGTTGCAAAATGCCTCAAATGCGATGTTTTCGAGGCGATGAAGATAAATAAAATTTTAAAAACATCCTTGGGATTTTTACCCATCCATTAATCAATGAAACGTTTTTTCTCGGGGTCACAATATTCTACGCGTACCCTTTCCTGTGAGAAAACTTGTCCACCTTCATAAACGGGGTAATTATGAACTCTTATTGCAATAGCTTTTCATATTCGATGTCGCTAGGATTCCTACCGGGAATATGTCTGAAATTTTAGAGTGTAATATTCCATCGCATTTGATAAGCACAGTAAAGGTTTTTACTTTATTTATCCACGTAATATATTTTATGAATAATAAATAAACTTAATAACTGGCTTAAAGTATCATTTAATAATTTAAAGTTCATTTTTTAAAATATTATTTAATAGAAATATTCAGAAAAAATAACCAACTGGGAAAAATAATGAATTTCCTTCATAAACATATAGAAACGATTAAGTTTCTTGATAAATGGTTTCTATTTTTTGTATTAATTCGTATAATTTTTAATGAACAAAATTCAATTGTTTAAATCTCAAATGACATTTTTCGTTTCTTATTTTCCTGTGGGATAAGCTGTCCTACTAGATATGCAGGCAGGGTCATGAGCAAATACATTAACATTGAATTTTTCATGTGAGATATGGATTCCTTCCAGGAATCTGGTTGAAAATTTCCTTATACTCTCGGCTTTATATCGCTATTGTTGACGAAAATCACGTGCTGATTGTCACGTTCTGTGTAGAACCCGAATCTGAAATGATTTAGGTTTTTTAGTCGCATTGATCACATTATTATTATCTTCTGTTGTATTAAGTGGTAAGGTATATGATGCCGAACATTAAAAGGGCATAAAAATGTGCAGTCGGATGCTGAAATCCCAAAATTTATTTTTATCCTTAGCCACCGCTGTCCTATTCAAATTGGTGTCTCTGCGCTGAGGCGTTCTTGGCCGATTTTCGGAAATTGAGGGCATACTCCACTAGAAAGGACGTCGTTAAGTAGGTGAATGGAAGTCGCCAAGAGCCCAATACTGCTAGTTTGCAATGAACCGAGCTTTAATGGTTTATTGGAAATCGGTAACAATCAACGCGAGGGGACGTTTTTTCCTGTGTCCCAATTGCTGAGATCTGCAAGGAATGGTACTGGCCATTTAATCAATTTCTTAATTCACGTGAGAGTGCCGTAATAAGTAGCAGCACTCAAATTTTAGAGCAAAACTTCATTGGGAATGGAAAAAGTAGCAGGACAATACCTTGTAATGCACAATATAATCTTGTATAATGTTCTGCCAAAATTCTGACATCATTTGAATTTAGGAGTGAATTCTGTCGGATAAATTTTAGAAAATTTATGAATCTAAACGTAAACAGCTTTTTAATCAATTTTTATTGATTTTTTAAGTACATCAGTTATAACTAGTGCAACTCAATGTTGGGATTTTGTATATCTTCGCAGTGATTGGTTTTTATTTAAAAGAATTGGGACCTTTTCCACTATGAATTCATTTTAAGGTAGTTGACGAATTTTTAACGTTGTCAATGTGATTTTTTTTCATTTGCTTCAGACGCTGGAGATATTTACAAAAGTTAAATTAAAACTTCATAAATGTATATTCAAATTTTATAATGCTTTCGTAGGCCTAAAAAATTAAACTAATTCAATGGAAGTCAATACATTTGTCTAAAAGTGGACAATAGTTAGACAATGGGCATAGTAGATACCTAAAATTCTGGTTAGGATTTGATGGTAACATTTTGTCAATTATTTCATGAAGATAGCGTCCATTGTTTCTCAAACAATGGAAATAATTCAGCGGTAGTTAGTATATTTTTTCAAATTCAGAAAAATACGTCTAAAATTCTGGTTAGGTCTCTGAAAGTGACAATGTGTTAATGATTTCATGGAAATGACTTTTACTTCGCTTTTTTGCACAATTGTTTTACATTTTAATCGGCCTTTTCTCGAAATTAATTTTTTTTTCTCTCGTTTATTTTTAGTTCCTATGTTATACACAATGGGATCTCATTACTGTAATATTCGTGGCTATGCACCTTCCCGCTTTGGCACCAGCGTCGCGTCCCCCCTACCCCAAATATGCGTGTCCCCGTGACACTTTAATGCGAGGATACGCGTAAAACTTCGGGAAGGGAGGGAGATGGTTCCTTAGCCCCTTGCACCGTATCCTGACCGGGTTGAAATAGGGACAGCGTGCACCCGATCAATACGCCCCCTGGAAGTGGGATGAACCTTCCCCTTTC
Source organism: Ischnura elegans (assembly GCF_921293095.1). Lineage (NCBI taxonomy): Eukaryota > Metazoa > Arthropoda > Insecta > Odonata > Coenagrionidae > Ischnura > Ischnura elegans. The sequence goes on along the minus strand of NC_060251.1, from coordinate 98,895,745 downwards.
GCCCCCCGCACCCGAGACACGTAGGTTGGTGCCGTGATCGTAGTTGCACGTCCTATATTGCACCAGGGAATGTATCCACGGCAGAATGGGGTCAACTGCCTCCTGCATTTCTCATTTTTGTTTTTTCCTTCTTTTATTCTCCAGACGTGCCCCACTTCAAAAGGAGGTCCCTTCTGCAGTTTTTTTTCCTTTTTATTCCGTAGTTTCCAACTTTTCCCGCGCGATGTCTCCCCTTCCACTCTCTAGTCGCGATGTCTATGCGGTTGAAGTTACGTTTTACGAAGGTCGAGATGTGACAACTTTTGCGTCCAAATGTTCCTTCGGTTCGTCTCCAAGGAATCGCTTCGGAGTGACTATGCATTCCTCCAGGAAGGGTACTTTAAAAATGGAAGGACTGCGTGAATCAAACCTTTTTTTATGAGGTTTGCAGTATTTGCGATTTCGGGACATCCGACCTCGAATCCCGGTCAGGGCAAATGTTTTTTTTTCCTTTCTTTCAGTTTTACTTATCAAATTGTATCACATCCACTCGAGAAATGGAAACAATTCAAATTAATTTTTCTGAATTTGGACAATAATTTATGCTCATAGAATGTACTTACCCTAAAATTCTGGTTAGGTTTCTGGAAATAACTGTGTTAATTTTTCATGAAAATGGCATCTTCTTATGTTGGTTTCTCGAGCAATGTAAATCATTCAGCTAGAGTCAATGTATTTGGTGACTTCGAAAAGTTAAGCCACTCTTTTGTTCGTTTTTATTTCCTTCAATATTCTTTTATTTTGGAAGATCCGATTTCTAATTTCCGGCCATGGCAATTGTTTTTTCTTCTTTTTATTTCTCGCACCTAAAGTACACTTGTAGTTGACTTCGTTAAGTTATTCAATTGGTTGGTCCGCGTGGATTTCCTTGAACAACAAGCGTTTAAAGTTCTGCCTTTAAGCCCGCATAAACATCCTGTCATATGGAATTCTATATGTAGCAAGACAAACCGTATTCTCAGCAAAAGCCGACAAAAGGAAAAAGATTCGCGTAGTTAATATTGTACAGTACAGCACAGTAAGTAAGACATTGCAACATTATCTCTGAATTCATTTTCGCGCGACCTGTTAAGTTGTCACAGTATAATTTTCAAGTGCATCATGTTCTGCCAAGTTATGCCTTAAATGTATCGTAGGTACTGCTAACGGAGGTTTGTGAGAGATTCAATATTCCCATTTCCCGACTCTTGAACCTCATCCTTCCTCTTACCCCCACTCCTTTAGCAGTAGAACGTATCCAAGGAATAATTTGGCTTCCCGTGACCCACTGAAAAATTGTTGTGACAGCGAAACGTGTCGCGTGAAAACAAAATCAGTGGAAATGTTACGATGCCTTATTTTACTAATATTAATAACCACAGAGAAAATGTCATCCTCCTTGACCAGGATTCGAACCCAGATCCCCCGATTTCCAGTCTAGTGCTTTTGTCAGTTAAGCTATCGAGGCATCATTCTTCCCTGTGGAAATTTGAGGACTATACCGGACATGATGGTATGGACTTCTGAGCATATGATGCCACGAGTAGTCTAGATCGTGCGCACTCCGCCACAGCCGCAGGGCAAAGATCTTAGAGCACATAGAGATGTTCTCTCTAGACTAATTTAAGTATGCCGGGACTAGCCACGGTGATATATGTACGGAGTCACCCGCAATGCACAAATTGCGCGAAAAATGCAAGGAGATTCCACCTTGTCCGGTATGGTCCTCAAATTTCCACAGGGAATAATCACGCCTCGGTAGCTTCACTGGCTAAAGCACTCGACCGGAAATGTTGCTACAATAAAAGGTAGAACAAAGGGGAATGTGAAAAATCATGTTAATATAGCATTATCTTCTGCAAACCCTCCTCATACTCACTGCACTAGTATTGTTCCTAAATGTGGAATTGCAGATAATAAATTAGTAATAACAGTAGCTCCTCAGAAATATATTTGTCCTCATGGTAGTACATATCCTATAAATGCTGTTCCTATAACTAAGTATAAAATAATTACTCCTACTGATCATGTATGAATATATTTATATGATCCATAGTAAATATTACGACCAATATGTAAATAAATGCAAATAAAGAAAAATGATGCCCCAGTAGCGTGGGGATCCGGGTTCGAATCTTGGTCAAGGTGAATGAATTTTTCTCGGTGGATTTTTCGCACAATTTGTGCATTGCGGGTGACTCCGTAAAGATATCTCCGTGGCTAATCCCGGAATTCTTAAATTAATATTAATAACTTCCACCATATTATACCACCACCAAATATCATACGATATAATTACTCGGTCGTTAGGAAAAAATATATTTAACAGTGTAACTGACTTCGCATCTTTCTTTTTATCCGAAAAAGTGTTTGTTTTTTGTCTGTCTGTCGGAAAAGTGCTTTTGAGTTTATGAATAGTGTCCATAGCACGATTAACAGGTGTTCTTGGAAGGAAGCCGTAAACTATTTTCTCCGAATACGACCGTGGAAAAGTTTTCCTTCGCCCTCCAACTGAAATTAAAAACTTAGCAAACAGTTCCGCCCCCATACTAGTCCATACGTCTCTCTTCCATGAGGAGGCTCTCGATGTAAGATTGTTGATGGGTGGCGAGGGAAGAGAATGATGTCAAGTTTTCCCTGAAATCGTGAAGTTCTTGACTAAAATTTTTTTACTAATTTATTCTCGTCACTTAGCTTTTGCAAATTTGTCGATGGAAACTAGACATAGACATAGCTCAAGTGCATATTCAATTCTCAATTAAAATTTTCTCTTCTTCTTGAAAGAAAGTCTGGCACAATAAAAACTATTCTATTTTTACCTTCAACGCGCTTGTTTTCGGTTTTTCCTTTGTTTTCTGTGAATCTACATTTTTTCCTTCTGCACTCTTCCCATCAAATCAACATTTTCCGTAATATTACACAGTCACTACTATTAGAAATTGCGTACAATGTGTGATCAAAATAATACCGGACTGATTTTACTCTGCGTAGAACGTTCACCGGATCGAAACGAAACAAAGTGCACTATCTTGCGACACATCTGACGACTAAAATGGAAGACACATCGGCAACTGGAAGAAACGTAGGCTAGGCGTGTTGTCAGCCAAGGCAAGGGTGACAATTTTGACCAAGATGTATCTGTCGGAATAAACAATTTATAAAATCAGTCCGGTCTGTTTTTGATCACACCTTTTAAAACAACGAATTTTCAAATGCGAAATCCATAAAATATCACGGAAAGCCTATTTCTTCCGGCCGCCAGTTTAGCAAGTACAGTGAGAAGATTGTATTTCAGAATTTTTATGAACGTAGGTAGCCACGAATATTACTATTGAGGATCCACCATCTCGTGTTTATTTTTATTAAGTCCCTAGCAATTTTCTGCTAAGTATTTCATTACAGCTTTTGGCGTAGGGATTTATATAAAGTGAGTGAACACAAGGTTTAATATAAAGTTATTACAGCATATATTGCTCTGTATACGATGCTTTTTTGTTACGCAACACAAAAGGGTCTTCAACTTAGCATATTCCAAGGCTAAAAAATCGTAAGGAGGTGTTTTTATGTTCGTGAATACGCGATTCAGATGATACACTTTTGGCAAGTATTTTTGTGGAATATAATTTGTAGTTAAGGGATGTGTGTATTTTTCTGCCATTTGCCGCAGGTATGTAATTGTGTCGAAACCTCACAAGCCACGTGGCGTAGAGGGATCGCGTACGCTTATCGCAATAAATGGAATTTGGAATTCTCGTCACTTATCTTTTGCAAATCTGTCGCTGGAAATTAGATGTAGATATATCTCAAATGCATAGTCAATTCTCAATTAACATTTTCTCTTCTTTTTGAACCAAAGTCTGAAACAAAGAAAATTATTCTATTTATACTCACAACTCGCGTCTTTTCTGTTTATAAGCTTGTTGCTGGAACAATTCGCAAAAAACTAGAATCGTTCCAAAAGAAATCCATCCGTTTACTCCTCCGTCTCATTACACTATTCAACACATAAATGAGAGGGCGAGGAGCCTATGGGTACAAATGATTATTTTTTTTAAAGAGAGTTAGGTACAGAAATTAAGAAAATAAAACGAACGAGGCTAACTAAATATTTATTGGTGCATTTGATTTTATACTTAAAGTTTTAAAACTTTTTAAGTATTATGTTCAGCCGTCACACACACACAGTTCAATGAGATTATATATTGAAAAAAGGTACGAATTACTGCGGAAAATTCAATCCCCCTATTTTAAAATCAATCAACACGTTTTCCTAGTCACGCATCAATCTCGTCAAGAGAGAGCCTTGGAATATCTTAGCGTTTCCTCCCTCCGTCGAAACCGTTCCTGTGGGCGACTTCCGATGCTTCTCCCGCTTCGAACCCTTGAACTTGCCAACTGGGGTGTCTGCGGGTGGGGGGGAGGGTGGAAAAGTTGTCGGCCGGCTCGTGATAATTTGTCGACGCTTCTTCCGCCCTTGCTGGGGCTCTTCGAGGTGTTCCGGGGCGGCAATCCATTCTCTCGCAGGGCGCTAAATCACGGGAGAAGTGAGGGGAACCTGAGGGCAATTTAAAGTCCCTTTATCACCCACCCCGATCTGACCTCCCCCCCCCCTCATACAGGGATTACTACTTGAACCCTCTTCACACTTCCATCTCCCTTAGGCACTTAGCTCCCTGGTCGATTTCCCTTCACTATAAGCTTGCTGTTTGAACGATACGCAAAAAAACGAAGAGTCATTCAAAATAAATCCATCCTCTCACTCCTCCGTCTCATTATATTAATCAACACATCATAAATTCATTTATTTCCATCACCCCATAAACAGCACATTTACGGCCTTTACAATGGGGAATTAACAATTTACAATGAAGGACATTCACACAAGCTCATGCCTTGGAGAAGTGTAACTTACCCAGGCCTTAACCTGGCGCAGGGTTTGTACTGTAACCTGTAACCTTACCCGGGACTCGAACCCGCGACCTTCGGTTTGGCATGCGAGGACTCTACCCCGCCGCCACCGAGGCCGGCGTTCAAATGAAATAAAACGAACGATACTAACTAGATACTTAGTAGTGCATTTATTTTTCCCCTCGATCCGAGTACAGAATGGAGACTCGCTTAACTGACCGGCCGGCGAGAGTTGTCCGATGACAGCGCAAAAGGAGGGGCGGAAAACCCTGCGCCAGCACGGTTTGCAGCCGACCGCCTTCCCCCAAACGCACCTCATACCCTCGTCTAGTCATCCAACGTTGTCACACGCATATGAAACACCGAATCAAGCCTGAGCCACCAAATCAAGCCCTTCCTTCGAATCATCTAGAAACAATCGATTCTTCCTTTGGATCCTTCACACTCGTCGTCCCATCAAGCTTCTTTCTTCACGGAACCCTTTTGTTTACATGTGACGTGGGCGTTTCACATTCTTACCTGGCAACCATGTCCTCTACCCCGAACTAGACCATTCTGCCTGTCATCGGACGACTCTCGGCGGCTGGACTGTTTACCCCTTGCCTTCTTGGGTTTTTCTATGTTTCTTTTATCAATTTCTGTACCTGAATCTGTTTAGAAAGAAAATTAAATGTACCCATTGGCTTCTTAACCCATCTTATCAGATACGCTCGAAAATCTCATACAATTTCATTTTTCGTGTTGTTAATACTTTCAAATCTAATATGAAAGGGACTAATATACGATAACACGCTTCTAACAGAAATTTGGGACTACGATCCAAGTATCCCAACTTCAAGTACAGAGCCTAAACAAATTACTCTCCTACGAGTCCCCATCTACACCTCCTTCTAATCTTACTTATGAGAGTAATTTTTAATCTTCGAAAAAAAGATGAAAAAGAAAAAAAAATATGTACTCGTAAGAAAATATGTTGAATTTCGCATTCGCGAATACGTCTAAAAGCAAAAAAAAATAAGAAAAATATTAATTATGATTCGTTATTTTTAAAAATACAAATGATATGGGAAAGAAGAAAAAATAAATTACCAATACTCGCATGTCTGTTTACAATAATTTATTTAACGGCATGCTATTTTCGCTCCGCTATATATAACTCCGCTCTTTTCCCCGAACTAGAAATGACTACAATGTGTTAGAGCTATAGTGTTTTCCTCCTACGGAGGTTCTAAGATGATGTCCTCGTGGTCGCTATGAAATATATCTGTACTTAATGGTTCAAACAAGTGGTCCACATTATTTCAAATGCGAGAACTTTACCTTGTAGCGTCATATTGCTCATCAAAATCGACTCTTGTATTTGAAATCCATCCTTATTTACGGAAGGTTGAGAAACTAACCTCAAGCTTTTAAATAACCTTCCGCATTTCGTAATGAGACTTGGAATTGCGAGCTGCATTGAAGCTACCGAGGTGGTTGACATTAAGTCAGTATCAAGGCATTTGATGAGGTAGGGAGAAATAAAATCACCTGATCCTGTCTCCGCTTGTTTTAGTCAAACACAAAACTAAGTAAGAGTCCTTCACCCGTCTCGGCCCGTCTGCTGAATTCGTGGACGTTGAAAGTTCTCTCTCTCCGTTGCTGAGTAATGACTTTTGGACATGAATGGGAACAGCAGGCTAGTCGGAATTCGATTTGTTGGCGTTATGCCAGCGCGCGTGCCTGAATAATTTGCGACGTAATTTTCTTTTTAAAAAATCAGCTAATCACCATCTGGGTGAGGTTACCCTCTCCACCACATTATGTAAATGGGTATTTACGTAGCTGAAAATGATTTGCGCTATGTTTGCTCTGCGTAAAACACTATTGCAAACTTGAAATGAAAGTAAAATGAAAAATATTTTATAAACTTTTTTTTTCGAAAAACAGTAGGAAATTCACTCAGAAGTAAGAAGTATTTTTTTTAATCACTCGGAGAATAAATAGTGGTTGCTAATCGGGTTTATTTGAAATGAGTGAAGAAGATCCTTTGACGTGAGTAAGGATTGGGATGCCGACTTAATCTAGACTTAATCAGCACCCACGCATTATTATCCGAGTGATGAAAAGCTTACTTTTTATCGTATTTTTAATGTTTTTGGAAAAAGCGCGTTTAAAAATCCTTTTTATTACATTTTTATTTACTTTTTTATTTATGCTTTTTTGTTGGAAACGGAGAAAAAAAACAGAGTAAGCAAAAGTTAAGAAAAAGCTGGTATAAAAATTCGTGTGCGAAATGAAATTGTTCTCTCAACGTTGATTTTGAATTTCTAAGTTTTTATGCAAATTTGCGCAACCAGGCGATACATTGAGGATTAGGCTTGGCATGTTTAAAAACTAAAATGTCAATCGGTAAGCCTCTTTACCTTCTTTAATAGCCGAATGTGATAGAGTTTGAACTCGAAAAAGACCCGTATTTTTCCGTCACTCCATGTTACCGTTACTGTTTTAGCGCTCTATTCTGATAGTGAAAGGTTGATCCAGATCGAGTAGATGAACCAAAACTCTAATGTGATCACCCGTGAGCTCATCACTCACGGAAAGTGGGCAGAGGATTTAGTTTTTTAAATATTTTATCTAAGGAATTAAGTCAAACAAATTTGCTGAAGTTAATGCCTCCATGCAATAGACGGGATAGGAATACATCTACATAATACCCTGCGAGCCACCTCTAGGGTGTTTGGCTGTGGGCGATCAATCACCAGAATGCAATTGGTTACCAACATGCACACCGCACGGATATAAGTGTTACGCATACTAACAAATTATACTACCACATGCTGTTAGAAATAATAATAAATTTGAGAAACATGCATTAGATTATACACAAGTTAGTAGGCTACACTACAAAGTCATCTAATCTATTTGTGAGTTCTAACGCTGCCGTTATAATCTCTTATTGATCCTGGAGAAAAAGACATTCTGAATCTGTCTGTTCTACAGCCTGTCTCTCTTATTTCATTTATATGATCTGATCTTCCGTAGTATGTTGGCGTCCGTAAGGTATGGCTAACTTCGTTAGATAAGACAACTGCTCTAGAATTTATCTAAAAGGTTTAGTCTATTTTTCAATCTATTGTCTGACAGAAATTCCCATCCGAGTTTATCTAAGAGGCCATTACACTAACAAGACTATCGTAACGACCACAAGAAAGAATACTATGTCCTGGTGTAATCAACTGGTAGCTAAAGGTAACAGAATAAAGATTTTCTTGGTAGCTTTCTTGTGGTCTTTCGCACCGGGAGTATTCCGGCGTAAGATCATCGGGTTGACAGTTTGTGATAGCGGGGTTGGAGAGAGGGGTGGGTACATTTTACGGTCTTATCCTTACGGCCAAAGACATCTCAAGCGGCAACGTGACCCGTTCACTTCTCCCGATGTTCACGGGACGGCGATTTTCGTCCCTTAAGGCAGGCGATATAGGTCGAGCCATTTCCCTCCCTTACACCCACCGAGATCCTCTGCCGCTTTTTACGACTTTGATAGCATTGCGTGTGCCATCTGCAGTAGAACTTCGACAAGTCTGCGTGCCTCCGAAAGTGAAAAAAATGTCTTTGAGTGTGGCAATGCAAGAAATGTGGATTGCGGTGTAAAAAGCTGTACTGAAGGGATCACGATAGGTTTTGCACAGTGGAGTGTGGCTTATTTTTTTGTGAGTCCTCGATTTTAAACTCTTAGCTCGAGCTGTATGGAGTATAATCAGAATACAAAAAAATATTAGGTCGATTGTTCAAAATTTAGGGGTAGCTCACAGTATTTAATGCAATAAAAATTAAATTTCCCAAACAGACCAAGTTTCATCCATTCTATCGCTAGAATGAAAATTTTTCAATTCCTTCGGTCAAAAATTCACTTCCCTTCTAAGTCCGAGGAACCGTTTTCAAGGAATAACATATCTTAGCGTCCAACACAGCCGCGCCAATCTCTTGAGAGCCGCAGTCACGATCATCTGTTCGGTCCCGCACAGAAATCACAATAGCTTGTGCAATGCATATAGATTTTTTTTTCGGCGATGAGATATTACTTTAAACTATCGCAGTTACTGTTCAGTTAATTCCTTACTTATTTTTAATCTTTGTTATTTTATAGACTGTGAAACATCTATAATTTTTCCTCTGATGTAATTACCATGTGAATGCATGGAATGGGAAATTTTCGTATGGAAAACTATAAACGTAGAGGAAATTCTTTTCCATCACAGGACGTAATATCCCACTTAAAATTTCGGCTTAATCCCGCAGTGTCTCAGATGGATATAGAAGTTTTATTGGATATTATTTAATGAGGACCAAAATATGTTAATGCTTTACATTAATAGTTGACATAAGGGCTGCGCGAAAATGTACATGACGCCGACATTTGAATTTTTTACCTTCTCAATGCATCACGGATTCCATTTTTATTAATGCTTAATCTCATTTTTAAAGTTAACTTTTTTCCCCATTAATCCCAATTCTCACTCTTGGCATTTTCAATCACCTACATTGATATTTTCGACCTAAGAAGAACAAGTGTACTTCCCCGCGTTGCTCCTCATTGCCGCGTAAGAATGAATATGTCTGTGTTGAACAGTTCAGAATAAAAAGTCATTATTATGTGAAGCGATTAAGTGCTCTAAATAAACAAAACGAGATGACTTCATTTCCTTCCGACCCGCAAGATAGCATCCCGCCAGTGCTTTATCCACGATTACTTCTGTGGCTTACTGAAAAAATGAACATGAAGTTAAATATTCATCTTCCGTGAATATAAAATTTATAAATAACTCCTCGAAAAGAGAGCTGCCAAGATAAAATTTTACGATGATAAATGGCGGAAGTATTGGGGAATAGTGACTCTTCTATCCTCTTTGCAAATTACTTAAAATACCAAGTATATAGAAGCGTGCCCTAAAAGGGTGGACGTTGGTAAGTTTAAAACTAATTTGATAGAACATTTTCGTAAACATGAATGATAATTTGGAGATAATATTCCATTAAGTGAAGCCTTTATTATTGTAAATTGAACAAATTGGTCCATTCATTAGAGGTGGGAATTTCGGTTCATTTGGTGGATTCGGTTCATGGGTTTTGATTAGTGGCAATGAATCTGTTCTTTAAATCGTTCATAATGAACCGTGGGAATCTCGAATCCATGTGAATATCGAATCCATCTGAATCTCGAATCTGTGTGAATGTTGAATCCATGGAGAATACATTATGCATGCGTAATCAGGAGCGGATCCAGGATTTTTTTCTTGGGGGAACAATTACTGTGGTAATTTTCTATTTATTTTGATATGAAAGTTATTTAAAATGAAATTAAATGATTGAGTCTCCGTTATACACAAAATAAAACGAAATTAATAATAATCTTGCTAAAAATCTTGTCTATTTTAAAGCGTCCAGGGGGGCGCGAACGATTTGGATTCGGCGTTCATTTTGAACGATTTGAATGGAAATCGCAGATTCAATTCATTCGGTTTATGCCCTTGAATCGTTCATTTTGAACGATTCATTCATGAACTACACAGCTCTATTCACATCTTCTATTTAGGACTTGTATTATTTTAGCATTATACAATTTCCACGTTGCGTTCTTTCTATTTAAAATTTTAGGATTCTCATCAAATTTTAGTAAGTAGTATGAACTGTTACCCAAGGTACTAAAGTTGACGTGGTGACTCTGTTGGGATCTCATTCTCTGTTGAATGTATTGCAATTTTCATCCTATTTACAATTTGATGAGACTACTGGTTGCTGTGCACTGTATACATTTATAGTCTAATGATGCAGTTTATCGAAATAAGTATGATCATTTAATTTAGCTAAGAATTTGAAGAATTGCAATTCATTTGGCATTGTTTTACTAGAAAAGCTAGATTAGGTTAGCTATAACTAAACCCTAGTGATCTGCAAGGCGTTTCTAATCAGCAGGAAGAGCTAGTGATTTGGGTAGATTTTAACATTTTGTATTTCGTCTTATCTTATTCAACGTTGCAGCAATAAAGACCACAGGTGGTACCTACTCAGCGAATGAAATGAGATGACTTCATTTCCTCTCGACTCGCCAGATGGCATCCCGCGACTGCTTTTATCCAGGATTACTTCTGTGGCTTACTGAAAAAAAAATACTTCTTAAGGCTCACGCCGAAAGACAATTGCTTCGTCGCAGGTTCCATGTAATTAACCTTTGCTTCGGATAAGTTACCGGGGGCAACGCAAATATAGATCGAAAAAACTAGACATAATCAGCGAATCTGAACTGAAAACCGCCTTTCATCTCTATAATCATTTAGTTAGGGGCTGGTTCATTTGACTCCAAATAACATTTCTTTAAAGTTATTCGGTCGGTGGAAGGGAAAGGTAAGTTAGGACGAAAAAAAAAGGTTTGATTCGGTAGTTTTCTCCTAAATTTGCATCAAAATTTTCGCAAATGTTGCCGCCTACTTTTCATGAGTTGGTGACGTAATTAGAATTCTGGTTCATCGTTAAGGTAAGGAATCTCTTAGCCCAGCCCTCGGTGGGTTAATATATTCTCGGATGTTCTTAACGAGGTCGGTCGGCGACTTTGGGGGCCCCCATAACGCAGATAATAGTGAAGCGTATGTGAAAAAGAAAACTCAGATCCCTTGAGCCAAAGTTTTTTTGCTATTATAAAATTCGAAGTTTTCATTAATTTTTTTTATTTAAAGCATACTCAGTGTAAAAATATCATATAAAAATAAAAAAATAAAATAATATCATAAAAAAGGTGTCAGAAGAATAAAGAGAGCATGATGATTTTTTGAAAGGGATGTTCCGAAAAGGTTATTTTAGAGATTTTTTTTAGATTTCAGCGCATTTTCAAGGGAAAAATTCACTAAATAGGTAATAGAACGGTAATAAATTGTTAAATTTTATAAACTGAAAAATTCTCACCTTTTGCAATATTTTTTCTTACGGAATTGCTATTTTTTATTAACTTTTATCTTGTTTTTAACAGCAAGAATAGCGTCATAATCCATTTCCGGACAATCAATACCCTAAAAATTTTCCAGAACCTCCCCCGGTAAGGAGCCCAGACCGAGGGCCCCCAATCACTCCAGACCGCCCCGACTCTTTCATACGAGATAAAAAAATGATCCGCTAACGACGGGGATAATACGGGGATCAGCTCCTCCGTGCAGAACCAGCGTGTTTCCGATGTCTGCAATTGAATTTTATCCGCACGCGTGTGAAGGGAGCGGTGCGAGAGAAGTGGGATCGGAGAACACGGACATTATATGGGGCGAGTTGGAGAAGTGTCTTCTTTCCCTCCGTGTCTCTCTTCTTTCCCTTATGGGAATTGCGTCGATTACGAGAGAGGCAAAGGGCCTTCTATGTAAGAGTGGCAGAGCAGAGGGAGGGGCAGATTGGATCGGGGGAACGAGGTTGGGCGAAGATTGTAAGGAAGGCGACGACGGGAGCTGTTAACGGCCCCTCCAAAAACGGCCTCCTCGGATAACAACCTCCGCGCCAAATTTCGCCCTCCACTCCAACGGCAAACGGATTCGTTCGTCGGCTCGAGATGAAAAGGACCGGTTCGATAATTGCACACTGCTCAATGGAGACCCACTTCCCCTCGCTAACATTTTATTTATTTTTTCACCTTTGTGCTATCTCACTAATCTTCCGATTCAGGTCGGTTGGCACGGATTAATTCGATTTTTTTAATTCTACCGACAATGTTCGCGTATTAACAATATTACTATGTGCGGCTGTTTTGTGTTGGTTGAACAGATATTTGTGCAATAAATATCTCAAAGCCGATTTAAAAAAATACTTTTTTCTATCAAATATCTTGTTATAAAATTAATAAGTAGAAGTAATCCTTCTTCTGAAGAACCAAAAGCGAATTACTAAGATGTCTCTATGTAAGACTCCAGTAACCAATACTTTTTTTAATTAATTAAATTATTAATAAAAAAACTAGCTTCGGCTGTTAATCTGTTTATCGATGGAATCTTGTCATTCATTTTTATCCCACTTACCATTGTTGGTTCGGGGTGAAATTTTGGTCACTTCTTTATTTCTGATGGCAATTTAATATTGAATAATAATATGAATAACATTGAATTTTGTTCCATTGCGCTCTAATTCATTAACTAAATTTCCATATGGAAAATAGTTTTAAATTTTCCCAATAGATAGTCATGCGTTTTTTCGCAGAAATTCCTTAGACAGCTCTGGTTTAATCGATTACATGATTCACCGCTAAAAAGTGGAAAATACTAATAGTGTAATACATATTTTTTAAACTCGCTTTCTCCGAAAATAGTAAAAAAAAGTGCGCTGAAAAGTAAAAATAAGCTTTCCATCACTTAGGGAATAAAGGGTGTGTGCTGATTAGGTTAAGGCATTAATATTGCGTGCCAATATTTCCTCACCTTCTTCTACACTCATTTCCATCGGTGAATTTAGGGGGGAACACGGGGGCACCTACCCTCCCCCCCCCACCCCCAGACGCTTAAAAAATAGACAAGATTTTTAATACGGTTATAATTACGTTCGTTTTATTTTGTATTACGGAGCCTCAATCATTCAATTTCATGTTAATAATTTTCATGTTTATATAAAGAGAATATTTCCCACAGTAATTGCTGTATGTTTGTTTTCAATCTCAGATATGATAAGGCCGTTTGCCTGTCTGGACCTTGTGCCCCCCCCCCCCAGAAAAAATCCTGTATCCGCCCCTGCTCATCTCTAGTAAACGTAATCTGCACACACGTTATACTTTCCGAGTAATGTAAAGATTATTTCTTTTACTTTCGAGTGGATTTTATACTGATTTCGGAGAAAGCGTGTTTATAATATTTTTTTCCTTTTCCATGAGTCTCACTTTTGTACTCCACGATTTTATTCCACTTACCTTAAGCCTCATTTGACGGAGCGGTCATTCCACCGCGTTCACATTCTATCATTTGGAACGCACTAGTGGTAGACACTAGTTTATTCAATTGGCCTCGTCTCACCCTAATTCCGAATGGTCCACTATTACCCAATTCAATGGCCTTAAACTTTCTCCAATACCCTGATGATAGCGATCTATTGATCGCCTACCTTGATCTGTGATTTGTCCCAGGCCCCTTACGGGAAGCGGATGTATTAGGGTCAATCCTAGCATCCATACTGTGTCCTTCGCTTTATTCCCTTCCAAAAGTAGGACGCCGTGTGTTCGCGATACCGCTACCGTCGTCAACGTTACTCGCTTCTCATCTCACAGGTGTTCTGCACAAAGGAAATAAGTCATTGGTTGCGCGCATTGTCTTGGGATCCGTTCAGAGATGAACATAAGTTTCGAACATTCGCCAGTGCAATGACCCTTCGCAATGAAAGATATAGAGATCATATAACGTAATTGAGGGGGAAATTGCGTGGTTGGCATACCAAGGGACGCATTATGGCAAGGCGTACGACGATATGAGTTGCAAGACTGTTAGGTCTTCAATTCCTACTGTAACAACTTGCCCTAAATGTTGATGCTGCGCTGGTGAAGCAGTAGAGTCATCTCCCATACGCTGTACCCCGTTTATACTCATCAGTTTGTACAAACAATAATTTCACTAACTGAATCCTTGATTAGAACAGTGCCTTCAACAGTTTCACGGATTATAATTATTGCGGCAATTAAATCAATACGTTTGTGACTCCCTAATTTTATCGCAAATAAATTGCGAAAAGTTATTCCTCACTTTCATGAAGATAGTGCCTTTTCTTTCGCTTAGCCGTGAGAAATTATATCGATCGAGTAATTTTTGGAAGGATGTAAAATGGCTGTTTTAATTTCAATTTCTTCTCAAAGTCATAAATCGATTAAGTAATCGTTTAAAGAAGTTTTAGATGTGAAACATTTTTACGGTCAGGTCTGCCTCCAGCTTGAAGTCGGTAATTCGATTAAAAAAAAATCATTGCTTGCTTCTGAAAAATGCTCTAATTTCATTTGCGTGGTGATTTTAACAATTTAAAATGAAACTTAAGGATCGTGAATACTTTTCTATCAATTTATTCGCATAAAATCCAGCTACCTTTCGCCTGTACAACATTAACGATGCTTGTATCTTACATTAATTCAATTTATTCGTGGAAAATCCAGCTACCTTTCGCCTGTATAACATCAACGATGCTTGTAGTTTATATTTATTCATTCATTGGTGACGCGATAACTGTCGACGTTGACATCCGGTGACAATCTGTCGTTAGTTTCCTATATATTTTCCTGATATTGGGGCGTCTATCAAGTTAAACATAAAATTACTATTATATGCCAGATTAAATGCAAATCTCTTGCTCGAAAAAGTCCGACGAGGTGAATATTCGTATCCGTTTAAATCGTGCATGAAGGTATAATAGGTATGAAAAAAGGAGTCATAAAATCGATTATTTCTGCCGAGTCAAATTGTCCCTCTCCTTTCCCAGATAAAATATTTTTCTGTCAACTTCCCACGTGAATGGAATAATAGGAGTCGAAGGGAATAGGCGGTGGTCTATCGCTCTGACCTACTCCTTGACATTCTACCCACCAAAGCTTCATAGAATGCATTTCGTCTTTTCAATGAATGACTCGACAGCCTCGCCACGACAGAGAGTCAGTTCTCCAGCCTTTTAGACCGCACTTCGCTTGAGTGCTATTTCGAGTGGATCTTTCCTCTTTTCTTCCAATTTCAATTTTTAATGAATCATCCAAGTTTCAAGGTGAGCTGGGACCTCGTCAATACCTTTCTCGGCTCTCGGTGAGCTGGATGTAACGTACCGTGAGACCAATATGGAGACCGTATATTTAACCCGAGATAGGTGACGCCCAGATAACTCAATCCGGGCGTCAATAGGTATATCAATATATCAGTTATAGTAACCCAGTGGCGCCGATCCCATGGGGCTTGAGGGGGCATGAACCCCCTCAAAATTCGATATGAGGGACGAGGAAAAGGTGTATCAGGCTTGTCGATTTTTCCCAAGTGTCAAGTTATCGAGAGTCGAGTTTTCAGGATCCTAATGTTGATCATGTGACTCTTCTAAAATGCTAAAAAAAAACTTAAAAACTCACTATTTATAACATTTTCCCGGGGCAAGACCCCAAGTGTGGACCCCCAATATTTCCTTGTATAAGTTGGCACCCCTGGTCACACTAATATACTTACTTTACGACTCGACGTTTTCAATTCCTCATTTCCCATTTTTAGAGAACTTGGGCAATTGCTGTGTGGAATATAGACCCTATTCCACTCCTCTGCCATTTTACTATCCAACCATTTTCAATTTCGTATTTACTGCACTCACTCCACTGAAAGGTACCGCATTGTTTGATTTGGGAGGTGAGGCTAAAGGTCATTGCATGGTAATCCACAGAACATTCAATGGAACACTTTTAGGAAAAGGGACTTTTTTTTCGTTGGGGGCAGTGTCCAAGAAGTACATCTGTATTTGAGCTAAGGACCTTTCGATCGGTTACCAATTTTTCTCCCTAGCTAGGCTACCAGGACCTACTCCTCACTTAATGTTAAATGTATCATCTTCATTATAACAAAGTGGCTTTGTTGCTCTGTTCAATCTCAAAACAAATTAGAACTTCATATACTCCTGCGATCTTCCGAATTGGGTAAATGTGAAATCAACACAATTTTTAGTAGAAATCAACAAAAATAATCTATTTCCTCTTCATTAATGGTTATTTTTTTAAATTGTGTTTGTCTTTTGGATATACCTAGTTACTTAAGGAGCTGTTACTGTACTAAACAATATGCTGTGTGTGCCTTTGTGTATCATAGGTTTAACAAAGAATATTTTCTCCTTTCAGGTGAAGGATGTTTGGAGAAGCCCTTGGCAACGCTTTGGAAGAATTACTGCAGCAGTTCAAAACCAGATGTGGGAATGAAGGTACAGTTATATTCTTTAATTAGTACCATGTTGGTCGTTTTATGCATGACAAAATCAAAGATCAAAGGCAGCAAGTACTGGGACTCAACTGTTAGATAAATGGTTATCTACAAAAAAATCAGTAAATTATTTTAATATGTGTAAATGATCATGGGGTGGATACATATCCTTTATGACACAACATTGTCTTAATTTGATGAGCTATTTCCATTTTAGAAAATAAGTTTTTAATGCGTACTAAAAAAATGTTTTTCAAAATAAATTCACTTTATGCCTTCGACTATCCAATCTTTAATCTTAATTACTGCTGTTGTGTCAATCATAATTTACAAACATTCAGACTGTGATACATTATTTAGCCGTACAAACATTTTCATCATCCAAAATAAAGCAATATGAATTATGCTAAATCTGAGATGTAATCTTGTTGACCTGCCATCAAGGAAAGTAGGTTAACTGAATCTTAAAGCCACTATCCCTAAATTTCTATCTAATCCAGTTTTAAGAAAAACAGAAATTCTTTCAATAAAAATACAAATTACTTCTTATTTCTAATATGAATTAGGGATTATTTGGGTGTTCTTTAGATATATGTAGTTATATATAAGGTGGTGAAGGAGTTTTCCACAAGGGTATAAAACTATACCTTTTTATGCGAGAAATTGATAAATATTTTCTTGCTGCAGTCGTTTAAGAGGATACATATTTCTATCTTACCTAGTCATATTTTTTTTCTTTTTGTTGATGTATTACTCATTTAAAACTCTTGCTATCATGTTAAAGCGTTCAGGTTAAGTTAAGGAGACCTTTTTTAACATTTGCCTGAATGTTAAGTATAAAAATCATTCATCTGAGGAAACACTATGCAAGAAATATTTTAACTATGGACTCAAAGTTGGTAACTCATAATGGAGTGGAGTCTGAGTGCTCATTATGATTCTAGTGAGGTCTTGTAATGCCAGCGTAGACCCCAGTATAAGTTTGAGTCAGGATCACGGCTTGTCATGTTCTGAAATACAGTATTAATTATTAAATGTCCGCTCTTTTAATTTCATACGCACAGGCCCAGGCTTCAACAGCTCTTACTATTAATTATCAAATGTTCACCCTTTTAATATTATTTATTTATTAATGTAGGTGACCGTCACTTTCAAATTCACAATGACACCCTAGGTCAATGTGAGTTCAATTGAAAGTGTGGATAATGGCAAACAAACTGTTTTTTTTACTTCACCATGATAGAAAAATCCCACCATATGCTCATAAAATTGGACAATTTATTATATTGAATGCATTATGTGTTTGCAGGTGACTGTCACCCCATCAGGCTTGAAGGCAGTGACTCGTGAGCACGGCTTGACAGAGTACTGGTCTCATCGTGTCACATACTGTGCAGCGCCCCCATCCCACCCGCGGCTCTTCTGCTGGGTGTACAGGCACGAGGGCAGGCGCCTGCGACAGGAACTGAGGTGCCATGCGGTGCTGTGTTCCCGACAGGCCCACGCTCAGAGAATGGCCGAGCAACTCAGGGCAAGATTGGCTCAGGTTGGTACAGTATTCCATTAGATGTGGTTTTTTATTGTCTGTTAAGCATTTAGTAGAATGTCAATGTCAATGTTCACATGGGAGTACTTGGGATTAATCTTCCGTAGGAAAGGCATCTTTTAGATGAGATACGAAGGAGACAGACGGTATGGATGGGAGGAGTTCTTAGCGGGGAGAAGATGATGAAAATGGTGTTAGAGGGTAGAATGTTAGGGAAACACGGGAGGGGAAGGAAAAGAATAGGATTTTTAGATAGATTGAAAGGGATTAGGCCTTGCAGTGAAATGAAGAAGGCAGTGCTGGAAGGAAAGGGAGGCTCCCAGATCACTTCTTTAAGGCCGTTTTACACGGGGCACGGAATTGCGCAGGTTAGAGCTGCATTAATTTCTAAAATGGCATGGAATTGCGCGAATGCATCAACGAAATTAGAACAGGGGCTATTTTGCAGTCTCGCATCCACGCATTCTCGCAAATTTTCTAGCAATTCACTGCTTTACACGATGCAATTTTGATTGCGCCTTCTCACGTACGTCAGATTGCACAATTCCGTATACCGTGTAAAACGGCCTTTAGAACTCCATAGAAACCTACCTTAATCGGAAGAATTTTACAATAAATAAAATAAATTCTTTGCAACTTTTTTCTAACACATCCACTGGAGCCATGGAATTCTCTTCCTTACTACTTCGTCCATTTTCTTCTGATAAATGCCCAATTAGAACTACTCTTCCTGGTTTAGTTTGTCCTAATACATTGAGCCCTTGCTTGAGATGCTTCAAAAAACTGCATTACTATAGCCATCTTCTTCTAAAAACCATTTGAAGAATCAGAAAAAGACATTGTTTCTATAGATGTATTTTGCCTCATTTCAAAATAGTTGCTCAACTAAAGGCATTGGGAACGATTTCAACCCATTTTCATATTCAAGCACAGGCCATTATTTTACACTCTCTGGCCTTTTTAGAAATGTGGATTTTGCAAAACTATGATTAATATTATTGCATTGGATTTAGCCATATTTTAGAGTGAAAATATCCTCGACCTCACATTTCCCATTTTTTGTAATTTTGCACCATTTCTTATGGATTTTTTTTTAAATCTGATAATAAATTCATATGATTTCACATCATGAGCTCATTGAGTTCCTAAGCTTCAAATTCTATTGGCTACTTTTGATCTGACAGTATTCTTTCTCTCTTGATCACTTCCAGGCCCTCTCAGAATTTCGTCGTGACAAGTTGGTGAGGCAGAAAGCACGCTTATCCTTGGCCAACGGAGTTCACGATGACCCTGGCCTTCTCATTCCACGGAGGAGGCTCCTCCTGGCGACAGGTGCTCGGAACTACAGACCACCCCTGGAGAGGTCAAAGTCTGCACCACGGCTCACTGCCATTGAGGAGGGTCTGGAGGACGAGGAAGTCGCCGAAGTGAGACCCATCACTATTGCCACCATCCCATCGTCAAGGGTCAATGGAGAAGCAGCTGACCAGCCCGAAAGCGATACTCTGAGGAACAGGAAGAGACAAGTCAGCTTCGCTGCTGAGGAGAGGATACCAGAAGTTGAGGAAGAACCCTCGGAAGTGTTCAATTCCAAACAGACTTTAGACTTAGACGAAGAAGAGCTTACCCTCAAACTCCCGGAGAACATAACGGAACTGAACCCAAACCCTGGTCGAACGATTCCCCCTCCAGAACTGCGACGTTCTCAGACGTTTCCTCCTCCACCTCAGCTCTTGTCGGATAGGCAGTCGTTATCGGATGCCGGTGATTCTCTCTCGGAGGGTGAGGAGGAAGAAGGCAAGGCATTGTACGAGGAGGGTTACGGAGAGGCAGAGGAGGAGGAAGAGGGTAGACTCGGTGGTAACGGACAGGAGGAGGACAGTGTTAGTGACGAGAGTGGCTATGCAGAAGAGACTGCCAAGGAGGGAGCGATGGAAGGAGGCGGGGCAAACGTGGTGATCGACAGAGACTCGAGTTTTATAAGGGTGTGACTCCGTATGTGTTGTAAGCGTGAGTGATTGACTTTCGTTCCAAGTGAACACTTATATGTTGGATTTTTCACGGGTCTGCTGCAGAATTGAATCAATTCAAATTGCTGTGTGTGCCTCTTAAGGTGTTGTTTATCAGCATCTAGGGTTTTCTGATTTGTGCAGGGCCACTGAAAGTGGAGAGAAAACTAAAAAGCAACAACATCTCTCACCTCAGAATCTCTTAGTGACTTAGGGTGGACTCCTGCCCCTTCAGTTTCATGCATTTTAAATGTGTGATGGTTTAGAATCTGCGTTTGAACATTTTGTGTGTACATAAGTGTATCATAGTATTCCTTAACATTTGGTTTGCTTTTGCAAATCAATTGGTATTTTTTCAAAGAATTCTTCTCATCATTTTATCACTCTTATCCCTTATCATTTTGCTTATACAGAAGCTTCTATTTATCATCTTTTCACCTTTGACTTTGTGGTAAAATTAGACCTATTTCACCCTACTGAAAATTTATTGGTGTGATTTTGGCTGCAGCATTTTTAGAGGGCTTATTGTTAGTTTTATCATGTAAGAGAATAGAAACTGCACACAACTTTGTGTTTCACAAAGATGGAGTAAAGCTAACATGTGCCTATTTTCATTGATGTTGCAGTGCTAGTGTTGCATACTTTCAATTTTAATTGGTTATAAGATGAGTGCAAGCACTGGAGAATCAAAAGTACATTGATGTCCTCACATATGATAGTATGTGAATCATGAATTGAATTATAGTATGCATTATTGACCTGTTTTCTGAATGCGCAAGATGAGCCCCTAATCTTGAAAAATGGAACGCAATTATTTGTAAGACATTTACAAAGTGTGAATTTCAATTAAATGTAGAATTGGCTTCTTGATTTTGACTCTATGGTGTAATATTTCACAGATTTCAGTTTCTCTCTGGCAGAAAAATCTTAATAGAGGAAAAGATTTAATATACATGGTGCTAGTGAGTAGCAACTCAAAATTGCATGTGATCACATCATATCATAATTGATTAGGAAGCAATTCGTGTTTAGATAATTGAATATTGAACAGTATCCAATTTTGTTAGCTACCTGAAGGATTAAATGAGTTCTCACTGCAAATCAAAATGTGTTGTGTGTCTGCACTGCAAATCATGTACTTTCATTGCATCTCTGTTATTACCATATTATCAGCCTCATTTTCCACATCTTCATTATTTGTTATTATAAATGTACATATGTGAAAATGTCAGCTATAAAGTCATTATTCATGAATGATTACAGTTCAACATTATAAAATAAATATTTTGAAATCTAAGAAGTGGTTTTTCTGTCTTCCGAACAAAATAAAACCCCATTTTTGCTCATCCTTATGTTAATTACATCAATTGTATGTACATATTTCTGTGGGTATATTCACAGCTTCATAATTCAAAAATGTAAATTTATCAATAGATTTTTGACAGATAGATCACAATATTATAATATACTGTAGGCCTATGGTAAAATGCCAATTTTTCTAAGATTTATGACAAATTTAGGTTATAAATAAAATGAATAATTATGGCCTTAACAAGGATATCCTTGGCTCAAAGTTTCTCTAGTTTAAAAATGATGTGTTTTCAACTTAAACATCAGAAATATTTTTAAACAATTAAAAAGTTATGGTACTTTTTCACACAATTTATATAAAACGACCGGTTTTGTCATGGAGACGACATCTTCAGGTTCAGAAATTGTTATTTTGTTGTTTATTTGGTTGCTATTGTGCGTTGGTAGGGGAGGATTGTGTTGGGGTTGGAGCAATACTCAATTTCAGGAGAATTTCCAAGAATGGTTGACAAAAATATTATCATTAGATAAATTTCCATTCCTAATGTGCTTTCATATCTCCAACTCCTCCAAGCAGTCCATCCTTCTTCCCTTTTTCTCAAGGTGGAGAATTTCCGGGACTAAATCGCTCCTGTGGTCACTCTCCCATAGGTGCTTCGCAAAATGCGATTTGTCTATCTCCCCGTTTATAAGATGAGTACCATGCCTTTTTAATTGGTTACAATGGATTTTCACAAAGTGAAGCCTGAAACAATCGAGTTTATAGAAATATTTTTTGTTTCTCACCATTTACCCCTAACCAGTGACGTGCAATTCTTGTTACACTAAAATTCATAAAATATTGCTACACCATTTTTATTGTTTTGTTTAATTTTTCTTTGAATGCTTAAATATTTTAAAACTTATATTAAAATTTTTACACTCCCAATACGAACCAATTTGTCATAAAAAATTGTGATTTGAAGCAGGATCAAAAAACTGATGCCAAAAACACTTGAGTTATAATTATTATATTTATGTATCAATATTTTGCCGGATTCAAAAACGGCCTTAAATATTAAAGTTGGAAGGCTAAGTAGTAAGTAGCCATGAAATTTATCCCGCTTATTCCTTTTCTTGATGCATTCTTAGTAAGTGACGTGCCCCTCACAGACCGCTAATCGAGTTCAATTGCAAATTTACAGAAATTAATAACAGGAACGTTAAATTTTAAGAGTGGGATGTCCTTGTTGTGCAAAAATATGAAGCTAACGAGAATTATAGATATTTTGAAATCTTAATTTTGAAAATATTCATAATTTTAGAAACGCAGTGGTCTCTCAGACCGCACGTCACCGGTTAAGGGGAAGATGCCCTGTTACTCTGGACAACTCATGACTTAAAATGCTTTGCATTCCGGAGATTGTGATGTATCCAAGACACTCGGCAACAGGGAAAACTCGCAGCCAATCTGAGCACTTGGCTTAAAGTGATAGTTTAAAATAGTGTGTTTTCAACTTAAACATCAATGGTAATATGAAATATTTCAAATCCTGCTGTGTGAACTACAGTGAAATATACATGAATTGCCATGAGAAAAAATTCCCCTGGACCGGGAATCGAACAATGGACCTTTGGCTTTCTGAGCCACTGCGCAGCATGCTACCCAGGTTTATTCAATTCCCATTGCAATTATTCCGAAGCTCATGGTACTCGATGTTAGGCCCTCACGGTCCATCAAGTATGGCAATTTGAGGGAGAAAGGACTTCCAAGAAGCCACAACCGGTTGAGTGCCTCAAACCTGCACTAAAGCCAAAGCTACCGGAAAGCCAAAGGTCCGTGGCACGATTCACCATCCAAGGGAATTTTTTCTCATGGAAATTCATGTATGGGAATTTTTCAATGGGAATTTTGGTTCCTACTGACATCAGCTATCCAGGGTTAACATTTCATTTCACAATTTTTCTCCAACCTGCACATAACCTTGTCCTGATTCAAGTATACCGGGACTAGCTACAGTGATAACTCTCATGGGAGTCACCCTTGATGTGCAAAAAATCCACAGAGAAAAAATCATCTGCCTTGACCAGAATCATCTGGTGATTGTAATTGCTTTTACCTATATACCAATTGCTAGTCATTTGAAAAACAGAACTTGTTGGTTTTGTTTCGATTTAAGACTTAATAATATGGTAAATGGCATCACTCTGTGCAGGTTGCAACACGTCCTTAAAGTTATATATCACCCTAAGGCTCAATGGGTGACGTCACAGGACGTTAGTTGTCTCTGATTGTGCAACTTTGGACTTAGAAAATTTCTTAAGGCCGTTTTACACGGTACACGGATTTGTGCAATCTGACGTACGTGCGAAGGCACAATCAAAATTGCATCATGTAAAGTGGTGAATCGCTAAAACAGACGCGAGAATGCATGCATGCGAGACAGCAAAATAGCCCCTGTTCTAATTTTGTTCATGCATTCCCCCAATTCCACGCCATTTTAAAAATTAATGCAGCTCTAACCCGCACAATTCTGTGCCCAGTGCAAAACGGCCTTGGTCAAGGCAAATGATTTTTTCTCTGTGGATTTTTCGCATAGCCTTGTCCCACTACCCATCACTTCCATAGTTCTTTATATATCTCCACTTCACCTTGCACAGTCCCAAGATATCTACACTGCCTTTCTTCATCCCCTCTCCCTGCTTACCTGCCATCATCATTTTCCTAACATTCCCCATCCATACGTTCACTACTACCTCCTCTTCTCCTACTTCTCATAAATGTGTAGGAGGTTCAGGGCCAATTGCCATGTGTCAGTGGCATAGCCAGGGAGGGATCCAGAGGGTCCGGACACACCCCTCACGAAATATACAAACACAATTATTTTCCTTCATAAAAGGAAACAAAATTTTGAAAAATCATGAATTTACAAAATATTTCTTTCACAAATTAAGTTTTTTTGATTAAGAAAAGTGTTAAAATTAGCTAAAAACCCATCACTTAGTACTCTGGTTTCTTTTTTAATTTTTACCCTGGTTATGGACCCCCTCCCCACCCCCCCTCCCCCCCGAACGAAATTACTGGCTACGCTACTGCCATGTGTGGCCCAAAGGTCTCACTAATCTGGGTCTCAGGCAGGGCCAGAATGCCTCCGAACATTGCTATCTCAGCAGTCACTTTCCTTCCCCTATGCCGACTCTAGTCAATGTCAGTTCATTTGCATTGAAAAATTTTCACTAGCTAGAGCCGACGTTAAGTCTTTTGCGTTTGAAAATGCTAATTGGCTACTGCAGACATTCTGTGCAAAAAGGTTAAGTGCTGCTTTGATGAGTTTCTGTGCCGTATTTGACTATAGTCCATGTTATTGGGGAGAAGATAGTTGGTTGAGTTTTGCAAACTCATCCCAACAGTGTTTTCTGTGTGACGACAGCATCACATGTACTCCTTATATATACCCCTCAGTCAATCAGTGATTAACACTTCGAGTGCCGGCCGCTAATTTTAAAGCCCTACTGAAAAATCCAGCCATTTTTACTAAATTTGCAATTTTTTTTAAAACATTAGCATGAAAAATATATTTATATGGGTGTGTATTTCAATAAAAATGGACTTTTTTTTCTTATTGAATGAATTTAGTAACATTTATTGCTAACTTTTAAATATATTTTTTAATAATGAAAACCTGCTGTTTTTGAAAAATAAAAAAATTGCAACAAATGATATACCGCCATAAAATGCATAATATTTTTTATCAATTTGAGCTATTGAAACCATGGAAATCATACAAAAGCATTGTTCCAAGCAAATCATTCAAAATCCTGAATGACAAAAAGAATCACTGCACCATCAACGAGCGGTTCTTTCCTCCAAAGAATTTTCACACAAAGTAGGCTGAGATGAGGGTGCCGGTAGCTGCAGAGGACTTTTCGTCCTCAAGACATTAAAAGAACTCTTTTTCCATCGAGCAGTTGACTTTGTAATTAACAGAACCACTAAGCAGTAAACTTGAAAAGTACCACGGGCGAAATATTACAGCTTCACGCAAACAAAGTCAATGAAATAGAAAGACGCAATATTACGTCCATGGCAATCCTCAGAAGGATTAGCAGGACGTAATATTACGTCCATGGCACGAAAAGTGTTAAAGACAAAGGTTTTTTTGCCATTTGAGGGTTTAGGTCACCCCAGACAGCCTCAGATTAGTGAGTTTCACATAATCAGGGTTAGAAGTCCAATTCTTTTCCCCGGGACAGATATGTTACGAGGATTTTGATTTAGGGGTATGCAAATGCTTAACCTAAACTTTAAACCTGGGACCCTTAACTCAGAACCACAGCAGTCCTCCCTCTTAATTAAGCATCACAATTAGTCTTCTAACTTTAATGCTTTTTTAAGGGCATCATTGGAGGTTAGATTGGTGGCCCAGTGGTTATAATAAATCCTCGCGCATGGGCATACCCAGCAAGGGGCAGGAAGGGGCAGCTGCCCCCCTCCGCCCTAGAAAAGGTATGCCTTAAGATGTCATTTTTCCATAAAAATTGACATTTTGGATGCCGCATATTAGTGTCGTATGTTATGTCAGAAGGTATTTTCGTAAATGGTATCAGTAGAACTGTTTACGTTCTTCATTGCGTTCTGGAGCTTTCGTGGTTGTTGACTGTTCACTGATCACCTTATCGTCCGTCCACACAACGGCTAGCTAGTCGTTATTCTTGCCTTGGAGATAGAAGTTTCAAATCTGGTAAATTTTGGCTTTGGGATGTCATTTTTTCCCCTTAAAAAGGACATTTTGCAAGCCAGATATTAGTGTCGTATGATATGTCAGAAGGTTTCTTCGTAAATAGTATCATTAGAATTTGTTTACATTCTTCATCGCGTTCTGGAGCTTTCGTGGTTCTTGACTGTTCACTGATCACCTTATCTACCCTCCCCACAATGGCTAGCTAGTCGTAATGCACCCCCTGCCCTCATACTGAATGCATTGAGTTCCTTGTCGAAGACAAATCGATGAGAAGAAGGGTGGGTAGTCGTCCGGCAACGGCAAAAGGTCAAGTCAAGTAGGGCTACTTACAGGTATACCTGAGCGTTTCTACGCGTCACTGAATGACCGTTACACCCAGTTTTTGTTCATATATTTCCCCTTTGACTTAATACAAATCGATGTAGGAACTTTCAGGAGAATTTCTCTCAAAATAAGTTTGTGAAAGCATACACTGGCTTTGATACCACCCTGTGACCCCTGTAGAACTGGAGATTTTAAACATCAAAGTCGTCGTTAATGACTGACTAAAATGAAACTCCGTTTTGTGACATTGTCACATTTACTCTGAAATTATGCAAGATATAGAAAATCCACGAGATATGTAAAATAGTTCTAGGTATTGCTCAAACGTATACGAAATCGTAACTTTGCATAAGAAATGGTTTCCTCTCTTTGGTCATAAAAATGGAGTGTCACTGACTGACGGGAATTGTCACTGACTGACACATGTGATTTGATGCTTGTAAACTTTTATTTTCTATGGAATGAGAATTACAAAATATATATGTTTAACCAATATTGTCGTAAAGTATATAATGAATGTGTACAACTAATTGCGACTCTTGAAAAATAAAATATGTGTTAACGAACCGAGAAATACGTGACATTGGTTCTATTACATTTATAATTCTACATTTTATCATTTTGAAGAAAGCATTACATCTATAGGGAGGTAAAATTCCTTTGTACTTACCCATCACATCATCTAGCTAGCTGAGTCTATAAATTTTTGTAATCCCATTCATGACTTTTATGAATTTAAGAAATGGTTTTCAGAGGCACGGAATCACTCAAGCATAAATCAAAAGTGATTATAGGTAGTAAACTACCTATAATCACTTTTAACTTAGTGGAGCAGCAGACATCAGCGAGGAGGATGGCCCTGAGGGGGGAAAAGGAATAATAAATGAATATGGGTTGCCTTGTATAGCAAAAACAGGAAAACAGAATTAACTACTTACTAGACATGTCCATCTAAACTATACATCATGATAAGAATTGAAAACTCCATCATAGCTTTATACAAAGTTTCCTTCTTTGCTCAGCCAGTATTTGATAATAAATCATGGGTATTTTCAATAGCAAGTTTTAGCAGCATTAATCCGTGTTTTGGTGATACCTTTGAACTAGACACTGATATGATGTTTGATAGCAGAAATAGTTCTAAGTACATAGCCTAGCATTTAACATTAATTGAACTTTTGAGTGATTGTGGGCACTGTACAATTTTAGGAGCCAATGGAAACTTATATGTATATGAGCCTAAAAACAGAAAAGTTGAAAATTTTAATGGTTTTTCAAGAATATTAACTTCTGTAAGTTATTATGACACATTAAAATAATAGGAGCAACCTCAGATTTACATTCTACTCAAGGAGCAGGCCTATGCATTTCATTTATACATGACAAATTATTATTCAGTGCCCTACTGGCAGTCTCTTACTTTGCTACCCGACACCAATAACATAACTAGTAAGTGACAGTTTTTCGTAATTTTATCAACGAAGTACCCCAAAACAGTCAAATATATTGTACTAATTGCCTAATTTTGTTTTTGATGCTGAATCTGTTTTTAAATGGTTTTCTGAATGTGAATCTGTTTAGTACTTATAAGCATGAAAAAGTAAATTTCTTTGGAAATTCCTCAGCATAGCAGCATTGTAAAATTTATAGCAACAGTGTTAATATCTGCAAATATGTTGCAGAGCATTATTAGGATTTACTTCTAAATATTTAAATTGGCTCAACATTGCAGTATTGTAAAATTTATAGCAACAGTGGTAAAATCTGCAAATATGTTGGAGAGTATTATTAGGACTTCCTTCTAAATATTTAAATTGCCTCTGGAGGATAAGCAAGAAAAATAAGTCCTTTTCAGATAAACTACTCTCATGACAATCCTACAATTCTCATGAAACTCATTTGTAAGCCAGTGAACTGTGCATCAATTTTTTCTGCCACTGTACCATCTCCGTTCTGCATTCAAACATACAAGCATACTTGGTATCGTATTATCCACGGACTCTTGAATATTGTAACAAACTAGTTCCATGCGTCGTTAGCCACAAAATTGAGAACAGAGTCTTTGAAATCAGTAAATTAGTTCGACAAATACTGCTTCAGACCTTCAAAATTCGCCTTATGGAATAAATAGACCCTTCTTCTCCTTCCTTCTAAATAGACTCCTTCTTTCTCTTCTAGAATAGAGGTTTTCTATCGGAGACCATGTGGAGCTATGCGGTATGAACTATGTGCCTTGTGGTCACCAATACCAGCCACCACCCCAGTTCTGAGTAAGCACTCTGGAATATTCGTTGCTAAGAGGTCAACTACGTTGTTACCCCTGGTTGATGTATCTACTTGCTGAGATATTCTGAGGAATTGAGCTGTGCGTAGGGGTCATCAATGTCGAGTCGTCATCATAGCCATTAGTTCTATTGATTGAGTCTCCGTTGCTATCCTTAGTAGTATGTACAGGGAAATAATGACATTATGAATCTCTCTGTTTTGCAGTCAATTTCTCTCATTTTCTTCTCGACATCACGACTACCATAGTACCATAGTAAGCGAAGGATAGGTCTCACGTCGTCTGAGAAAAATCGTCTTTAACTTATGGAGAGATACATGCTTGGCGGGATCTAACACAGCCTGTGATCTGAGTAACAGTCGTTGGTAACTGAGAAGATGTTCTGGTAAAGTAACTGAAGCTTCACTTTAATGTTGACTGGGGTAAACGACGTAAGGAAAAAGTTAATTCGTATTATGCAAGAGGCCGTGGATAAAACGATACCCAAGTTAAAACGTTAATAGTTAAGTTAAAACGTTTGAATACTGAACTGAGATGATACAATGCTAAAGTCCGTCAATTCTAAAGCAACAGAGAGCAAATAAAATCACTCCAATTTAAAAAAAAACACACGCAGGACTTATTTGTGAGAAAATGCAAGAAATGTGTGAAAATTATTAAGAAATTGAAAAAATAGACTAAGAGATCACAGGGAGGCGTTGACTGAATTCCAAACAAAAATTATGGTGATATTACATAAAAACTCTAAGGCATTCTGGTCATATGTGATAGAGGTACAGGGAAATAGCGCTGCAGTCTCTTCACTCTTAAATGAACGTGGCGACAGAGTGATGAACAATCCATTTAAAGCTTATCTCTTAAATAACTTTTTCCATAGCGTCTTCTCTAATTTCACGACCAATATATCAACACCTCTACCTCGACTCCGACAAGAGCAAATGCCGTCTATCTGTATTTCAAGCAGATTTCTGTTGGTGATTTGTAACCCCCTGCCTAACACCCTAGAGGTGGCTTGCAGGGTATTATGTAGATGTAGAAGCCTCGGTATGGAAATGAGTAGTGCGAGACGGCCAAATCATGCTCGAAACTCACTCAAATAGCCCGCCTGCTATCTTGCCCATTCCAAAGCACTGTTGCCATTTTGCATTCAGCGGCCATATTTTTGGCTAATTTAACCAAATCATTATTTTTCATCGCAGAAACACGGTTCAAAGACGTACTTGATCATTAGATTGATAGTAGTACGATGCAAGCATTCATTTTTTAATAATTGCATTTATTGATTGAGCTAAGGCCCCAGAAAATGCATCTTAAGACGAATGTGCACCGCTAAATGATATTTCTAATTGGAGCGATAATTAGGATGCTATCGACATGAAACCTTCACTAGTATATAAAAGTCACTGCAAAAAACGGTCACATCAAAAGAATTTTAGTCAAGGTATTAGTTCAATGCGACTTTTAAAACAAAAAATAAGTTTGTGTAAAGTAATAAATCAAATAATAATAATGACAAAAACACGACCCATCGGAGAACGTCGCCATAGAACGATTCACCCGCTCAGCGAGAGAAAGGGGGGCCTGCGAAAGCATGGGCAGGCAGGGGCTGTTGTGGGGATGGAGAGTGTTCTCCGTCTTTCTGGGAACCCTACTTTCTGTCATCGAAGCACTGAAGAGAATACCGACGGGAGCAAAGGAGGAGCGTTCAAGATGATGAAATTTTGTGTCTTTTTTTGTAGGCAGAAACGTGCGAGCTAAGAGATTTGGGCAGTTTGAGTTTCCAGTCTGTCTCGTCTTGTTTAGGTCTAATATCAAAAACACAGATCTGCATTTTTATGATTCTACCATGTTTTTCAAGTTCTGTTGGTGGAGTGGGTGGAGTTTTGAAGACCCTTGTGCTGAAATTTTGTGAGCTGCATGGACACAATACTTAGTGAGAGGGCCTCTCCACTTGGCAAGGGTCCTTCTTGCCTCCCAAATGTGGTCAATGTAGCTTCCTTTAGTTGCTTAGATGCAACCTCATTTCCTTCTAACCTTAAATTCATTGCTGCTACATGTGAAAGAACTTCAGGGGAATGGAAGGATCTAAGGCAGTTCGTTTTCCTCCTTATCGTTCTCTCGTCACAACCCTGAAAACGTACGATGTCCACCTGCATTACCTAAACTAAAGCAACATGTACTATCGTTTTCAATTATATGTAGACACTCACGAGACCCGTTTAATTGATGTGGCCGGGTGGGTGTGAACATGGAAGCTTGACACATGAAGCAACCTGCATTCTTAGTCTTCGCGGCGATCCGACGAGGAGGGACATGGACCCGACTGAGCAACCGGACCTGGAGTCAAACTCCAGGAGCAACTGCCCAATCGAAATTAAGATTAGCGGATGGAATACATTGAGGCAATTCACGTCCCCGTCCATCGGAGTGTTATCTTTCGGTCTCCATGGCAAGGTTTTTCCTATCTTTGGATTCATATTTGGACTCACCTTTACCTCTTACCAATACGTGGCTCCATAGCCGAGTGGGTCTATACTGTGCATTGTAACATCACGAGAATCCTGCGAGGGATCAAGTCCGAAGTAAACAATTTTTTTCATTTTTAAACATGATATATGCAAGAGAAAGCAATTCATTTTATCAACATAATAATGGTGGTGACTAAGAAAAATTCAATACTGAATTTTTTTAGGAGTAAAGTTTTCTAATTGTAGACTCCGAGGTAATCCACACATGCGTAAATCCTCACATCACATGAAATAAATTTAAGAGCAGTATTGCGGGGAAATATCAATAATTCCAAAACGCCTATTCCAGGGAAAGCTATTATATCTAACTTTATTAGCACCTTCATCGTGATACACTCATGTTATACACAGCGAGGAAAAGAACCGACCGAAAGGTAATCTAAAAAATATGACATCAAGTTTGTCGCAATTTATTGTCAAAGCGTTATAAACAAGAGTGCTAAAATCAGGTGTAAATTTCAGGATGCAGACATGGTCACAGGAAAAGAGAGTTGACTTATGAAGGATATAAGCCATAGCGAAGTTTTCCCTCCAGTATTTAAGTATCCAATGCTGCTGAAGCCAGCCGTAGGTGGCAATGACTGTGTAATTCGCAGCGAATAACTGGTATGTGGATTTTAGGGTGGGGACCTTTGAGTAGGGTACGAGGAAAACCGCTCAGTCCAATCCAGAGTCAATGAGATACTGCAGTTTAGAGTCAGTGATGAAAAGGTGGCTGACAACAGGGTGGTAGTCGGTTGCCGTGTTTACCAACTGGCTTACTTGTTTTCCACGAAGTTACATGGGGACTCACAGCGATGCACCTTCTTCGCACACCTCACGTGATACCAGCTTAGCCCGTCGCTAGATGGGGGATGGGAGTTTGCATGGGAGCGGTTGCGGAAACTGTCTCGGGATCGCTGGCGAGAGCCGCGATGTATTACACTTAATAACCATGTGAGATTGCTCTTGCTGCCCTAAAATATGTACATATAATACTGGATCTTACTGCACCTGGTTTTTTGGGTTAGCTACCTTACCCTACTAAGAAGTGACAATATATAAATATAACTAATAACCTACCATCATAGGTGGATCATGAGGGGGGGGCACGAGGGCTCGGCCCCCCCAGGAAGTTTAAAAAATATAACTTATAACTTCAGGCTTTACTTTGTGAAACCTCTCCATATTGGAAGTAAGGAAATAAAACTTTGTAAGGTTCACTGTTATTTAGTGAACCTTATTGTTACTGAACTTTATTAATACCTTATTGTTATTGAACTGTTATTTAGTAAATCATAACAGTGAACCTTACAAAGTTTTATTTCCTTACTTCCAATTAAAAAATGTAATATTTTTAATACGGTCCCGTTATCATTGCGTTCGCTTTGTATTACGAAGTATCCTTGTGCCCACCAGAACAAAATCCTGGATACGGTCGTGTTTGCGCACTCCCCCCAGAAATAAATCCTGGATCCACCCCTGCTTACCATTTTATGTATAAATAGTTCAGGAAATTCCTCTATGAGGTGTGTAATACAAAAATGTCACACAGTAAAATACACACTTAAAAATGAAAATAAATAAATTTTTAGGGGGATCTACCACCTTCCTCAGAATTAGGAAAGATTATAATTGAATTGTCTTGTACTGTGTGTGCCCAACCTGGAATATTTTCATCTTATATGTATAAATATTCGAGGCTGATATCCCAAAGCCCCTTCCCCTCCATCTTACTGTCTTACAGTGTTATATATTTAACAAAGCACAATGCGAATTAGCTATGCAAATGATGCTCTAATTTTCATGGTTGAGTTGACCTGGCAGATCGCTGCTGAGTTCTCAGTCAGCCACGTAGCCAGAAAGGTATGAAGAGTTTGGGTGTTATGTGGTTGCCTGCACTGATACTCTTTTGTCGTCACTTGGAGGTATCTGACAACGATATACTAGTTATAAAAAAATTTCAGCTACTTAACGATGAAAAAATCTTTCAGCATAATAAAAATTCATTGATTACTGTAAGCAGAGATGGGCAGTATCGAAAATACTTGTATTTGAAATACGTATTTTCGATACTTCTGTAGTTTGTAATTTGTATCGGAAATACATTTTCTGTGAGTATTTTGTATTTTGTAACGAAAATACATCTAGAGAGTAGTTTGTATTTTTAAAATACATTCAAAATCAAAATACATCTAATGTTTTTTGTGTATAAGTAGAATGAGCGTGCGACGAGATGGCAGGGATCAGCCCCCTCCAACTCGGCTGTTACGCCGCTGGTTGGCTTGTCCCAAAATCCTCCCACGTTATTCAATTTTTTTAGTTCGTTACAGAGTGGCGCTGCGAGCCTGTCGCGCGCCCAGTATCGCGTTGCTGTTACATTCATTTCAATGGTGAACCAGCGAAGCTCATCACTTGGAAGATGTGTTATATTGCTAAAAAGCTATTAAATTTGAAGATGGTTCGTGCATCGCGCTTTTGATATGTGTCTAATAATTCTACGAGATACAGGAAAACCAGGAAGGAATGCTGAGCTGAAAATAAAAGTTTTTTCAAAGCAGTGGTAAGTACTCAAAATGCGGTGGGTTACCGATGTTAGTTTTATGGCTCTGTTATCGTTAATTTGGTAATTTAATCGTGGTTTTAGATCTCAGTGACCTCGTTTTTTATTTGAAAATATGTGTTATTCGCTAAGAATAAATTAGCGGTGCAAATAGATAGCGGAAATACTGCAGTATCTGCAATGGCGGCTTTGTTTACTCTTCCATGCATGGCCTTTCTCTTGTATTTAAAGAGGATATGGCAAAGCATCCGATATTTATTTACGGAAATTTTTATTTTTATCTTCGCGGGAAATCAATGGTTCATGTTTTTCACATAATACCGAAATAATATCATGCCATGTTGCCGTGGAGGCATAGTTCCATCAGTTTTTACTAATTGTGTTATTGTACTTAATTACAATTGCATAACCTCGGTGGTTTCGTAGCTCGCTTTGCAATTAATTGATGGCTTTAGATATTTAGTGAAGAATTTTGTGTCAGTACAGAAGGAGGAGGAAAAATATCGCTCCACCACGAATTGAAAACTTGTATTGTTTCATTCCTATTAGATACAGTTGTGCAGAGAATTTATGTTTTTATGATCATGGTGAAAGTGTTAGTGTGCATCCTACTCTAGTTTTAGGACTTAATGACAGTGAAATTATAATGGTAGCTTCTGTTATCTGGTGGGATAATATTTATGGCGCCCTAGCGATAGTTATGCTTGCATCCATGCTCATTTTATGCAAGTATTGATGTTGTTTGGCGTACAATAATATACACGGACTAACGGTGATCCGCCTACGGATGTTGAAATATAATTAATTTCATATTTTTTTACTTTGTGGATTTGCTGCCATTGCAGTTTAGAAATTGTTGTAGTTGTAAACAAAGTGCAACAACAGTAATGTGGTCAGGATATTTTTTGCTGAAAAGGGGCAGGGGTTACTATCTGTAATAAAAAAGGAAGTCATGAGAATAGAGTAAATGGTGGTAATATTAAGAATTGAAAGGATGAATTTAGCTCTTGATATTTGCAATCGAAAATTTGGCCCCACCCTTTCATTATGATATTTTTCTCGTGCCTCAAAGCCTCACATTTTTGGTGTGACATAACCTCGTGTAACGCCATTATTAGCTAACTGTGGAGATTTTTCGTGGTAAAAGTACTGTCATTCCACATTTATAACTGATACGACCTAGGATTGCAACTCATTTTTTAAATATATTTTTTTTAAATTTTGCCTAATTTTGAAAAATTTCTATTTCTAGGCGGTCATTCATCTCCAGATCTTTTGGTGGAAGTGATACTGCCACAACCGTGGAAAACCCTCAAATCTTCATGAACTTCGAGATTTATTTACATTTTTCACACTGCCAACCTTTGCCCTTATCCTTTAAGCTCGCCTGTACAGTGTTAATGATAGTGCTTGTGCTTTCATGAATAAATGCATTTTAAATTTAACAACAATCTCTTCCTTCAACTACCGTTCCCAGACGTCCCCTTTTCCTTTACATTGGTTGCTGTTTCGGTTGATCTTGTGATGTGTATTTCTGTGACTTTCTTGGGTTAAGAATTTAGCAAGGTGTTTTTGTTGTGCCTAAAGTCTTAATTAGGGTTCTCAAACGTACATTTTCCATTTCAGAATAACCATTAAGTCTTAATCTAATCTTAATATGAGTCGTTATGTGAAGCTTTCAGTAATTAATTTTGGGCCAGTTTTTCTCATTGCGGATCTTGTAATTTCTGAATCGGAGATAACCGTAGCATCGTAGCTACCAGTTTAGGATTGCCTGTTTAAGGTGACCTAATGAGAGTTTAAAGGAGATATCTGCAGCCAAAACTTATTTCCCCATTCAGCATAATTGCGCTGGAGTTCCTTGGAGGAGGAAACGCCGACTCGATTGTCTGTATCGCCAATTTTTTTTGGGGGACCGATACCTTGATAATTATATGTCAGGCAGTATGCCGTAAGCGATAAATATATGATGATCAGGACGCAAATAACTTCTTTTTTACGAAGTAGAGCTAATAAAATACGACTGCTAGCAGACGACAACATCTCATTTTCAATTTCTTCTAAAGGCAATGTTTTTTGTACATGGACTTTCTAACTGGCTGTCAATGAAATTAAAAGGCTATTAAATTGCTTCTTAGTGTTCAATTCAGTTAAAGGCATTTTAAATTCGTTGTTCCAGCGATCAAGTATTGTATTTGGTTCAATGCAATTTCGTAATGCTGGACGCGCAAACACCCACTAGCACCATCTATCGGCGATTCCCTCGCACGGAAGCTTTTGGGCCACCTAGCGGCCGGGAGTTGGAGGGGGCTGGCAGGGATCCCGAATGAGTCTGTATTAGCCTGCCATCTGTGGGACAATAAATTGCCCCTTAATTTACTTCTGTAACACCCGTAGGCCCTTGCAAAACGTAGTCGCGTGTGGAGTATTTTGCAAAACAATGATTTTGCATTGAGTAATTTGTGGAGGGAACTTGTAGAATCTGACGCTGTTCCCAAAGGTGCAGGAGACATTTTTCTCCATTTTATTTAAGACATTTTGCCATGGATAATGGTCAAATTGCCAGTTTCCTATAGATACGTTGCAAGAATGTTTGAGCCTCTCATTCTAAAAATAGTTCATATTTGAATTTATTTTAATTTTTTATTAGGTAAGAACTTCGGTGAAGGCATGTATTTCGTATTTTAATAGAGTATTTTGAAATTACATTTGTATTTAGTATCGAAAATACAATTTTTAGAAGTAATTTGTATTTTGTATTTGAAATACAGATTTTAAAAGTAATTTGTATTTTGTATCTAAAATACATTTGACATGTATTTTGCCCATCTCTGACTGTAAGACATAATGAAATGCAACCACATAATTTGAAAATTGGAGTGCTGTAGGGCTTGTGGTCTTCTCAGCAGATGTGTTGGAGATAGTCACCTCCAGGAGAAAATATGGGGGATGTTTATGCCCCCAAAACACCCCTATGGTTATAAAAATTAAAACATACATTATTAAAAACAATTTATACTGATCAAGCATTATCTGTACTATTACACTTACTCACAAAATCACATTGATCCCTTGTTATCCAATCCATTGTTAAAGCTCTACCTAACTAAATACCTCAAAATGCACGCCTGAATTAATGTAACACCATTATATGGACTCATTGTCAAGATGTCCGAAGGCCTGCCTAGTCTGAGTTATTTATAATCGACAGCATTATATAATTAATGTATAACCCATATTCTCCTTCCCAAATCTAAACTGTAGCAGGAAAAATACATGTTCATAATCTTTTTGTGTAACAATGTCATATTATCATTACCAAAAAATGGATTAACAATGTTAACAAATTGCCTATTTGCATACAATTGAATGAATTAAAATATTGTTACACATACAATGTATGCCCAATGTAATAGCACCTTGATGGGTGCTTTCTGAATATGTTCACTTTATTTAGGTTAATTATCAACAGACAAATGTAAAATTTTGTGAATACCTTAACGACATTCCATTTTACTGGATTTGTACCAGCACTTTAATTTTCACAAAAATTTCATGTAAAATGTTTTATTTTATGTCTTCAATGGCAAAGAAATTAATGTATTTTATTTTTACAACACCTCCTTAGTAACATAGTCGAAGGTATATATGAAATAGCTTTATCACCTTTACTTGTACAAAGTAGTACGGAAAAATTACATGCACAGCATTTCATAGCATTTAAAATTATTCAATTAATAATTTCAAAGGCTATTAAATAATATCATTTTTTTAAATCGACACAAAATATCAACAACAACAATACAAATCGACCTTAGCAATGGGTACAATTAATTCTGGACAGGGTGTTACTTAATTATATTTTCATGGTCCCAATATACGAAGACCTGCCTAATCTGAGTCATTTCTTATCAACTATAAGATGCAATTTGAAATCCCTACTCTCCTGCCCCAAGTCCAAACTATAGCTGGAAAAAAATACATGCAATAGCAATAATAAAAAAGGCTCTGTACAATGTTATCGAAAAACACCACAAAAACAATAATTCAAATAGTACTGGGCACTAGAATAAAGATTACAGCAACATATCATACGTTATATTCAATGGTTTCACATATTCAAATACAAATCACAAATGCACCAACTGTTTTAGCCAGGGATAAGTCATATTTGCATGTTATGAAATAACCTTTACAATTTCCAACTCATGCCGAAAAACCACAAACTTTGGAAGAAAGAATATTCCATCACATTTCCCAATAGGGGTGCAATTTTGTAAGCATTTGGTGCAAATTAATGACTTATCCCTGTTACACCCCCTCCCCACGATGAGGGAACAGTTTGGATTTGAGGGGGGCATGCACTACACTACGACCAAAATTAATAAGAAGAAAAAAAACTACACAAAATAAAATTCATTCATAACAATCAAGCACTACTACTACTAATATCATTCATTCATTCAGAAACCACATTCCATTCACTCATTCATCAAATCACATTCCACTCTCTCATTCATTAAATCACATTCCATTCAATCATTCCTAAAATCACATTCATCCATTCATACAGCCCTGCCTACTTAAATACTGCTTTATACGCCTGAATTAATTAAACGCCGAAATACGGAATCGTGGCCACGATATACGAAGACCTGCCTAATCTGAGTTATTTCTACTCAACGGTTGGACGCAAAATAAATTCCTACTCTCCTGCCGCAAATCCTAACTATAGCTGGAAAAAATACATGCATAAATAAAAAATATACAAACACCCTGTACAATAATTGCAAAAAAAATGCATAAAAACAACTATCTTCAGCCTTGGTGTTTCCTTTCTTCCTATCTTCATTCCTTTCTTCATGATAAAATCCTCAAGTCTCTAGTTGTCGGTGCAGTGACCTTTAGGTGTCCATTTCATGGACCTCCACAGTTGTCTCCAAAAGCAATCCCTGTCGTTGTCCACAAGCTTGACCTTTGGTAATATAAAAAAAATTCTCATAATGCAACGAAGGGAAGACCTAAAAAGTTAACTCTCAGCTCAGAAATATCATTTCGAGGAAGATGTTCAGAAAATATTAACTTTTTAAGTGTCTAGGAATTTTTAAAATTAAAAAAATGCAAGAGTGGGTAGTTCCAAATTATTTGACACTTGTCTATTCGGCAATATTTCAATGTATTTTCATTATTCTTTTAACATTTTAAAGATATGATTGGGCAATATTAAAAAATTTACTGGAAATGATTACTGTGTGCTGAGTGTGTTATTTATATAACTTTTATTGCGATTTACTTGGACTTCATGGGTATTACTAAACATTGATGGCAAATATATACCATTCTGCATTTGATATATATGTACTATTATATGAATTTGAAAACTATGATGAAATTATAAAAATTAATGCGATGAAATTATTTAAAAAGATGAAAACAGAAGTTACAAATATGGCATCCATAGTAAGGACACCACACCTATGAAGGAGGATGCATTTCAAAAAATTCTGGTAGAATGTAATTTAATATTTAAGTTTTCTGATACGAAAGAAATAATATAAGTTAATTCTCAATATCATGCAAAGAGCCAGAGGTCAAAGTATCACTTCAGAAACAAAACAGTCGAAAAAAAGTGAAAAATATATGCTGATTTTTCCGACACTATTGGCGTCATAAATATTTAATAGCAAGGAAAAACGCTTCACCGGAAATTAAGTACCGAAATTAAGCAAAAAAGAATATCAATGATTGTGACATCATTTTTGCGACTTTTTTTAAATATGTCACTGATACTCATTAAATTCACGGAAAAAATCAGAAAGGTAGAAAATATGACCGGAATCTCATGTTTCCCTCAGGTAGGGTCTCCGAGGAAGTAATTACTTGAGCGCGCATGACGGTTGCTGGGTTACCAAAATATATATATGGAAACTCTCCTATGGAAACCTCGACCTCTACATTGCAATGAGAAAATTAAACTGCAAAATAAATGAAAACAAACGCTATCGCCGTCGTCAACCAATCAATGCCTTGAGATTCGCGCGGGATTTAAGGTTAGTGAGTGTTGCAAAAAAAGCGCGAGATCTTAATTTTGGGTGTGGTTTAATCAAATATTTTCTCGTTGGAAAAGTGAAAATATTTATTTATTTTCTCACGCAATCATTACTTTTATCATCGAGGTTCCTGAATGTAAAAATTATAGTGTACCTATGTGATCACTAAATAATGGTTCTGAACTGAACTCAAAACTTAGAAGAGGAATGAATGAAATCTTACCGTCTGCCTGCGGCAACGAGCTGCATTCTTTCGATCTCTTTGCACGTGCTTTCATCGAGGCCTCGAGTAAACAACTCACACAATACGATCCAACGAACTCTGCAATTGAAAAAAACGAACACTCATAAAGAGACTAAACAGCAATGTCCTAGAAAATCGGTTTCATGGCCGAATCATTCAATACATTTTCTTATGGCGCATGGACGTTACTGAGTGAATAGGCTCACCTTTTAATGAGACAAAAAAAAACTTCGAGTGAAAAATAAAATTTCCCGTATTGCAGACGAAATTACACGAATATTCAATTAATTAATAATACTTATTATGATAAAATAATTCCAATTAAATGGATCTATATTTTTGTTTAAATAGGAAAAATTGAAGATTGATTTTGAAGTGGGTAACCTTTCACAGGACAAAAAATAGTTAATTCAGATATAGAAAAATCATGAAAATCGTGATGGAAAATAAAATGTGTAATGAATAAACAGATAATTAGAAACTAATCATAAATAAAAGTTATTCGGACTGCTTTATAATGTGAAAGTATTTTGCGTAGACTGTTAAGGGAGGTGATTTTTTGACTCGAAAATATTTGTAAAGAAAATACGTTGATGTGTGATTAAGAGTCATCCAGAAAAATGTTGGCACAAAAAATATTTTGCCCATTGCAATATTTTTTCACAACTATTCAATTCAATTCAAAGTTAATAGGTCAATGAAATATCACTTCCAATTACTAAGTACCAAAAACAATTTTCAAACTAAGTTGTCAATGACTAAATTGAGGAGGATATTTAGTTTATTTGTTAATTTTGATGGCATTATGGGCAAATTAGTAGTTCAATGCAAGCATGAGCACAATTGAGTTCCGTTAATGAATGCAAAATTGAACATTCTCAAGCAAGTCGTTAATTAAAAAAATAATATGGGAAAAATGAACCAAATATTATGAGATCGTACCGCTCCTAATCTGCTGCAACTCATGTAGAGCCGCAAGAAGCCGGCTCGGTAAGGTGCACCATCCCATCTTCTTCCAAGTGTCTTCTTTCTTCTTATCATCATGTCCAGCAATGACTTGCGCCTAAGGAGAGAGCGGGTTAGTGCATACACAAATACATAACCCTTCCGAGGATTTGCACCACTCCAAGGCAGCACACAAGAATGTGACGATGGCATCAATAGAAAATCATAAATTTCCCACCTAGTCATAGCCACATTCCTGCATGACGCAATGGAATATGTAATGCAAAACCACGGTACAAAAAATTTAAAACTAACCGCGAAAAAAACGCCTAGCCTTACGCAAATTTATGTTCATTGGCCTTAAAGGCCCAAAGCTAAGATGTCGTCTTCTTCTGGTCCCGCGATGCCATCCTCTTTTGTCTTCTCTTCTTCCGATGAATCTTCATTCTTCTCTTCACATCCAGCGGTGGCTTGCGGACCTAGGGAGAGAGTGGGTTAGTGCATAAACAAATAAATAACCCTTCCGAGGATTTGCACCACTCCAAAGCAGCACACAAGAACGTGACAAAGGCATCAATAGGAAATCATAAATTTCCTACCTAGCCAAAGCCACATTCCTGCATGACGCAATGGAATATGTAATGCAAAACCACGGCACAAAAAAACTAAACCTAACGCGCGAAAAAAACGCCTAGCCTTACGCAAATTTATGTTCATTGGCCAAAAGGGCCCAAAGCTAAGATGTCGTCTTCTTCTGGTCCCACGATGCCATCTTCATCTGTCTTCTCTTCTTCCGATGAATC
This sequence comes from Ischnura elegans, assembly GCF_921293095.1. Lineage (NCBI taxonomy): Eukaryota > Metazoa > Arthropoda > Insecta > Odonata > Coenagrionidae > Ischnura > Ischnura elegans. The sequence goes on along the minus strand of NC_060251.1, from coordinate 98,853,600 downwards.
TTCATTCTTCTCTTCACATCCAGCGATGGCTTGCGGACCTAGGGAGAGAGCGGGTTAGTGTATACACAAATAAATAACCCTTCCGAGGATTTGCACCACTCAAAAGCAGCACACAAGAACGTGACTATAGCATCAGTAGGAAATCATAAATTTCCTACCTAGCCAAAGCCACATGACGCAAGGGAATCCGTAATGCAAAACCACGGCACAAAAAACTAAAACTAACGCACGGAAAAAACGCCTAGCCTTACGCAAATTTTTATTCAATCGCCAGAAGGGCCAAAAACTAAGCCGCAAATATCGGACACGTCTTCTTACGATGCTCCTCTTCTTTCTTCTGTGAATACTTGCGTCTTCAATGTCCTTTTCTCCCTGCAGTCTTCACTCTTCCTTCCTTGAACTCCAGCGATGGCTTGAATCTGTGAAGAGGTACGATTAGTGCATGCACAAACAAAAAATAAATAACACTAACATGCAACCCGGAACGCAACGCAACGGAAAAATACTCGCAGCACACGCCAATATAAATAATCATGCGCAAATATAATTAATCACACGCAGAAAAATATCACACGATATCACACGATAGATAAATAAACACACGCAATCGGATTCTTGCCGTTCTTCGAGCTCAATTTGATGTCTTCATTCTTCATGCCTGGAAGGGAAAGAGTTACAGACATGTTACAATTAAGTACAAAAAAACACTCAGTTCAGGCGAGGGATTATCAATGTCCACTCATTCCCGATACAAACACACATTATCTTCCCTCTTCATTCTTCGAGGCCCCTGCGATGTCTTCAATCTTCGGGGCCTCAGCTGCGTCTTCTTTCTTCATTCTTCACTCCTGCAACAAATGGTGTTAGTACAAAACCCACCCAAATACAATTAAAAAAACTACACACACAAAACTACCCACATGGATTTCCTGCCTAAGAATGCATTCATTGTCTCCTAAGACCGGTCTCATTCGTAGTAAAAAACTTTAAAGTGCACTTTCTGGTACCATTGTGTCATAGTTGTTTTGAGGCCTTTATAAATTTGCTCCTTTGAGCCATTACCTTTCGCGTACTGTTGTTACCTAGAGCTCGTGCTTTGATAATCGAGGGTGAATTCACTTTCCACCAGGAGTCTCTCATAACTCCAGTAGTGTGGTTCAGGTCGGCCCTAATTTACCATTTCAAGTTCAAGATAACCTGATGTCAACCTGATGAAAATATATTCCAATGCACAGCGTCCGAGGAAAACTGCACTCTTCCCAGCCTTCAACTCAAGTCGATGAATGGTGTTCTAATTCTTCAATATTCATTCTGAAATTGAAAAAGCAAAAATGTGGATTAAAATTCGAGTCAAATCTCTCCGAATAACATAAAAGGAATTAGCATTGGATGTCCCGCGAGGCCATCATCTTCTCTTCTTCATTCGTCCTGCACCACCCTTCATTCTTCCCCTCACGTCCGGGAATGGCTTGCACCTGAGGAGAGAGAAAAAAGTAAATTAAATTCGGGGGTTAGATTATTAAATATGGGTCACTCCACCTGAATTCAACAAGCGCTTGTCCCTAAGAGACTCAGATTTGGATATCTGTATGGGTCTACATCAAATTCAAACTAAATACCCTGAGTTTTTTTAAATGTGGCTTTAATACTTTATCGAATTTTTTTTCCAAAAAATTGCCTTAAATCATATAAATCCCACAATTTAACTATCAAATTGTTGAGAGCCATTATGTATTGTTTATTTTACAGCTGAGTCCTTTCGGAAGTCACTCTGAGTAAAAGTGCACTTCCATATTATTGTTATTTTTTAAATGTTTAAAACATTGTTAACCGACATTTCTCAAATAATCCATCTCAGAATTGGCCAAAGCATTTATTCTTTAGAATGTAGGCTAAGTCATTACCTTAGAATTTCAAAAAGTAAATTTAAATCAATTCGTGAATGATATTTTTTGAAAATATTTAAACGTTTACTTTTTCTCCCGTGCGGATTTCCGATTACATTTAATACCAGTCTATGGACGTGTATTCATAGACTGGTAGTCTATATCATAGTAGTATGACCAACAGCTTCAACTATAAACTATCAACCATGAATTCATCAAAATCAGAGACCCTTCGGGACAAGCTTTTTTGGAATTTAAGTGGAATGACTCGATTTTTTATACCCGTCTGCCTTTAAAAATCGGGAATGGATGCTAAAACAAAGGCTGTTTATTTAAAAAGAAGGACATCCAAAAAGTTCTCTAGGAATTCACATATTTGTCCAATGAATAACAGGCTATTTTTTAGGGAGCTAGCTAAAGTGATATTTAATAGGGTAGGTATATTAAAATCTCTCATAAACAGATTAAATTATTGTACTTTAATGTGGAATTCTTTAAATCCACTTGATTTTAGCAGTGAGAGATTTGTATAAATATGTAAACTGACTCAGATATATATAATTATAATTATTATAATAGCAACAATAGAGAATTCGTAGAATAAGCCAATAACAGAGAAATACATAGCATACTAACATTTTGGGATATATTACATCATATCAAGTATTTTGTTTTAAAAAATAAGGAAGACAACAAAATCTAAATATATTACTCAAAAAATTGAAGTTATTGACCACACGATGTTAGGTATATAACCAGTCATGCAAGATTCTTTAGCTGTAAACGATTTGTACAAATTGGAATTCAAAGTTGCTTTGCTCCACCGAGATCACGATTTTACTTTATCTTATTTATTTTGGATATGTTTATTTTGGATAAATTAGTACAGATGCTCATTTTTAATCAATAATCAGAGACAATATTTACACAATACTTCACATATATCGTTGAAGTTGATACTGGAAACAAAGGAGGCAGTCAATTGAACCTTATTTCTATATTTCACGGGCTCTCTTAGTGGTAAAATGAAAAATCAATAACTTAAAACCATGACCCATAACCATGCGTTATTATCGCGACAGAATTGAATGCATATTTTCAGTGTAAATGCGTTAATCTAACCTTCATTTTTTAGATTTATTAGAAAGAATGTTTTATCATTTTTTATGAAAAATATTATGTGATACTTGCACGGTCCCCCACGTGAGATTGGGTGAGAATCGGCTTGACCCCTTCACCCCTCCTAAACGCCACATCTGCTAACAAAGTAAATATTCGCCCGGACGGTTTTTGACACGGAAGACGAAAGCCGTAATTTCGCCTCATATTTTCCTACGCAGGCGGACGTATGCCGCAAATATCCGTTTCGTTCCCCTTTTATGCCGGTCGCAGCTACGCGAGGTCTTATCGGGACCCAACAAAGCGGGGACATAGGCCGTACCCTCGAAATTTGGGAGCAGGTACCCGGATACCTCGTCTTCTATTACCCCTTTTGTGGTAAGGGATAGCGATCATTCTCTCTCACTTTTTGAAATAAGCATTTTTTCCTTTCTCAAAAAAATATAAACTAATTGTTGAATTATTTGTCTTTTAAGGTGCGTTTATAACTTTTAAATGAAATTTTACCATAAATATAAACTTCTATATCTATTTCAATATAAACATCAACATAGAAATTGTTGATGCGTTACATCCGTTAATTAGGACGGTATAGCTCGGTTCAAAAGTTGACAATGCACAGAAAAAAACGAGGAATTGAATTCAAAGTCTGCCACATACGGGCAAACAACAATTATCCATGTAGCCAATTCACAAAAACTAATCATGAGTTGACCCGGAACCACTCCCGCTTCTAGGGCAATCAACCCGGAAAGGAGGAAGGCCAACTATTCTAAGAGAAAATGCGGAGTTCCCGCTTGGAAAAGTTGAAAAAGGTTGGCGCTGAGATAGTGTGGTTATCCGCGAGACCCTTCTTAACCAATGTCCTGCAAAAATGGTCCGTACAGATGGGACGAAAGAGACCCTTGTGGCTCAGTCCAACAGTCATGCTAAGGAAACAACACTGTGTCGAAAGGGTTAATGGATACCCCCAAATATGTATTATTCGTAAGAATTGGCTTCTATGATACAGAATACATGGTTGACAAACGAAATATGTTTGAATGTTGTAAAAATAAAGAGATAAAATCCTTTAAGGAAATAAGGAATGAGGAGTAGTGAACCAACGAAGCAATATTTTACATTAACGTCCGAAAAATATGGCTCTGTTGTGCCTACAAGTAAAGGGGAAAGTGATGGGTCAATCAATTTATGATGAGAGGAACTTTGAGAATAATATGATAACTATATTCGGTTTTCTTATTTTTCACATGTATAAAGGCTTTAGTACCGAGTGCGGACACAATATCGAGTCGTGTAAATAATACAATGTCGAGTAAAATACAAGCGTGAAAACTCCATCTGCGAAAAAATTATGAAATTGAAAGCATTAAAGGCTAAAGATTGAATAAATATATTAAAATTTTCAAACGTTTCAACTTCCGTGGTGAAGTATATGAATAAAAAATAATAAAAAGCACGGTTTTATACTGTAACTCATGTCATAAATGATTAGCCTCATTCACTGAATCGAATCACGTACTAGCTTTCTGTACACGAGAGACTATTTCTACACTTAATCAGCTCTTTTGCTTATTTTTAATATTCATGTGACATTTTTTCCGATGCCTTTTGAAGGTTTAGTTGAATTAACACCAACGAGAGCGATACATGTATCCCGATGTCAAATGCTAACTCGGCATAATATCCAGCCAGCATTGTCGCGAAAAATCCACGGGGAAAAATCATTCGCCAGGATTCGAACCCGGATCCACCCGAATGATTTTTTTTCTCAGGGGATTTTAGTACAATTTGTGCATTGTGGGTGACTCTCGTAAATTCACCACCGTGGATAGTCCCGGTATACTTATAAAGAAAGAAACACTTATCCAGCCAGCTGACTGAAAAGATGTTTGTCAGGGTTGTCTTATCACAAGCTTGTAAGATACCTTCCATAAATTTTTACGAAACATAATAGTAATGGAAGAGGAGTTTGGTCCGTGACTTCAAATGAAGCTATCGTTGAACATGTAATTTACTGCGTTCCTTGGGTCCTAACCTCTTTTTTTCGCAAGACTTATCGGTCACGTGCACTATAAAATTAATCAAAATTTATTCATAGGCGGCATACAAAGAACTCGAATCAATGTTGTCATGTGGCAATGTTCCAACAAATATTTCAGTAAATTTCCTGGGCAATCATTAGTACTTCCAGATTTCGATTGAAATTATTCGAATGATAGAGATTTATATTATTGTATCAGCATTAAACTAAGGAGCCCCTTTTCATTTTTTCCATAAAAACAAGAACCAACTAATATTTCAGTTTTCTACGGAAAAATAATGATTGAAAAGCTAATTTTAATCAAACAGAACCACTACTACTATGTAGTTTTCCTATCATTGTTCTAAGTGCATAACATATTACGTTATTTAACTCAACTTTCTCCTCTTCGACAACCATTATTATCCTCTGCATTGTGAATTTCTTTAGAACTAATACCATCTACTTCGGACACCGCAAAGTAAAAGTTTCAATATTTCTGACTCTCAACAAGAGGTAGGGTGAGGAATTCTAACGGAATGAAAAAGGAAGATTACATGCGTTCTTGTCAGCGTAAATAAAAGTATTAACTCGAAAGCATACAATATATTTATGAGCGCATTTGTAAAAATGTATACACTAACGCATTATGTCATTAAATAATCGTTAATCGTCATCTGGGCGTTATTTAGACGGTGCGTTAACCTTTTACAGAACTAAACCACAACATAATTTAATTATTTAAAAATTGTATCAATAACCTAAATCTATATCTACATACTAACCAGCAAGCCGCCTCAATAGGCGTGTGGCAGGGGTTGTTAGGTCACCTGCCGTAAAAAGGATATGCTCTAACGGAATTACACCCAGCATTAAGTAAAGTCCTTTATTGTCGACGGGGGAATAAGTAATTCCCATACCTATCCGTTCGGCAAAATACCTCTCTCAATTTATCGTTTCTGTCAGACATGGAAATGTGGTGGGGCTCTGATATGATGATCTCCGTTTTCGCTTCGAAAGATATCCTTTGTCAATTGCTCAAGCATTCCAAGTCTATCGCGTAGCCTCCGAATCAACAGCGGTTCCAAACCTAATTCGTTTAACATCTGTGTAACACTTTATGTACGCCCGAAGTGGGTTTATTACGAATCGTACAGCTTTCCTTTGCATTTTATTAATTTCACGAATTAAGTCTTTCTGCGCCGGATCCCATACGCTCGCTCCATATTCAAGGTGTGGCCTGGCGTGTGCGAAATAGCACCTCTCTTTTACTTTCTCATCCGAAAATCCACCCACTAAGCGCTTGACGTATCCCAGCTTCTTCAGAGCTCTGACAAAAATACTTCTTAAGGCCTGTTTACACGGTACAGTCACTTTTAAAAGTCGGTCCCCACGGCCAGCGCCAGCAACTGCGATATCCGCTGGGTTCGAACTTCGGGTATTGCCTATGCCTTCTTTGCCTTGGAAGGGCCAGTTTGACTCACTCTCACTGTCCGTGAAAGACCGACCGAGGCATTCTTCGCTATTCCTAAATTTTTCGCGACCTCCCCGACTCCCGGTGCCAGAACACAAGGCGAAGCTCTAGTTCCCAGTCACGCGATTCTCACCCTAATAGTATTCTGAGATAGATAGTCTGAGTGGTCTGAGTAGTCTGGCTTGTACTAAAAAATACCGATGCTTATCTGCGTCGCAACGCACATATAAGGAAGAAGCGAAAATTGGAATTTACGTCTGAAAGAGTATTCTAAAAGTTGCCAAAAAATAATCTTCTACATTATGCTTTTAGCTGAATATTACCAAACACTATCAATGCACATTGCTCTATTTTTTAAGCATTTTAGACACTCTGATAGGCCCATTCACTATTCCTAAGCATTTTATCGGCATATCCTACAGTTTTCTACGTGCGTCATCCCAAGAGAAATCAAAAATACAAATATGCGCTAAATTATTGTTTACTTTGCTTTGATATTTATTACAGTCGGTACTAACATTTCCGTAAGCAAATATTTAGCTGTTGCACAATATATTTTAAGTGTCAGTAAGTAATTAACCCATATCCCAAAGTTCGTCGAAAGTTTGAGTGCCTTGATAGTCATCATAAATAAAATTTCACTAATTTAAAAAAAATATCGGAAGCATTGCTTACATGAATTGTTTGCTAGGATGTCGTTATAGGTGTCTAGTGATATCATGCATGTCATTGCCTTCCACATTATTCTAAATGAATTCAAAGCAACAATAGAGCTAACACTCACGTAATGAATACCTTGAGTCAGTCTTACAGAAGAGCATATAATTATCATACTCCTACTAACACAAAACTACGCAAATATAGTTTTCATCCGATCAAAATATACTGTGTTGGGTACTTGATGACAATTTCTGCGCAATTAATACAAACTATATTTATTATCTTTCAAATATACTGATTGGGGTGTAACGCTTTCCAGTGGGGAAACTTAGACGACGACGAAAGAGGGACAAGAAAAGAATGAAGGCATCAGAGATATGAGTATAAAAAGAACGGTAAATCTGAGATGGAAAGAGGGGAAAAGAAATGAAGAAGTGCTATACATAGTGGATAAATTTGAGGTAAGGAATGAAAGTAAGGCTATGGATAGAATGAAAGGGCTTAATGCGAATGTACGTTAATGTTAATTGAAGTGGTATGTTCAAGTTGGGAGGGGTGCGGGCGGGGTGATTCGTAGTATCTTCCATGCTATCCAATATTATTAGTGTACCTTTAACAATAATAATCAAATATTCTCCTTTTTCGTTTCAGAAGGGCAAGTAAATTATGTTTTTCCACGACCACCATAAATGGCTGACTCACAATCATAACGCCACGTCGATGTTGCTCGCATATTTTTCTTAAAAAAAAACACTGAACAATACAAATCTACATAATACCCCGCAAGCAACCTAAAAAGGCGTGTGGCAGGGGGTGTTAGGACCCTAGCTGTTTCTAATGGATGAGTATTCCTCCGAAAAGAGGACAACACTTCCTACGGCGCATTGAAGTCTAAAAGCCTGCCATTTTGCTCAATGCTCATAAATATCTTGCTACTTCTCTCAGTGTCCAAATTTATTCATCTTAAAAGTACTTCAAGGCTGTCCGATTCCACATTAGAAATATAATGCAAATATTGTCTTCTCTCAATTGCCTTACCGGTAGCTTTTTCCAGTTAAAATTTAAAATAGTCTTCATAGAAAAGTAGAAACTCTTCTATTTACAGGATGGGAATAAGTTGCGGTGTGTAAAATATAGGCACCATTTGTATTCTGAATAAACGTAAACTTGGGGAGTTACTGCTATTTCACTTGTAAATATTACAAAATGACTGGAAATCATTCGCCGCCGACAGGGGTGAACGCCAGCATGAATGGTAACCGTGAAGAAAAAACAACAATATTAACATTGGCGCAATATAATTACGTATTTTTCACTAGATAATGTGGAGGAATAAAAAATTGAGTATTACGTCGGAAATTCTCCGAAAATTTTATGTGTACCTACTATATGCGCTGTACAAGTTTACCTCACGGCCCAGATGTTCCTCTCTCTTCCTTGCCCGATGGGTTTCTCGCCATAAAAATCCTTAAATTCTTTTCCGAGTTCTTTGATGGTATAATTGTGTGGCAGCGGGGAGGGAGGGCTCATGAAATCGTGCTTGAGGCTCTTAGCGAGGGTTAAGGCATTCAAGTTGCATCATTTTCACAACCGAATCAAATCAAATCGATCCCCAGTGGACAAAGAATGCGCGTAAGCAATACGCGAAGGTCGACTTCGGAGAATAACGAAGACGGCTGCGCCGGGTATGTGGACCGACTTTTAAAAGTGACTGTACATTAACACGTACGGGTTAATGTCTACATGTATGAACGCGAGAATAAACGCCAAAATGCGCCGTGTACCCACCCAACCTGTGCGAGTGCATGCACAGAAAATAGAACCTGTTCTAATTTGGTTCATGCATTCATACGTGTTCCGTTCCGATCCACAAAAATCATTTACGGAAACAGACATTAACTCGTATGTGTTAATGCATCGTGTAAACAGCCCATTATATGCGTTCCCCAAGATAGGGTGGAGGTTATGGTAACTCCAAGAGACCTTATTTCATCTGTCGCCATAATGTTAAAAACATTCACAGAAAATACATGGAGATAGTAGGGCGACCCGAGCAAAAAAATCACCGTCGTGCATTTGATTAGATTAAGTTCGAGTCCCCACTCTTGGCTCCACACATGGACGTTGTTTAAATTCGTTGATGGAATTAAAAAGCCAGAGTGATCACTAATGTGGCGGGATGGATGGCAACGTCGCGACGTTGCCATCTTCACTTCCTCTGTAGCCTTATGTCAATACCATCCACAGCATTAGCATGGTTATAGTTGGACGAACTCTGCAAGAAAATGCACCTACATGAATTTCTTCAAATTAAGTTCGAGTCCCCACGCTTGGCTTCACAAATGAACGTATTTTAAATTTGATAATAGAATTTCATTGTCAGAGTGATCACTAATTTCGCGATAGATGACGGCGTTGTTATCAAATAAGCGTATTTTACTGCTAATGCTATAGGGAATGGGTCATTTATGTATGTAACTAATGAACAAAACAGGGCCCATTACGATTCCTTGTGGGGCACCTTATGTCACTCAACTACATCAGAGCTAATTCCATATTGAACTACTCGTTAGTTACGATTACTCAGAACGTCGCGTATCCAGTTTACCACTGTTTCATCTAATCCGCATGACTGTAAATAGCATATGAGTTAATTGTGAGGTACCGTGTCAATTGCTTTCTTAAAATCTAATAATAAAGTGCAATCATGTCTTTTCGATTCGACAGAGTGAAGGACATCGTGAAGAAAGAGCGCGAGCTGTGTTTCCGGAAGCCGTGTATAAATAAATCATTTTCTCAGCAATAAGGTAAAAGGATAGATTAAATCGGAATCCCTCCATGAAGGAATTCTGGGCAAATTTTGGGCAAGTGACTCCTCAAGTTTATTGAAGCCTCCTGAATCACCTAGTTATGACAATTATAATATTTCACACAAACATTTTATTTTCGCTTCACATGTTTTCTCATGCCGTATACCCATGCCTGTCCTTCCCGTATTTCATTCTAGTAAGCGCTTAGAGATGGGTCAAAGCAAACAGAAAAGCGGCCCTAAAGGCCTTTACTTTTTTTTACGTTTTTCATGGGAATAGCACTTTTTTGGCCCCAAAAATCTCAATTGAGGATCCTCAGTACTTAGGGCCCTTAGAGCACGGGTTGCCGATATTTTAAAGTAACCAAATTTTAACACATGAATATAAACCTCATTTGGATCATTTTGAGACTAGGAAATCATAACTTTTCTCAATTCTGAAAAATAAGGGCCGGCCTAATGTTCAGTTACTCATGCCCAGCTGCGATTCCAAGCTGTTTACAAATCTCATGAGTTCATGCGGCTTGGCTACCTTAATCAATGAAGCAACCAGACAATGCCAGTGCCAGACACGCAACCAGCAACTATACAATGAGCTACCTGTTCAGATCATGTAATCACTCGGTTCTACAACACATTTAATGTAGACCTCCAAGCCAAGGTTATTCATTTAGGCATAACGCATCACTCTCCAGTCCAACCCAATCTCCAATCTTTCTGCTCGCGAAGAAAACGAAAGCACACCATCTAATGTCACTTTGCTATGGTATTGCTGCAGTAAATCATTAAATAAAAATGTTCGACTATTATTGGGAGGTATTGTATGAAGAACATGGAATTTCCTAAACTTTTACTACATTTTCAAATATACTGTTAACATGAGTAAATGAGTCTTAAGTATGGTCAGGAATGAATGTGCCGTAAAACTAAAGCCCTGGATCACTGACTCCTCGATGAGCAAAGTTGCGCGAAAAAAATATTTTCAAAAACTATGTCATCACCCGCACAATAATGGCTTGAGAAAAGAGTACGTAAAGATAAGAAATGAACTGTATACATGTGTCCGTATTTCGGCTAACTCTTTTTGCATGAAACAATTGGACAAAGTCCATTGAAATAAAAAGAATCAGGAGTATCTTCAAGGAATTAATGGGAGTGAAACCAACTTCGGAGGCATGAACTAATACAAGGAAATCCGACCTTAAATGACCCAGTTGTACGGCAATGAAATGGAGGAAAATGGACGTGAGTGACTGAGTGGTGCCCCAGAAGGGGATGGACCCCGTTTGGGGTGCCCGGGCAGGGGATTGTATTGTAAGGAGTGCCCCGGGAGGGGAAGGGAGAGGAGACAGTGATGAAAGGAACGACTGCGCAGTCAGTCACAAGAGAGCGACGGCCGGTGGAAGGTGTTTGTTCCACAGCATACGAAAGTTTCAAAAACACTTTGTAACGACGAAATCAAACAAATAAATACAGTCCATTTTTAAATCTAAAAACAGTTCATTTATGTTGACATGCCGAAGGTGCAACACCAGTTATTATTGATATAGACTCCAAGAAGGAGTTCATAAGCAAATTTGAGTCTCCTAAACTGTATCCATTTGTTAATAATAATTAAATAGGTCCTAATTCATCAAATAGTAAAAATCATCTAAGCCTAAACTCCTTTTTGGAACCAGTCACCATGGCCTGATGTAGTAAAAATTGCCAATAGCCAATCTTTAAAATAGCTGCCCGTCCAGATGAACTAAATGCTGGTATGATAAAATTATATTATTGGCATTGCAGATGTACTCTGCCATTTCTTCAAAGCTTGCCAAATGTAAGGTTTCTGCATCCTTAAAGCAAGAAATTATTTTTCCCGTTCACAAAAAAGTCGAACTCCGTGGTATTCAAAATTACCGTCCGATTTCTTTGCTCTAAATTTATTCTAACGTGCTTGAAAAACTTGTAAAAAGTATACTGGTAAATTTTCCGGAAAAGGAAGTAGTTTTATTACAGCCAATATAGTACGAGGGTCGTTCTATAAGTCTTTAAAAACAGGCATAAAAACAAATTGTATGCGACCAATTATTATATATGTTTGATTGTAGTCTCCTTTCTGCCCTATATTTTTTATAAGCAAAAATTTTTCCATACAATCGGTAACAAAAAAGAAACTATGGGATGGGTACAGCTCAAACTTCAACTGATGACGAGTCACAAGTGCTAATATCGGACTAACATTAATTTTTGAAACTGACAGAGCAATTTTTCGGAAATTCTAAGGGCTTATAGAACGAACCTCGTATTAAGATAGGTAAAAGTGCACAGGACGCTTGAAAAGCTTTATCACCCCGATTTTCCAGTCCATTAAATGTAATAAATAAACCACTGCTGTGTCCATAGTTATAAAAAAGATTTTGATACAATAAAATACAAGTTGTTTTTGGATAAACCACATCTGGCAGAAATTCGTAGCATTTCTATAAAGTCATCTCGAAAGTTTCCTGACTGCGCGCTTAAAATTTTTAAGGTACTACAATAGCCATAGAAGCCCCGAAAATATTTGTTCTGGAGTGGTTCAAGGATCAGCGTTAGGTCCAATATGATTTTTATTATAAATCAATCATCTTTGTAATCAAAATTTCAGTGGTAAACTAACATGCCTTTACTATTGCACAGAAAAAAACCGAGGGATTGAATTCGAAGTCTGCAACATACGGGCAAACAACAATTATCCATGTAGCTTATTCACAAAAACTAATCATGAGTTGACCCGGAACCAATTCCGCTGATAGGGCTTTCAATCCGGAAAGGAGGAAGACCAACTACCCTCGGAGTCCGAGTTAATGCGGAATCCCCGCTAGGAAAGGTCGAAAAAGGTTGGCGCTGAGAGAGTGTGTTTACTACGTATTGCCAAAAAAATCCATTCAAGAATTAACTAATTGTTTTACAGCTATCCCATTTAGATGCAAAATGCAACTTCTTAGCAATATATTTCTAGACAAAAATGTTTTACCATTAGATATTTGCTTCATATACTTCAGTAGGTTATAATGTAGCTGCAAACGTGAAATTCCATTGGGAGATATGTATCGCTAAGTTTTGTACTAAACTTAAAACAGAACCTAAAAGTAAGTGGAATTAAAGAGAGAAATTCATAAAAATATATACGAAATAAGATGGCAAGGATGGTGTTCGAATCATGAATGTAAATGGGGAAAACAGAACTTAGTGGTACAATCCGAAATTACGTGAAGTAAATTCAATATTTCATTCATAAGAACAAAAAGACCTTTGGCAAAAATAATAAATAAACATTAATTGCAATGCAGTCAAAATGGAATGCAATTATATTGGCATTCTTTTCCAGTTGGACATATGAAACTAATGAACACAGAAAAAAACGAAAAATTGGGTTTTCAAGAAACGCAGCATGAACACAAAAAAAGAACCGTTCGACATCGCACCTAAATCACAACTAAATGTGAAAGTGAATTTCAATAGAAAAAATAGAATCGGTACCTCCACTGCACAAACGCACAACGATCGCCAACCGAATCAAATCCGCTCGTCTTAGGGCTATCTAGATGAGCATTTTTGATTTGGAGGGCGATTGTTGAGCGTTTTTGCAGTGGAAGTATGGGAATATGCCCGCTAATATTTCAGCAAAAAACCACTCGCGTGTACTTTGTCGGTAGACCTTTAAATACGAATGGGAGACTGGGAAGTGGAGGCCAAGGATCATGGATGGCTGTCAATTAGAAAGAGAGTTTGTTTGTTAGTAAAAAAAATCCGTTTCCCAGCGTTAAGCGCACGATGTTAGTCCAATCTCCGTAGTAGTTTATGAAACGAACTCAAAAAAAGAGAGCCTTTCAGCGTACCTCTTGCAGTGCCCAGCGATTGCATAATAATAGTCATTCGTGCCAATATTTATTAATTTTACCTTCTGTTGATTATTTTCCATTACTATTTTTTCTATTATCCCGATATAAAAGTGACTGTGGCCATATCGCATCCACACGCTTGCCACGTCGCCGTACTCTCCGCCGCCGCCGGCCAGAACCGGAGTCGACCGCACGGTCGAAAAAACGATTTAAAATTCAGGGTTTGTCAGTTGGTGCAACATTTCACTTTAGATTCACAATCTAAAAGCTTGATAAAACGACGTGGTATATGTCAATGGGTGGAAGCCGGCGGAAGTATCTACTTTTTATCTACGATTATATAAAAAAAAATTGGCTGAAAACAGGCTCCGTCATTTTGTTGTATATCTATGGTTAATGAAAACAGAAGATCTTTGAAAACCCTCCAAATGGACGAAAAAGAAGAGTTGATTAAGACAGCATAACTTTTTTGTCAATAAAACTATTCATAAAACCACTGCACGAGGACAAAGTTGGCAATTTCAGAACAAAACGAGGGCGGTCGTTTTTGCCTAAATTTCTTCAATTTTCACCTGAAATGTATTGTTAACGTGAAGGCACAGGAAATAAATAATCTGTAAAGTTATGCGCAATTTCTTTGAGAATATGCATGCGTTGTTTCACCTTCCTAGCTCAAAAAAATTGTTTTTGATGTTTTGGTCACCTTTTTTTCGATTCTAGCCCACTGTGCGGCATTGAGGTTATCCCGATGGTAGTTCCATCTCTTGGAAAAGGTTCACACTATGTGCTTGTCGTGTTTAGCAATTTTCTAATCGACTTTTGACGATGTAGCTAGCTAGCCCATTTATTTTCCTCAATTTATCCAGATATTCCATTTCCCTTGCGTACCCTCTATAACGTTTTGAGACACATATACACATGGATTTTGCTCTATAGCCGCCTTACTTATACCTTTACTTATCAATTTATTAACCCTGGTAAACAATTAAATGCACATACGTAGGGCTCTTTATGTGTGCCGTGTTCGACTTCCGTTTTGTTGTCCCGTCCCTGTCCCATTTTCTCGAGGGCAAGAATTTCTCTGAATTCCGTGCGATGCCATCGTGAATAATCGCCTGCATTTCACTTGTGCGGTTAGCATGACCCATCGCTCCAGCTCAACTGGTCGTATTTCCTACGTTGCTTGCGGACTAAATATGCTATGGACTCTGGTTTTTTACTATCCGTAGGAAGAGGTCCTGACTTCGGCATGACTCAATTCAGAGTTGAGGGTGGAGAAAATTTTGGGTCACTGCGAAGCCAGTAAGAATATATTTCAGTTTCTGGATAACCATGTGATGAGAATGTTGAATTTTTCGACTGAGTGGTGTGCCTTTTCCTTCTCGTGAAGTAATTATTCCCTATTACCAATGCCACGAAGGAGGTGATTTAAGCATCAAAAACACGTAAATTATATCGTTGCGCGTTAAGAAGAAGTGCATTGGTCTATTATTAAGAAAAAATCTGAATTTGGAAATCCCTGGGTCAGCGTATGTGAGTGTTAAGTGTGTTGAGTGGCATATGTGTGGAAACATATTGTTTTGGTTGTGTTATATTGTGCAGTTTCTCGTGTTAGCGTGAGAGTTATAGAAGAGGAATAATATTACTAACGATACTCGGATCTTAGGAGTTGGGTCCATTCACGTGGCAACATATAAATGTCCAAGGGAAAAAGCAGGTAATGATGATGTTCATCTTTGAAGCATATATATAGTACTTAATTATTATAATATATTTTCACCGTATACAAACGATCACGCATCCTCCATATCACGCCGGACACTATCTTGTATACAAACTAATTTATACGGCGTTCCAATTGGCGTTTGAGACGAACTCAATTTCTTATTACCTCTCCATCGTTTTGTTATTGGCGGTGAACCGATTTTAATAAGCAACCTTTTCGTCTAAGATTAAGAATTAGGAGATGGCGGGTAGCTCCTCAGAAAACACGTGTACCCGTCCAATATCACGTGACGCGGGCGATTTAAACGTTAATGAGGCCGGGAAGAAAATTCAGGCACTTATCAAAGTGAAATAGAATATATTAAAATATTTTAAATCCGAATCACCAATTCAAGTCCACTGAGCTTCCCCTGAATGATTTTTCTTGGCCCCCAAATGCACAGCAACAAATCCACCCTCCCGCTAATCGTATGGAAGTTACGTGACGCAATATGACATTATCATCAACGCTCGAGGTATGTTGTGACCGAAGTGGTGTCGTAACCTGCCCTCGACCAATCATTACTCTAAGTTTTACTTCGGTATTTTCCACCACGATTTCTCTATAGATTAGATGGAATAAGCGGTCATATCCAGATGCATCCACACGTAAAAAATGTTTATAAGAGGTGCTCAAAATTAAAGAGATTTTTCATAAATACATTATTAGTAAAGGTTTTTTTACCGATTAAATTTGATTCGCATGGAATCTTTTTTTATCATGCCATTAGCTTAATGCTCACGAGTACTCTTATAATTAATTACGATATTGATGCGCGGTGTGTTCAGTGATTGAAAGAATAAGTATCTGATTGTATTGATCCATCACTAGTCCAGTGGTTCAATTTTTGTGAACATTCCTGTATCATTTGAGTTCAGTAGAGCGTCATTATTATGGAAATTTCGGTTGGCGAAAAATAATATTACGTGAATATTACTTACAGACACCCATGTATGATGATGTTTGATTCAAACACTGAGTCATAAATTTCAATTGATTAATCCATTTTGATGCTTATAAAGTCCATACAGTATAGACATTCCCTGTCAAGGAGTAGCTGGCAGGCGTTTACATGAAAATAAGAGATTCTACTGTTGTTTTCTAACCTTATCATATTGTTTATGCCACAACCTTGAAAGCCTGAAATGTATTAATTGAGCTCTCTCACTTTATCATTTTGTATCTAACATTTCATTACAATTTATGGGAATATTTGTGGAATATAAATTACAATAGAGTATTATTGAACCGGACGTTCAAAAAGCGGGTCGTTGATACTTTGGATTCTTATCTCGAAGAAGATGAAGTATCTACAAAAGTTCATGAGAATAGAATTATGATAAAATGAATAATGGAACAAAAAATATCAATAACTGACAACATTTTTTGCATGTTAATTAAATCTCGTTGAGAAACAATGTGGCTAATCGAAAAATTGAATAAATACTCATCAACGTTCATGGGAACGAACAGTGAAAAACAATCCCGTTAGTCATCCGATACAACCCGAAAAGCTCCGGGAATATTAAAGAGGGATGCCCATTTGGGGTGCGTCGAAAAGTGCGCCATTGAAAATTTGGGGTGGGGCGTAGAATTATCTTTGAGAGGATTTACGAAAATATAATTACTGTAATCGCTCAATCAATGCCTAAATCCGAAGGTTGGTTTGGATAGACGTAAATATGGAAAGGATATCTGATTGGACAGCTACGTATGAAGACGATATCCGATTCTTTCTATCTCTCAATTGCCAATCTCAATTGCTGATCTGAGCAAGCCTAATTATTATTGTAGAAAAGATCCCATGGATAAAATAAGGGAAATAGACTGTAGAACCGATAGATTTAAGATTCTGTTTCCTAAGCGTACAATAAGAGACTATAGCACCTACGCTATTTTAGCCCTAGGATAGCTTGACTCGGACTAAGTAAAATGGACTTTGCATGTATAGTTAGTAACTTGTACTATGTGTGTAAATACTAACTATCCGCAAGAAATTTTTGGCATATTATAACTCATGTATATATCTCTCACTAACTTTTCCTTTTCTATTACTAACAATAAGTGATAGTTTTATTTGCATGGTAGCAGTCACCCAGGTTCTAGCCTGGCGGTGTGTCCTGTGTGCTTGGACTGTGTTTACCAATTGTCTGTTAAAGACTAGGATGAGTGCTGCACGCCTGGTGTGGATTCAACCCATGCCATACACCATGGTTGTGGCTTGAACGGACCTCGAATACGTAGACGTAGATCTGTGATGACGGCACTCAATGCCAAGGAGTTGTGCTTCAGCACTTACGTAATCACGATTCCTCCCGTGGATTTTTCCTCTGCGCAAATCTGCAACAGCACTCCAGTTCTCTTTAAGCGGTAAAGCAATTCAATGCATTTTGTTACGCTAGTATCATTGCCCAGAAAAACGGTAATTTAGAAGTTGAATAATGAGCATAAGATACTGACAATAGGAAGGTTATTATTATTACTTTTGTTAGAATCCGTCATATTATCCCAAAGTTTGAAGTAATGTTTACCTATATTACTTCTTGAGGAGCTAATCACGGGATTTCGTAGTAGTGAAATTGGATAATAAAATTCCAATAGTCGACCATATGGTTGTGTTTTGATGGAAATATACCGATACCGACGCTCTAAGCAATGAAATGCAAATTATGATGTCAATATAAATACAAATTTGTAATATTTTACTCACGTAATCAAGTGAATTTCGTCCCGGCCAGCCGATGTTTGCGTCATGGCGTCTCGTAACTCAAATATGGCGACGCGCCGAAGTTGATGAAGTTAAGAACGGCCTTCCGTTGCTGTAGACACTGTTACACTGACAGAGTGGGAGTGGTTTGAAACAACACAAGAAAATGAGTCATAGTCTGCTGACAATGATCAAGGCCGATAAGCTGGGGTGGGGGAGGAAATAGTCTCCAATCGAAAAATGTTGTTTAAAAAAATTAATTTATTAAAATGAATTTATAAAAGGCAATACATTTTAAAATAAATTTCATTGAAATTCTATTTATTAATTTAACACGGAAACTGTGTTTTTATGATTTTTACAAAAATTAATCAGAACGATCCTTTTGTGACGTCATTGCCGTCCTTCACTCACCATTCGTCCAGACTGTTCGCTCCCGCCCACCGTCGATTGTTCGCAGTTTCGCAGTAACCGTCGTCGAGTTAAGAGGTAAGTAAGCAGCCATATTTAAGTAATCTTTTTCCCCACTTCATATCTGTGCCATTACTGTTTCATTTTAGTATTTGAGATATGAATTAATTTGTAGCAATCAATCCTTATAACCATTAGGAAGTGAGTATTATTTCGCCTAATATCATGTTTGCTTAGAACCTCAGGGTTCAAATATTATATTCATATAATATTCAAAGATACCTTCGTCAATTATTGCATGCTTTCATTGCATTTTTTGCACGCATAGTTTCCCAATGCGCGGCTTATTTTTATCGCTTATTTATTTTCACGGGTTGCCTTGCGACTGTGAGACGAGATGCGTCTAAAATGTTAAGAATTGAGTGTGATCCCTTGTTATCTAGTTTCAGTTATGCTATCAGCTTGTCTCTAATATGCAAAGGTGGTAAGTCGTCCCTTGCAGCGATCCACTTGCCATGTTATGATTATTTTGTCGCTAAGGTTGACTATTATTGATTTTATTTGGTTGGAATATACGCGTATCGTGTAGTTGTTTCCCCACGGTCATTCATACGTGATACTCGGATGATTTGGTAAGGGGTTTAATAACAAGTGAAATGAAGTAGTCTGTGTGCTATTGTTAGCTAAAAGTGATTGCATTCGAGAGTCCACGTCTTCTTCGCTCTTGCCGCAAGGAAATTCTGAAATAATTTTCCGGGGACTTGTCGCCGAGATAATTAAATTTCTGTAAGAGTGCCCCATTTGACTGCAGATTGCCCTGCCTTCCTGGTTTCAGTCACATAGTGTTGTGCAGAGACTCCTCGACTCACTCCTTGATATATCGCTTCGAGAGTTGAAAAACATGCCTCTCCTTTAAGTAGTCGGCAAGTGCTTGTAATTGCTAAAACTCATTACGATTTTTCGTGAACTTCATCAAAATTCAACCAGCCAAGACCTTTTAGTTTTCTTATTTAATTTTCTATTCTTGGCGTTACCTTACATAGCCACATTGCCTTTGCAATAAATAAGGAAATGTGGTTGAATTAGTTAGGGAATTAACCATCATTTTTCATTGATTTCATTTTCTGTACAAAATATTCCGTCAATGTGTGAGCCATATTTTAATGCGATAAGATTTCATAATTCAGCCATGATGCACTTTGTGCTAATGTCTCGTGCACAATGACAACATTACGTTAATTTTTCTTTCTCGTATTATTTCTAGTAAATCGATTCCTTTGTGAAAGTGGAGGTGTGCCATTTTACGAGTGATATTTTTTGGGATTCTTCTACATTGGAAAGAGGTCATGAGGAATGAACGGTAAGCAAATTTATTCTTTCAATATTTTACAACATGTTTTATGTTATATGCCAAAAAATCGCCATTCCTATGCTAATTATTAATATTTAATTGAAATAGCAATTTTTTACATGCTTATGTCAACGAACAAACTTACATGCATGGATCGTTGTGCGTATAGGTTTTCTGACGCAGATCTTAAGATGGAGATGGTGGGTTTTTCATTTTCCCTTGCTCAATTTGCTAGTTTCAAAATTTGTCATTAGAAGTCTCTTAGTCAATTCTATTCTATATACACTTGAAAATTCGTTATGAATATGACCGTCTTCCAGATACGCAAGTGACCTTCTGGGTAGTTGGGACTTGGTGAATTTGACCCTATTCATTTTGCTGTTGCTATTTTTTGGGGAAGGTATTTTGATTCCCTTGTAACATGAGTACTTTTCTGTCTCAATAGTATGTATTAATGAATCTGAATTGAATTATTGAATTAAACGCTTGCAGCTTTTCATATGTTCTTCTGTTAGTGTATACCTTATGATTAAACGCATGGCAAAGGCCCCTAATATAATTTTTCTACATCTACGTAATACCCTGCGAGCCACATCTAGCGTGTTTGGCAGGGGGTGATCAATCACCAGCATGAAGCATGCAATTGCATTCCCACATGCACACCACACAGTACAAAAAACGTCACGCATGCTAACAAATTATACTATCATATGCTATTAGAAGTAATAATAAAATTCAGAAACATGCATTAAGTTTTATAGAAGTTAGTAGGCTACACTACAAGTCATCTACTCTATTTATGAGTTCTAACGCTGCCGTCATAGTCTCTTATTGATCGTGGAAAGAATAAATTCTGATCTGCCCGGTCTACAATCTATCGCTCTTATTTTATTTATATTATCTGATCTTATCCTATCAATGAAGATATGTCTAACGATATCGGTCTGCTATTAGATACTGTTACTTGCCTCCACTTTTGAATATTGGAGTTACATTATTAATTTTCCAGTCATTAGGTACTTCGTGCTACCTGATGTATTTACTGAATATATACTGCAACGAGGGGGCAATTTCTGATGCTACTTCTCTATAAAAGCGAGAAGGGATTTCTTCTGGAGTAGGTGTTTTATTTGGCCCGAGGGATTTCAATATATTTTATATTCCGTGCGCACTAATGTCAATAGGCGGCATCTTTCTTATGCAGAGATTTTTAACAGTCTCGGATAAGTTCTCATGAGGCTCGGTGAACACGCTCATGTAGTATGAATGTAATAAATTCGCTTTATCCGAACTATTTGTCAACGCATCTCTATTAACTATTTTTCAACGCATCTCCATTATCGTTTCTCAGCGAACATAAGGTAGACAGGATTCGACGTGTTTCTACGTCATTTTCAAGCTAGACTGCCATCTCAAA
This sequence comes from Ischnura elegans, assembly GCF_921293095.1. Lineage (NCBI taxonomy): Eukaryota > Metazoa > Arthropoda > Insecta > Odonata > Coenagrionidae > Ischnura > Ischnura elegans. Next base: position 98,832,109 of record NC_060251.1, on the reverse strand, counting down.
ACGAGCCAAAGTTCATTTTATGGTGGGTGCATTCACTGCATGGTGATAATTGAGATTTATCCCGCCTATGATTATTTTTATTACCCAATGCAAAGAACCTCGAACGTTTGAAGGTAGCGTATTCGTGATATATTCGCCAGTGATTTGTGTGTTTCCATTGTTCCTATACGACGATATTGGGGATATATTTTCTCTTTTCGATTTTCAATACATCCCCTATTCATTACCGCTTTTTCGCTTTCTCGACTTCGAGAGCTATTGCGAGTCTAAATTGTTCATAAATTGAGATCGATGTCTAGTGATCTAGTATAGGTAATGTCGTCAGAATGTCTCGCAAACCAGATGTTCGTAAATTGTCCGTTACTGCGATCCATTGTCATGTTGCGATCTTATTTTCACTAAGGCGGATTCTGATCAATAAGACATGATTGCGATAATATGTGAATTGCTTGCCAAGTACTTTTCCCCTAAGGTCATACGAACTAACTCCTCCGGTGATTTCTTGAGAGGTTTTGAGAACAGCATACGTGAAGGTATCCGTCCCCCATCGTTTGGTGGAAGCGATTGTTATCTCGTATTATTCTCGTATTCGCAAGTAGCTCTTGCCGCAAGAATATTCCGAGTTTTATGGGCCTTATCACCAAGGAGATGGAATTCTTGCAAGGCTGTCCCATTTGACCGCCGACTGCTACACCCAGATGTTTTCAGTCGCAAGAGTTATGTGGATATCTTACTGGAATAACTTCTTAATATAATTCGCGTTTATATTTAAAGTAGACATCTCTCTCCCTTGTGTCGGCAAGCAATTGTGATCGCTAAAATTTATCGTAATTATGCGGATATTTCGTCTGAATGCAACCGAAAAAGACTTCTCATTTTTCTTCGCTAACTTTCTTTTATTTGCCGCTGAATTACATGGCCATAGCAATCAATATGAAAATTGAATAATTAAGTGGATTAACTATCATTTTTCACTAATTTCATTTCCTATTAAAAATGTTCCGGCTTCACTATAGCCGGTCGTTGCTTCGATAATAGTTCATTATTCAGCTTTTGTGCATGCTTCACTCTTTTTTCGTGCGTTATGAAAGCATTATGTTAATTTGTGTCTATTTCTTATTATTTCCAGTAAATTGTTTCCGCGTGAAAATAGTGCAGTGTCAGTTATACGAGTGGGATTTCTGGGAATTATATTACGTCGGAGAGAGATCCTGAGGGAAGAAATGGTAAGTGGATTTCATTTTTTAATATTATACATTATTTCATTATGTTATATGCTAAAAACTTGCCATTGATATGCTAACCTTTACTTCAAAGGGATGTAATTATTTTTTATATGCTCGGTGTATATATTCTTTGTCTACGTATTAAAGATTTTATTTTTCTTCGGCTTGTTCCTCCGCGAATGGAATTATTAGAAACAACTGCAGTGAAAATTCAAAATAAGATCGATAGAACTTTGTGCGTTAAGGTTTTTTTGTAGATCTCTAGATGGAGGTGACGATTTTTTTTAAATTTCCCTATCATAGTTTACTTATTTCAAAATTGTCATTCTACTACTTAGTGGCTTCTAAAACTTGATCTACACCTGAGTATTCGTCATGGGTATTATTGTCTTATGAATAGGATTGAAGAGAGTTCTTCTGGGTGTATTTGCATTTGGTGAAGGATTGGCCTTATTCATTTCGCTGCTGTTATTATCTGTGGACAGAATTAGGTTTCCTAGGTGACATTTAACACATTTATGCCTCAATGCTATTTATTGATTCCCCTGCTATTATTTGATAATATTTTAACGTGATGAACTAATGTGAATAGTCTTGTCTAGTTGGCATTTACTGAAAACCTACACATTAACATTTCATGAACTTTCTTCTTCACAACGGAATTACCTTTTCATATGTTCTTGCGTCGAATTCTACTGAATGTTTGAAAGCATGGGAAAGGCTCCCAACTTAACCCCTTAACGCCTAGCGGTACCATATGGTACCAGCTGGTTGTGCAATACTAAACGAACTTTTTTTTGTTATTTATTGTAATTTATTCGGGATTTTGAGAGTTTAAAACTAATAAGCATATTCATAATTACGTTTTACAGAAAAGTTTGCTTTTTTAAGCAAGATTTGACATTTTTGAGTAATTTTGATAATTTATTGTGCAAAATAGAATTTTTTTAACGTTTCTGGCATTAAAATGTGAAATTACTAACGCCTATTTAATTTCGATTTTTGACCCCTTAAGGGCGTAGCGGTACCACATTGTACCAGGCTCTATCTTCCAGACTGTTAGTGCTAAAAGTATTAAAGTTGCATCTAATCAATCAGATTTTAAAATTGAATATTAAGAAAAAGTTGGTATGAAATTTTTAGTTCAGGCGTTACCGGGTTAATCGTCCAATTCTTTCGAAAGCATTTAGTTATTAAATCAGTTAAGGAATCTTTGTCATTAGGACATCCTTGCTTCAAAAATCAACTGCTCGATGGAAAAAGAATTCACTTTATGTTTACTTGAGGACGAAAAGACCTCTGTAGCTATAATCTAGCAAAAATGGCTGGATATTTGTTCAGCAGGACTTTACAATTAGCGGCCGGCACTCAAAGTTTTAAGTCGCAAATTTCCAGTTTTGGAGTTGATGTCTCCACATTAAAAAAGGCAACATAATGTTCAGCAAAATACTTGGTTGAGAGTACGATGGAATGAAGATAACTTGGCTGCTTACTCCTATACGAAATAGAGAGAGACGTTGGCCTTCAGATTTATTGATGTGAATTTTAGTCTTTCGCATAGCTTCGCCGATTCAAAATACTGCCTGGTTTAGGTTCTTCTTCTTTTGGAGGTCGACCTTGTTGCTGCAGACATGACTTCAAACTTAACTGCATTTTTAGCCATTTCTTTCTCTTTTTGATGTCATTGTTGGATGTGAATCTCATTTCCAACGCAAACACCTTTACGAATGGAATTCTCAATCGTCATTTTTTCTTTTCTACGAATCATTTCTTCTGTAGTACTCTGCGTTAACATTTGTTTTCGTATTAATTGACAGATGAATTTTCCTCTCTCTTGGACTATTATTCTTTCTGTTGTTATGCTAAAAAGGCGTGTGGCATGGGGTGTTAGTACACCAGCCGCTTATACATTAAAAGTGAATCTTCAAACAATATTACGCCTAGCATTTATTAAAGTCATTAATGATTCAGGGTAAAAGCAAATTCCCATATCTATCCGTTCGGCAAAATATTCCTCTAATTTTATCGTTTCTATCGGACCTGGAATTATTGTGGGGCTCTAATAATTATTATGTTCTATGTGTCGCTCTTAAAGATATCCATTCTCAATTGTTCAAGCAATCTAAGCCTAGCGCGCAGCCTCCGAGTCTCTATAGCGGCTCTCAGCCTAATTCGCTTAACCTAATCTGGGTAACGCTGTCTGTACACCCGTAGCAGTTTTTGACGAACCGCGCAGCCTTCCATTGTATTTTATTCAGTTCGCGGATTAAGTCTTTCTGCAATAAATCCCATATGATATCGCTGCATATTCAAGGTGCGGTCGGAGGAGAGTGAAATAGCACCTTTCTTTTACTTTCTCATCCGAAAATCTTCCCACAATACGCTTGACGAATCCTAATTTCTTCAGAGCTCTGCCTCAATTATTCCTTATATAAATTCCACACGACTTGCCCCCTTTGATTGCCTGCGTAATAAGAAAAGAAAACATAATGTTCTGCAAAATATGGTTGAAAATACGATCAAATTATTCTAACTTGTTTGCTTACACCTCTGTGATAGAGAGGCGTTTACCTTCAGAGTCATTGATTTTAATATTAGTCTTTCGTGAAGCTTTGCTGTTTCCAAAGACTGGTTAGTATGTATCTGTTTTATATGTTAAAGTTGAACTTGTTGATGCAGTAACGACTACAAGCATAACTTCATTTTCAATATTTCTACCTCTTACATTCTATTGTTAGAAGTGCATACTATTCTGATCGCCAACACTTTCACGAATGAAGTTCACAGCCCTCATTCATCTTTTTCCGCTAGTTTTTTCTTCTGTAATATTCTGCATGAAGAGATGTTGTCTGAGTAAATGATCGATGAATTTTTCTCTCTTTTGGGATTTGTGCTGGCATACACTCCCACATTTATCGTACACGATTGCTCATTATTTATTTGTTTTGATATTTATTTTTTGTTTTGTTGCCCGTGGATACTTTTGTTCCGGTTACTATTGTCGTAAATACGGTTCTGCCATTTTTAATGCCGTTCAATTTTTTTCAGAGGCGATTGCGTTAAATCAAATACTTTCCCATTTTGATCTTTTTCCCATCGGTTATATTTATATATATTGGACATCGTGTGGTGTTTTTCCTCAGTTTTCTGTCGGCCCACCGAGTTCTTGTAACCCTCTTCCAAGATCATATATATGCAACTTCATATTTGGTTAACTCCCATTTTCTTAGAGTCCATTATCAAAGCCATGTGTCACAGCACACTTTGAAGGAAACTAATCAGGATTTTCCTCCCCGCATCAAACACAAATGCTTCTACTAGCGAAATAACTACCCATGACTTAAATCATGGCCTTTTGGGGCCCTATCAAAGTATCACGAACCCTGAAATTTCCTACGTGGCATTTCTTTAATCTTTGAAAGGTTTTCTTGGCTGACGATATCCTTCTTTTGACTTGATGTCAACAGTTGATGATACTCTCCGTTTAATATTCAAACAACACACCCCTTCTACCGGTGAAATCGCGTCGCAGTTTAAAGGCGGTTAACAAATCCAACTGCGTATTCTTCCTCATAAATTTACTTCTTATCCTTTCGCCCACATTTCGCCCGGAATGGGGTTAACTTTCGTTGGAACATCTGTGAAATAAGTCATAATTTGAAAAAAAAAAAAAAAAGTCGAACAAATTGGACAATTGAATTGCGAGAGGGCGCCATTGTTTCTTTGTTGTTGTGGGTTACGTAACATGCTATGAAACAATGATTCTTTGAATCAAATCTTTGTGAGGGATGATAAGGTATTGCACACGCAGAATGGGGACGTTTTTCTGATCATTGAAATTTCGCAGAACCGAGTATGAGGCCCAGAGAATGTCACATGACTATACATGTACAACCAGACATTTTAAAACTATATACCCCTTATATTGGGGAAATTTAATCACGTTCGTCGCAGTAAGACAACTCGTACATGACCCAACTACGAATTCTTCCTCAATTTATCGCCTACGTTTCACCTATGAATAATGAATTCACCCTCGTCGGGATATCTGTGAACATTGCCGTGATATGGAATTGAAACAGCCAATCGTTCCGGTGGCTTAAAGGGTAAAAAATGTCTCGCTAAGGATCAGTGGTTTCACGGATCAAATCTTGATTGATGGATGATTGAATTTTGCGCACACAATGTGCACGTTTTTCTAATTTCAGAAAATTTTCAGATATTCGTGTGTGGTGTTAAGTATTTCCCATTACCATTGAATTCTTAAGCGTTTAGTTATTTGTTGGAATTTTAAACTTTTACCTTCCATAACCATTCGGGCAGCTAACTGAAGAGGAAATTTTTGACCATATTATTCTCGGTTATTTTTTCGGTTCCAGTAGCCATTAGCTTCGCGTGCGATGTACCACGGCCTATGCTTCCTCGTCCATTTGAAGAGCGAATTCTTCGAAGCTCAGCAGAAGTGAGTGAAAGCAGAGGATAAACACTGAGTTTTCAATCTTGAAACTTTGGTTGCACGCACATGTATTTCATCTGAAAAAGTGAACGAGTGAAAAGAATTAAAATATGACAAAGTGTACATCACACATTCGCAGGGGGCGCCCTAGCACGGTCGCGGAAGGTGATGCAGACCCTTTCTATTAACCACTTTGTGCTTCGCTGGTCATAGGTACAGTCACTTTCAAAAGTCGGTCCACGTACCTGACGCAGCCGTCTCTGTTATCCTCAGAAGTCGACCTTCGCGTATTTCTTACGAGTTCCTTGTCCGATTGATTTGATCGGGTTGTGCAAATGATGCAAGTTGACTACTTTAACCCTCGCCAAGAGCCCCGAGCACGATTTCAGGGGTCCCGATGAACCCTCCCCCCCCCCCCTCTCCACAACCAAACAATTCCACCATCGAAGAAAGCGGAGAAAATTTAAGGATTTTTTCTGGTGAGTAACACATCGTTAGAGGGACATCCGAATCGTTTGGTAAACTTATACTGCACACATGTTGCAAATAAAATTTTCGGAACATTTCGAGCATAATGCTGCAATATTTTTTCTTAACACGGTCTTGATAAAAATACGAAAATTTATGCGCCAATGTTGATATTGTCGGTTGCGCCATGGCTACCATCCATGCTCGCGTTCACCCGTGTCGAGGGCGAAGGATTTTCAGACATTTTTCAATGTTTACAAGTGAAGTATCAGTTGCTCCCCAAATTTAAGTTTATTCGGAGTACAAGCGGTGCCTACATTTTGAATAACGTAATTTATTCCCATCATGTTAATATTAAATAAGACGTATTATATTAATTTTTCCCTAGAAAACCCACCGGCAAAGAAATTGTGTTATAATAAACATAATTTTTGCATTATATTTTTCAGATGTGCAATCGGATTGCTTTGAATTTCTTCGAAGATAAATGTATTTTTTCACTGAAAGAAGTAGCGAACTATTTATGGGCATTGAGAAAAATGGCAAGCTTTCAGACCGCAATGCGTCTTAGGAAACGCTTTCCTTTTCTTTCTGGGGAATACTCATACATTAGTATAGTTCAGTGTTTTCTTAAGAAAAATACAGAAACCAACAAAAGCGTGGCATTATGATTGTGAGTCAACCATTTATGGTGGTCACCAAAAAACAAAATTTACCTGCCCTTCTGAAATGAAAAAGGGAGTATATATTATTATAATGAAGGTATCCTGATAATTTTGGATTGCATGAAAGATTTTACGAATTACCCCGCCTGCGCCCCTCCCAGCTTGAACTTAACATTTCCCCCCGTAAGTACCTCAAATCTCTCCTCTATGGATAGCACTTCTTCATTTCTTTTCCTCTCCGAGCATCTCAATTTTCTGACATCGCGGATGCCTTCATTCTTTTCTTGTCCATCTTTCGTCGTCGTCCAAGTTTCCGCACCGTAAATCGCTACATCACAACCTCTATATTTGGTAGCTAATACATATCGCTTTTATTGATTGCGCAGAAATAGTCATCGGGTACCCGACACCGTATATTTTTATCGGATGAAAACTATGTATGCGTAGTTTTTTGTTCGTAGGATAATGATCAGTATTTGTTCACCCGTAAGACTGCCACGAGGTATTCATTACGTGAATGTAAGTTCTATTATTGGTGCGAAACCACTTATACATAATAATGTAGAGGACATTGACATGCATGATATCACCAGGCGCCAATTACGCCCGTTTCTAGCTGAAAAAAAGAAACAAAAAACGGGAAAGACTTAGTTTGACCTCTCAGTGAAAGGGTGAAATATAAAACATATGCTCAATGTGCCTTAAAATGGTAAGAAAGAGGCAAGCAAGTTATGTAATAATTGTTTCCGAAGGTTTTTTATCAATCCAATATATATTTGTGATAACTATTTAGACATTCCAACTTTCGATGAGCACGAAGAAATGTGTTAATTACTTACTGATACCTGGAATAAATTAGGCATTATTTAAATATTTTCTTAGGGAAATGTTTATAACGAATGGAATAAATATAATAACGAAGTAAGCAATAATAATTTAGCGCACATTAGCATTTTTTATTTCTCGTATGATGAGACGCGTAGAAATTTGTAGGATATATCCCAAGAAAATTCTTAGGAATGATGAATGCGCATTTAATTGTTTCTAAAATACTAGTACATAGAACAATATGCATTGATCGCGTTTGGTAATAATGTGTTAAAGGTATAATCTAGAATTTTATTTTGGAGTCAACTTTTAGAATACTCTATCAGGCGTTAATTCCGATTTTCGTTTCTTCCTTATTTGTGCGTTGCGACGCAGATACGTCTCGGTATTTTTGAGTTCAAGCCAGACCTTTCAGACTATCTATCTCAGAATACTATTAGGGAGAGAATCGCGTGACATCCTCAGTGCTGAATCACTGATGTTTACCCACTTGCGGAGTTTTCTGTATAGTGACTTGCGAATGCTTCCTCATAGAATGAACGGCGGCACCTCTGTCCCTCAGAGAAATTGAGCTTCACTCACTTCCATTTATGCCGCAAACATTTCCTTTGTTTATCAATACGAGAGCCTTTTTATTTCAACCTCAGATGGGTAATGAGCAGAGGGTGAAGTGATTGATTATAAATTATTTCATTGCTAAATATTGAGCACACTTGTGGTGTCCTTTCGACATAATCGCCTCGGAGATAGAGGAATTGGTCGTGCCTGTGGACAACCTTTACTATAAGTACCTTCTTCAGAGGATGTTGCCGCCTATGACTTTCAATGAATTTTGCCTTTATTCTGAATATCATTGCCCGTTTGGTGATTGAGGAATTGGTCGTATCTGTGGATAAGCTTTACTATGAGTACCTGCTTCATAGGATGTTGCTGCCAATGACTTTCAATGAATTTTTCCTTTATCCTGAAGATCATCGACCGTTTGAAAATGCTTCCCTCCTAGCCACATCTCCAATTCAGCATAAATATGGCAGTATGGGGAGGGTTCGGGGGGTCCGAACCCCCCCCCCCCCCCGAAATATAAAGACATAATTATTTTCCTTCATAAAAGAAAACAAAATATTGAAAAATAATGAATTAAAAAAATATTTCTTTAACAAATGAGTTAAAAGTTAAAGTGTTAAAATTAGTTAAAAACCCATTATTTAGTATCCTGTTTTTCAAAAATGTCCTCCCCTGGTTTTGGACCTCCCCGAACGAAATTCCTGGCTACGCCACTGAAATGTAGAAGTCCTCCGGTAATATGTCGGAATTGCACGGCGGGTGATCGAAAATGTCCTATTATAATCTGATTCTCGGACGCTTAAGATAGTCAATTGACCCACATAATCTCATCCCAAGCAAAAAAAGCCTTACTTTTATACCAACACTAGCATTTGTTTTTTTTTTAACCCTCGGCAACTCTGAATGACATTGAGAAGGGTTTTAGAAGCCCGGAGGAAGGCTTGGTTATTGCCTTGAGAAATACTCTCTTTTTCGAATGGCTTCAACATCTAAATACTACCCATAATATCCACCTCAAGGGTGTTTGGCAGGGGGTGATCAATTACTAACACGCAGCATACAATTCTCTACTCCTCCTTCAGTTAGTAGTCATCGAAAATGACCTTCAACGCTCAAAGATACTGAGATAAAGCAGGGTGGAAAACTAAAATAAAAAACAGGGTGCCAATGTAAGGGTTGTAAACTAATTTTTAACAATTGTCATGATCGTAAAAAGTCCAATTTTCAAAGATATCTTTTGTAAATACATGATTTTTAAATATTATGTTTTATTTTATAAAGTAAAATAATTGTGCCTTTTCATTTTGGGGGTAAGGGGGAGTCCGGACCCCTTAGTACGTCACTGATATGAGGTGATGCAAAAATTCTTTGCCCCGAACAACGTTGCTGGGACCGCGTAATCAAGGAAGCCATCGAGATCCGCATCAATCCAAAAAAATATTCAATCGCGATACTGACATTCATCTCAGCAATACATTGACACACCTGAAATTAATTGCATGAAAAACATAAGGGAAGCTCACAAAGAATTTCAAAAGACCATCAGCCAATCGGACGACACCTGAGCTTAAATGTTGTGCTCGCTACAAAGGGCCAATATAATTCCGTGTGAAATTGTGTATTCAGAGAGTGAAACGCCTTGAAATTGGTAGACAAGCCTTCATCCGAAATACGACTGAATTAACCTGGTGTTAAGCCCGATAAGAATTTCTGACTATAGGGTGGTTTCCTTCATCAAAGAAAACGAAAGGCATTGATTGCGATTCGTTACCCACCACTAGTGTATTCATAATATACAAATTATTTTATTTTAGAAATACCGGGTTAGACGAATGGCAATGGTCCATTTTTATCCTCATTTGAAAAGGGCCAGATTGGCGCCCATGCGATGCCACTCCACGTGACGTCAAAGGGACCTAGTTTCTATACGAGAAGATAGGAGTTATACGTCGTCTGAGGTTACCATTGCATGCATGAGGCGCAGAGCTCAGGGAAACATTTCTTAACAATCACTTATTAAAACTGGCTAAGGTCGGAAAGTTTTCCTCGTTTGATAAGTTATTAATAATCCTTATTTAAGCCAAGCGCTACCAGCCAGCAGGGTACTAGGCTAGCCGCTAGCAGCCTGCGTCGTATCAGCGCTAAGCCTCGCCTCAAGGTCACCTCGCAGGGCGGGAGGGGGAACCAGAAATACGTCACGCGGAGAGACTTCCCGACATTCATACTTAAGCGTCGCGTTTTCGCGCGCTTGAAAATTTTCACTTTTCATTTAATCGCGAAAAATAGATATCGTCATTAAAAAATCTAAAAGCGTGAAATACGTACTCCAGGAGTAATAATCTTTCGATTTAGGCAATAAAAAATAATAGGAAACCACCCTATTGTTAACCAGGAATAATTTTAATGGTTTACTTGCTATTATAGTTAATCAACCGCTCCCGAATATCTACATTTACGTGTTATCGTGCAATACACCACTAGGGTGTGTGGCACGGGGTGTATGTTTGATCTGAATTCCTCCTTTCGATCGGTTAGACTTTTCCATTCTAAATTCTAAATTAATTCAATTTTTATCGTAGAAATCTTTAACTATACTTGCTGCTTGCCTATGTATTCTATTTAAATCCGAAACCATTCCTTTATCACCGGGTCACCGTTTTCCCTTCTCAAAAACATCTTGGTGATCCCACTTTCTTAAAACCTTTACGTAAAATATTCTGCAGAAAAAAAAACCTAGGAAACAACTGAGGGCGTTAAAGGAATTACTAGATCAGTGCGTCGGCATTTTTTTCGTAAGCGACAGCATCTTCGATAATTTTTAATTCTTCGTTAAATGGGATGACGAAAAAATTAATACCTAGCGATTTTTGCGGTAAAAAATATATAAAAATGCAATGATGAAATTATCGGTCAATACGCATTACAGTGAATAGGAAAATATTTAATAGCCACTTTGTGACATTGAGTAATGATTTTTCTGGCATAGTTACGGCCTATTGATTATTCTTCGTTAGTTGATGAAGAAAATTCTCGTTCCTCAATTTTTCCCTCCTTTAAAAAACGACGATCTTGACTAAATCCTCTCCGAATATTCAGTTTTTTCTTCAATCGCACGTTTTACGTAGCGTACATCTTACAATTAAAGTGATTTCTAGACAAAAATGAAGGAAATTGCATTCAAAACAGAGAGATATACAATAATGGCATCCATTCCTCGTGCTATTAAGGGTAGCAACGGTGTCTCGATTAATTAAACAAATGGCGTCACCTGCTAGATCGGCTCATCGCATGCTTCCCTAGGTCTTAATTTGAATGGATTTACTGAAGGAACTTTTAATCTTTGGAAAATTTTGCTCTTGCATGAGTGTGTACGTACATTTTGTTATATTTCTTTAAAGGATTTTATATAACCGTGTGGTGTGCATGTGAGAATCCTATTGCACGCGTCGTTTTAGTGATTGATCACCCCCTGCCAAACACACCAGTGGTAGCTGTCAGAGTATTATGTTGACGTAGATCCAATCCAACAGCCATCATCATCTTTCATATCGTCCATTATGGGGGACTTTACGCTCCTCCTTGCACTTAAACACGAAACTATTCCATAGGTTTGAAGATTCCTTTAAAAATGTATCAATGTTTTTGGTTGGTGCAACCCATTTCTTTGGCTTATTCCCATATTTTACCTAAATTACAATCTAATGGTTTCGGAAAATCACTCATTTTTTCAGCTGTCTGCGGCATTATCGGGAGAGAAGCGCTTCTCCAAAGTTAGCCCGCCTTCCTTGCCAGCAGTGTGTGTTTTCACTTAAACAGACCATAGGCTACTCGAATACGTTCTCGGATTTATAAATATCTCGTAGAAGTTACAAAAATATGTACTTCATATCTTCCCTGAATGTTGGAGTGAAGTCGATTCGGTCAACTTCCACCCCCGACAAGGTCATTGCGTGAATTTCCTCAGTGCATTCCATTCTCCAGTGAGTGTTTGTTTGCGCTTTTATTTAATTTAATGCATAGGCAAGGCAAGGGCCATCACTATGATCATCGACTTTATGGTCGCCATATTAAATTCCGATGCTATTTATAGTCAATAAGAGTATTTTAAGAAATTAAATTTCGTAAAAATTCACAAAACAACATATGTATTGTGCGTATGGCTCCAAATCATATGCACCCGGGCCGATTTTTAGTAGCCGACGCTTTTTGACTTACACTTGCTTTCGCAACGCAGAGCCGTGAAGGGCAAAATTTGCTGGCGGGGCGGGAGCTCTCGTGGCGTCGACGCAACGCAGAGCTGTGAAGGCACCCATAGGATTAATATGTCGGTCTTTGTGGCGGGATGTTTCCTCTCTTTAGATTCATATTTGGATTCGCCGTTTGTGTGCCTCCCTTATACAGGGCTCCGCAGCGAAGTAGCTCTATTCTGCGGGCGAAAGTTTCTGCAAAGTTCTTAGAGGGTTCGAATTGGAAGTAATAATCATACTTTTTGATTTTTTTAAACGAGGAAGTTTTGAAATCAAGTCGATAGATACAGATGACTCAAGAAAAAAGTTGATACTGAATCTTTTAAACCAATGAAGCTATTATAATGACGTCTCTATCTACGTTATCACATTCATTTCCAGACAGATTCATTCACGGATAGGAAAAAAGCAGGGAAGATGGTCGTTTCTTCGTGTCCTTTCGGCTAATTTCGCTCAAATATCCGCTGATTACAATTCCTACTCAAAGTAACTACGATTCTCGCTAAATAACCGGATTAACTCGCGGTTGAAATCGTTTTGATAACCCTAGAGCAAGTGAGCTAATTTTAATTCGTTCGAAAGTCATAGTTTTCAAAGTCCTGGTCTAAGGACCATGTTGAAATAAATTGGTATAATATGAACTCTTTCGCCCATAAGTAAAATAACGAATATCAATTATTATGCACGGATGTACGAATGGATGTCATCTGTTTCTTCAAATTTTGAGTTATCATACCGAAATATCACTATTTGGAAATTTATTTGCCTCGTCGACACTGGCACTATAAGAAAAACACCACCGTACCCTTTTCTTCAACTCATGTAAAAGAGGTACCCGGATCATTCGATCCTACGATTGTATTTGTACATTTACATCAACATAATACCCTGTGAGCCACCTCTAGGGTGTTTGGCAGGGGGTGATCATCATTCAATTGGACTCCCACATGCACACCACACGGTCCAAAAATGTCACGCATACTAACAAATTGTTTTACCACCACATACCAACAAATTATACTGCCATATGCTGTTAGAAATAATAATAAAATTCATAAACATGCATTAAAGTATACATAAGTTAGTAGGCTACACTACAATGTCATCTAATGTAATGTTCCTAAAGTCCATCAATCGTTTTTGTTCTGATTCTTTGCACAAACACGTTGCACAAATTATTTATTTCAAAAGGATTATTCAATGCCGTTGGGCTGCCTTAGCGCTGAGATGACGGGCGTTGCCATGGCTCAGAAAACTTCCAGAAGTCAGCATGTCTCCTCTTTTGTTTTGAATTGGAATGGACGTAATGTTTCACACTGTTTCACAAGCTAGCCACATCGCATTAAAAAAATCTCTTTTATTGGCATAAAAGTCAAGACATGTCAATGCTGAAGCTATTCAACGAGTTTTCTGTCTGTTTCTCCACGGTGCACACTTGGCGGGAGAATCAATTGAGGCAGTTCAGTTAGTGAGATTACTATAGTAACCTTAAAATAACAACTTACGGTCGGAAATGACTTAAGCGTGTGGTACGGAGGACGCGCAGTTGCTCCACCTGCGCAGTACCGCATGTCGCTTGTCTTCTGTTTTTGATGAGCGATCGGAGGTTAAAAAAGTAACTGCCCTTGTTTATGTTGTTCTCGAATGTAGCAGCTTGGAATGTACGGTAATACTGCACATTTATTTTCCTTTCGTTTATTTAGCTTTCAATGAGTTTTTCGTGAGCTTCAATCACCTGTTGGCCCCCGGAGTTTCTGTCAGTTTTTTTATTTTGCGTATTATAAGCCTCGCCCAGTAAGGAACTATCCGTGTTTAATAATTACGACTATTGTTTCAATTTTAATATCATGTGTACGCGTTCCATTTGGAAATTGAGTTTATGATAGCTTCTGTACGTGAAATAGTGCATTGCAATGTTTTATGAAGTAGATATTTTTGAGTTAGTAGCTATGCAATACATCGCTCTATTCCTAATTCCGTTTTCGTGAGGTTGATGACATTTTCCGTATGGTGAAGTTATCGTGCCAAACATCTTTGTTGGATTGGATATTTACTTTGTTAACTGCGATGCGTTTTTGTCCAAAATCGAGAGGAATACCAAGGGGCATATTCAATATTTGAGTGGTGGTATTGGTGTGGCCGTCGCTTTAGGCACGCATTTGTTTCTCCCGAATGCATATAGGAAGGAAATAGTGATATCACATGAGTTTTGATTCAGATTCGTGAATAATGGTGCAATATTCTAGGCTTTAAGTGCGCGCTACGGCGATCTGAGAACGAAATAAGTTAGCGATCGCCTTTGGGGTGGGGGCTTATGATTTAATAGCAATACGTTCCGGCATATAATAATCGCGTTTCTCTTCTACGTCCAAGGGATGTAACTTCAAGTATTCTCTCGTTCATTTCCTCTGGTAAAATATTTTTAATTGATTGTCATCATAATTGATTTAATTTCGACTGATAGCAAATACAAATCTCTTCTCATAGCAAATACAAATATCCTTCCTTGTTTATTTGAGAGTTATACACTTATTTCTAGGAATCACTACCTATTTTGGACCCATTTCGATTTCACCTTTTTTGCGATGATTAATATTCGTTTTAATAGTTAAAGTCATGTTTTAGCCTTCAGGACCTTCCCGTACTCCTCGATTTTGTTTTTATTTAGAATTCGTGTTTCATGTGTTTCTCGTTGCCAAGTCAATTTTTGCGAACACTAGCAAAGTTTGAGATAATCTCTCGCTAAAGATTCTTCCTGTTTATCCGTGGGTGATAAAAATACAATCTGTTGATGTTTTGAGCTGTCGTTAATGCAATGTTCCTTACGGAGGGCTTTCTTGGTTGTGATTGCTTTGATCACACACACAAGTATCAGTGCCGTGTCTTCGAGCTATTTTCATTTCGAATTTATTTCACCCAAGTATCATCTGGATCAAGCAAGACTAATACATTTTATGGCCGATTTCGAATTACAATTACAACCATACCATTCCATCACTCTGATTTTAATCCGTCTATAAGGGAATTCAAATTTTTATTAAATTTTTATTTGATCAATTTGGAAGCAGAGTCACCGCCATAAACATTAAAAAATACTATACTTGTA
This sequence comes from Ischnura elegans, assembly GCF_921293095.1. Taxonomy (NCBI): domain Eukaryota; kingdom Metazoa; phylum Arthropoda; class Insecta; order Odonata; family Coenagrionidae; genus Ischnura; species Ischnura elegans. Next base: position 98,816,549 of record NC_060251.1, on the reverse strand, counting down.
GTTAAAATTGCTTTATATCATATTGCTAAATGTGCCATTATAAATAATTTATAATTTTCTTTAAACCATTGCCTTTATTCCGAGAAACATGTGTAAATATTTGCTATTGCATGATTCCGAAGTTTTCTAGGTTATCGCAAACAAAAAAATACTGTATATTTTTAAATGATAGTTTTATAATCCTATATACCTCATTATTTAAATTTTATTTCACCCATTCTTACGCTTACCTCTCAAAAGTTGTGATTATATAGCAATTAATTGCGTCTGTTACCAGGGGGCTGTCTGGAGTGATCGGGGAAAAAACTCTTAATAATCACCCTCTTAAAATTATCTATGGTTGGAATGTCTCTTTCGTTTGATAGGGCATTAATAATTTGAGCCAAGCGCTACCTTCTGGCAGGGTACTCTGCTACCCGCTAGCAGCCTGCATCGCAGCGACGCTCAAAGCCTCGCACCAAGGTGGCCTCCCTCGGCGGAGGCCGGAACCAGAATGACGTCACACGGTCTTTTCCAAGCATTCATAGATATGGTCATTTAAAAATCTAAAAGCGTGAAATTCGTACTCCAGGAGTAATAATCTTTCGAATTAGGCAATTTGACTACTTAATAATAATGGGAGACCATCACCTTTTGGTGATGAAGTGGGGTATTCACGAATCATTCCGTGAGGAAGGAGAATGTAATGGACCTCTAATCGCTGGAGCAGGTGAATTATCTCACCCGAATGAAAGCCCGAAAGAACTTAATCCAGAAAATTCACCAGGAAAGCTCCACACATTTCTTCCTCTTCTCTTTAAATTCGTCGGTTGCCCAAGTGAGTTGTTTTCTGATTATATTGGATATACGAACATATTATTCCACATTGCAATGAACGATCAACTCCCTCGATACGATATTTCACTGCAGGTTTGTCGATAGAGGCGCTTCAATCAAAGTTTTCTTCTTAACGTTCAAGTTTGAATTGATTTTTTGCATAACTCAAACATAATCTTGAGCATTTATGAAAAAGTTGAGAATCCAAATCAACCTACACCTACAGGCCAAGCCGAAGATAATGCGTATATTTCGTTTTCAGCGTGTCGTCAGTCTTATCTGCATCTGGCGAAGTCACACTTTAGTGTCACTCTCAGTCTTACCATGTGCTGCAGGAATCAGATTTACTGCCTTCGACGCGGAATCTGCTAATCAAATTTTAAACTTGGTCCCAGGGCTATACTTTGATATTACGTTTAGGTGCGGGCAAAATAAAAGTGCAAAAAAACGGACCGATTAAACAGCCTGCCCACAAAACGGAATACCAACAGGAGTTATGAGTTATGAGAGATAGGAGAAATGAGTGGAGAGTTGCGTCAAATCATTCTTAGGATTTTTACTCATCATAGTCATCACTGGTCAACATTCCTAGGATTGGTTTGACGCAGCTCTCCACTCAGTTCTCCTATCAGCTAATCTTTTCACACCTACATATTTCTTCTCTTTCACATCTCTCTTTACTTGTTCCATGTAATTTGCTCGAGGTCTTCCTTTTCCATTATTGCCTTCGACTTGCCCTTAGACGATTGTCTTCATCAGGCCATCATGTCTCAAGATGTGGCCTACAAGGTTGCTCCGTCTTCTTATTAAGGTTTTCATGAGGCTTCTCTTCTCTCCTACCCTTCTTAGGACCTCCTCGTTTCTAACTCGGTCGATCCATTTCATTTTCATCATTCTTCTGTACCACCACATTTCAAAGGCCTCTATCCTTGCTTTCTCCGCTGCGGTCATTGTCCATGCCTCACTTCCGTATAGGAGCATACTCCAGATGTAGGTTCTTATAAATTGTTTCTTTACTTCCATATTTAAGTTTCCCGCAGTAAGCAGGTCTCTCTTTTGGTGGAATGCTCTCTTCGCCTGGGCTATTTTGCTGATAATTTCTTTCTTGCTTCTCCCGTCACTAGTTATCTTGCTTCCCAAATAACAGAATTCATCCACCTCTATCAGTTTTTGCTTCCCTATTTTAATGTCAGTCTTGACTTCTTCTCTTCTGCTGCATACTAAGATCTTGGTTTTCTTCCTGCTTATTTTCAGTTGATATCTACCCATTACCCTACCCATATTAACCAGAATATTTTTCAAATCCGTCACTGTTTCTGATATAACGGCTATGTCATCGTCAAATCTTAGCATGCTAATTTTTCTCCATGGATATACAAACTGTGGTAATCCTCAATTAATTGATCCTTTCTCCCCACGGCAGTGGTTCGCCTTTGCAAAAATCTAGCGACCATTAACAGGTGTAGCATTATGTCAGATAACAGCTCCTAAACGATGGTCGACAAGGCAACGAAAAGAAGGGCAGCAGAGTCAAGAAGCGCGCAGCAATGGACCGGGAAGTTTATTAATTGTTACACATCGAATTGCTTGCTTGGTTTAAAATTAAAGTGAATATTTCAGTGCACCTGAATGCACGCATAATAGTAGTGGATTTGCCTAGTGGAACTGCTTGTATAAATGGAATAAGATTTTATTTAACAGTGTTCCAAAGATGGAACACTGTTAAATAAAATCTTTGTATACGTACGTTGTTTCAAAATTTTCTTCATTAAGTTAGGTTAGCTATTATAACTTTAGGTTATCATCACTTTAGGTTAGCTATTACTGAACATGCCGGGAAAAATTTACAACATTTGGGCGTAATTGAAAATAGTTAATAATATAACATTAGAAATGGTCTCAGAAAAACTGCCTTGATAAAAAAGACCGATATTTCTCAACACACTGGCTGCGATGGGTTGGCAAAACTGACTAAATCTTTGCGCCTCATAATACAATATATCTTTATAAAGAGGCACAAGAAGGAAAACCACGGCATATTGGTGTATAATGAGTCTCTAAGTATAATGTTTGTTTAATAGTCTTCGTATGCATCTTACTCCTCAAAATGACTCATTAGTGGCATGGTGGGGGATCACAAGGCTTCAAAGAGGCATTAACCTGGAGGAGAGATTTAAGTATATTCTCAGTGGCGGCTCGTGAGTCAAATGTTGGGAGGGGCACCGGGGGATAAAAATTTTTAAAATATTTTTTGTATTTTAGTGAGTTTTTAAGGCAATCTAGAGACCATTATGGCTCATTAAAACACTAAAAATCACTGAATCGATTAAATCAGCTACAGCTAGGCCTATTTGCATCACAAGAATTCACACAAAATAAGTCAGCTGGTCACCAAAACAAGATATTCTGCAACACCAAGATTTTACGGCCACTGGGAGGCGCGGCGATGTCAACTCACAAGATACGTCGCTCTGCGCATGATCGGACATCCACAAGGTACAAGCTTAGACGCATCATAGCACCATCAGCCCCCACCACTACCACTCTCCACATAACTGCTTGTTAATATGGATTGAGACTTTCTGGCCAGCGCCCCACGACTACAAATTAAAACTTCTTGCACTATTTTTGCGTTTTTTTCCCACATTTTCGATTTACGCGATTGAAGAAAAACCCTTTAGATGTATAATTGTAATTGAATGGGCACTTAATTTTTTTTCTTCTTGAAATCTTTGGGAGGGGCGGCATCCGAGAGAGGTCTTATGAACAAGCCGTCACTGTGTATGTTGTGGGTGTTACGACGCTAGTTTAATTTCTCGAACAATTCTTAATTGTGCGTGCGAAATAAAAAATTCCCTTGCGGCGAATTCCTCTTGGGCGAATTATCTCTCGTATTTTATCGTTTCTGATCGATCTGAAAACATAGTTCGTTTCTTTCAAAATGTACCCTTTTCCAGTAATGATAGGTGTGTATCTTTAATTTTTAAATCTGTTTAAGTCTATAACGTAACCATTGAATCCCTAGTGGCTTCCAAAAACACTCGTGCCAAAGCGCTGTTGTGCTGACTTTTCGCCCGTAGTAATTTTTAACGAATCCTGCCACATTTCTCTGAGGCTTAATTTCTTTCCATTCGTACGATGTACTTTCCCAGGGACATGACCAACCGCTTTCCTTCCTTCGAAGGCATTCATTTCGCAAAATATTTACCAGCAACGTGTAAGGCCTCCACCTGCAAACTCCCACCTCAGACATACGTCAACCGAAGATCTCAACTTGAATGAATGCAGTGATGGGCAGTGTAAGAGTGAGTCATTTCAAATGAACGACTCAGCAGAGAGAGAGCTGTGAGCCGAGAGAGTCTTATTCTGTGAATCGCGACTCCCTCCACAACGACTCCCTCCGGCCATACTGTGCGCTGAAATAGGGTAGTTTGCTTCATCAAAGAAAACGAAATAAAGGCACTTCGTCTGTTGCCTTTATGTTAACGCCATCCACAGCATAAACATGGTTAGAGTTGAACAAACTCAGCAAAGAAATGCGTCGACATGGATTTGCTCCGATTAAGTTCGAGTCCCCACTCTTGGCTCCACAAATGAACATTGTTCAGAAAAATCTTCTAGAATTTGATAAATTAATTACAGTAATGTTGTTGTTTTACAGAGCATATAAATAGCCTTAATTTTCCCTGAGATATCTTCTACAACCATAGTGAGAAAAATTGTATTCATTGCTAGTTCATAGCGTACAAAATAGTATAATATATATGTTTCAATGATTACGTATCATCAACGCTTTGGAATGATAATTATCATTCATAATTTTTTGCAATGGAAAGATAAATAAATCGTCTGCTATTATAAATTGCTTTCGGTAATTCTTTTCACTTTTTTTCTTTTTTTTTCACTCTCGATTTTTTCTGAAAATAGCTAATATTATCCTTTTGTAGTGGTTTTATTAATAGTGTTAGAGACAAAAATGTTATATCATCTTACTTAACACTCCTTTGCCGTTCATTTCAAGATTTTTCAAAGATTTTTGTTATCATTAACCAAGGATATATAACAATATGGCGGAGAATTTTTTCAGCCAATTTTTTTACTTAAACGTAGAGAAAAGGTTGATGTTTCCGCTGACTTCCGCCAAGTAACTGATATCACGCCGTTTTATGAAGCTTCTACATTGTGAATCTAAAGTAAAATCTTGCAACAACTCGCAACCCCGAATTTTAAATCGTTTTTTCGATAAGCGTGCGGTCGACCCCGGTTCTGGCGGCGGAGAGTACGGCTACGCTGCAAGAGTGTGGATGCAATATGGCCACATTCATTTTTATGTCTGGATAATAGTTGTAAAAGTGATATAAAGGAATCACCAGAAATTAAAACTTATAAATAATGCTACGAATGACTCTTAGTATGCGATCCCTAGGCGATGCAAGAGGTACACTGAAAGGTGTTCTTTCTTTGAGTGTATTACGTATACTATTAAATTATACATTCTACTCTTGATTATTTTCAATGGAAAGTTGAATTCCAAATAGGAGTTGATAAATTAATTACACTAATGTTATTGTTTTACAGAACATAGAGATATCCTTTTCCCTGAGAAATCTTTTACAACATAGTGAAAAAATATACATATTAGTACATAGCATACAAAATGGTGTAATATTTTAGTTTTAATTATCTTGTGTCATTAAGGCTTTAAAAATGTAGTGATAATTAGAATTGATAACTTTTCGCAGTGGTGAGATGAATAAAACGTAGGCTTCTTTAAGTTACTAACGGTAAAATCTCTTTTACAGATATCATAGGATAAACCTTTATTTTATCTGAGAAATATTTTATTACTATTGTAAAAATTTGGGCCGTTAATGTATTATTACCAAGCGTCATTATAAGTTTTGTTGAAAATGGAATGGTAACCAGCCTACAGATCATATATTCAAGTAAGTATACTTAAATAAGTCAAGAGCGACCGCCTCTATGTGTTTTAAGTCCGGACTTTGAACTTCGGCTGTGGCGCCGTGAAAACGATTTGAACTGCTCGTGGCATCAAATATGCTCGGCAGTCCATAACACCTTATCCGGTATAGTACGTAGCTTAACTGGCTTAAGGACTCGCCATGGGGAAATCGAGGGTTCTGGGTTCGTATCCCAGTGAAGGGGAATAACTTTTTTCCCTATGGATTTTTCGCACAAGATGATATATTTATGCAAGGGGTCGTTTAAAATGTCCTCCATTGTGCTGACTTTTTCCATCGTTTGATGGACCACAGCAATATATTTAGTTGATTGAAATTACGAGAACACGTAACAAAAATGGAAAACAAATCAATACGGGAATAACTATCATGAAATGGCAATAAATATTTAGCATATAATTATAATGTATTAATTAATATTTATATTCATCAATATGTTAAAAATAAACTTCAAAATTACAACATCACTTTTTATTTATTTCAGGATGAACAAAGACTGCCGTTTATCAGGAGTAAAATGTTCGTGCGGTTATCTTACGCAATAAGACAGCTGACACAATCAAGATGATACAAGATGTTTCTATGACTACGGAAGGCGTGTTTGCAGCTGATGGATCTCCTATCAAGTAGAGGTTTTCAGTGATGAGCAGAAGGCTGCTTATTGCTGAGGTTTTTATTACAATTCAGTGATTTCTGATTCATGCTGTTAATATCTTGCTTCTTTCCCGACAGAGTTCATCGGATGTAAAGCTAATTAGCATGGTATATACCGCGGTATGATGGTAAAATGAAGTCTCTCTCTTTGATGAGTGTAATTCAAGAGGGACGACTTGGTATTATGAGGAATGAGTTGAATTCAGCTATTGGTAAAATCGGATCCGATGAGGTTATTATGTGGTTATTGACCCATATAGTAAATGGGTCTTCTTATGAGAATTCTCGTGTACGGAAAGTTCACAAAACCACATGGTGAAAAGATAAAATTTGAAAAAAGGAGCAACAAATACAAAAGGTATCAAAATTTGCAAAACATAGGCCTAAAATACAGAACCTAAGTAGGCAGGCATAAAGGTACATTAAGGCTAAGCATATTTTTGCGTGTGATTATGGTTTCTTTGTTTTCTAATGTATTTTTTTGGGTGACATCGAATGCGAATTTTATGTACATGTGCATTGTGCACCAACCAGTTCCATTACAGGATAATGTGCATATCAAGGTATGAAGGTTTCAATATGGTCACTCTTTGATATGTGTAATAAGAGGGACGAACTGGTGTGATAGGGTATGAGTTGAATTCAGCTATTGGTAAAATCGGATCCGATGAGGTTATTATATGATTATGGACTCATAAAATAAATGAGTCTTTAGGATGAGAATTCTCGCGAACAGAGAATACGCAAAAAAACCATGGTGAAAAAAATTCACATTTACAAAAGGCGCCGAATATACCAAAAGGTAGAAAAGTGTAGACGGAAAAAGCCAAATATACAAAATTTTAAATGGCATGCAAATAGGTACCATGTTTATTAATTTTTAGTGGGTGATTATAATTTTTTTGTTTTGTGATGCATTTTTTGAGTGACTAGCATACTTGCACTTCATGTTCACGTGCACTAACCAGCTCTGTTACAGGATGATGTAGAAGAGAAAATTCAGCGATGGGATATCGAAGAAACAAGCGATCCGGTATGCGTGTGAACCTTGCGTTTTATTCGAATGCGTTGCGCGATTGCGATTTCATCGTACGAACGGCGAAAGGATTCGAGTGCGATTCGTTTGTCCCCCAAATTAAGGAGGAGAAGAAAGAAGACAACAAGAGAAGAGGACCACATTAAGAAGAAAGCAAGTGAATTAGATTAGCTTTTGGGCCTTTAGGGCCGTGATCGAATAAGGCTAGGATTTTTAGCTTGCGTTAATTTTAGTTTTTTTGTGTCGAACCGAGGTTTAGCATGCGCTGTAAACCATTGCAGTGTACGTGGATGAAACTGTAACTTGGATGGAAAAGTGGTAATTTCCTCCTTGTGTCACAGTGATTTCCGTGCATTGTAGTGGGGCGTATGCGATTCCTTGGGGGAAGGGTGATTTATTTTCCTTGTATGTATTCTCTCCCTCTCTCCCCAGGCTCAGGTCATCAGAACTTCACGTGAAGAGGACCCCAGCTTCAAAACTAGGTTAGCTTTTGGGCCTTTAGGGCTGTGATCATTGCGTCGAGTAAGGCTAGGATTTTTAGCTTGCGTTAATTTTAGTTTTCTTTTGTGTCGAACCGAGGTTTAGCATGCGCTGTAAACCATTGCAGTGTACGTGGATGAAACTGTAACTTGGATGGAAAAGTGGTTATTTCCTCCTTGTGTCACAGTGATTTCCCGTGCATTGTAGTGGGGCGTATGCGATTCCTTGGGGAAGGGTGATTTATTTTCCTTGTATGCACTAACCCGCTTTCTCCTTAGGCTGAAGATATTCCAGTGGCCGAAGACACGAAGACTTCTGAAGATTGAGATCATCAGTTTACTGAAGAAGTAACTTAAGGAAAATCAACCAGGATATTCCTTTAATGGAAATCGGTAAGAATAAAATTTTATAATATATTTCGCCATTGATGTCTTAGATGCTGTTTTGGTTTTTACATTTCGTCGCATCGCTAGGTTTATGTAATTATGTTTTGTGGACGAGTAGATGTTATAATTTCTCCCATGAACATAATAAGTTTAGAACCTCAGTTTGATAATGAATTTAAAATCGATATTCCCTGTTTTCTCAATTTAGTACCAATTAAATATGATTCGCCCTAAAATGGACGCTTACATTACAAAATGTTATACAGTTATGCTAGATATGAGTTCTCGACAACCAAATACTGTTTTAATTTATTGTTCATCACGTTTTAAGTGTTTTATATTTTTAATGTATCCGATTGAGTTTATATTTTTTAAATTGTTGATGCATATTATATCATTTAGAATATCTACTTCATTTTTTGTCTCTTCTGTGTCTATAAAATACATCTTATATTCTCTGAGCTTAATAATACATATAAATTCATTCCTTTTGTTTAAAGATCTTTTTGCCTCGGAGCACACGGATACGTCTTTATCCTTGCATCTAATAATAGTTTTATTTATAATTATTTTGAAGCCTTTTTGAATACGCAATCACTGCATTTATCTGTCCAATCATTCGTGATTCATTTCCATTTCTTATTAATTTAATTCATCTATTTCCCCAAAAAAATTCCATAAGTTATTTTATTTTTCTGAATATAACTTTTTTTATTTTTGTGAATACGTTTGGATACCAGTGTATGCCTAGTGTAGATTTAATCTGTTTCCTAAATAGCGATTCAATGGAAATAACTCATAATTAATTTTATACAGACTCTATTTTAATGCATTGAAACATGAATGTAAGTTATCTTCAGGTTAGAAATCATCATTAATTCTGCAACTTGGTTAACCAATTTGAAGATATTCCTCAATATTCTTTTAAAAATTATAATTTTATTCTCATTCCTCTATATCTAAAATGAATCACATTTTCAACTTTTCGTTAAGAGGTAATACATGCACTTTATAGACCATTAGAATGAGCCCATGGCTTAATAGAAAGGAATTTTTCGCGTCCCAGGCATTGTAAGTGTATTTTTATGGAGTTTATGTGAATCCACGGAGAAAAATTCAATTCCCGTTTCTCTCTCTTCAGCTACAAGTCATCGCAGAGAATGTGAGCGCTAAGCTGTTGGAAAAATCGAGATAATTCGGAATGTGATAGTGCAGTGACATCACGCCAAAAGGTAAGAAAATCATTCTATTACGTTTTTTCTGTGTCAGTTAATTATTTTAAAAGTGTGATATGTGAATATATTGAAAATAGTGGTATAAAATACTTTTATTTTTGTTAAACGCAGTAATATTATTTTTCTTAGGCTTGTTCGTTGTGGTATATTGCAATTGATCTGCTTTGATTGGGCCTTGGTAACGACACGTAAATAGCTCCAGGTAATGGCGGATTTTTATTCGGAGACCTAATAACTTCCTCAATTTTTGCCGTTTTAATAGAGTGTTGGAAAGGAGTATTAATTAATGAAATTACAATACTTGAAAAAGAATTAAAATCATTCTTCCGATATCTCCAACTCTTAGGTTGTATCCCTAACGCTTACCGTTAATATCAGTATTTTTCATTCAGCCAGGGTGGATTTCCGAAATTCAGCCCAACATAAGCTGGGTATAAACCCTGTCAGCTGAATCAATCACTGCTGAAAATGAGCATTAAACGATGAAAATTACGAATTTTCATTAAGCTGCTCAATTTTTCTCAGTGTCATTCAATATATCTGTTTATAAGATCGGCATCCTTTGCAAATAGCTCATCAAGTTCGCTGCATGCTCCTCTGATTCCTTTTAATGTTTCCCTTCAATGTTAAAGACATTAAAAATAGAATGATTTTCACAAAACCATTGTCGCGCGTGATAAAATGAAAGCCGCTCTTCCCCATTCATTTATCGATAGAGAATTCTCAATTCTCGTGCAGTCATGAGAGTATTATTTCCACCCTTGCGAAAGTAGAATTACGAAAAATGTATTCGTGATTGTAATTTGATCTGGAGAATTGATTGCCACGGAGAGCTGAGCCGAACAGTCTATTTTCGGGATCAATATTTTAAGGTGTCCATTAATAGATTTTTTGTTGTGATTGAAAGGAAATTTCATTCTAGCTTCATTTGGCGTCAAATTCTTTAATGGTGCAGTTAATGGACAAAGTTTGATGCATGAAAAATTAGTATGACTGTAAATTTTTTGAATCTCATGAAGGGTACATAACTACGTACCATGAAACTCTAAATTACATATAAAAATTAATATTCTTTCATAAAATATTGGGTAGGAAAATATTTTATAATACCTATCTCACCATGTAATTTTTGACAAAATCTAAATGATTATGCACTACATTGATAACGGATTTCCAGAGATTTTTGACGAATAATATTAATAATAGTACTGTGGCTGGACAATGAAATTAATATTCACTTTCAAGAAAGCCATATTTTTCATATCCGTTTGAGCCAAGATGATGATTTACGCCATGTGTCATAAGGAAGAAAAGATTTTTCGTGCACAAAATCTGATTTGATTTAATATACCCTTGCGCCACTAACGAGAATACAGGTAAAATTTGAAAGTAGCAGTATGCTCACATTCCTTTTATTTATACGTCTTTTTTCATTTAATTTGAATTTTCTGTACTTTCATCGTCAAAATGTATTGATTTCTATACATTTTCCGATGTATAACGGTGAATATTAATTTTTCAAATCAGTACGCTCCAATTTTTGTGGTTTAGTACTAAGACAAGTGCAAATTATTTATTTTTTCAAGCTTTAAAAATGTCATTTAATTCTTGCATACGTCAATATCATTTGCTTATTCACTACATGGACCCTAAAGACTTGGTAAATCTATGAATATTATAGCTGAATTTCCCCGTACAATGGTACCATGCATTTTCATTTATTCCTGGAGATATTTATTTTTTACGTTTCTTAACAGATATCCTGTAAGCCCCATCACATAAAAACGGTAGTTTATTTCAATTAATTTTCTTTGTCCTTTTTTAAGCTTGTCTTCGTTTAAATTGTGTTTTCAAAGATGATAAATTAATCTTTTTAGATAATATAAACTTTTGGCAGGGATGTAATATTCAGCAACGACACTGAATAAGTTTATTTTTATTTTTTATATCCAATTCCGCTATTTATAAAACTTAATCAAGGGAGTCGAATTCCTTTTTTTATTTTCAATCGAATCCTTTCTTATTATTTTCAACTTGGTCATATCAAGAATAATAACCTTTGTGCCGTACAAGGTGACCTTTCATAAGATAATTCGATTTGTCAACAGGGACTGAGAGAGGCAGCTTGCAATGATGGACATCGAAGAAGGAGATTTAGGAATGAAATAAACGTGGAAAACCTCTGCATTGACCAATGGAAGTGACTCAGGAACTCAGCAATTGTGAAGAAGGAAACGAATTGTGTAGATTGAGAACTGAAGAACTGAAGAGTCGAGAGATGAAGACACGATAGGAACATATGACCCATTTGAAGACTCAAGAGACGAAGAATGGCGATCCCAAGTCTGAGGATTTAGATTATATTTTTTCGTATTTTTTTGTCAATTTTGAATGTATATGTGCCTTTTGTATTTTTTGATGAATTTGATTTGATTTGTGTCAATGAGTGAATGGGATTGAGTTTTAGTGTGAGAATGACATCAAGTGTGAATGTGAGAATGGTATTTAGTATATATATCAGAGTAATTGAGTCAGTGTTCGTTAGAGAACGTGCTTTAGGGTGAATGACTGTGTGTTATTAATTGTGAATGACGTTGTTACTTGGTGTAAAGTAAATTTTTTCGTGTGAATGAGGTATTTTCTATTTCGTGTGAATGAGGTTTGTTATATTTCGTATGAATGAGGTATGTTCTATTTCATGTGAATGAGGTATGTTTTTTCGTGTAAATGAGGTATGCTATTTCGCGTGAATGTGGAATGTTATATGATGTGAAAAATGTATGCTATATCGTGTGAATGAGGGTATATTATTTAGTCTGAATGAGTATGTTATCTCGTGTGACTGTGGAATATTATGTGATGTGTATTAGGTATACTATTTCGTGTGAATGACGAATCATATTTCGTGTGAATAAGGTGTGTTTTTTCGAGTGTATAAGGGTATATATATTATGTAGTCTGAATGAGGTATTTTATTCGTATGAATGTGGTATGATATTAAGTGTGAATGAGGTTTTTTATTCGTGTGAATGATGGTATGATATTTAGTGTGAATGAGGTATTTTTCGCGTGAAATTGGAATGTTATATGATGTGAATGGTGTATGCTATATCGTGTGAATGAGGGTATATCATTTAGTCTGAATGAGTATGTTATTTAGTGTGAATGTGGAATATTGTATGATGTGCATTAGGTATACTATTTCGTGTGAATGACGAATCTTGTTTCGTGTGAATGAGGAGTGTTTTTTCGAGTGTATAAGGGTATATTACGTAGTCTGAATGAGGTATTTTATTCGTGTGAATGATGGTATGATATTTAGTGTGAATGAAGTATTTTATTCGTGTGAATGAGGTATATCTTTTTGGTGTAAATGAGGTATGCTATTTCGCGATAATGTGGAATGTTATTTGATGTGAATGATGTATGCTATATCGTGTGAATGAGAGTATATTATTTAGTCTGAATGAGTATGTTATTTTGTGTGAATGTGGAATAATATATGACGTGTATTAGGTTATTTCGTGTGAATGACGAATCTTATATCGTGTGAATGAGGAGTGTTTTTTCGAGTGTATAAGGGTATATATATTATGTAGTCTGAATGAGGTATTTTATTCGTATGAATGATGGTATGATATTTAGTGTGAATGAGTACGTAATTTTAGTTTGAGAGAGAGTGCGTTATTGAGTGAGAATGAGAAGGAATTGTTTATTATAATTAAGCGTTTATTATCGATGTATGTGTAAATGATGGTATGTTGTTTATATTGCGAATGACCTTGTGTTACGTTATGTGTGAATGAAGGTTTAATATATTTGAAGTGAATGAGGAGGGTATGTTCTTTGGTGAGAATGAAAGTGCCATCTAGTTTTCATTGGAGGAAGCCATTTTATGAGATGGCTGAAGTAGTGCTTGTTTTTTATCGTAGATCTTAGGTAGCGTAGATAGGTAGAGTAGTGCATGTCCCCCTCAAATCCAACTGCGTCCTCAACGTGGAGAGGGGGTGTAACAGCGGACAGCCATGTTTCAACGAGGTTGCCATGGTGATTTCAAACAAACCTTCGAAATTTCGCTCGGCAGTTTTTCCTGCTAATTTTTCTTTCACAGAACTTGCCGAATTCTTTGATTTCTTGGAAACTACATTGATGGTTTCAAAATTTAAAACCGGTGAACTAGATTCTACCTATGGCTTTCCGCTGGCTAATGCAGTTGGTGACTTATGTATCGGAGTGTGTACGAATTCATTTACATTGTTCACAGTTGTAAGTGTTTCAGTTTTTTAAAATATCAATTTTATTCCATTTCATTAATATTTTTAAATTCACATTCTAAAATTAGCCCGTAATTTAATGTATATCAATTCAATGTGCAATCCATTTTTTTGAAAGTGTAAACCTTTTTATTTTCAATAAAATTACATGACTTACTAAAATTTCTCTTCAAATGTTTCTTTACTTCATACGATCTGCGGAAAAAATTAAAACTACCTATTTATATTATGTAAACCTTACAGTCGAAACATTGTGTACATGTATTTCATGTTTTAATTTGCATCATATTATATTGGATAAAAAAATAATCAAACAGCCATATTTTACCTCAGTAATTATTAACTTAATTCATGTGTTTCTTTCAGTAATAAATAATTTTAAATTGCCTAATTTAACTGCTTATGTTCGCCGCCAAAACCATTGTGGTATTATTCAGTGTCTGTGCCTTTCTTGTTTTTATCAATATAATTTAATGTTACGCCATAATCTAATTTCAAAATTCGTTTTACTGCATGTCTGACTAGGGAGATAACACTTTTAAATTACCTACTTTTTATATCTGCTCAGCGGAAAAAATCGTATTTTTCTATTTTTCTGTCTGTGTGTGGGTGTTTTTATTTTCAATGAAATGTTAACATTCGTGCATGAAATTAAAACCTGCCTATCTCATTTGCTAGAGTGAGAAATAATAGTTGTGAATTATATATTTTATTTTATAATAACACGGAAACGTCTTTTCATTGTTCAATTTGTAGACATTGTATATGTCACCGTATTTTTTTTTAATGTTAACTAAGTTAATATGCGTTTCTGTGAGAAATAAAATCTCAAATTTTTTATTTTCTACGTTAACCTAAAAAAATGTAAGGTTTTTCTTAAGGGTATGCAATGAATATTAATAATGTAGTGTGAATATGAATGTATGAAAATTAGGAAGATGACATTGTATTTGTTAGTACTAATTACAGCACTTAATGTATGTTTAGTGTTGCTATACATAAATTAGAATCCTGTGATTAATTATTAATCACTGAATATAAGTTTAATTGAGATGGCCTTATATACTTTTAGTGTGTGTAATTTAGTGCGATGAGGTGTTATTAATTAGTGTGGATGAGATTACATTAGGCGTGAATGAGTGTGTGTGTCTCACTGATAACAGAGTATATATATATATATTTTAGTGTGAGTGCGAGCTTGTAATTTAGTGCTATAAGACCGTTGTTTAGTATGAATGAGAGTTTATATTTAAGTGTGAATGCAAGTTGGTGAGTGATATTTTATATATTTATCAGTTTGAATGAGTGTTCTTAATTTAATGTGATGTGAGGATGTAGTTTAGTGTGGTTGAGGGTGTGTGGAAATTAACTGGAAAAAGATAATTGTTTTTATTTTGTGCCTGAGAATATATAATTAAGTATGAATGAGGTTTTTCACATAGTGCCATCAATGTTGTTAAGAATGAATGAGACGCTATAATTAAATGTGAATGATATTGCGTGAGTTTGTGCATATTTTTGTGTGAATGTTGGCATAATATGTAATTTAGGGTGAACGAGGGAGTTGTCCTTGTAATCAATAAATGTAAGTATTATATGGTCTGGGGTACACATTGTAATGGACAGAAGTCTGGAGGTAAGCGAAAAAATACTGAGGTTATATCGTACAACCTTGGTGAAGGTGATCTGAAACTAATCTACCATCATGAAAGTCGCAAAATATTTATGGACTTGATATGACTTTAGGATTTATTTCACCTGACCCAGAGTAAATCCGACCCCTTCTTCACCTGTGTAACGGATCTATTACAAACTATCAGTCACTTGAATTAGTTATTAGCACATATCAGCTTCAGTATGTAGCGCGCAGTTTTCAATTTCAGTTCACTTTGTAGATGTCATAGTCGAGGCATGAGGACGGCCAATTGAATAACTCAATCCTCCGTCCAACAATTGCATCAGTATCACCAGGCAACCGCGGGCGTTGTAAATGTGATGGATTTTTGGAATTACGAATATTATTAAATTAGTTTATAAATAAATATAAGTAAAATATGACTCTGTTTAAAATCGTAAAAGCGACCTTCTGCAATGGAATTAAAACCAATAAATATTAAAAATACTGGTGAACAGCGAGGGGGTTTTTGGGGGGGTAAACCCCCCCCCACCCTAGAGCTCCCAGAAATTTTTAACTTTAATCCATTTGACTTAATTGGATTAATATTAATATAGAGTAAGTACTTACTCTATGTAATTATTTACAGAATAGTGAAAGGATGAAAATTCACCCGCAGATAGACATTAAACTCACCATTTTGAATCATTTTCCTTCAAATATTTCTGGGGGAGGGTCCCCACACCTCGTGCTTACCTTTTGCGGGCATTCCATACCTCCCAGACCCCCTTGGTATCAGTTAAGCACCCTAAACCCCCCTAGCCTTAATTCTTAGCTGCGCCCCTTCTGGGGAATACATAAGTATCTTTAGAAAAATTGATTTGAAATGTAGTATAAAATAGGTGAATTGGATATTATGAAAAATATATATTTGAGAGATTTTTAATAATTTAGTTCCTTTTTTAAGTTATATATAGGTATATGTATGGGTGAAAATAGAAAATATTTGAGTGTCAAATAGTTATCGTGATCATACGTGCTATAGAAATCAACAATGTCTGTAAATTTCATTGTACAAGCAAAATTAAACATCCAAGCGGTTATTACTTGATCGTTTTCCCGTACACAGTGTGATAGTTTTTGCGATGGCTTTCCATTAGTTCGGTCCATCGGTCCTTGTCTTTAAAAAAAAACACAAAACGCGACTCGCGGCAAGAACATAATAAATTCGAGCTTTGGCGCGAGAGGGCGCGTGGATATCCGTGGCACCAAACTGAGAGAAATGAAAGACATTTGAGTGTATATGCTACGTTTAGTTTTAAGAAAATCATTAGAATGATAGAAAAATCCGAGAGTGGCATCATCAACATCAGGCATAACCGAAAGACACCCAAAATATAATATACCACACTGAAATAAAAGTTAAGTTAAAAAAAGGTTTCTGATAAAATTCATCGAATCATCAATTTAACAACAATTACACAATCAGTTTCCTAAATGCAGTTTGATAAATACTATCAAAATGGCCGTAGCAGTTCGATCAAAACTAAACCAAGATCAAATGGACAATAAAACCGACGTAAAGTAAGAACATGAAAGATTTTCACCCAGAAAAACATTGTTCTGATTAAAAATCTTTAAAAAATGTTAGTGTTTAAGGTAAGTTCTCACTAAGGAAATTAAAAACAGTGAAGATAAAAAATATGCCTTTATCAACTATTGAACAAAGGACCCTCGCGTAACTATAATAGGCTTTAACAACTGGAATAATGATTCAAATCGATTGTTGTAAGAGAATCGTACAGGAACAGGAAAATATATTATTATTCTAATTACCCACCAAAGTTTTGAAAAATGAGTAAGGCGTGACTGCAATTTCCCTTCGTAAGCTTGAGAGGAATACTTGATGCACACTATATGATACGTAGGTACTCAATAACAAAATCTACTGCAGTTGCGCAAGAATGCTTTATTTGGAGGTATTTTTACATTGATTGAATTTCACTATAACGTCCTGGGTGAGATCCTTGGTGTGAATTGGATTTAGTGCGACGTATTTCATCACATTATCAATCATCATTATTAGGAATGATGACGCTTAACATTGGGGCCTATTACGAACGACTCACCGCATGCGATGAGACTCCGATAGGTACGGTGTCGTACCGTCCGAAAGCGCGTTCGTTCACCGCCCCCGATCTGTAATGAGAGGCCTCCGGTGGGAGACGCACCACGGCTATATAAGGGGGTCGGCGTGACACCACGGCCACACATACCCTGCCTCTGCGACTCCGACCCCTTAATGGCGGACGTTTGTTTGCCTTTTTCGGGTCGAGATGGCGTTTTCAAAGAAAAACATCCGACAATAGAGACACGGAACGCTTCTTCCCGTATTTAAAACTCTCATTCTATTGAAATACAAACGTGAAGTTAAAATCGGCTTTAGCAGCCGCGCTTTCTGAATAGAGGGCATACATTTAAGCGATGGTTTCAGGGACGTTCCCATTGGTGGAGAAAAAGATGGAATATCAATCCCTGGACCCATGGCGGAAAATTTGTATTGAATTTTGTAAATAGGGTAGATTCCTTCCTCAAAGAAAACGAAAGGCATTGATTGCGATTCGTTACCCACCATTAGTGTATTCTTAATATACAAATTATTTGGTTTTACAAATACCGGTTTAGACGAATGGTAATGGTCAATTTTTATCCTCATTTGAAAAAGGTCAGATTGGCGCCCATGCGATGCCACTCCACGTGACGTTACAGGGACCTAGTTTCTATACGAGTAGATAGGAGTTTTACATCGTCTGAGGAGTTTTACATCATCATCAGCTCAGGGAAACATATCTTAATGATCACCTATTAAAACTACCTAAGTTTGGAAAGTTTTCTTCGTTTGATAGAGTAATAATAATCCTTATTTAAGCCAAGCACTGCCTGCTAGTAGCCTGCATCGTAGCGGCAGTCATAGCCTCGCACCAATGCCCAACTGCATTGAATAATCCTTTTGAAATAAATAATTTGTGCAACGTGTTTGTGCAAAGAATCAGAACAAAAACGATTGATGGACTTTAGGAACATTACATTAGATGACATTGTAGTGTAGCCTACTAACTTATGTATACTTTAATGCATGTTTCTGAATTTTATTATTATTTCTAACAGCATATGGCAGTATAATTTGTTGGTATGTGGTGGTAAAACAATTTGTTAGTATGCGTGACATTTTTGGACCGTGTGGTGTGCATGTGGGAGTCCAATTGAATGATGATCACCCCCTGCCAAACACCCTAGAGGTGGCTCACAGGGTATTATGTTGATGTAAATGTACAAATACAATCGTAGGATCGAATGATCCGGGTACCTCTTTTACATGAGTTGAAGAAAAGGGTACGGTGGTGTTTTTCTTATAGTGCCAGTGGCGACGAGGCAAATAAATTTCCAAATAGTGATATTTCGGTATGATAACTCAAAATTTGAAGAAACAGATGATATCCATTCGTACATCCGTGCATAATAATTGATATTCGTTATTTTACTTATGGGCGAAAGAGTTCATATTATACCAATTTATTTCAACATGGTCCTTAGACCAGGACTTTGAAAACTATGACTTTCGAACGAATTAAAATTAGCTCACTTGCTATAGGGTTATCAAAACGATTTCAACCGCGAGTTAATCCGGTTATTTAGCAAGAATCGTAGTTACTTTGAGTAGGAATTGTAATCAGCGGATATTTGAGCGAAATTAGCCGAAAGGACACGAAGAAACGACCATCTTCCCTGCTTTTGTCCTCTCCGTGAATGAATCTGTCTAGAAATAAATGTGTTAACGTAGATAGAGACGTCATTATAATAGCTTCATTGGTTTAAAAGATTCAGTATCAACTTTTTTCTTGAGTCATCTGTATCTATCGACTTGATTTCAAAACTTCCTCGTTTAAAAAAATCAAAAAGTATGATTATTACTTCCAATTCGAACCCTCTAAGAACTTTGCAGAAACTTTCGCCCGCAGAATAGAGCTACTTCGCTGCGGAGCCCTGTATAAGTGAGGCACACAAACGGCGAATCCAAATATGAATCTAAAGAGAGGAAACATCCCGCCACAAAGACCGAAATATTAATCCCGTGGGTGCCTTCACAGCTCTGCGTTGCGTCGACGCCACGAGAGCTCCCGCCCCGCCAGCAAATTTTGCCCTTCACGGCTCTGCGTTGCAAAAGCAAGTGAAAGTCAAAAAGCGTCGGCTACTAAAAATCGGCCCGGGTGCATATGATTTGGAGCCATACGCACAATACATATGTTGTTTTGTGAATTTTTACGAAATTTCATTTCTTAAAATACTCTTATTGACTATAAATAGCATCGGAATTTAATATGGCGACCATAAAGTCGATGATCATAGTGATGGCCCTTGCCTTGCCTATGCATTAAATTAAATAAAAGCGCAAACAAACACTCACTGGAGAATGGAATGCACTGAGGAAATTCACGCAATGACCTTGTCGGGGGTGGAAGTTGACCGAATCGACTTCACTCCAACATTCAGGGAAGATATGAAGTACATATTTTTGTAACTTCTACGAGATATTTATAAATCCGAGAACGTATTCGAGTAGCCTATGGTCTGTTTAAGTGAAAACACACACTGCTGGCAAGGAAGGCGGGCTAACTTTGGAGAAGCGCTTCTCTCCCGATAATGCCGCAGACAGCTGAAAAAATGAGTGATTTTCCGAAACCATTAGATTGTAATTTAGGTAAAATATGGGAATAAGCCAAAGAAATGGGTTGCACCAACCAAAAACATTGATACATTTTTAAAGGAATCTTCAAACCTATGGAATAGTTTCGTGTTTAAGTGCAAGGAGGAGCGTAAAGTCCCCCATAATGGACGATATGAAAGATGATGATGGCTGTTGGATTGGATCTACGTCAACATAATACTCTGACAGCTACCACTGGTGTGTTTGGCAGGGGGTGATCAATCACTAAAACGACGCATGCAATAGGATTCTCACATGCACACCACACGGTTATATAAAATCGTCCGCCGAAAAAGAATTCACCGCCATCATACGCCGGGAAAAAGTGAAATCTTACATAATTTTTTATTGTTGTGATCCTGTTTTATATAAATGCGTGTGTAAATAGTTCTCATTATTTTCTGTGCAATATATGTATTGTGTTTCTGAAGATGGCTCTGTCCGAGCGCCACCATTTTGGCCGGAGGAGCCTTCTCTCTCGTTTTCTCAGCTCGAGGGACAATTTTATCTTGCTGGCGTCAAGGAGGACGAGACAAAAGTTTGGTTTGTGGTCTCTCAACTCGATCACCGCTACGTACAGGAGGTAAAAGACATTATATCGTACCCTCCTGCCACAGATAAGTATATCACATTAAAGGGCGAATTAATTAAAAGACTCTCTGCGTCACAGGAGCATAAATTTAAACTACTTTTGGAACATGTAGAGATTGGAGATAGGAAACCATCACCATTTTTTTAAACATTTAAGGGATTTGGCGGGTAATTTTGTCACGGACGATTTTCTAAGATCGCTGTGGTTTTCAAGGCTACCGAGCGATTTGCATGCTATCTTAGCGGCACACGATGCACACGACCCCGGGCAGTTTGTAAGTGCGGCTGCCGACCTTTGACCTTCCTCCAGCCGCCTTTTCATGACCGACGTGTGCACCAAGGTGCAATTCCTGGTGGAGCGGATCTATTTCTTTATCCGCGCTCATATATTATAGGACCACGGGCGCGGACGGATTACCAACTGTTCGCCGCGAATGACTCTATCATTAGCACTTATGGCTGGGAAACTCTAAATTTAAACTTCAACCTCCGTGGAGACTTCACTTGGTGTTTTGCGGTTGCCGACGCATCGAAGCCAATCATTGGCTTAGACTTTTTAACACATTTTGGACTTTTAGTGGATCTGAGAAACGCCAAACTTATCGATGGCACCGCCTCACTGCATGCCATCGGTAGCATCGGCGTTCACTCAGGGGACCAAATAAAAGCGGTTGTGGGTGAGTCCCGTTACCACACCCTTTTGTCCCGTTTCCCTGAGATTACTCGCCCGGCAGGAACCCCCGGGAAGACAAAGCACTCCACCGTGCACTTCATACGCACCACCCCCGGCCAACCCGTATCCTGTTAACCTCGACGCTTGGCCACGGATAAGCTCGACGCAGCGAAGAGGGAGTTCGAGTTAATGGTGCGGATGGGTACCGCCAGCCGTTCGGACAGCAGCTGTTTGTCGACTCTCCACCTCGTACCGAAAAAAGGCAACGAGTGGCGCCCCTGCGGTGAATACCGCGCTTTGAACGCGCGCACAGTACCAGATTGCTACCCACATAGAGGACTTTTCCTCTTCCCTGAGTGGTGCCCGAGTTTTTTTCCACAATAGACTTAGTTAGGGTACATAATCAAATTCCCGTGAACCGGAAAGACATCCCCAAAAACGCCATTACCACACCTTTTGGACTTTTTGAATTTCCTTTCATGTCATATGGACTCCGCAATGCAGCGCAGACTTTTCAGAGATTCATTGACGAGGTGCTCAGAGGCCTCGATTTCTCTTACGCCTACCTGGACGACATTTTGATCCCATCTAAAGACGAGGATGAGCACGAGCGCCACCTAAGCGATCTTTTCCTTAAGCTTAGTGATTACGGTGTTGTTATTAATCCTTCTAAGTGTGTTTTTGGTGTATCTCAAGTGACATTTTTAGGTTATAGTGTCAGTGTTGACGGCACAAAGCCATTAAAGGACAAGGTTAGTGCCATCCAAGAATTTCCGGAGCCTGTTATAATTAAGCAATTACACCAATGTTTGGGTATGGTCAACTTTTGCAGACGTTTTCCACCCAACACGGCGTCATTACAGGCGCCACCTAATGATTTATTGCGTGGTGGAGTGCGAGGCAATGACGAGATTACATGGACGCCTGAATTGCGCCTCTCGTTCCAAAATTGCAAAGACGCTCTCTCCAACTTTGCCCTCCTCGCCCACCCTGTTCCCTCCCTCCCCCTGGGCCTTTTCACCGACGCCTCGGATTTACCCCGGGGGCAGTTCTCCAACAACAAACGTCACCGGCTG
The DNA here is from genome assembly GCF_921293095.1 of Ischnura elegans. NCBI lineage: Eukaryota > Metazoa > Arthropoda > Insecta > Odonata > Coenagrionidae > Ischnura > Ischnura elegans. The sequence goes on along the minus strand of NC_060251.1, from coordinate 98,793,966 downwards.
GAAACCATTGGGTTTCTTTAAAAAAAAACTCATTACCGCAGAGAAGAATTATAGCCCATATGATAGCGAGCTAGTAGCCATTTACCGTGGAGTTCGCTACTTCAAACACATGTTAAAAGGCCGAACTTTCACGATATTCACTGACCACAAGCCCTTAATGTATGCATTCCACCAAAAGTCTGATAAGTGCTCACCCCGGCAATTCCGCTACCTTGACTTGATAGGCCAATTTTCAACGGATATCCGTCACGAAGCAGGGGCCGATAATGTCGTTGCGGACGCCTTGTCCCGAGTTGAAGAAGTCACTCATGCCATTGATTTCGAAGCACTAGGCCGTTCCCAGGAGACGGACGAGGAACTGGCCTCCCTTCTCAACTCCCAGTCATCATTAATCCTGAAGAAAGTGCCAATCCCCGGGTGCAGTGTGCAGTCAATGGGTGATACATTGACCTCAAACGTTCGACCATATGTCACGTCAGCTTTCCGTCGCCAAGCATTCAATTCTATCCATAATCTTGCACACTCTGGAGTGAGAGCCACCACCAAATTAGTGACATTTCGTTTTGTGTGGCCATCAATAAACAAAGATTGCCGTCAGTGGGCTCGTTCGTGCATCCCCTGCCAGCGATCCAAAATAACACGGCACGTCTCCTCACCCCTTTCTGATTTTACTCTGCCAGGAAGGAGATTTGAACATGTCCATATTGATCAAATTGGTACCCTCCCCATATGCCGTGGTTCTCGCTACTGCCTCACATGTGCAGACCGCTTTACTAGTTGGCCTGAGGCCATTCCTGTGGAGGACATCTCCGCCGAAACCGTGGCACGTGCCTTCCTTAGAGATTGGTTTTCACGCTTCGGCATGCCTCAGCAAATCACCACGGACCAAGGTAGGCCATTTGAGAGTGCTCTTTTCCACCAGCTCTCCAATATAGCAGGTGCAGTCCACTTGAGGACATCGGCATATCATCCGGCAGCAAACGGGATGGTGGAGCCCTTCCACCGCCAATTAAAATCTGCCATCTGCTGCCACAACACGCAGCAGTGGGTGGATGTACTGCCGGCGATACTCTTTGACTCTTCGCTGAAGGAGGATATTCAAGCCACCCCAGCGGAGCTCGTATATGGCGAGCCACTACGCCTCCCCGGCGAGTTCCGAGGCCTGAGTCCTCGACCAGCAGCACGCCATGGCACACGGCATGCCTTTATCTTTAAGGACCTGCCATCAACGTCACACGTTTTTGTGCGTCATGATGCAAGTCATGGTGCCCTCCAGGCCCCTTGCAATGGCTCGTACAAGGTCCTACAGCGGGATGGTAAAAGCTACAAAGTACGTTTGCCAAACCGTGATGCTAACATTGCCATTGACCGCCTGTAACCTGCCTACATCATCTCTGAGAAGCCAGTCATCCCTGAGAAGACGTGCGAAATCCTCATCCCGACCACAAGGAGGCAGCCATCAGCCCATGTGTTGCCATCTACTAGCATCCCACCAGCTGATGGCCCAACTATTACACCTGCAGCTCAAGGGGCACAACATACACTGCCTAGCGGCCGCCCTAAGAGGCGCGTCCGTTTCCCTCAGCATCTGTTGGACTACCAACTCTAACCTTTTCCGATTTTTTTTCCTCCACATATTTGCCAAATTTTCTGCCTTTTTCTTTCTTTTCCCTTTTTTTCTCTCCACGCTAGGGTAACTCACTGCCTGGGGGGTGATGTGGTGGTGCTCTTAATTTCAAGCGCCGTCACAAGCGACAGCCACCTGGCTGAGGTCGTTGCTCTGGGACCCTGATGTTCCTGCTGCCGCCACCAGGGTACGCGGAACCTAGCGCCAGGAAGGCACCGCGAAAGAGAGAGAGACGCTGACGGAAGGGCAACGGAGAAGGACCATCGCGCGTGAGAGACATTGAGCAAGTGTATCGCTTACCATCGCAATAAACGTGGTCGAATTTACTTTCGTTTACTTTATTGAATTGAGGTTAATTACCGGAGTACCCCTAACCCATTCAACGGCATTGAAAAAGGCGGAGCAAGGTTCGTGGTCTCTCCTTGTAAGTCAAAATGACAAAAAAAATTCGGATTACGGCAATGTTAAAATTTTTACCTTGTGGCTCAAAGTACGTGAGCTTTGAGCAATTATTATTGGCAATACGATCACTCTATCTACCTCATTTTGACATTAATTTTTCAGACAATAGGGTTGTTTCCTATTATTTTTTATAGTCTAAATCGAAAGACTATTAATCCTGGAGTAAGTATTTCACACTTTTAGATTTTTATTTTCGATATCTATTTTCGCGATTAAATGAAAAGTGTGCATTTTTAAGCGCGCGAAAACGCGACGGCTAAGCATGAATGCTGGGAAAAGCCCGTGTGATGTCATTCTGGTTCCCGCTGCCACCGTGTGAGGTGACCTTCGGAGGAGGACAAGTAGGCCGCTGCGACACAGGGTGCTAGCAGGTAGCGCTTGGCTTAAATAATGATTGTTAATACCCCTTCAAAAGAAGGAAACTTTCCAACCATAGGCAATTTTAATAGGTGATTATTAAGAGATATTTCCCTGAGCTCTGTGCCTCATGCATGCATTATGGTAATCTCGGACGACGTAAAACTCCTATCTACTCGGGTCATCATCTGGGTCCCTATGATGTCACGTGGAGTGGCATCGCATGGGCGTCAATCTGGCCTTTTTCAAATGAGGTTAAAATTGACCATTGCCATTCGTCTAAACCGGTATTTCTAAAACCAAATAATTTTATATACTATGGATATAGTAATGGTGGGTAACGAATCGCAATCAAAGCCTTGGAATGCAATTGAGCCCAATTTACAATCTGATATTATACAAATATATTGCATAGTTTCCCTTTCTGTTCCATTGGGCACAATCAAAAATTGTCTATGCATGCAACTGAATTCCCGCCACGGAAATCTTTGGTAAAAGGCGAAAGATTTATACGATCTGACTTGAGTTCTGCCGTATCTCTTCCTCCGCGATCTTTCTCTCTCGTAGGCGCATTCTTTTTCTTTGCGTCCTTTTCTTCTTTCTGTCGATCATTTTAGAACACGTCTCTCTTTTAGTTGTCTCAATACACCGCTATGTTCGCTTTTCTCCCGGTCTTTTTAGAACACGCCTATCTCTTAGCTCTCTCAATACACGTCTCCGTTAGTTTTTCTTTCCGCGTCCCTCACTATCATTATTGCCTCCTCACTACGATTGTTAATTTTAATTTATTTATTTAAACAAACAACATGGCGGTCTGTTGACAGTTTCATTCATCTTTTCGATGGTAAAAGGTTACAACTTGGACGACCATGGCTTCTACACCTCCACCGAGTTTAAGATCTCATCTCATAAGACTCATAATAGGGAACTTGCATATATTTCAGATATAATCAATAGCCCCAAAATTATATAAAAATATATGTTTGCATAACTCGGTGAAAGTTTTTTTATTATTTTATGGCGTGGTTTGCGATATTTAATGCATCAAAGTTCACGAGAATTTTCAAATGCAAGTGAGAAGCGAAAACGCCCGATGATTGGCTGGTAGAAAAATGACGTCATAGTTCAGTACGAGGAGGCACGGCGGCACGGCCATAGTAGAGGTTGCATACTTGAATACAAGCGACGGCGTGGTTATGATTCATTTATTGAAGTGCAGACGTATCGGAGTTGTTCAATGTGACTTCAGGTCTATTATTTGATCTATTTCTCCTCCATTGAAAGCGATAGATTGCTTAAAGATGAAGGAATATGGTTATTCTTAGGCTGATCCTTGCAAGCTCCCTGTTACTGATTCCATCATGATAACAGGGTATTTTAGCGAAACTGTAGACTTCGTCGGCGCCGAAAGTCGATGCCGAGAAATGGAAATGTAGCTGATGTGCATCTGAAATGTTTTATAGTTCGTAACAAAGTGAGACTTGCGTATAATATTGGCGAAAGCGTATACTCATGCGGAATGTGTATTCTTTTGGCAGTCCGGTAGAGAGTCTTATGGTGAACTTATTTCCACCTCGAAGCTGTCGATGATACTTTCAACTTAAAAATACCTTGCCTGGAGGGCGACAGGAAGCTCTGAGGAAGCCAGACTATTAATGTTTCAATTTAGTAGCGATAATATAGATGAACTTCCAACACAATCTACCATCTTGTGACTCAAAAACCCCGAAGCCACTTCCTATTCTGCAGAAAGAATCGGTCAATCGCACTTCGATCAATATAATAAACACAACGTATTCAGGTGTTAATAAGTTACTTTTGTAATGAAAGCCTTCCTAAAGTAGCATTAAAAAGTGTGAATAGTTTCCAAACAGAGTCTTTAATAAATTTTGGGAGCTTTTCTCACGATACATCTGAAACCTACTCTATAGGCGAGCTCATCGTCATTGCGATCGGTTAAGTTATAGAATATGTATTCCATTTGCTATAATTTAATATTTAGTGTACACCTCGATCTTTGCAATGGCATTTAATGATGAACCAATATTCTTTTAAAATTATTTTCTTATTTCATGTGCTGCGATGAGAAATCAAAATAAAAATATTTTACTTCATGATATTACGTACGAAAACCAGAATTATTGCATACTAACTTTTCTATTTAATTGTGCATCTTGTTAATTACAGTAATTTTCAACCATGTAGCTTAATTGTACTGGAATACTTATGTACTGAATTCATAGACTATTATTAGAAATAAATAATCTAATCAAAAATTACGTGTTATTTATATTTTCTGCACCTGCCAAAACTAATTCAATTTGTATTTTTTCAATTTGTATTTTTTATGTTTTCCATTTTTTATCAATAAAATTCTTTTATACGAAAATTTTTAATTTTTAATATCTTCCTTGTGAATATGTAAGGGGTATATAAATATTTGTCAAAATCTTTTTTTTTTTTTGGTCTCGTGGAAAAAATTAATTTCATATAATTGTTGTATACTTTTCATTCGCGATAAAATTTTATTATACACCTTATATAACACTTTCATTAATTGCCAGAGTCATTTGTGACGATAAGAAATAAGAATAGCATATTACTTATGTTTATGTATAACATGTTACCTATTTTTTTAACTAGCACCCTTGGGAAAGTGTTATTCTTTAATTTTTTAAGTGTAGATCTTGTTACATTCAATTTATATTTCTTCTAATATGTACTTTATTTACATGAAACTGTGAGAAATAATAACTTGATAAGTATAAATATAGAACTCTTAAAGTATATTTGAACAATAACGCTACAAAATCAATTTAGCTTCATACTTGTAGATATAATATTTGCTACATGTATTATTAGAAAATGATTGCAACAAAATTACTATCAGTATCATCGCATAAATCTTACTTAGGCAGAATAAACTGTCAGTCCAAGTGCACGAAACTGAAACTTTTCAAAATGGGTGGCTATTGTAAATGAAATCACATTCAATGTATATGAGAACAATTGAATAATATTAGATTCATAAATTGAATTAATACTTCTACAATTTTATGTGAGTAATCTGCTCCTAAAATTATCTTTTTATCTCTACTTGGTCGTTTTTAATTGTTTCATGCTGACTAATTTAGTTTTTGTATGGTTAAATATCAAACGCGAAAATAGTTCATAGAATTATTTCCGAACAAATGGTGTAAATTTAGGAATTCACGAGGAGAAAGAAAATACAACTGAAAAATGAATTAGGTAAGTCTCCGCCGCGGTGAGAATGGGGGGGGGGGGGGTGAGGGGATGGATCCCCCCCCAAATTCTCAGATAAATAAAATATTATTTAAAAGCATCTTCTAGTTTTGACATATAACTACCAGTTTTGATATATAATAACAGCATCTGCTTAAAGTTAAAATTTAAGTGCCAAAATTATGTAAAATGAATATCCAGGTATGCCATTTTTCAAAAGTTTTCCCGGAACCTCTGTTGCCTGGGGCTGGGGTGTTTCCCTGCCGTGCCCCTCCATCCCCCCCCCCCCCCCCCAGAATATTCCAGGTTAAGCCACTGCCCCCGGACGTAATCCGCCGTGGCCGCGAACTCCAGGGTCAAAGGTTGAACCCCATTCCTCCACACATAATCTACCGTTGCCGGAGTCGCCGCAGCTGGTTTGTATGAGCTTTTCCCAAAGAGCAGTGGCGCAGCGAGGGGGGGGGGGGGTTGGGGGATAAACCCCCCCCCCCCAGAGCTCAGAGAAATTTTTAAGTTTAATCCATTTTACTTGATTAGATTGATATTACTAATAGAATAGCGTAAGGATTAATAAAATATCCATCAGAAAGCCGTATAACTCACCATTTTGAACCATTTACATTATCATTCCGCAATTTACTAATCTCGCACCTACCGCTTATCCTGGTGGGTATACCAAACCCCACACACCACGGTATTAGTTACACCTAAACCTCCCCCAGCCTAAATTCCTGGCTGTGCCCCTACCAAAGAGGACCTAAAGACTCATAAGGAGTCAAATAAAGGGTCTAGCAGCTTCGTGTGACCCTCGCGATCCAACGGTAGGAAGAGAAAAATCGATGATTATTAGTCAGTTTCACAAAAGGCACTAAAAAACGCAAAAGTATTGGCTATTATGATCTTTTTGGCAGAAAAATAGCATTTAATTCTTGCTGAGAATTTGCTTTCAGGAATATTTTATCTCATTTCCTGGATGAACATTACGGTTACCAGAACAAACCCGTCAGGATTATTAACTTAAATGCGATAAAAATCGGAGTGGCGTGCTTATTTTTAAGCGGCTTCCAACCGGTGCAGAGTGGTCGGAAATCGAAAAACGCCGGACAAAAGTCCGAAATGGCTTTTTTTGAGGTAGACGATTGAAATGTGGCACAAATACGGGGAAATAGTTGCTAATTTTGAAATAGCAAGTCATTTTTATTAAGTCTCAGCCGTTACGGAGTTACGGAGGCTGAAACGTGACGAAATTTCGAAAAACACGCCATTTATCATTTTTCTTCGAAAATGTAAAAAGTTACGCAGATGGTAGAGCAGTGGATGGATTTTTATGAAATTTTTAACCTGTTCATCTGTCATTATAGTTTCTTGTCTGTACTTTGCATAAGTTTCAGACATTTTTGTTGATATTTGTGTGCTGTAATGAATCAAAATGGCGGAATCTTTTTTCAAGCAAAATTTCACTTACAGCAGTCATTATCTTTTTTATAAGAAATTTGTATGTCGAGATATTTCGTAATAATACTAAGAAAACATATGTAAACGTTTGTCTGCAAAAGGTTTGGGAAAAAGTTTGCGGCCCTGAGAGAAAATTCGAATTTTCGACCGCGCGTCGCGGTCCGGCTCCACAGCAGCGAACAGTATATGAACAGCGGTTTGTCCTCTTTAAATGCGATTAAAATCGGAGTGGCGTGCTTATTTTTAAGCGGCTTCCAACCGGTGGTACGCATACCCCTTCGGGATACGCCGAATACAGGATGTCCCAATTATCTTGACCACTCGAAATAACTTTTTGTCCAGGTGCAATTTCAAAAATGTGTCAAGCAAATGTTCATTAGCCGTCAGGGGGACATTAATCTGCGTGACTGCCTTCCTTGTAGCTTTGTTATTTACAAAGATATGAACAGCGGTTTGTCTTTTTTAAATGGCACCCTATATTTTTTACTCGGCAATTCAATGGACGATGGTAGACTGAATGACTGGTGTGTACAAGAACCCTATATATGTAGGGTTCTTGGGTGTGTATTTTACTATGTTTTCATTTGTTCAGTGTCTACGTCAGCAAGTGGAGTAGTTCCAATACCCGCGTACCTGCACTCAGCGCTAGTGAGTCAGTCATTTTTCATAACACTGTCTTTATGTTAATGGTCCACTGTGCTATTTTTGAATGAGTCTTTAGGTGGTCAAGATAAATGGGACACCCTGTATAATCGGTAATAACAGACGCTACGTTCCCTCCGTTTATACAATTAATATAAATAAAAGTGTCACCTACCCATATTGAAACTATGTAATAAAATGTGCACGTTACATTTTTTGGGGGTGCGATATTTAACTATAAATTTAACCTCTTATATATTGTAACGAAACTCGCCTTCCACTTCTTATTTTGTGTTACCCTGGGGTACAGAAATACACTTAATTAAGAAATAACATGCACCAAAATCACTTTTTACGAATTATATTCAAAATGTCGTAAAGAAGACTAATTGGGCCCCATTTAAAATCTAATATTATACAAATACATCGCGTGATTTCCCTTCCTGTTCCAATATGCACAACCAAAAATAGTTTATACATAGAACTGAACTCCCGCCACGGAAATCTTTGGTAAAAGTCGAAAGATTTACACGAACTGACTTGAGTTCTGCCGTATCTCTTCCTCCGCGATCTTTCTCTCTCTTAGGCGCATCCTTTTCCTTTGCGTACTTTTCTTCTTTCTGCCGATCTTTTTAGAACACGTCTCTCTTTTAGCTCTCTCAACACACCACCATGTTAGCTTTTCTCCCGATCTTTTAAGAACACGTCATCTCTTGGTTCTCTCAATACACAACTCTCTTGGCTTTTCTTTCCGCGTCCCTCACTACCATTATTACCTCCTCACTACGATTGTTAATTTGAATTTATTTATTTAAACAAACAACAAGGCGGTTTGTTTACATTAGTCTGATGTTATTTTGAGTGTAAATGAATTTTAAGTTTATACTACGACAGCACTTTTCGCTATCTTGAGAAATCGATCAACAGGAAACATACAGTGAAATGAAGGCAGTTTATTAAACAGAATGAAAAGTTGAAAAACTTCTGAATGAGAACCAACCTCACAGTCATAATAATGTCGTCTTTATTTCACAAGCGAATTTGGGGCTAGATAGTCCTCTTACAATTTACTTGTTTGACAATCACATACAACCAATTCCATTATACGGAAATACCCAAACAGGTTGCAGCGGGGAATTGGGATTGATGGCACAGTGATGCCTTGAAATCGAGAAGATTGGACAGGGTAGTGGTCTACGTAAGGATTTCTTTCCCACAGCAACCAATGTGATCACCAACATAAATGTAATGTAATCACCTTGGTGGAGCTCGAATATACCACAAATGATGGAGCATATTTTGTAGGATTTTTGCTTGACTACTCTGAAACTGCTAGAAAACCCTTCATCACCCATAAATACCTTCAATTCTTCCTGGTATTAAAATCAACTTTAGTGTAACTGCATAAAAATAGTTGTCTAATTACACGGCCATTGAGACGAAACGTGCAATATGCCTATTGACAGGAGACAAAGATGTAATAATTTGTGCCAAGTATGGTCACAGAAAAACATCATTATACTACAGAAAAACACCTATAACTAGCACTATGCCTAGCACTGTCACTGAGCGACAAAATCTTGGTACTATTGGTGACATTTGTGTCGCCTACTTTGCATGCTATTTTATTCTAACGATCGGGATAGCCAATCATGGACCATGATGCGTGGCGTCATCGCCTGGTCAAAGCGAGAGGTATTGAATTTATCTGCAACTTTGTGGGTGACTATGTAAGGTGATTTAATGGACAAGTGCTGCTACTTCTCCTGTCACCCTCTACACGACCTGGATGACACGAGAGTCATAAAAATTGTTTTCCAATAAGCTGCAGACGCAGCAATTATTTTCGGGGAGGGAATGGATGTCCTAGGCAGCGGCGCAGCGAGGGGGGTTTTTGGGGGTTAAAGCCCCCCCAGAGCTCAGAGAAATTTTTAAGTTTAAGCCATTTTACTTAATTGGATTGATGTTACTAATAGAATATAATAGTGTAAGGATTAATAAAATATCCCTCAGAAAGCCGTAAAAACACACAATTTTGAACCGTTTATCTTAATATTCCGCAATTTAATAATCTCGCACCTATCGCTTATCCTGGTGGGTATAGCACACACACCGTTATTAGTTGCACCTAAACCCCCCCCAGCATTAATTCCTGGCTGCGCCCCTGGTCCTAGGTTAAGTTTAGTCGTCTCAAAGGAGCAGATATCGTGATATGCTGTGTCTAAAATAAATCTACTATTTAAAATAAAAGAAAATACGATATCTATCAGGGTCGCGCGGTTGACAACCTTATCAACGTTAAAAATTGTCCTGATTTCAGGAGGGGGGCGGGTTTCTTTGCCTCCCCAATCATATCACTCTGTGCGCACGAATATCCGGGATAGTGCATAGATATTCTAAGCAGCACAACGGTAACCCTTGATCCATGACATTGTTGGGGGACAGTGGAAATTGCCTGCCCCCTCAGCAAAAAAATATGGTGTCCGAAAAATTACAAAACCAGTACATTCAAGTACAGTGACTTTAAATAAATGAAAGGTTCAATTGAATTTAAGTCTTAGACATAACGTAAAATTTTAGGGATTAGGTAGGTTGAAGTGGCTTCCCAGGCGTTCCCAGGGTTAACTGGCACGTTTCACTGGGAAAAAAGATCGGATGCTTTCCCGGCGTATGCTGGTAGTGAAGTAGGTATGCACGCATTTTAACGTATCTGCCACCGTTTAGTCACAAAATGCCTAATTTGAGTCCGTGACCGCGAAGAAAATATTCCAACCCCCACGCAGCGTCGCGGATACACGAGCGGCAAGCCGATCCCGTCCCCTCCCCGCTCGCTTCTACCCCTTCCATGCCTCGAATACAGCAAAAGTCATCCCGGGTGTGTTGCTAGGAAAGGAGCCCACGTTCTCTGAATATGCCTCTTGAGTGGCTATTAAGGCGTGCGAACTATGGTGACGCACTTCTCTTCCATTGTGTTTGTGACTAAATGGTTTCAGCGGTACCACAGAAAGTACTAAAACTTACGGCAAAATCTATAAGGAATGACCATAAAATATTACATTTTTAGAATTGTGACCCTCCCCCCCTAAATTGCATTTGAGCGAGGGTCAGGGGTTCACCTAGAGGTCTCAGATTTTTCAGGCCTTATTTTTGATCGGTCCCACAACTTTTTTTCATTGGGCCAGATGGATTTGAAAAAAAAACTATTTTTCCGATCCGCCCTACTACACAGTTGCAGCGGGCGGATGTACCGTTCCTCGGCTGCTGTAGCAGAGTTAGCAGCAGAGCTAGTGCTGCATCCATCCATTGATGACGTTTGCAACGGATCTTCTGCTATAGCAGTAGCGAGTTCTTCGATGCAAATGGTATTCAGAAACAATGCTACATCTCCCCGTCTGCATTCCTCGGAAGAGGCATTGTTGCCGATTTGCTTTCTATGAGTTTGATGACGTAGTGCATTGCGTAGGCGAATTGTGGCGACAATATTTGCTCGTTGATTGTGGAATCGGAGTAAACTATACGTGTGAATTGAAACGCTAATATCGCCAAGACTCAGTAAACAACAAAAATGGACGCTAAGAGGTTGACGACTAAGGAGAAATAGATATTAGTGGATCTGGTGGGAGAAAAAAATAATATCGTAGAGAGCAGAAAGACTGATATTGTGTGGCTCTCAGCCAGAAAACCACAGTGGAAACGAGACTCCAGGGCGGGCTCGCAAGGATACACTCCTTGGGCAGGGACTGTAAGCGCGAGCTTTTCTCCTCTGCACCCAGAAGGGGAAGGACGGGAAGGAACAAGGAAGGAGGCGCCGCCGCGATAGGAGCCCGACGACGCCTCCTGGGAGGGGATAGGGAAGGAAGGGAAGGCACGAGGAATCCCGCACCGTCACAAGGCGGGCGGGTCCTACCATTAGCGAAACCAAGTTAACGCAATTTTGCCAGCGATTTTAGTGAGTTTTCTTACCGTGTTTCTTGTGACGGTTCGACTCCCTTGCCCGAAAAAGTGAAAGTTATCACCGAGTACCCTCTGCCACAAACAATAACAGGCCTGAGGCAGTTTTTAGGAACAATAAATTTTTACCGGCGTTTCCTCCCGGGCGCAGCCACCCCCCAAGCTCCCTTAAGTGACTTATTAGGAGGGAAAGTGAAAGACCAGATTAGATTAGTTTATGCGGTGGGGGATCAGCTCCCAGGGCACTTAGACCTATAGGTCCATTGTGCTAACCACCGATAATGGATCATCCATAGAGGCCAATGTCTTTAACGAAGGACAAAAGGTCCCCAATGGGAAGATCTCTTACTTCCTTGGGCTCTATAAAAGGTGAGCCCAGGTGTCTATATCGAGTCCTCATGATTGCGGGACAAGTGAAAGACCAAGTGCAATGGACTCCTGAACAAAAGAAAGCCTTCGAGGCTTGTAAACAAAGTCTAGTGCAGGCCACTATGCTCGCCCACCCCAACCCCGACCTACCGCTAGCATTATTTACGGATGCATCGGACTTTGCCATCGGCGCCGCCCTTCAGCAGCGCACAACCGACGGTTGGCAACCCTTGAGTTTTTTTCTCTAGGAAGCTGACGGCGCCACAAAGGAAGTACAGCCCATATGATCGTGAACTCTTGGTTGTGCACGACGCTATTCGTCATTTCCGTCATATGGTATGCCTACCATCATGCACCTCCTCACACACCTCTTGGATTCCGACCACACAAGCGATTTCGAACCGATAATCCTACATAAAGAAAACAACGGCCCAAGGCTTGACGCACTCGAGCAGTTGGAAATTTTAGTGGGCCAAACCTCACCCAACATAACATTAGTTAACGAGCAATTGTATTCTCACCATTCACCACTTTTCAATGTTTTTTCTGAGAAACCATTACGGATGCCACTCACCACTCCATAACACCCCTCCCCGTATTTCGTCATCATACACCAACCCTCGGCTACCCTGTGCAGTGACCCATCAGCGACGTACTTCCCAAACCTACCTTCCCTTCTCCCGCATTCCCGCCCTTTCTCCACCTCCACTCCACCGCCCCTCTAACGCCTTCAAGGGTATAAATTCTATGTACTGATACTTGTAATTGCCAGATGATGATACACTGTATCGAAACCGGTCGCAAATATATTTTATTTTGTGAAACAGCGAAGTCCTTTCTTAACCTTTGTGCATCATGGAGGAGTTTCACCATGTTACGCCAACCACCATCGCAATTTTATCTGTATCTGACATCCCCAGCCTAATATTCAGTTTGTAGCAACCAGATGAAGTCAAAGAAAAAAAGGTATCAACAGCTTCAGAAGGCCGCTATACATGATGCGAGAATGACGGTGAATGATCATGCTGAATGATCACGTTATCATTCGCAGGATCATGCGAGCAGAAAAGAACATGTTCTAATTTTCAATGAATGATAATGCAAATTAAGGTTCATTCGTAAATTGTTCTGTCATACACTGTGAATGAAATCATTTGCCATATATAGCAGCCTAAAGAGTAGGAAAATTTCAGAAACAGATAATGTACATAGATTCATCATTTGAATCAGCCACCCATTGTGTCCCCCCAAACTACCACAATAAATGAGTTAATTTTGATAAAATTCTAGAATTGAACTATTATCTTAAGCCCCGGTTTTCTTTCTTAATGATAAATGGACAAATACAACAGTCATATTGGTCGTCGTCCTCATTTCAACACCCAAATCAAGAACTTAAATTGTCAGAGGACAATAATGTGTTATCGATATGATTCATGTCATTCATCATCCAGGTGATGAAATATTAGTTGCTAGATTATGTCACAGAATTTTCAGTGCAAAGACATCAGTGTTTAGCACGGTAAAGAAGCCCAAAATAAATTGAGATGTTTTTCAGTCCATAGCAGCAAAATCTGATGCAAATTCAATTTTTCAAAATTATTCAGCCCATGGAATGAATATAGAGCGCTGTTAATGGCAGTTGGAAACCCATGGTCTGCAAAAAAATGCCATTCCCGTTGAAATATATATAAATATTGTTCCTTTTAGAGGTAGGACATTCAAATCTTAACAACGTATAATGTTTCAAAACATTCGAGATCTGAAAACTCGAATCCACTGAATACCAATCAAAAACAGGAGAACAGGAAAACATTTTCCCTGAAAAGGTATTAAAGTCCCTAATCTTATGCATTTTCCCTGACAACTGGCCCATTTTCCTGACTTCCTTGACATGTAGCCACCCTGAAAATGGTACTTTGGTATCTTTGTTAAATGTCTTGTTTCTTTTAGCACAGTTGAAACATCAGCTAAATAAGATATATGTACCATGTAATTAAGGAAGGGTTGAGTCTGATAAGAAACATATTAAGGTAGTGTTCAGTAAGTAATGACAAAAAATGTTCTTTTTACGATGTTTGAAAATAACGATTCAAGAAAAAGAGAAGGAAAATACAATTATCCGTTCACTTTATCTCTGCGGGTGAGCTTTTGTGAGATCCCGGACACTCTTGGAGGGCCTCGCTGAAGGGGTAGTACCGAGAGAGAGAGAGAGCAGGAGCAACTTCAACGCTGCCGAATGTACATAGCCGCCCTAGTGTCTCACTGAAAAGGTGTGACTCATACGTGGCCACAGATATTTTGGGCCCGGCGGCGAAACAATGCATACAATGTGTACCTACTCCTTTAGTCCCAATTCCTTATCCCATTGAAAATAACGAAGAACTTTAAACACAATATTCTTCGCACAACTGCGAAGCAGCATGTTGACTTTCTTCTCCATAGCGCCTTCAATAAACACGCTCTGATGTTACTCTTTTAAATCCGAGGTATCCAAAACTATATAGGTTGTAATACCCAAAAGTAAATACGGAGTTGAGGAAATGGATTAGGGTTTGGTAAGAAAGGGATCGGAAAAGTACTGAGAGGGAATAGGAGTCGGTGCTGATGGGAATGCAAAAGGTGAATAAAAATTCTCTGGAAAGGAGATGGAAAAGGATTGAAGTGGAAGAATAAGGAACGATAAGTTATAACTTGGATTTAAATGGAAGAATCGAAGAGTACCAAGAGAACGAGCGAGATTTAGCAACACAGCTAGCAGATTCACGGAGTTGAAATGACAGAGGTCTGAGAGCAACTGAAATTCCGAAGTGCTAGGCCACGCCTACTGTCTGCTGATTGGCAGAGGGAAAGTCACGTGTAGATTAACTTTCCCTCCTCTCACCCCAACTCTGTTAAGCCACACCAGCTCACCCGCAAAGATAAAGTGAACAGACCTTAACACATGGAAATTTTTTAAATGAAAAATCCATTTCAATCACAAATTTTTAAATAAAATAACTAATGCTCTCATTCTCAGAACTGAAATATGAGGACGTTAGAGTTTGAATTTTCTCTTGAAGTATAAAGATTTCAATCCAGATGTATAGGTACTCATTGTGATATGAACTAATAAAATTTTAATTGATGCACCTTAATTATTGCTTATTTCATTAACTTCACATGATGAGAATGGCTACTTAAAAACCAATCTAATCGTAAGAACAACACAGCGTTCAAAGAACCACAAACTATAATTTAAACATTGCCTTCAAATGAATCCCATCACTCAACAAAAAAGAGGGTACATCACATGGCTGAGGATAGAGACAAAAGGAAAGTCAACTTTTCTTTTAGTTTTATTTTCTGGCTTTTAGGACTTACAACTCTACAAAGAAACAAGGAAATTTTAAATGCAAGATTCATCATTATAATAGGAGTATTTTGCCATCCCTAAGTCCACACATCATGCAAATAAGCCACTGATTTGCAGTTAAAGCTCTCTTTATTTCAATCATCTGTTACCGTTTTAGTTTGCAATACGACCAGAATACCAAGTAAAATATTTCTTAGAAACGTTACAGGCATTTTAAAAAGATACATCATTGAATAATTTATAGAGCAAAACAACTTTGAAATTTCATTTAAAAAATTAACACTTGCTGCATCAGAATCATTTATCTCCGTCACCTTCAATGGAATTAAAATTGTGAACATATAATACCCCTCAACATAGGAGTACCTTAAGTAGATCATAACGTAAGTAGCTCAATATGGAACTCCAAATGTTACCCCTCTCTCTAGCCTGTTAAAAAATGGCTCACATTCTTTTAGTTTATTTTAAAGGAGAATCTGAAACACCCACTTAGCTGGAAGACCTTAAGGCTCTTTGGTACGTACTAAGCCAAAACATTTCCTCCTGAGAATAAAAAAATTTATACTTCTGAGTTGGACCAGTACTGCTCGTGCACTGTCGTCGTGGTATCACATTATGCACAGCCAATCAGGAATTGAGAAAATTCCCAACAAAACATTAGAAACGGGTAGCTTTAAGTTAGAGCACACGTGGGAAGCTATTGATTATTAAATTATGAGTCTTTGGCATGATTGACGCAGCCCAAAAATTAATATCCACATGCACGATTGTTTCCCGAGAAGTAATACTCCGTAGCCTTTGGAATCAAGATCAAAATTATCGCTGGGTTTTCCATTCAAAAGAGGCAGCTCAAAAAGACCACGTAGTAACTTAACCAGTAACTGTTCAAAGTTAAATTAATTAAAAATCTTCCAGCCATGCATAGTACTCAATCACTCCAATTAGCACTCCCATACATATTATGCTGTCTTGAATTTTTCTTGTTTAAAAACAATTCCAAGCAAACAGACTTGCACTACTTCCGCATTATCACAGGAAAAGCTTAAAAATCCTTACAATTCATCCATCAAAGCATGCAACAGAAAGAAATAATAAAAAAAGCATTACAAAAATAATAAATTATATACCACTAAAGAAATATGCTTAACTGAAT
The DNA here is from genome assembly GCF_921293095.1 of Ischnura elegans. NCBI lineage: Eukaryota > Metazoa > Arthropoda > Insecta > Odonata > Coenagrionidae > Ischnura > Ischnura elegans. The sequence continues at coordinate 98,777,352 of NC_060251.1, read as the reverse complement.
GAATCCACAGACCAACTACAATGCCCCTAGGATTGCAACCTGCAAAAATGATCGTCCCTATTAGAAACACTCTTCACAACTGCATCTTCTCATTCAAATACCCTTACGTGCAAACCCTTTCCAACCCAGAAACACTACTAGGGACGTTTAATGAACCAGAAACTTTAGCTACCGAAGTAATGACAACACTTATACTTCATTTTGTGGAAGGATAAGGAAGGAATAATGAATCCAGTGAATTTTTGGAAGCCTGGAATGATAATAAAACCTGACTAACTCTACAGACCCTGTTTTCAGTATTTCCATTTAAAAATGTGCGTGGTCCTCAGTAAGAGGTAAAGGAAAAAGTCCAATACTAGAAGTTCACCACCAACACAGAGGAGGTAATCATCATCATTTTCTTAGTAACTGTAGCATTTAATTATCTGCAGAGACAAATTTTTCAGGTACAGTCTGAGGGGCTATCTTTCCGATGAAATAAAAATGAATTTCTCAATATTTAGAAAGCTAGTAAATCTAAGATCTTTCACAATTTATTATTTTTTCATAACTTAACTTGGAAACAATTACATTAAGACCAACTAAAAAACCAAGTCAATTTTAACTACCGACAGAAATTAAGAATGTGAAAAAAACTCTTAACAGAGGGCAACCTTAGTATGCCAAACAATGACGTATACGAGGAAACATGATCATTAAAAAAAAATGATGAAACAGCCATGATTTTAAAGTGTTGAAAAGCCAGATCTACTGAATAAAATAACAATGTCAGCCCTTAACCATTTGATATCACAGATCCAGAACACCACATGCACGCACACAGGCACACGATAGCTTGCAGCAGCAAATAATGAAGGTGAGTAAAGATCATCTCGATTTGCAGCTTATTTCTCCCAATAAACACCTTGACATACAAATGGCAACATCCACGTAATCACCATTGTTATCTAAAAGAATTTGAGGCTCAACATCGTATTCAAACTCGACATTTTATAAGAGCACGGTATTCAGATGAGTAGAGAGAGCTCCCAGTTTAAACTGCAAATGCACTTCAAATATATTTTTATATCCATATATATTTGTATATATATATTATATATAACTGCAACTTGTTTCAATAAAAAATTCAGCATTCTTTGAGCCATTTTTTTATAGGTTTAAATACCATTAAGTTTATGTAAACAATGACCCAGGTATTAAGTTTCATGTGATTTCAGACTTACACTTTTCTGCCACGGCAGAGGTAATCCTGTAACAACCTCCTCCTATCACGATTAATGACCGAAATCGCTCCAGACACACAAACTTGTACACTACACAAAATCACACGCTTGCACATAAATACACTGATTGTTGACACATTCACACCTGTTCCATCGTTTCATTTGAGGCTCAAAAAATACTGATACACAGAAAATTCCCTCTCACCTCTATCAGAGAAGGAACGTTTATAAAAGAACTTAAACACACATGATGGCAGTATTATCAATGGCAACCCGCGACCCCACGTGCCGTCAAATGTTCAACACGAAGAATCACAATCGAAGAGGCGGCCTTCCAATTCTTCGTCTTTAGTTCCTTGCCCAGTAGGCTTTCTCAACAACAGGGCAAACATCTTCCACGGTGAAGTTGCACTCAGCGTGAGGATGAACATGGGAATGTCTTTTATCATCTAATAAGCCTTTCGCCCCCTGCTCTTTCTTCTGAGAGGGAGAAACTGCGAGTGCTGACGCAACAACCCTCACTTTCTTGCCAGCACCCATTACCATCGTTACGTAGGGTCGAAGGGGGGCAATACTGCCTTGGCCAACAGGGACGGCAAAAAGTGTGCATTTTTTTTAAAGGATACACGGTAGGAATCAAAACTACACTTTATGCAAATATGGCTCTAGGGTTTTTCTGGAGGTTAAATAGATATTTTTATAATTATAATAATTATCATTCATTTTTTTCTATATTATGTCCCCGACTGCTTTTATACGCAATAAAACCAAGTCATGCTAAGATGAAAACTTTTCATACATGACATTAAGTTGTAACACCCCATTGAAATTAATTTTGGAAAATAACTCTTTGTTGAAGGCCAAAAAAGATCATTTTTCTTTTCAACTACAAATGTTTTTGGGCAATTAAATAGAGGGGTCCTTAATCGCAAGATAATAAATAAACCTCATATGCATTACAATCAACAGGCATATGTTCCATGAGTTTTCAGGGCAATGCAAATACTGACAACCTGACCAGCAGGAGTTATAAAACTAATGCAATGATTTCAATCTATATTACACCTACCCGCCATTTTGTAGACACGAGCAACACTATAAGTTGTATGCTCACCCCATACCTTGTTTCCACAACTGATGAAAGTTCTTCACATCACAATACGTAATGTTATTAATCTTAGAAAAACACCAGCCTTCCTTTTGTACTTCAATGCATTTTGAACAAGAAAAACATTTTCCAGTTCCATTCGCAGCAATCAAGAGTTTTGTAGAAACACTGTCCACATCGCATGCAACTCCATGTTGTCTTATCTAACTTGTGTCAGCATTGCTGAGGTCCAGGAGCACACAGTAGTAACCTCACTCAACTGTCCTCGCTCAAAGTCAGTAAAGTGCTATCGTTTCAACAAGTAAAGTGCTCTCATATCTTGTAAGTGACAGCACAGCCGGGGAAATCAACCACCAAGTGCCCTCTCAACACTCAATGCCCGAATTATGTATGAACATTTTCACAAAGACAGTCAGGGACATGAATTACCAAGGGGAAATAAAAACAAAGTATGTAGAAGATATAAAAAAACAAGGCTAACCACTAGCTCGCACACCTTTACAGAGGTGTAAATTAGTACTTAGGAATATAGAACACCAAGTAACAGATGCAACAGCTTCATTTTCCCTTTCGTGGTTCTCTGACCGCACGATAATTCATGGAACTTTTGTTTCAACAAGCAGTTCCTCAAAATCTTGTAATACACAAGTAAGCATGAATTAAAACATATGACTCCCTAACATACCAATTCAATTCCTCACCTAAATCACTAATTTAAACAAATGAGGATTTTAATGGTCCTGAAAAAACTGTCAAGGTGTCTCATATACCTAGTTTAAGTAGTGGCATTTCAATTCCACTAAAGATTTGCCACTTGACGCCCTCGACGACAATGGAAGAAATTGCCTTTACAAGCTGTTTTGAAGTTTAGCAGCAATATTATCTTTGGGCATCATTTCCAATTAAGAAAATATGTTTTCAAGAGATATTTTTCTTATTTGTAGAGGCTAATGCATTCATGTACAATGCAAAGAATTAGGTCATGTCATCCAGAGATTCTACATGAACAGTTGATATTTTATTGCACTTATGAATCTCGTCACTATAGGAGGGCCTCAAACAAAAAAATGGTTAAAAAGAATCCCATTTACTGCATTCCCAGAGGAACTTTTGCCACCAGTTTCATGCTCTGCCCCTGAAAACCCACTCTTGTATTTACATGCAATCAAGCCATCAATTAATTTGAATGACTGCTGTACAACTACGGGAATGATTTGTGGAACAACTTCTATATCAAATTACACCATGGCCACATTTTATGTTTTTTTTCCACGGAAATGAGCTGCTGCAAGAACTATTTTGTCTCTCACGGAAAGCAAATCCATAACAAAGGTCAAAAACCCTTTCTATCTTAACACAATAAAAAGCAAACATTACTTTTGACAAGACCTCATTTTCCACCATTTGAAAAAATTGGAAGATACATAACCAATAGTATGCGAACTACACAGGAAAACCACGTAACAACTACTTAATTATTAGATTGGATAGTGTAATTCTGTTTGTTGAATTTTTTTTTCCAAGAAGAAATGCAATTGTAAAAGGAATAATATCTATTTCTTTCAAATTTTTCAAGTGTTAAGTAGAACATACTGGGGGTCGGCAGGACAACAGAATACGAAAAATCACATGGGTGGAATTAAAAGCCTTTTTTAGTTGCAATTAGTTGGAGGAGTTGTAAAAGTAAATTTTTTTTCCTAAAGATTTACCAGTAAATTTATAGAGGAAAGAGAGCCAATGGAATGCAAACAGGTGCACATTGTCACCTCCTGCACATTGGCATAACTGTCACAAGACAAAAAGCAAAACTAAGCACCTCCAACACCATAACTAGTCATCCTCGCTGAGTCTTCAAACAACCTCAGTTACAAAGAGGAATTCTGGCAAGTTCCCTATCCTTTCCCTCATCTATCATCCCAAAAAAACCACTCAATGAGGATGCAGCAGGGGTTGAGGCTAAAAACCCATTGGGGCTCTAACTGCCCCACCAATCAGGTCCTTGGTTGTGGGAATTGTTGTATGACCCACCATATCCGCTGCCTCCGCCATAAAATCCACCTGAAAACATTAAGCCTTTAAGAAATGGTGTAGGTAATTGTAAACCCAACAAAAATAACCTAAAACCCGTGGGCAAAGAGACATAACTCCACAAGCATAAATCAAGCTGTAAAAGCCAAATGATAAAATACTGACATGCATTTATGTTTCAGCCTTGAAAACTAAAAATATTTAAAACTTTGATTGGAAAATATGATTGCCAAGTAACTCAAAACATAAATGGAACAGTAAAACCTCTTTAAGAATGCCGTTTTACTTGAAATGGAAAACAAGATAATGACAACTTTCACACACAATCACACAACCATATTTTCTAGCTTTCAAAGAGAACGGGCATACTGGTTTTAAGCAAATTTGAAAAATTTTTGCTTATCCTTATGCTCAGTACAAATGGAAATGGTACCGAATAAATCAAAGGGTTGTAGACTGAATTGAGACTATGAACCTATGGGGCTATTTTTCCCTCAATACCTAACTAAATCAAGAACTAATTATGAATCTGCTGATAAAAAAGAACATATTAGGGCTAAAATTCAGTGGTACCCAAGAAACATAAGGTAAAAAATAGACAGTTTCTATGTAAAAGAAAAGATTTTCACCCCACATGAGCCTATGTGAAGCTAGGAGGAGATGAACTACATTGATTCAAATAATTCAGTTGTTTGGACCATCAATATCCTCTCCTAATTTTCCTATCATGGTTCATTTTCTATTTTTTATTACATAAGTATACTGATTGAAGACTTAGGATACTGTGTAATAGCAAGCATTGAATCTTGACATGGGTTTTGCAACAGCCTTTAATAAAACCTTGCATTTTTCACAAAAAATTATTTTCTTTATTCTAAATTTTTACAAAGCAGTGAAATTCATTATTACTCAGCTTCAGTTAGCATCATTTTTTTATATTGACTCATTCATTTCACTTTTCTCTATGAAGAAAATAATCAACTAGAACTAATGAAAATAACGGAAATACTTTCACTAACTAACCAATCAATCTAGCATCCACCTACTAAATGAACAGTTTAATTATTTTGATGAACAGTCTTGTTTTAGTTTCGTATGTATTGCTAAAGTTTAATCATAAACAAATATAAATTGAGTAACATTAACATCCCATGAAATTCAGGTAAAATCGATTATTAAAAATAAATTTTTTAGATGCATAATTATCAACACTGGAGGGAATAACAGATTTTTCAAATCACAGATTCCCATAATTAAGATGATTAAATGTTGCCTACGATGACAGATTCTGTAAGTGATGAAAATGGTGCAGGTGGGTGAGACATAATGGCGGGTGACATGGGAGAAAAATTATCCTGAGTTAGTTCAGACACTAGGTTCCCTCAGGGACTGCACAAAATTGGGTTTCCATTCTGATGGCACATTACCTTTCAACTTATGAAAGAAAGAATATTGTTTGCACCATGACAAGACAAGGTCAAACGGAAGAGAAAGGGAGTTGTGGAAGCGAGGGCAGTTGGGAGTATAAATATTTGCCATAAGGATCCGTGGTTAGGGTAATAAACCAGTCAATGAGACATTGAAGCAATCTAAAATAACAGACCCTATGCATTAATAATCTGTGTTTTTCCATTATTTGTGCCACCCATTCCGGTCATTAGGCTGGACAATCAGGACTTTACTGCACTTCTGTAGATTTTCACCTGTCCTATGTCTGTTATTTCCTATTTCACCATGCACTCAGAATGAACTAATATTCATCCTTGACGGAATATGTTTTTCATGTAAAATATTACTGACAGCAAACTGTAGTCAGTATTTAGTACTAATCTGATGATGAGGGGTTAGATAGAAGGAGGAAGTTTACAGTCTCCATTCAACCCCAAAAAAGGCATTTTCCTGTAATAAATATTATTTTCTCTGGCTCTTGGCCCAAGTCAACTTATTCACCCGTGGATTCAGAGGCTAGTACGGTGAGATAGGGATGATGATGATGAGACATTCTTGAATTTTCCTAATCAGATTTTGACCTAAGAATAACATGTCATATGCCATCAGAAAGGAAACCAATTTTCTCACAGAAATTTAGTGGCAGCACAAGCTTTGTCAGGATACTTTTTTCCCCATAGTACCTAATAATCTAGCAAGTATCCCATAACATAAAACATTTACACAAATTTAATGGATACCAAAGAATATTAGCACTATTTGTTAGCAGTAGTTCACACAATGAACATATTCAATAATATTACAAGATCATACATGGATTGGCTTAATGGGTTGACGGATTATGGAAATGAGTTGTCAACAGGGTGTGCCAGCAGGCAGGATTAGGTATCTTTGCTAATCTTGTTGACAACTGAGCACCATAAACTGATCATTTATGGTCAAAATGGTATTCTATAATTCCTGGCAATGTCATAATGAATAAAGCATAGCATACACAATTGACTTAGAAGAGAGCCATTAGCATGGGTGCTGGATTATAGATAATGAAGGAAGAAATTTTCTGAGAATAAAATAATGACTTGAACAGGATTCAACCACCAAGGCATTAGTGATCACAAATTAGGAGATCAGAGAACAAATCATAATGAAGTCAAATGATCTTTTCACATCTAATGTTGTTAAATTCCACTGATTAAGCCTAATTGAACTGATGAAATTATATGAAAACTGTAGTATAGCACATTAAGAATAACTATGGGATCAATTTCAATCTTACTTTTCACATCGATGAATACGTTACATGCCAGGTGTACGCTTTCTAATTTAATGATTATCTAACAATAGCTTAATGAACAATGGAAAAGTCTTTTCTCTAATCAATAGATCATTTGAGAAAACTTATATTTATGGAAAAATTAATGGAAATAATGCTGAAATGAGTTCCTGCTCCTGGTGCCAATTTCCAAAAATAAAAGACTTCCAATGAATTTCATTAAGTGCTCCAAATTTTAACAATGAATCATAGAGTTAAGGTAAATTTTTTGGTAGCATGTTTTTCTTAACATTCCACTTAAATTTCCCCACAGCCGAAAATAATAATGAACTCTTGCAGTAAATTTTTCCTAAGAGTTTAAGCAATTCAGAAAAGAAACTTGCTAAGTATTGAAGACTCAAATTTCCCATACTAATATAACATGTAAAAATACCACTGATAATTATAATGGCTGGATTAATACATAATTCTCTTCCCTGTATAACAAAGGATTGCTATCTTAGAAAATAAATGTCTAGTATGCCAGAAAATATGGTACCTAGATTGAATTTTGTTTTCCAATACATATGAATTTACTATCCAACAATTAACACTTAGCACATTGAATGATTTTTTTAATGCTTCAGGAATTTGTTTTTGGAATAATTAAACACTTATTTAGTTTTGGCCTCTTTCATCATTAAAGTATGTCCACTTTATACAGTGAAGTTTGCTCAATTGACCTATACTTGGCAACAGATTGAGGGAGGTTTTACTGTGAACATGATTTCCGTCGTGAGTGAGTTGTGCCTCCTTGCCGTGGGGCTTCACTGAGAATTATCAAAGACAAGCATCCTCTCAAATCAGACGAACAATACATCATCAGGCAAATTCCAAGCTATTGGGTCGCAACTCTTTTCCAATATCAGACATTCATATTATTACAAACAAAAACCTTGAGGCATAAAACTTATAAATGATTAATTTTCCCTACACAACTGAAACGCCATGAAGAGGTTAAATAGTTATTTTAAATTGAAACCTCAAAAATAATGCTCAGGACCCCAATAAGTCAATTACTTTTCCAAAAGTAAGGATGGAACATGGGAATAGTGCCACAGCTTTGATCCCTGATCCCTGAGGGGTACGCAGGGGCCAAGGGACCCCTCAGAAGTCACTTTTATGTTTATCGAGAATTAATTCTAAAACCATCCTCAACCACAACAATATGACAAAAATAAGTTAAACAAAGTATAATTGGCAACATTAAAGGCCATATTTTTTCTGTAGGAGTAGCAGTTAAATTAGTTCACTGAAATTATAACTAACATAATCATGGTGAATACTGAAAACCATCATCAAACAAAAATACAGGAAATAAGACTGAAAAATTATCATTGCTACAGCCTTGAATATTAAAACCGAGCCTTCACTTCTGCAGCCATCACACATGGCCATGCCAGTTGTTGAGCAAAGTCACCGCTCTAGGGAATTTATACTGTATCAAACTATTTTTCTGAGAACCCAAACCCATGCAAAAGAAAGTTGAGACACTTCTCTAAATTCCCTCCATAATTTCGTAAAATAGTCGCATCACTGTATCCCTAGCACTATTCCCATAATATCTCCTCAAAAGAAATTACTGAAATGCAGAATACGGTGATCACAAACAGAAAACTTTCAAACAGCCATCGTTACTCAGGAAAAAACACAAGGACATCTTTCACATGAATGAAGTAACCGCACTACAAGGAAAGGCAAAATTCAAGCAAAATAAAATTAATGGAATTCTATGACTGGATGAATTACCACAAGATAATAAAAATCACCAAATCATCCATCAATACAAAAAATACAATGCATAAATCACAAACATTAATACACAAGGAACTGAAAATTACACAAGCAGTTTCCAGCAAAAAGCAAACTATTGATAAAAGGAATTGCTTGATTTCCATGTAATATTGTATTGTAAAGAAAATTCAGAAACTAATGAAAGAAAAATTAGCATACAAATAAGATTAATAATTAGAGCACCACCTATGCACATGAATACAGAAAATGATATATGATTAGTTATTACCTAAAACTAACATTCGAAATAAGAATTGAATTCTTGAGCCATTAGGCTTTAACAGATTGTTAAATTTGAAATGGCTAATATATATTCAGAGTCGATTACATTCGATTATCGCACAACTATTGGATTTAGCTAGACCAAAAATTAGAAAAAACAAGGGAATTCCCAAAAGATGGTACAATAGAACTAAAAATCATGAGCAAGAATACGGCAAGCCACTCCAAAAAGAATTTTCATTAAGATTTATCCTAACAGATGAAACAAATATATTCTATCATAAAACAATATTTACCTGCATGACCACCGTAACCACCATATCCACTGGATCTTCCTCCAGCACTTGACATTCCTCCACGACTTGTCTGACGGTAATCCCTCGCTCCAAAGCCTCCACTGTACCTGTAAAGAAACATACCATTATCCCTGGCCCACCAACAATTTAGGAAGTTAATAGGCTGGTTGATGAAAAACAATTTCAATTGGAGTGAATAATGAATTCAATTGAATGAATTAATACAAAATTCAACTATTTAGGCAGCACATTCGAGGAAAACAGATACAGAATGAAAGACATCAGGAAGCGAATTGCATTAGCAAAGGAGGCGTTCATGAACAGGAAGGAGCTTCTGAGAGGATCACTATGTAAGAGTTTAAAGAAAAGGTTAGTGAAGAGTTTGATCTGGAGTTTAGCTGAATTTTTGCTACTACCACAGGGGCGAGGCATCACTCTCACCAGCGGCACAGTCTAAACATGATATGAAATTCCTGAATACTCCACTGACTCTAGCATTCATAAAACAGTGGGGTTTTACATACTTGCGCAGTAAAAACGGAGGTAACTTCTCCAAACCATCACTATTGGTGCATAGGAGTACTATAAAATGTTCTTTAATCATTTTTCCCCGTGGCCCACCTCTTTCTTTAGAGTACGGTCAGGAAGCAAATCATAAAAAAAAGTTTCGTCAGCATTAAATATTCTTTAGCACTGTTTCTATTCAGCTATCTATTCCCAACTTCTTGCTTGCTCCTGCAAGATGGGCCCTGAAATGGGGATCAGCTCCAGAAAGATAGTTGAAGATATTTGTCCATTGACATTAGTAATGGATCGTTTTCGGTTAGGCCCCTGGGATGCAGCAATAACAATTTCCGACCGTTATGCAAGAATTGTCTACAGTATTGATGACCGAATGTCATACTGAATTGCGACTGCCATCTTCTTCATGCAACGATCGACAGCCATCACAAACCTTTTCCTCTGAAGAAAATCAACAATGAGACGAAAGAAAGCTAGGATCAACATCTCATTTAAACAAATATTTATTAATTGGGGGATGGTTAAATGTTTAATAAAATATAATATACAGCCTATGAACTTGACGGTGAGAAAATGAAAATAAAAATAAAATCAAAATTGCAGAAACAGGAAGTAGTGCAATTAGGGCCAAAGAAGTCCGAGTACGGTATTTCTCAGAATCCTCCCCTAACCCTCCCCAATTAACTTCCCCTCCTCATTTTGGAGACTAGACTCTTTGAAAAAATTCAATATTACAATGCAAGCCATGAAGCTTAAGTGCTTGACATTTTTGAGCACAAGAAGTGCATCAAAATAAATTTATTATTAAATAAAAAAATAGTATCTAACGAGTTCATTTATCTTTTAAAATACATCCTAATTCATTAATGTCATTTTAAAAAGATGTTTCACATTTTATCACATGTTGAGCTGGCAGCGTGCCCATGTCTCATTCAGGCACTGTACTGGAAGGGCCTCAAGCTGATGGAGTGAGCCCCAAAAGTAACTGCCCCATATTCCTCCATTTCCCTCTACTAACTCTTATTGGCAGAAGGCCCCCGACTGCGGCAGGCACTACCTCTAACCAATCGCTGGAAGATGAGCCTACGAAGACCTAAAAAAGCCTAAGAAGAGTGGGTCACACTGCACGGAATGAAGTACATCTGTGACCCAATGCAGTGTGAAGAGTATTACCTCTTAGGTCCACCGCCACCACGTGGCCTTCCAGAGGAATGTTGCATCTCCCTTGACATGTTCTCCAGCCAACTGGGAACATCTTGCTTAGTCTCGGTCAGTAAGTCCACAAGAGACTGCACCAAGTTGCGATTCTTCTCGTTGAAAAATGAGGTGGCAAGTCCTGTGACAAAGAGGAATAACAGCAATTAGTAACCTATCCCAAAAACATGGCTATCAATTAGTTTCAGAATATGTTGTCTGGATTTTGGAACAGAAAGGGGTAGGGTAGGTCGCTTCTGTCCATAAGTTTTATCGATTCTTGAGCATAGAATCGAAAGTGAAGCAAAAAATTATATGTATGGCAATAAAATTTACACTAATACCAATTTGAAAAATTTACACTAGCTGAAAATTGCATTCAAAATTCACACTTAGAACAATAGACTTCAGATAAAAGCCAAGAAATATACTTTATCAGCTCAACAAATAGATTAATTAAGGAGAGAATTCCTCAGAAGATATCATGACTGGTACTACAGTCCGGCCGTCGAGAGTTGTCCGATGACAGTTCAAAAGGAGGGGCGGAGAACCCTGCGCCTGCACGGTTTGCAGCCAATTGCTGTCCCCCAAACGCACCTCATACCCTCGCCCAGTCATACAACGTTGTCTCATGGATATGAAGCACTGAAACAAGCCTGAGCCACCAAAACAAGCCCTTTCTGCGAATCGCCAAAACAAAGGAATCTTCCTTTGGGTCCTTCACGCTCGTCGTCCCTTCTGGTTCCTTTCTTAAGGGAACCCTTTTGTTTACGTGTGGTGTGGGCGTTTCCATTTCTTACCTGGCAACCTTGCCCCCTACTCCTTCTAGCTGTCATCGGACAACTCTCGGCGGCCGGACTGTACATCAAATTCAGCCATGAAAGAATTTGCAGACAATAGCACGCTATGTATGGAAAGCCTACTATTATTGATGTGTGGCTTTCTATCAACATATGCAAAATATGTTAAAAGCAGGAGAAATATCATAACTAGTTATGTTGATTTTTTTGCTGTCTTTTCTTAAGCGTGAAAATACTTTTAGACAGATGAATTTCACTGCTTCTTCCATGAAACATTTGACGAAGAACTGGAACTGAGAACTGGGACAGGGAACCAATACCAAGAACTGAACCACAATCAGAACTGGAAAAAAGTAGATCCAACCCATCCTTAGAGAGGGAGAGGTGAGCAAACAACTGACTTGGAAAATACACCTGAAATAGGAACTCTTACGTTCATGAAGAAATTTTTCTAACACTGTATTGAAACTAGGGTGTACTTAAATAGCAGATTTGGAAAATATTAAATCCTTCATAATAATACTTTGTTCATACCAACTTCTCATTTTCGATCACTGTGATTCATCCCTTATTTCTAGTGTGAGATTTCATATGATTCCCCAACTTTATAGTCAGGGAAAAGCTGTAGAACATAAGGTTTCTTTGAAAAAAATACAGCAAGATATACAGTGAAACAGTCATACAGCAAGACTAGAAGCAGAAATAAAATTATGTAGTGCCGAGCCGGCATTACCTTCAGCCACCCAGCTAGGATGGGATCAAAATGCCCATCCCACCAATAGAATGCACAAAAACTGCAAGTTAAACTACCATTTTCAGTTTTTGCTATGCATCTGGAAATTTTTGCATTGTGGATTTTCCCCTGACAGTTTCCATACCTTCAACTCCTCATTTGTATTTCCCTGACATATCCACAACTTCCCTGACTGGTATGAACCATTACAGTAAGCTCCTGATTATCCATACTTGGATTACCCATGAGTATGCTTCGCCTTCCGTCATTGTTTCCCACGATCTTTATAAAAAGGAAAATTGGCTGCAAAAGCACCAGGATTATCACATTTTAATGCAAGTACACACACAAAGCATACTACAGGCGGTCCCTGACTTTCGTACACAATGCGTTCCCAAAAACTTGTACGAAAGTCAAATGTACGAAAGTCGAACCATTGACTTCCATACTAATTATGAGTTACGTTCCAAAAGAGCGGAATATACGCACTAAAACCTTTATTTTCACGGAATTCATTTCAATTGACTTGATTTTAATAATATGTTAATAAAACTCCTCAAATCAACTAATTTCTTTCGAAAATACGCAGAAAATGCAAATAAAAGTTTAAAAACAAGAACTCCGTTGGCTATCGAGTGAAACTTCCTCTTGGCATTTAGGTTGACATTCCACTTATTACGTCCACTATAAATAAAAGGACATATCAAGAAGCATAGCAAAATGTATTTGTTGAACCCGCACTCTGGATACCTTTTAATTTTTATACCAAAATTCGATATTTGGCAGGAGACATTCGTGATCGCGTATATTCCGCATGCTATTCAAAAAAGACAAAAGACAAATGGAATTCGGGTGATATTTCGTGCATTATCGTTGCTGAAGGTTTACATGAATTAAACAGCACTCAAAAGAAAAAACACAATTAGAAAGAAGGTCCTACTAGTTTTATTGAAAGCTATTCGATGTCTAGTCAACTTCTTTTGAAAAATATCTTCAATGAAGGCTTTCTTCTTCTCTTGATAAAGGAGACTATAGAAGGCAGTCTCTCTCCCAAATAAATCACCTAGATTAGAGTCAACTACCAACAATTCCCTTCATTATATACGTTCGTATTGTTCGCATATACTGCCGATACTGCCATTTGAAACAATTGAATGTTGGGATGCGCAATAAACATCGCGGGAATTTTAAAAAAATTACAGACCAACGTCCGAAAGTCCGAATTCAGCGTACGAAAGTCGAGTAAAAGGTGTCAATTTTGAACGTACGAAAGTGCGAATTGTACGAAAGTCGAGGACCGCCTGTATTTCTGTTCCCTTCATAAAAAATACTTATCTTCTTTACCAGCAAAAAAGGAATGTTTCAAGTTTACTTGGACATCTGCTATAGTATTGCAAAGATGAAAGCAGAGGAAAAAAAAACTAAATTAATATTAAGATTTTTCCAATGGATAATTTTTATTTAGATAGAGTATGAACATTATAAGAAATAAACGTTTTGATTATCCATGTTTTCCAATTGTTCGTGTTGTATCTCCCTATCATTTGCCTGGATAATTGGAGTTTACTGCAATAGAATTATATTTTCTATGTGATGAAATGCTCGATGTGATGATTTATTCAGGATCACTAAAATTAAAACAAACTCTTGCACCTCTAATACAAATTCAACGTAGGTGTCACTCATGACAGAATGACATAAATGTTCAATGCTTCATTTTAGCATAAGAAATAGGGCTTGAGTCTTTTTTAAAAATTAGCATTTTTTACACCTTCACAATACTTTCAATGCTCTTAATACAAAAGATGAAAATGTATAAATTAAGTTGACTGTTACAACAGAACTTGGGCAATGCAACGTGTGATGCAAACCACATTCTTGAATTCTGATGTCCATTGATTTTCTCTATTTTGCTGGCCTTCAAAAACATTTTGTTTAAGAAGGAGGATGTATAGAGATATTGTCATGTCAAAAAGAACAATAAAATAAGGTTCGTATCCAGCAAAAAATATAATCAAAATACACCCATGCCTCATATAGCGCAAGGGATACGTTCCTTGGGGTCTTTGCGCTATACCAATATGCCAATATGCATTATACGAGAGCGTTTTAACATTGGGAAAATAAGGAAGCGTTCCAGGTAGCATAGGTGTTGGGTATCTAATTTCATCTAAACCATATTATATTCCCATAAATAGCCTTATAATGCCTTATATATATAAATTTTATAGTTTAAAATATCTTTAAAGATAGAAGGCACGCATTCAAAGACTTTTATTCACGTTAAAAAAATTAGTACGTGCTTTTGAAATTCCCTCCTGCCATGCGGGTTGGCTAACATCTTCTATCTCAGGGGTTCGTAATGCATTGCCGGCAGTTGACTATTTTTCAAACCAGTCTAAAAACAATTACTGTGTCACCCAGACCCTTTTGTCGCTCATCGAAATAACAGGCAAAATCTACTTTGAATGCCATTTCATGTCTAGCGGAGTTTATGAATGATAAACCATTTTAATTTGAAGTCCTCCGAGGCATTAGCAGCTACGTGAAACAGTCTTTCACGTAACCTTGAAACCTGACCCAGGTTTTCCTTCCCTGAAAATGGATGAATGAGAATGCATTCTTTTCCAAAATTATATCATCTCGTCAACACTAAAAACTAGTTGAGGGGTAAAGGAGCCACTTTCAATCACAGCTTGGAGTTCATCCGAAAATGTCACGGTGGCTGCGCTATCAACACTTGCAGATTCACCTGATATTGCCGCACTGAAAATACCTGCTTGCCGTTTAAAATTCTGGAACCAACCGGAGCTTCCACTAAATGTCTCGGAGTGATTACCACCCTCGTCTCTTTGTACACATTCACAATGAACTTTCTGTATGTGTTGACCGCTTAATTGAAGTTGGTGCAGCCAAGGCCACTGTTTTAACTTCATCCTTATTCAGATTAAGCCATCGTGAGTTTAAACTTCTGTGCAATATCACTTTGACGCTCTCCATTTTCAAAGCAATTGACCTCTTTCAATTTCTCTTTTAGGTTTATGGTTTTTCCTGATAACTTCTTGATTATTCTACCCGCATTCCTATTTTTTGCCATTTTTCTCTTGGTTTTTACTTTGTATGGCTCTATCGAAATCACCTTCTACTGCTGAACTGTATTCCTGAGACGCAGAGGGCTTACGACTGCTGGGAGGGAATGAAGCCATTGTGTTTGAGACTCTATAGCAGACCCTTTTATGTGTTGATGCTATTCATATCAACACGGCCACCGCTCCATTTCTCCCCCGTGAATACCGATGACCTTGAAGGCTTTAGCGTAGACCCTCTACCTGGAAGTCAATCGCCCCATAACCTTTGACGGCAAAAATTACGCCTAAAACCGTATTGCTTAAAACAACTCATTTCCACTAGCTCCATGCTTAATTAATGATCTAAATTAACTATTGTCATTCTGCTAAGAAGACGAGATAGATTACTTCGGTAGGCTGGGTATCTGGACCCAATGACGAGTAATACTTTTGGCCATTTCACAGCAATGGATTTCGATTAATATGTAAACAAAACAGAAGATTTGTGGCAAGCAACACTATTAGGTAATGTGCGTAAAATGATAGCAATTTTGCATGTACTTGGTGCAAGTTCACATTTTATCATGAGAGCATTAAAGTTTTTTGATTAGGCAACACTGCGTTGCGATGTTTACCAGAGGAACGAATTTGCGCTATACGAGGCATGGGTGTATGACATTCAAGTAAAATTCATTTCATGAATGCAATAATTACCAAGATTCCCCATTCTTCCTGTACGTCCAATACGATGGACATACTCTTCAATATCAGAGGGCAAGTCAAAATTGATGACATGCTTCACATGAGGGATGTCTAAACCACGAGCTGCAACCTTTCCATGAAAAAGAAAAAAAGGAATCAAGAATGGTTATATTTTAAATTGTACATAGTTTTGAAATTAACACATGTTTTTTTGGGTTCTTACAAATCATATTAAATACAATTAAATAAATTGACCTAGCCATTTTCTTCCTCAAGCTCTTGTTGCATAGACTCTTTAAGGTAAAATTTGTTTCAGAGTAAATTATATCTGTCTTGACTCCGAACACAAGCTTTGAAAAGTGAGAAGGCATTGATGAATTGTCAACTGCACACAATTTCTCAGAAAATTCTGTCAACAGTAAAAAAAATCTACCCAGGAAAAGGAACTGGACACCCAGCCCTGAATGTGTGTAATTCTTGTTCCTGCAGCTTACTGTTGGCGTCAAAATGATTTTTGCTGCACTTTGCAAATTTATATCTGGAATGTTTGCAACTTATTGTGGAAGATGAATGTTGTAGACGTTCTGGTTTTCCCTAAGTTGAGTTACAAAGTTCATGAAGTAGACAAAACGGCTCATTCTATGGAGCACAGAGTCATTTATAGCACTTGCATAATCTTGATTTTTGAATTTTTCATAAAACAAAAATAAATCAGAATTGAGAATAAAATTTCCTTCAAATGACATAGTATTTATTATTATGGCATGGACTGAAGTCCAGATATAAATTTGCAAAGCACAGCGGCACATCATTTTGATGCTGACAGTGGTCTAGGAGTTATGCCCTCGCCTATCCAAAGAACCTTCAGCTCATTGTATGCGAGATGGTCAAATATCTGAGGTTCTACTGCATGCACTCAATAGCTAGGCATTAGCATTTAAAAAACTGATTATCATAGAATCGAGTGCAATTAAGGATCAATGTTAAAATATACATAATTACGCTTATGATTTAAAATAAATTTCAACAATAAGAGCACCATCTGATTGAACATGCAGGCAAAATATTCTCACCATTACATCAATGGCACACAACCTTGAGAAGGAACAGCAATTTCATTTATGAGTAGAGCAAGAGGTTAGTTACCCTGTGCTACCTAAATTACTGTATGACCAAGTAGAAAACTCTAAATGCCTATCAGCAATATGAGAGATGCTCAAACATAGCAGATATGCTCCTGCTTAAGAAGGATAAGATACTGTCACCATTTGACTGTTGCAAATTTGTTTCCCAAAATTCTGTGACTTTCTGCACATGAAAGATATTGCCTGACTTTCCTGGTTTTTCTACCAGAAGAGCAGTCACCCTGTAATATATAAATTAATTTAGATGTCCAATTCAACTTACAGCAGTGGCAACCAATATGGGTTTGGATCCAGTTCGGAAGCTGCGAAGAGCATCCTCACGCTCCCTTTGAGTTCGATCTCCATGAATGGATGTCACTGGATACTTGTAGCTATGCAGATACTCATCCAATTGATCAGCACCCTTTTTAGTCTCCACAAACACCAGCGTCAATGAGTCCTCAGCTGTGCCGGAATTATCTAGGAGAAAGTGCAGAAGCATTAAACGAACAAGATATTCACCCTCTCAATTACACTAGAACAGAGGGCATGGACTTGAAGATTTGAATGAATGCCATCAAATCAATGGATTTCATCCCAATTTCAACCCATATCTACACAGAAATAGTAGCGGAAGATTTTATTTTAAAGATTAAATCACACTCAGAACTCGAAACATTACCAACAAGGCCAAAGTAGCAGCTTGATCATGAAAAATATTCAGTCTTCCCTAATCTTTTTAGGAAACTTAATGAAATGGAAGTATTAGTCAGGCTTGCTAAAATTAACAGCAAGCAAATAAACACCCAAATACTGCAATCATATGTTACGTTCAAAAGTAATACAGTAAATCCTGTATGTAGTGAACCTCTTTACATCATAAACCTCCATACTTCATACCACCCCTACGGTCCCGTCAGATTTACATGTAAATTTATCGACAAACCTCTTTATAGTGAACCTCTTTATATCGTAAAACCTCCACTTATCATACCAAGGAGACACTCCCGAGATGGCAAAACTACCTCCACAAACCGTATTGAGACAACTAGAGACCATTAATGCAGCTGCAATTACATACATGAAATGACATTTTAAACATTAAATGTTTCACGGTTATTTTTTTTTCTTATACACCTTTAATATGCTGTAATTTTCATATTAACCATTAGTTAAGACCATTTTGTTTCCATATGAGAGCATACCTAACAGCAAATAAGAAAAAAGGTATCCAACTATCCTAATCAATTTCAGTGACTCTTAAATTGAGAGTGATCACATCCTTTTCTCTCGAATCATGGGAAAATTCACACGATAGTGATTGCTTTCTGTAATTTTTAAAAATAAATATATGTTCACTGATGCATGCATGTTTGTTTAAACACATTAATATAATGGTTTGAAAGACAGTAGTGCCTTTCATATATGAAGGATATGAAAAAATGGTGTCTATCACTGAAACCTCTCTACAGTGAACCTCCATACATCAAATTGCCCAAATTTTGGTCCCCTCCATTACGATACAAAGAGGTTTTACTGTATATAGATACAGAATCCCCACCAGTGCCACTGCTGCTTAGATCATGTTGGTGATGTTGCAGATTCTGACAGTAATTTTTACTTTTAAATATAACCCTCCGTTACTTCATACTTCTGTGTAGATTGGCATCCATCGCAGGCATAAAATTTATTCAATTTTATCAGAAAGAGGAGATAAAAATACTCCTCTTTCTCCACTTTTGTAGAGGTCTTTCAGAGGGTCACTGTTACATAAAATAGGTTGCCATCTATAGTATTGACACACCAAGTTTCATGCTTTTAACTTCTCACTCTGCGAGTTTGGAGACAGATGTACAAAATAAAGAAAGGTAGCAAATTTCCGATTGCACAGGAGAAACTAACCAATTGGTCATGCCACAGTGAATGTGCTAAGCATAAGACAATAGAGCATAGCAGCACTGTAGTCAGAGCCTAATGTTACGCCAAAAGAGTACCACTTGATTCGTTTGAATTTTTGAAACTCAGAAAAGTAACTGTTATACCATTAACAAAAACTTGAGAGAGCCCAGCAAAATATATTATGATAACACCCTGACACACATTTCACATAAATGGAAATCCAAGGCTATACCAACATGGGACCAACATGCAATGGATTAAGTGATGCACTCTTAACTCAGTATCTTAAGTTAATTGATATTCTCTTTTCTGCAAATCTTCAAATAAATATTACCTTGAATATATAACAAAAAGTTGTAAAGAGATTTTTGTATCAAAATACAAAAAAAATCTTGATTTACTAAAGGTTTTCTAAGCCATATTATGAATTTTAAAAGGACAAATTCCAGATGATAAGAGGCAAAACTTGCACCCAATCATAACAGAAAATACGACTTGCACAGGACACTCCCGATAATCACAGACTTTTTAATACAGCACACTCCTGATTATCCAGGCTGATGATGGGGAGAGAAGGCACGAATAATCGAAAAACACGGATAACCCAAACTTCAAATTCTTGTAATGTTTATAATTTACATAAAGCAAATAAAATATTATTATCTATGCAGTGATTCTGTTATTTTAAGAGTGCTTCGCAGACTTATTGAGAGCTTTCTTTGCTAGTTTGCTATGTTTTCAGTGGCGATAACATAGTTGTTCTCGTATTATAAGTCCTCCATGTAAGGCCTGTTTTCCAAAACAACACATCCACGGCTTAGTGATCACGGATAAACAACAAAGTGGAATGCACAAATGCTTCAAACCACTGCTCGACATTGGAAACTACTATGTCAGGCACCACGCCATGAAATCTCGTCTCGCACAAGTTGCCTGGGTTGCAACTGCTGCGAGACGTGTTTCCGTGATCACAGAATGCAGTCGCGCACTGTTAGGCTTGGAAAACAAGAACACGGTGCTTATGTGAATGCAGCTAGTGCATAATGGCTTCCGTTTCAAGAGGATTCTAACAGAAATAATAACCCCTGGGTATCCTAGCATTAATGCAGTCATTCCAGTGATTTTGCGTCCTATTTAATTTTTTAAACAAAGATTATGGAAAATGTTGAGCGAGAGTGAAAATCATACACGGATAATCTGCGATATGGATATACCGTAGCCGGATTATCGGAAGTCAGCTGTACAACAAATTTCAGACAATTTCTCGAAGAAAAGTGAAGCTTAGGTAACTTAAAAAAGATGGCAACAGCCCCACTATCTGTTGTATAATTCTATCACCTGAGTAAGAAAACTAAAAACGAACTTAAGCACTTTAAAAGACGCTCACATTGTTCATTCCTGTTGGCACTCAGGAGATCAAGAAGGAAGGAGCGCTTCTCATCCTCATCCACCCAAACTATTTTCTGGGTGATGTTCTCAGATGTGGATCCAACACGGCCCACAGCCAAGAAAATATAGTTATCCAAAAATTCACGGGCTAACATCTAGAAAGAAATAAAATCATATGCGATTATTTACCTTAGGCAAAAATAAATTAATACAGTACTTTATATTAATAACCAGAGCTTATTAGCCTAAAAACATTGTCAATGAACAAATTTAAGTCAAACCTCCTTAAATGAATATAACGAGACCTGGAAAATGTCGACTTTGTTGTTAGGGCATTCAGTACAGGGCAGGTGAATAACTTTGATTCATAGACAAGAATGGGTGTAACTTGACCAGTCGCACTTACAAATACAAATTAATTTGCAAAATGCTCGCTAATCAAGTATTTTCTGTACTCTTTCATGCTGACCTCCTTGACCATTAGATCACCAAGGAAGTGGATGGAAAGAGATTCTTTTCCCAAGGGATGGAAAAAACAAGCCATACTTATCGGATTACATGCAGTCCTCCCATATTCTTGAAGCTATTTCAACAAAACTATGATTTTGGGCTTTGTCTGTGAACCGAAAGCTTTGAATTCTTGTAATTGTCTGATGCAAATCAGTGGATTGCTTTCTAAACATGACAAAAACAATAACGGATTTCCAACTAGTAGGCTTTAATAAGGAATACACAGCAAACAATATCATGGTTGCACTAATACCTATATCCTAATGGTAATTAAATATTGTCTAAATTATGTTTTCTCAAATAATTATACAAAATATTTAATACAAAATTGCTACAAAACCTATTATTATCTCCTAAATATTTTGGGAAAAACAGGAGACTAAATAAGAGGGAATAGAGTTAAAATACACCAAAAACCTCTCATAATACCGTATACAGTAAAACCTCTCTTAAACGAAACTCAAGGGACCGAAATTTTTCCGTTTCGTTGATCGGGAGTTCGTTCCCCGGAGGTGATGCGCACGTTGCATCATTCTAGGGGCTCGGAAATTGAAGCAAGTCTGCATGCGTTATCTTCATTCTACCTTCGCATACTTCAAAACAGTGCTTATTTCTTCAGCTGCAATGCAAATCGCGGGCAATAGACCACATTTAGGAAGCCTCAGTTCGTATTATTCAATCACTTCGCGTGCTTTTTCATCGGTTTTCAAAAATGTATGCAACGTAGCGGTGAGCGCGAGGCCATCCCTTTATTCTCAATATTTGAAATAGAGTACATGTATTCGCGAAGTTTACACTGAAAAATTAAGAATTCGATAGATTTGACCATTACTAATATAAAGTTAAAGTAACAGCGCCAATTATAGCTTCATCATGAAATTAAGATCGCTCTACCATAACGGCGCGAGTGCGACTTTCGTCGACCCATTAAAGCTCAGTGGGTGGCAGCATTTCTTTATAGTAGTCGAATCCAGAATACTCCATAGCAATATTTGCGGTCGCGGGCTTCGTAAATAATTCATTGTACTAGCATCATTTCCATCGCATTCCGGATAGACAACTGCCGATAAGAAAACATCTTGAAAGGCCCTATGCAGGAGTTCTCGAAGTAAAATACGTCACGATTTTGAAAAATGAGTTTTCGAGAAATTATATTCTGCAACCCTCAGTTCGCTGGCTTCGCGGATTACGAAATTTGAGTCTATTCTAGTGAACTCATCAAACGACCCTTCAATATTCATGACTTTTGAGAGACCCTGCCAGGATTCACAGCTTTCGTCATCACTCTCCATCGCGTGGTCGCAGTTGACTGCAAACCGGATTGACTACTCCCGATAAGAAAATAGCTTGGAAGGCCTCATGCAGGAGTTCTTGAAGTAAAATAAGTCACGATAATGATGCTGTTGACTGCAAACCCGGTTTTTGCAAAATAACTAAATATGGTGACAGGTGCGACACGCTTCCAAGCTTTGCGAAGCCCTTGCATTACCTGCAAAATGGTCCTCTTCAATTTCGCCGATCCCTTACATCCATTCGTTAAACCAAAAACTCCACTAAAATCCGACGGTAATGCCGCTTTGCCGCAGAAATGACCCCTCGGTCGAGAGGTCGCAACTTAGCTATTGCAGTTGGGGGGAAGAAAATAACACGCACATTTTTTATTGTTAGTCCTATGTTTGGGCCCGTGCAGCGATCGAGGAAGAAATCTACTTTCCCCATGAGTGCATCAACTCCCGCCAACCACCGCTGAATTAATCCCGCTGTCATTCATGGATTTTTGCTGCTACCACAGGGGTGAGGCATCACCATTGGCCCAGTCTAAACATGGCAGATTTAGACTGTGTCGTCTTCTTCATGCAATAATTGACTGCCGTCGCAAACCTTTTTCTCAGGAGAAAATCAACACCGCTTCACATCACGTTAGGTCATCGCTACAATCGCCGACAGACAGAGACTGACCTTTAGTATAAAGCACTCAATTCAAGTAACGTCTAGATCAATGGGAAATGTTGGCTTTCGTGTCTTAAGTGCGAATATTTTTTATCCAAGATTGCGGCAAATGCAAAAGTTTCTCCTATTTTTTAGATGATGTTGAAATAAACAATGTGAATGAAACAAGAGAATTACTACTGAGCCATATATTAAAGATAATTAAGAGGTGCAAATTTTGGCTTTCATCTTCTAGCGCGCACATTGTATCTTCCGTAATTTAGTTAAATTTTAAAGAAGTTATCCAAGATGGCGGCGAGTTAAAAAAAATGCTTCTCGGAATTTACGCGTTGTAATTCTGTAAATTATCTTAAACAACCGTCAAAAGAATGCGATCAAAGTACATAGCTCTAGATATCATATCTTTGAGCGTGGAAATATTGGGACATTGAGTTATTTACGAAAGTCAGCATTAACATTTTTCGCAATTCGCCGCGAGCCGCGAGTTGAGGTCGGCGGAAACACACGACGGAAGGCTATGGTTAATGACGATTCTGATTGGCTTATTCAGTGGAAGTCTCTGATTTGCCCTCCAACGCTACGAATATTAAATTATTCATATGAAAATAAAAATTTAACCGGAAAAATTGGTTATTGGGAGGTGAATTTCACTCGATCGCGCCGAAATTTCATTTCGTTGATCGGGAGTTTTCGTAAAAGAGGAGTTCGTTCATCGGGGTTTTTCACTAATGTGTTTACATAGGCAATTGGCCGGACCAATAGCATTTGTTCGTTGAACGGAGTTCTTCGTTTAGCGGGAGTTCGTTAAGGTGAGGTTTTACTGTATATCTAAAAATAGTTCCCCCTTATTTTTCAAAAAAATGCTTTAAATTTTTTACAGAAACTGAGGCCTCAAAATTAGGGGGGGGGGGGGACTATATTCGGAGAAATATGATAGCTCGTTCAAAATTTAGGCACACAACATGAAATGCAAAATCATCAATATGATCCAAAACCAGAAACTTTTCTCCCTTGAAAGAGGTTATCAACCTTGAGCAAAATTTCCATTTCGTTCGTCGCACCAAGAGCAACCATCATTTCAACCTAACCCCATACTTCCTACATATTACTCAAATATTGAAGGAATAATCAAAAATGACACTTTCACACATACCTGAATTTCTTTAGGAAATGTAGCTGAGAACATCAAGGTCTGACGATCCCCAGTGGCAGGCATAGTGTCTTTCTGCACAATGCGGCGAATTTGGGGCTCAAAACCCATGTCCAACATACGATCAGCTTCATCAAGGACTAAAAACCTAAAAAAAGAGGATGAGATGAATAGAATACGTTAATTTAATAAACTCATCACATTGGCAACTGCAAAAACAAGAGTTGGCATCTGGATCAAAAGCGATATTTTCGAAATTTCTCTGGCAACACAGAAACCCAAACATCTACTATATATGTGTTTAAAAGATACATCTATCAAATAACAATAGAGGAGTATTAATTGTTTGCAAAATTTGTAATGGGTAGGAATTTCTTAAGTCAAAAATTTAGCAATGTGTGTGATAGTGAGGAAAGAACATAACTTCAATTTAGGAACAAAGACTATTTTTCACTGACTTACAAATTTCCATGACTTTATAGGACTTTCCAGATATAATATAATTCCCTACTTAATAGATTTCCGAGAAAAAGTTGCCAACTTTCTCTTACGGCTGGTTTTATTATGTCTAGTTAACGTAAACTGTAACATGATTGGGTAGAAACCTTAACTCAAAAGTATTTTAAAGTGAAAGCAGTGAAAAGTAGTTCAGGACAACGGTTAGTTTAACAGGTGACTTCAAGTGGAAGATATCTTTAACTCTGATTTTTATGCTCTGAATAACCTTAACCAGACATAAAACCGGCCCTTTGTTACCAAGTTAGTTCACATATTAATCAGGAGTACTGCTGCAGTTTAATCAATTACTTAACTTCCTTACTTATTAATTCTTTTAACCATCAATGTAACACGGTTAAATGTGAAACATTCTTTAGGTTATAAGATACGGTCTCAGGCGTTATTTTGTGGAATTGCTTCATAATTGAATGAAATAAAATAACTTTGTTTCCACACTAAAGTGTGGAATAAAATATACAGTAAAACCTCTCTTAAACGAAACTCAAGGGACCGAAATTTTGCCGTTTCGTTGATCGGGAGTTCGTTCCCCGGAGGTGATGCGCACGTTGCATCATTCTAGGGGCTCGGAAATTGAAGCAAGTCTGCATGCGTTATCTTCATTCTACCTTCGCATACTTCAAAACAGTGCTTATTTCTTCAGCTGCAATGCAAATCGCGGGCAATAGACCACATTTAGGAAGCCTCAGTTCGTATTATTCAATCACTTCGCGTGCTTTTTCATCGGTTTTCAAAAATGTATGCAACGTAGCGGTGAGCGCGAGGCCATCCCTTTATTCTCAATATTTGAAATAGAGTACATGTATTCGCGAAGTTTACACTGAAAAATTAAGAATTCGATAGATTTGACCATTACTAATATAAAGTTAAAGTAACAGCGCCAATTATAGCTTCATCATGAAATTAAGATCGCTCTACCATAACGGCGCGAGTGCGACTTTCGTCGACCCATTAAAGCTCAGTGGGTGGCAGCATTTCTTTATAGTAGTCGAATCCAGAATACTCCATAGCAATATTTGCGGTCGCGGGCTTCGTAAATAATTCATTGTACTAGCATCATTTCCATCGCATTCCGGATAGACAACTGCCGATAAGAAAACATCTTGAAAGGCCCTATGCAGGAGTTCTCGAAGTAAAATACGTCACGATTTTGAAAAATGAGTTTTCGAGAAATTATATTCTGCAACCCTCAGTTCGCTGGCTTCGCGGATTACGAAATTTGAGTCTATTCTAGTGAACTCATCAAACGACCCTTCAATATTCATGACTTTTGAGAGACCCTGCCAGGATTCACAGCTTTCGTCATCACTCTCCATCGCGTGGTCGCAGTTGACTGCAAACCGGATTGACAACTCCCGATAAGAAAACAGCTTGGAAGGCCTCATGCAGGAGTTCTTGAAGTAAAATAAGTCACGATAATGATGCTGTTGACTGCAAACCCGGTTTTTGCAAAATAACTAAATATGGTGGCAGGTGCGACACGCTTCCAAGCTTTGCAAAGCCCTTGCATTACCTGCAAAATGGTCCTCTTCAATTTTGCCGATCCCTTACATCCATTCGACAAACCAAAAACTCCACTAAAATCCGACGGTAATGCCGCTTTGCCGCAGAAATGACCCCTCGGTCGAGAGGTCGCAACTTAGCTATTGCAGTTGGGGGGAAGAAAATAACACGCACATTTTTTATTGTTAGTCCTATGTTTGGGCCCGTGCAGCGATCGAGGAAGAAATCTACTTTCCCCATGAGTGCATCAACTCCCGCCAACCACCGCTGAATTAATCCCGCTGTCATTCGTGGATTTTTGCTGCTACCACAGGGGTGAGGCATCACCATTGGCCCAGTCTAAACATGACATATTTAGACTGTGTCGTCTTCTTCATGCAACAATTGACGGCCGTCGCAAACCTTTTTCTCAGGAGAAAATCAACACCGCTTCACATCACGTTAGGACATCGCTACAATCGCAGACAGACAGAGACTGACCTTTAGTATAAATCACTCAATTCAAGTAACGTCTAGATCAATGGGAAATGTTGGCTTTCGTGTCTTAAGTGCGAATATTTTTTATCCAAGATTGCGGCAAATGCAAAAGTTTCTCCTATTTTTTAGATGATGTTGAAATAAACAATGTGAATGAAACAAGAGTAACTACTGAGTCATATATTAAAGATAATTAAGAGATGCAAATTTTGGCTTTCATCTTCTAGCGCGCACATTGTATCTTCCGTAATTTAGTTAAATTTTAAAGAAGTTATCCAAGATGGCGGCGAGTGAAAAAAAATGCTTCTCGGAATTTACGCTTTGTAATTCTGTAAAGTATCTTAAGGCCTGGTTACACGGTACATTAGAATGTACAAGAATCTGTACATTTTTCTGAATGGTTTTCTGAACAGATTCTTGTACATTCTCATGGACAAGATCCACGAGTAGGTGGTTACACGGTACATTTTTTCGGACATTTTTTCGTACATTTTTAAATGCGCAACAAATTATTTCAACTTCAAATATAAACCAATGGGGAACATGCAAACTTTTTTAAAAGTACTAGAATAATAAGATCCTTACGTCAAAGGTACTTGCCGAAAATTTCGCGGATGAATAATTTTTTTATAGCTGAGATATGAGTCTTTAAAAATAATCTTCATCGACTGTTTGAAAACACGTGACTGAGCGTACGCGCGTTACATCACGGCCTGGAATCCACTGATGACAGACTGAGGAAGTGGATAGAAAAACGGTCTATGTAGGGACTCAAACGCAAATTTGGCGAATATGATTGCTGCTTTAACGTCAAACTTCGGATTGTGAATATATTGGGTTGCCAAGGCGTTGTTGAAATAAATAAAGGCGATTGTTTGGGGGGCTTTGGAAAGATTAAATTAAAATAAGTTGATTGCAGATTGTGATCTAAGTTACACACCTACATAATTTGTTTAATGCAGTAAGTATATTGCAGCATGGACCTTCAATAGAAAAACGTGTGAAAACCATATAAATCGTGTATCCCATAAAACCATATAAAGTGCCCCGACGTCTAGTACCTCTATTTACTCGCCGGAGAAGTTTTTTGCTTGTGTTCGAAGGGACAAAAATAAGAGGAATAAGTGGTTGATGATACAACAGAATGGAGTCAAATGCATTAGCTATATTGTCAACAGGATATCCTCAACGTAAGTACACTCTTAAATCAGGGTTACCGCAAGATTTAATCAAGTTACTTATTTCACTTTGTAAACAACTCTATAAATGTACCTATCATTCTACCTATTGTAGGATCAAATTATAAGGAAAGTGGCTGTTTACGAGAATAAATACTGATTACGATTAAACCACGGTGAAGAATAAGGAATGTAATGGGCGGCCGGCCTCTCGTCACAAGGAACCCCTAACAAGGAATATTCACGAAGTGTCTTTCGCCGATATTGTTAAAATTTTGTTGGATAGTAGTGTTCCATAATAAAAGCACATTTTCAAAATTTCTCGTGCCCTTAAGCCTTGTGATATAATAAACAGGACATAATAAAGGCAGTTGAATTTTAGACTTGAAAGAGAGTGTGTCGTGATTTCTCTCCATCCTTCTCCTGTAAATCGGCGCACGCTACAGGAATATACTAGAAATATGAGACTTTTGGCAAGGTAAATTCAATATTTATTACTGCGATGCCCATAACGTTCGCTGCATGTCAACGCAACACCTAAAATTTCGACTCGTTTTGCAGTCGGTCTCGATTCAAAAACAGGAACTTGAGTAAATACAGCGTAAATAGTAGGTACTTGAATCTTATTTCTTTGCCTATCACATCCTTTTTTATGACCTTTTAACGATCATTTGGATCTCAATCTTGGACAATTCTCGCGGTTCATACATTCAGCGCCTTTCCATCTGATCATTCCTTTTACCCATCCCCTATTCTTGTGTTCCATTCTTTCGCTACCGATATCCAATGAGTGAGATATCCAAGTCAAGCAAGATCATATCAAATCGAAATAACTATCGGGGCCGTACGTAAACAAAGAAGTCGCCTATACAAGCCAGATGAAATGAATGTGTCGTTTTCGTAGTCTGCCACCAGGTGACTCTGAGTTCAAATTGTATGATTGTCTGAACGAAATTAGAGCAGGCGTTCAGAAATTCATACATTCTTACATTTTGCGTGGTTACACGGTGCATTTTCGCGTTCATTCTGAGATTCAGACATTCTCACATTTTCTTGTACATTCTCATGTACCGTGTAACCAGGCCTTTAAACAACCGTCAAAAGAAAGCGATCGAAGTACATAGCTCTAGATATCATATCTTTGAGCGTGTAAATATTGGGACATTGAGTTATTTACGAAAGTCAGCATTAACATTTTTCGCAATTCGCCGCGAGCCGCGATTTGGGGTCGGCGGAAACACACGACGGAAGGCTATGCTTACGGTTAATAATGACGATTCTGATTGGCTTATTCAGTGGAAGTCTCTGATTTGCCCTCCAACGCTACGAATATTAAATTATTCATATGAAAATAAAAATTTAACCGGAAAAATTGGTTATTAGGAGGTGAATTTCACTCGATCGCGCCGAAATTTCATTTCGTTGATCGGGAGTTTTCGTAAAAGAGGAGTTCGTTCATCGGGGTTTTTCACTAATGTGTTTACATAGGCAATTGGCCGGACCAATAGCATTTGTTCGTTGAACGGAGTTCTTCGTTTAGCGGGAGTTCATTAAGGTGAGGTTTTACTGTAGTTATTTTATTTCATTCAATTCTTTAGGTTCGATGAGAGAATGACATGTGAGTGGGTGAGAAGCCAAGGGGCACAAGTGCTTTCTTTTTTATACACAGAGATAGGTACAAAAATTAGGTAAAGAAAACAAACTCAATCAAACATGGTAGAGATCAATTAAATGTTTAGTAGTGCATTTGATTTTCCACTCGATGTCAGCAAAGAACAGAGACTCACTTGTATCATTTGTCAACCAAGTTTTTGTGTATTTCCTTTAACAATTATTTTTACATACCTCTGTTGAGAAAAAAAACACTTGTACCCCTTGGCTTCACAACCCCTCATGTAAGATTGGACAAAGAAGTAATGCTAATTTTCTCGAAATTAAAAAGTGACAGGTTACAGTTACCTCAACCATAAGCAAATCGGCAAGTTTAGAAAAGAAACTTTACAATACTCCTTGCCTCCCTCTCACTCACAAATTTCATGAGGTTATTCGAGCCTCACTTATCAAGGTTTGTAACATGAGTCTGATACGCAATCCACTGAGTGATTTGCAGTAACTCAGAACTCATGTCAATTAATTTTCTCTTTTTTGCTGACCTTCAAAAAAATTTGACTTTTAAGAAGGTGGATGTAAAGAGGAACTTATCATAATAGGACATTTTTCAGTCAAAATAAAAATTCTTGAAGTGATAACTCAAAAGCCTCATTCACACGACTACTCCTGCCCCTCTACAGTATAATTCAGAGACTTGATCAGTTTTGGCTTTCCCTAAAATGTTTAATGTTAGGTTTCATCTCTTGATGGACAGGAATGGCACTCCCACCACTCTCTGCAATCTTAGGGCTCTGCTTGGCAAAACGAAATTTTCTGTGATAGAAGAGGAACGCTTGGAGACAGCGAAAGCAAAAGTTAAACTTGAAAATGATCACAACAATAATTTATAAGCAGTCACTTGAGCAATAATTGGAGCCATCAAATAATCCAAGGAACAGAATAACTGATCAGATGATTCAGGCTTAAAGTATTTACAAAAGTCAAATTCAAGAAATACTAACTTCCCCAAAAATCAAGGATTAGAAGTTGTAAAACATGCAAGGCAAGCAAAATCACTTCCAATAATTATTAACAGCAGAATTCTGACTTCGGTTGACTAAGGTTTTCCAGAGAAGACAAAATTTTAATCACAAGATGCTGAAAAATATTGAGGACATGCCAATTTTTAGGTTTAAAGAGTATGTACAGAAGACACTCGTTAATAAGAACAACTGTATTACGAAGTTCTCATTATTATCAAGTAAATCTATGGTCCCGACGAAAAGGCCTATCAAATCTACAGTATAAGAAACGTTTTTACGAAATTTTCATTATTGGGAAATTACAAATCTCAGTTCTGGTCCCGCGGGTTACTTAGTGGACTTGATTGCAAAGTTCTCTGGATAAGCAACGGTGTTTGTACAATAACTAATGGCATTTTATAACACACCAACAGCATTTTTATACACTATGCCACATAATAATCATTACGCTACGTTCAAGTTCTCCTCGTGCTTAGTGCCCAAGAGCATCACTTATAGTTCTTTCTTCAGCAGTAGATACTTCAGTATCAACGCAACATCATATAATAAGCTTCATTCCTGTGGTATCACGGTGACCCACTCATTACCTCTCTTAAATAGGTACATTTAGTCCCCTTCCTATGCCCATTCGATTTAATAACTTTCAGAACACAAACATTCCAAAATATTCAAGCATGCCCGTAATTACAAATTTCATGTCTTTCGAGATGACCGATGCAATGCGGTGTGGCGTATAGGAACTCGCACTTTGGGCAAAATCTGCATGAAGTATCATTGAATTCAGTGTGAAGCCAGGAACTGTTCAGCCCATTCTTCCTTTCCACAGCGATTTTTTTCGGTTCTGGCTGTGTCGCACAGCCAGCTAGATCAGTTCGTCACAACCGTGAGTTAATGCACCATCGTGATGCAGTGCTATATTCTGCAGGATAACCGTACTCCTTGATGCCTTGAATAGGTTTATCAACTTTCGAGCAAGGTCTAAAGGAGTGCACGTTCATATATTCAGTATTAACTATATTCGGGATGATATCAACTCTTGATTGCACCATGCCGCATTCTTCTACCGAGAAAATGAAACGAATGTTGTTGTTGGTGTCTTGTTTTTGTATATTTGCACATAATTGCAAATATTATACATTTTACTCTGAAGCTATTTTGCAGTGCATCGTACGGGAGATTGAAGAGACAACTTTGACCAGCTATGTTTTTTTCGACGATTCCTAAAAGAAACATTCATACAAACTTCGTCATTGCAAACCTCCAGTTTTTCAGTCCTGTGAACTTTGTAATAAAGAGTGTCTACTGTGATGGTTAGAGCAACCCTCTATGAATTAAAAATTTAATTTGAAGTTATTGAAAGGTGTCACATACAACAAAATAATTCATCAATTTAATGTGCTCCTCACAAAGGTCGGAAAACAATTTTCAGAGAACGGCTAAAAAGTGGGAAATAAAATTAACTATGATGAGTAAATTTGGACTGACATTTTAATGGAATTATAATGTTAATTGCTAATAATAATCCCATATGGCCTAGAATACATAAACTCTAAATTCAGACAAAGCAGAATGACTCTATTTATAATCAGATTAAACAAAAATTTACGTACTTGCACTGGTCAAGTCCAATTTTTCCTCGGTCAATCATATCAACCAGTCTTCCTGGAGTAGCCACAAGCAAATGGCAACCACGCTCTAGCTCACGAGCCTGTTCCATCACATTGGCACCGCCGTATCTATTTGAAAAAAAAAACATGAATATTTTATTTTTTCAAACAATCGTTAACAACACTACTTGCCTAGCAAAACACAAGTTAAAAACGTCTTACAAAAGAAGTTTCATACGACAAGCAACAAATACTATACTCCCACCTAGACATGTTCAAGTTTAAAAAGTTATTTTAGAGGTGCAAAATTTGGCATTCATGACATTAGTATGGAATTTTACCAATTAATATAATTGGCTGAATACAGTAAAATTACCCAACTCAATATCCCTAGCGAAAAATATTTTCTATAAAAAAAAAAAACAGGAAATGTCCTTACACAACACAAGGCCTCAGCCTGGAACGATATGCAAATTTGCGTGCCTCTTCCCAGATCTGAGTAGCAAGCTCACGAGTTGGGGCCAATATTAAAGCATGAGGATACTGCTTCCTTCTTGGGTAGGACTGTAAATATAAAGAAACAAATAATCAAATAGGACATGATGTAAATTATAAGGGGAAAAAATTGAGCTCAATGTATTTCTATTCATGGTAAATTAATTTAAAATTCTTGGGAGAAGTCATTCTTGAGTCATTAGTCTTTTATGGTAAGGCAATACTCCTCCACAGCTTACACAATTATTTTGAAATTTTCAGGGCATGGAGTTGACCTTTGTCAAAATTTGTGTTCCACAGATGTAAAAATATTTGATTAGGAGAAAATAAAGAGTTGAAATTAAAATTTAGGATAGAGCTAATATTTGACCATAGTCCACTCTATACAACGAGAGATTTTCAAGTTAACAGCAAAAATACCATGCAATTCATCCATCACAACAAAAGACTTGTTGACCTTGAGGTGTGTGTCCCCTTAAGGATATTTCGAACGAGGTATTTTAGAAAAAATTCCTAAGTACAATAGTCCTGATGCAAATAAGTAAAAATAAACAAAAGTAAATACAGTGGAAGCTTATTGCATCCATGCTATAATAAAATAGGATTGTAAGCTGACAAAATAGCCCATTATACTTTTCGTAAAATGAAGGATCTGTAATGAACGGCAAAGGGAGCCGGACATAGACGCTCAGAAATACAATGCCAATACTCACCCTGGCATTTGGTGATGGTCCATTTTCATACATCTGGTTCAGAATTGGCACAAGGAAGGCCGCAGTTTTTCCACTGCCAGTTTGAGCACAAGCCATAAGATCACGGCGGCCCATTATAATAGGTATTGCATATTTCTGAAAAGGAAATCATAAGCAGCTAAATCATAGAAGTCTGTGAACTGAGGAAGTAAAATTCAATATAAAAAAATCAGCATAACCTACCTGTACAGGAGTGGGCTTATCATATCTAGCCAACACAATGTTGTTTTGAATTATCTCCGTCATCTTAATATCCTCAAACTGAAAGATAATAAAAAAACAAATGCAACAATGAATAATAAAAAATACCTTACTGTGAAGAAAGGGGAAAATCTGCCTAAGGCAACCAGTTTAGTAAACCTGGGTGAAAGCACAATTGGCATGAAAAATCAAACAAACGCCTAATGCTTAAAAAAAACAACAACAACATGCACCACTTGAATTTTCAATCTGGTGCTTTCCCAACTAACTGTGATTACGTTTGGGTTTCCTGCCAAGTGGGAGAATTCTCACTCTCCACTGAATGGTCACAATTCTCTCACCCAACTGGAAACCAGAGGGAATTTAATCCACTAAAATTGCTGTTTCCAATTTTCTGAAATACATTATTTACAGCAATAAAACTATGGATGTCAGGTTTTGTCAAATATTACATCAAAATTGAATATAATTGTTTGATTTCAGAGCATAGACTTCGGAAAACATTCTCCCATTTTCCCTACATGCCAATTTTTCTCATTTTCCCGATAGTTGTCAAACTTAATCCTGGCTAAAGCCAATGAGATGTAGTGGAAAACTGTGTATCGCTTACACTGGTGATATGTGGGGGCACATCCTCTCCTGTTGCCTCCACAGGGATGTCTTCATACTTGTTGAAGTTGATCCCCGTGTTTCCAGTGCCAAAGAGTTCCACCTCCAGGCGCTCGTCCCTAGCAGTCGGCGTGAGCCAATCATTGTATCCACCTCCTCCAGATCCACCACCCTCCTTCCAGCGGGTGCTCCTAGGCGGTGGTTCAGTCCAACGATCATTGCGGGGCAATGGGGAATTATCAGCCCAGCGCCCTCCTCCCCCGCCTCCGTTGCCACCTCGTGGCATTGGGTCATTCCAGCGACCACCGCTTGAGCGGCCTCCGCCGTTTCCACCGCCATTGCCACCACTCCAGCCATCCCTACAAAAAGTAAAGAAGAGCAACTATTGGCAAAAATTTCAAGATATAATTTGCTGAAGACACACAATTTGCGAACGGTACACACTGAATTTCCACTTTTTATTCTACAAGACTAAATTATTAAAATAATGACTTACTGTTTGCCATGGTTATTGGCCTAGGCATTTTTTTATTTATACGATTTGAATGCGTGTTCACACCTTTTTGTTACGATTAATTACTGCCTTTTCATGCAGAAGAAAAATGGATAAACATGGATCTAAAATTAAAATAATCAGATGAAACGAAATGTACTGAAAATTTAAACAAATGCATCAATTTCAGAATTCTTTTTTTGGCAAATTTGTTGTGCTGCATTGGAACATGGGCAAAACCCACTTGAAACACGCGCCCCCGGTGAAGAACGCGTCACCACGTGACCCTCCCCACTCCACCGGAACGCTCCCCTCATCTCCTCACCTTCCCCACTCCAGCCCGCTGCCTTCCCCTCACACCACGCGATTCCCCCACTCCCGCGTCTAAACGCACACCTGGTCTCACACCTGCCCTCACACCCCGACCGCACACCTGCACAGCGAACGCGTCACCTCGTGACCAAGCGGAGCACCCTCATTGGACGGAGGGAGGCCAGGGTTGGATATAAAAGACGCTGCCCGGACCATGGAAGTCAGTCGGGGTTGAGGAGGCCGAAGCTAGGACTAAGAGCGAGCATATCCTCATAGTTCCTACCACAGGCCCTCAATCGGCCGGATGCCCCGTAAACTGCGGGTGGACCGGCGCCGCACTCTGCCGGATGCCCCGTAAACTGCGGGTGGACCGGCGCCGCACTCGCACCCTCCGCGAGGAGCGCGCACGCTGTCCCAGAGGGTCCTCTCCCCGGACACCGCCGCCCGCCTGAGGTCATCACCCGCGGAAGCAGACGGAGGACGAGGCCCATGACCCCGCCGTAGCGCCTGGACCCGCCGCCAACGCCGGAACGCCAGAGCTGTCGCGGATCCACGGAGATTCCCAGAGAGGCAGTTCCGGACAGAGCCGGACCCAGCCACGCGGAAGCAGCAGCCGCGGACCTCGCTCGTCCTTACAGACCCCCCCTGTAACCTTCTGATACTAATAAACGCACCTCCGGGTGTTTTAAAATTCCTATCCCGGCCTTTCCTTTACTAAACGCCATGATCACCCGATCCCAGGTCTCCCTCGCAACCGAGAGTGTCGCTGGAGCCGCGACAATTGGCGCCCAACTTACGGGGACATCGACCGGCAGCATGGATAGCAGCCGGGACCCACAGGATCCCCCGACTGACAACGCCTGGCAAATCAACGCCTCCACCATGGATGTACAACCCATCGATGGAGCGCCCGTTACACCTACCATAGCTCTTCCGAGAGAGCTTCAGCAAAACTCGGTGGCGCCCAACCCATCTCGCACCCGCACAAGGGATCAATGCGAGGCTTCATCATGCACCAGAGTAGGGGAGCACCTGATTTCCTGTGCCAGCTGCCAACGATGGTTTCATCACCTCTGCCTTGGCTGGAGGGACGAAGCGAGGGACATTGAAGGGCTGCAGTTCATATGCGGAAGATGCAGTCAACGCCAACCGCAGAACAGCACTCCTCGGGCTGTGCCGGAGCCAGCCTACCGTCCCCCGTGGCCGGAGTTCTCCGGAGGAGAAGCAGAAGATCCGGAGACGTTCCTGCGAGGCATGGAGACAAGGTTCCACGAGGACCAGATACCCACATCATGGTGGGTCTTTAGAGCGGAGCAACAACTCCAAGAGGATGCAAGAAGGTGGTGGACACCGTACCGGGAATTCGCTTTCACATGGTACGAATTCAAGCAAAGGCTGAAGGGAAGGTTTGACTCAGCAGCACGGAGGGCCCAGATACAGGCAAAACTATTTGGAAGCATGCAGACACCGAAGGAGAGCGCTGAGATTTTTATCCTTCGGAAGATCCAGCTGTTTCGGAGGCTGTTCCCAGATGGAGATAAGGAAACTTTCTTACCCACGCTGACGGAACAACTCCTCCCAAGGATCAAGCAGATGTTCCGAGCCTGCCCACCGCAGAGCACTGAAGAGCTCATACGGCTAGCCAGCGCCATTGAAGCCGACCAGGCCGAAGATGTCACCTACACACAACCTTCGAGACCACCAAAATGCAAGCACTGTCCAGGATACCACCTGCACCGAGACTGTCCCAGCAAACCAGGCGGAAATGCAGAAAATCTCTTCCGGCCCACCCACCCGTCTATAGGGGCCACACAACCTGATGGAGCAGCTATTAACACCCCCAGAATCCAGGTGGAGCTTGGCGGCGAAGTACTCCACGCCCTCATCGATTCAGGAGCCGGAGTGAACCTAATAGCTGAACGTTGCCTGCCAGTGGCCTTCCAGAAATTAGTCAAAGGTGAACACACCACACTACGAACGGTAAAGGGAGATACGTTCCTAACAACGGGGAACCTGCAGACCATAGTCACCGTCCAAAAATTGCATCTACCAGTAACGTTGCACATCACACGGGACATGGAGGAGGATCTCATCCTGGGACACCCCTGGCTTCAAAGCGCTAACGCCGTCATAGACTACTCACATCGGACAATCTCCTTCGGCAATACGGGCCGAGTCACTGCAGCCTGGACATCAAAAGACGCTCTGACTCTGGATATGGACAGGATGGTCCCACCATCTATCCGTGTCGTGACACAGCACGCGGATTTATACGAAAGAGTCCAGCAAGCGCAACAAGAAGATCCAGAGGTCGCAGTCATCAGGGAGAAGCTACTGAATGCCCAGCAGACACCCTCAAGGACAAGAACACAGAAACGATTCCTTAAGAAGTACAAGGACGATATCGATCATCTGTGGTCCCGGCCCGGCCAAAAAGGACCTTGGAGGCTATGGGTCCCGCTAGCTTTACGAAAAGAATTTCTCCAACGCTACCACGATACGCCATTGGAAGGACACCCTGGAATCAAGGCGACCTACACGGCCCTAACTCAAGGGTATCATTGGCGAGCAGCACTCTCCGACGTCCGCAAACACGTACAGAGCTGCATGAATTGGGCCTGCAAGAAAGGAGGACAGCGAGCGAAGAGTAGCTCACTCCACGTCCACAACCCACAGAGCCCACCACATCCACACAGGAAGAAACCTTCCCCCGGCAGCGATGCCAAGTGCACAGTGCCAACCAAGGATATTCTATGGACCGACACTATACGGCCACAATGCCCCCACAGTGTTTCTTCTCGCGGGTTTTGCGCCATCAGGGGAGGGGTGGATTGTTGTGCTGCATTGGAACATGGGCAAAACCCACTTGAAACACGCGCCCCCGGTGAAGAACGCGTCACCACGTGACCCTCCCCACTCCACCGGAACGCTCCCCTCATCTCCTCACCTTCCCCACTCCAGCCCGCTGCCTTCCCCTCACACCACGCGATTCCCCCACTCCCGCGTCTAAACGCACACCTGGTCTCACACCTGCCCTCACACCCCGACCGCACACCTGCACAGCGAACGCGTCACCTCGTGACCAAGCGGAGCACCCTCATTGGACGGAGGGAGGCCAGGGTTGGATATAAAAGACGCTGCCCGGACCATGGAAGTCAGTCGGGGTTGAGGAGGCCGAAGCTAGGACTAAGAGCGAGCATATCCTCATAGTTCCTACCACAGGCCCTCAATCGGCCGGATGCCCCGTAAACTGCGGGTGGACCGGCGCCGCACTCTGCCGGATGCCCCGTAAACTGCGGGTGGACCGGCGCCGCACTCGCACCCTCCGCGAGGAGCGCGCACGCTGTCCCAGAGGGTCCTCTCCCCGGACACCGCCGCCCGCCTGAGGTCATCACCCGCGGAAGCAGACGGAGGACGAGGCCCATGACCCCGCCGTAGCGCCTGGACCCGCCGCCAACGCCGGAACGCCAGAGCTGTCGCGGATCCACGGAGATTCCCAGAGAGGCAGTTCCGGACAGAGCCGGACCCAGCCACGCGGAAGCAGCAGCCGCGGACCTCGCTCGTCCTTACAGACCCCCCCTGTAACCTTCTGATACTAATAAACGCACCTCCGGGTGTTTTAAAATTCCTATCCCGGCCTTTCCTTTACTAAACGCCATGATCACCCGATCCCAGGTCTCCCTCGCAACCGAGAGTGTCGCTGGAGCCGCGACAAATTGGTACTAATTTTCAACCATGGAAAATCAATGCCTTTCATGTGGGCGTCAAAAGTTAGCATCATAAGGTAAGAACGACGTCAAAAATCATTTCTCATTCGTTTAAAAAAAACGCATAAGTCAACATTTTGACACAATTTTTATGTAATTTGACATGGTAATTAACCCGTTTGCACTGGACATCTGGTGGAGCCGACGGGCATTTTCATACAGGAAGACCTGACGTCAGGTATAGCTATCTCAGATTTTCCAACGTAAATGACCTTACGTCGGCTCTGGCCAACCGAGGGAAGGGAAGTGACCGCTGAGGTAGCAATTGTCTGATGCATTCAGGCCTGGCCTGAGACCCTGCTTAGCGAGTCCTTGGGACCACTCCTCGGCAACGAAGCCCGACCCTCCACTCATTTACCATCATCCTCACCACAGGAAACCATTGCGAAGTGGGCATACTGTCAATAATTTTTTCAATGATATATTTTGCTGCATACTACAATTATTCTATATTTTGAAATGAATTCTTCCTTTTTTCCCTTGCGTAATCAATTTTTAAACAAACTTTTAGCATTAAAATTAATGCACTTGCAAACTTTTTGCCTTTAATTTACTAACTTAGTTGTTATTAAGGCTACAATCCCGTTTAAAATTTCACAATGCTTAAAAAACTGTTGGTTATTCTTTTAGAAGAGTAAATTATTGAAAATCAAATACAATGTTTGGTAGAAAGAACACTGGTAATGCAGTAAGTTGACCGTGGATTCCTGCAATGGTTGGGTTAGAGGGTGTAGTCCAGTGGCCGCTGGAATAAGGGACGGGCACCGTTGAGCTGGATCACAAATCTGAGGGACGAAAATACCAGCGTAACTCCACCCCGAAAGGAGCTCCATACAGAGGGGTTTAAAATATTCTCATGCTACTTGTAACACGGAAAATATTTCCCAATTGTACGCACCGGCAGGAAAGGGTTAACAATGAGGACATATTTAAAAAATAAAAATTAGAAATTATTAAACAATTAATACCTAAAAAAAAAGGCCACCATTTATTTTCTTCAAATTTTTGCGTAAGCCAGCTTGAAGCATCATTCCATCAATCATAAAAATTAAAAAAGATAGCATTTTGATATTTTTTTATCCAACCACAAAGTTGAAAAGGGGGTGGGGTGAAATCCTTGCATGGCAAACAAGAGGTCGCGGGTTCGAGTCCCGCCTGGGTAGTTTCCCCTATCCAAGGCATGGTTGTTTATGCATGTGTAATTGTTAAACACCCTGATGTAAAATGGCCAATACGAGCTGTACTCGGTGGTTCGGGAATAAAATTTTAAAAGATTAAATAACTTTCCGTTGGTTAGTTTCTGAGCATAAATAAAGCTATCTCAACTCATCATATGGGTACTTCTTTCACATATATGGCTTTACGAGAAAACTGCTATTGTCACCTAACACCCCTCAGCCTGATTTGAGTCAAACAGGCCCCCCTATTTATCTGTATCCATGGCTATATCTCCAGTACTTTAGGCTGTGCATTGATGAGTGAATGAATCATTCAGCCAGTAGGGGGCAACTTGCTTCACATAATAACCAGTCATAATAACTTGTTGAATGCTAAAAATATTAGGCGATAAGGAAAATTCCAGGTTGGATCAAAAATTTATTAATAATTAATTCTTGCATAATTCAAGGGACTAAAAATTCACCCTTAATTCCCAATTCTCCTGGACACCCTGTTGGGGGAAAGACATCACCAAATATTACAAAAGACCCACCTTCGGTATCCATCACGGTCTCCACCCCATCTATCCACCCCATTGATTGGAGGGGGTGGGGAACGCTGATCATACGCCGGTGCCTGCGATTCTCCCACATTGGGCCATTCACCAGCTGGGTCAGCATAGGCCTTCTTTTGCGGGTAGTTGTTACCATAATCTCCTCCACGTCCTTGGTTTCCTTAACAATGAAAGGGCTTGCAGTGTTAAAAATTGACCAAAACCAGATGTAAAAAAATTTGTACTTTTAATTTGTACCTCTTTTGACACACAGGACCCAGTGCCTATCATGTATATGAGCAAGCAAATTATAAGCAGAGGGGTAAAAAAATATTTTCTACATGTAACTTAACCAAAACCCATGGTGTTATGGTCAATTACCATGAATAAATTTATTCAGGCAATGTAGTGTTTGAAGCCGAGGACTGGAAAGCCATAAGCCTGAGGTTTATTTCCTGGCCCATGAATTTTTCACCATGGCAATTGATGTAAATTTCACTGCGATTCATACCCCAGGTTTGAAATTATGTACATACATACATACAAATTTATAACACTACTTCAGGATTTTGTGCAATATTTGGACCAAATGTTTTGATTTCAAAAGGGCTACATTATAGGATGGCTTCAGTGCTTCTAGAGCCCATCAAGTATTGCTCTTTCGTCATGAAATACAAACAACTTCATCAGAATAATCCATATAGGCCTCAGCATGGAGCAAAGGAATTTTCTTCTGTAACTTATTGCCTTCAATAAGTTACAGAAGAAATTAGCTATAATCAATAGTACGGAAAATAGATATGGAAAAATCAATAATATAATGATATCTTATATGATGTTGGAAGTTCTTAATGTTGTCTGTAACGACAAAACATGTAGTGTCATAATAAAACTCAGTGGAAATATTTCAATGTCTTATTATACAAACATAATAATAGTATGAAAAAAGCATCTAAAAAATTATAGAACCTAAATTCTCCTGAACCAATGAGTGAATTGTATTTCAAATTAATTTAACCCCAAAGGTAAATCTATTTCAGTCTCATGCACTGAGCCAGCCAAAAGTGCAGTGGTTACATTCAATTGTCTGCCATGAAAAAATTCCAAAGATGAGATTCCCTGTCTTCCACTGACACATTTAAATCTTTAAACTTCTGCCATAATTCCTGATCTTTAAGAACACAAACTACGATAGGCTCCTTCATCTATTATGTTTCATAGTCGATTGTGATAGAGAACAAAAAATAAACAGAACCATACATTTTCCATGTTATACATGCCAGCTACTTTGAGCTATTTATGGCAAAAAAAATGCCATTAACGCTTAAAAAAGGTAAGTTGATGATATCAATTACTCAACCTAAGCGTGTAGCAGCTGCTACTCTGCTACTAGGCCTTGTGTTGTTTGTAGTTCCTAACCTCAAATGTTCTCCCTGAAGCAGTAAATGTACCATAATGTCATACATACTCAGACATAATGACATCAACAAGTCAAGAGAAGCAGGCAGTAATCTCTACCTTTCTTCTAATCTTTTATTTTGAAAAGGTTGAAAGGTAGAATAAGGAATTTTCTGTTGTCTATAGTGACAGGATCATAGAATAATTTAGTAATAAAGTATCTGTATGGAACACTTAGCGTGAGAATACAGTACCCATCCATCAATGGTGATATTCTTAGAAAAAAAATAGCAGGGAATCTGGTGAAATATTCACAAAAATTAGCATGGGGTTTGGTGGAATTTGAATGAATGGTAAAACTAGCACATGAAACTTTGGCATGGGCAGTACTAACTTTTTACATGCACTTTGCAGCTATGTATGTTAATTCTAACTGTGAATCGTGATACCTTGCAATGAAAAATAACGAG
The DNA here is from genome assembly GCF_921293095.1 of Ischnura elegans. Classification (NCBI taxonomy): domain Eukaryota; kingdom Metazoa; phylum Arthropoda; class Insecta; order Odonata; family Coenagrionidae; genus Ischnura; species Ischnura elegans. Next base: position 98,734,757 of record NC_060251.1, on the reverse strand, counting down.
GATATAATAACAGAATTGATAAGTGAACTCTAGATAAGAAAAGATACGGCTAAGAAACAACTCAACTTCATTTCAATACCTTATGCCCTGCAGTTTGCTGTTGTAGTTCACCAGAAGGATAACAGACGGCGTCCAGCCTACGCATATTTTATTAGTACAACAGTGTTTGAGAAAATCTTTCTGGCAAAATTAGAGGGCACAGGCAGTAGGGTAGCCAGGAATTTTGTGGGGGGGAAGGGAGGCTGTCCAAAACCAAGGGGGAATATTTTTGAAAAACAGGGTACTATGTAAAGGATTTTTAACTAATTTTAACGTTTTGCATACTCGAAAAAACTTCAGAGAAAAGAAGCCTTTTTGTAAATTCATGAATTTTCATATTTCGGGGAGGGGAGGGATAAGTGGGGTGGGAGGTCTGGATGCCATAGCATTTGACTTCAGACTATGAGAGTCTTGGGTTTAAATCCTGTGCTTAAGTCCATGGTTGCCCCTATGCAAAAATTTCTTGAAGTGTGAGGCTGCCCAGGGAAAAGAATAACCTCTCCTACCTTTACTGTATGAAATTCACACAATTATGACCTAGTAAAAGGTGAGCTACACCTTCTCATTTCCAAACTAACCTTGAGCACCTAAGCACTGAGAGATTGAGTGTTTTCAGTATTGCACAGAAAATGTGACAAATAATAACAAAATTGAGTAGAAGACAAGACATTTAGTATCATTTTTTGCTCCTTCACTTCCCATCTGTGTACTGATAGGTATAGGGTCCAATGTGTCGCACAGAAGAAAATCACATGTGAACATGAAAAAAATTCCCACAAAGCTAAAAAAAACAAATGCAGCATATCAATCACAATCAAGGGATGACCCATTACCAGAATGGTACAACCAAAAGATAAACTTTAAGCAAAATAAAGCATAGTTCACATTACCACTAAAACTGCTGAATAAAGAAAAGATCATTTACAACTGATAACAGGCCTTGAATTATGCCCAAGCATGCCAAAACAAATCCACTAAGTTTTCCCAGACAATATTTCAGCAGGTTAATCACTCAATTCTCAATCCTCACGTTCATTAATTAGATTCATTCCTCATTTAAGGAACTGAGCACAATATAAATCTGTAGGCACTTTCACAAAAAAATAGCACTATTGACAAAAATTCAATTTTTAACCATGTATTATTTAAAATATTGTTGATTTTAACTGACAACTGACACATTAAAACAAAAAATATGAAAGACGCTATTGATTAAAAACAAAAAAGGAAGCAGGGATTTTACTTAAAATCCTCCTTCTACACAGCTTAAGGCTGTTCTAATTAATTGCCTTAAATAATGTTCGTCACATGATACTGCATTTCCATCAATCTAATACACAATGGAACACACCCCACATATAAAGTTAGACATTTCTAGCAGTTCTAATTTTATGATTAGCAGCAATAATTTCGTTATCAACTTCCACCAATCACAACAGCCTTTCACCACTTTAGAATTGATGAAAAGAATAGATGACAATTTTATTAAACAGAATAGGATAAGACCCTCATCCAAAAACATTTTAAACCATTTTCTGCAAACATGACCAGTGACCAAGAATTTTAGTCAGTCAACATCAGACCAATGAAGTTATCAGTACAATGCTATATGAACAAAGTTAACACAAGAGCATGCAAGCAATAAACCAAAGCACAGGAGTGAATTGTAATGAAAAAAAAATCCTATACCTCCTAACTGAGAATATAACAAACTATCCCTAAATAGCCATATTCTAGTGTCAATCTAGGACAAAAATAAAAACAAGCAATTTTAAAGAACGCCATTCCCACAAATACATAGTTAACATTCTTGCGCTTCTCTTTTCGGCAGAAACTTTAAGAAATAATGCAGTGCCAAAACTTAAGCACACAGTGCTTGAGATTCATCTCACTGACATGTATTACACATGCCTTCACTAATATGAATGAGTCAATTTCCTCATATTTTTAACTCGTCAACGCAGATCATGCAGAAATTGAATGCATAACACTGTCAATAAAAAAATTGAGGGCAGAGGTAATATATCTACTGATATGATATAGAAGTAGCTATTAAAACACCCAAACTCGCAAGAAGTTTTAGCAAATTTCCAGAAAGACAGAACGAACGTATTTTGCTCGCGGTTTCTGATGTCTGGTTTAAACTATACCATAATTCAATTCAGGGCAACATAACGATATAAAATGCCATATCAAAATGCACACAAATGGCATCACTTCACGAGAATATGGATCAATATCTCCGACATAATTTTAGAAAAACGTTAATTACAACTCCATCCGAAATATTAATGATCCACTTCAAAATATTGCCAAGGATAAATTGGACTAATAACTAAGTAAGGTGGTTAGGAAATTAATACGGAATTAATTTCAATCCATAAGCATTAGCAAGGTCATGGGATATCTGGAAGTAGATTCACAAATAAAAGCAAAAGTGAAGGAAGCAGGCCCATGCAGCAAATTAACATAAAAAATAAATTGATAATGTTAACGGAATGAAAAAGCATACTATTAACTTTGGCATGTAATAATGAAAATACTGATATAAAGAAAAAAGCCAGCCATAAATGCATGACTTAAATACTTAAACAGCATTCCATAGTTATTACTATTTAAATTAATGTCTCAATTACCTCTCGAGTAATTATAGCTTCGGTAGTTTTGATCCCGATTATCATACACACCAAACTCTTGGCCCTCTGCACGATATTCTGCACCAAGACAGAAAAATTTACGTTACTATAAAATTAAAATATTAAAATAAGCAAAACCTTTTCCTATCACATTTATCACTGGACCTGTTGTTTTATATTTATATACCACCAGGAACAAAAGATCAGAAGCCATATTTATCAATGAACAACCCTGATAAAAAGTGAGGCTCAGTAACAGTGATTTTAAGAAACTAATAGAAGTAAACATAAAACTATCCATTAAATCTGCAGCAAGATAACTAAGAAAAAGCAGAAAGAAATACAATACATTGCAGCTACTGATGGGAAGATGAATTCATGACTGAAACATTTAATGGAGCAATCCAATTCAGGACTTATGATTACAACATGACTCGAAAACCTCAAATGACTAATGGGCACATCTTGGCTGACCTGTTCCCCATTCAAATCAAAACCAACAAAATTTTCTATGGAATTAACAGAAAAAACTCTTACGTACATGTTTACAATATGTAATACCAATTTCAATCAGAAGATAGAATATAAATCTAAGTCTGCTACATATGCAATAGTCACTACTTCTTCAGTATGTTCCATAAACTCAAAATAAATATGTTCCTTCTAGGCAGAGAAGTTAGAAGTTGGCTAATGCCACATGTCCCAGGTGTATTGAACCAGAATTTAACAATGAAGACTCAAGTCACTCCCTTAGTGGTAACGATACACCTAGTAATAAGTATACTAACATACAGATATAGAACTCAAATAATGCCTTTAACTACAGATAATGACACTCCCATAATAGCCTCTTCTTGCTGGTGAAATTGTTGTTACATAATATATAATAATAACATACATCTACTAAAAATACTTTAAATGTTAGCTATACTTAAAAATGCAATCTTCCAGATTGCAAAAATTAAAAGTTGACACATTAAATAGGTAATCTATGATAGTAAAACTGCTAACCTAAACAATTCACAACAATACACCATTAAAACAAGTCTTACGATGCTAGAAGCCAATGCTCTGTAGCAAAGAGGCTAACCACAGGAGAAAGAACACTTTTTGTGTGATAGAAAACTCCTTTTCTTTCACATTCAAATCCAAAAAGCATATTGATTAGGTACTTTTACCAGCTTTCCCATTGTGTGTGAAAATTGGCACTAGTGTAACCACTAAAATAAATGGAAAAAACACGTAATTTTTCCGAGGCCTGAAGTCACATCAAGATTACTTACTCATTTACCAAGACTAAATTACACGTTACCTTCATAAAATTTCCTCAAATTATCAATATGTTAGAAAATCTACACAGCGTGCATGTTTGAATACATGCCTGAAGGCATTTATCACAATCACAATGAAATAAATTATAATGATGAAAAATTTCTCGGTATTCCCACCGGGTGTGGTATTGGGTTAATTCTCCCAACGTTTCAATGGTAATTTCCAGAGAAATTTTTCATCAATCTATACGCCGGGAAAACCTAAAATTTTACAAATAAATTATACTTATCATGGGATACTTCAAAAAATTTAAGTATGGAGCAATAGTATATCCTTTAGTTGCAATATTATTTGGATGTTTTCATCAATTCCACACTAATTTTACCTAGTCTCGATACCACACCTGAACAAATATTTTGTTACATTTCACTTGAATTAAAATTTTCTGGCAGTCCAGATAATTGCTGGATATAGCAAAAAATGACTACTGTCGGCGTCAAAATGATGTGCCGCTCTACTTTGCAAATTTATATCTAGACTTCAGCGCATGCCATACTAATGAATAATACGTCATGTTACAGGAAATTTTATTCTCAATTCTTATTTAATTTTTGTATTATAAAAAAATTCATAAATGTAGACACGCGAGTGCAATAAATGACTTCGCGCACCGTGAAATTAGCCGTTTTGTCAACTTCATGAACTTTGTAACTCAACCCAGGGAAAACTACTACGTCTACAACATTAATCTTTCACAATAAGTTGCAACAATTAATGTAGATTAATAAAATGGCTTTTGCTTATTTTTTAAACGTATATTTTATTGTAAAATAACGAAAATGTTTAAATACTATCTAGTCCTACAGTTTACCCCGAAAGAAAAAATAAAATTGATAGAAACACTTCTTAATTTATTTGCAATTTTTCTATGATCCATAATCTATAATATTATTTATATTTGTGAATGTCAATAACTTCTATTAATGACATGTTGCCAAACGGGGCCGCACCAGGCCAGTCCTGGTTACCAGGAAGTAATGTTTAGCGAGCAAAACGTGGCAACGCAGCATTCGTTCGCTCCTGCGTATTTTTTTAATGCCCATAAATAATCTATACTGCATAAAAATCATGTATTTTCGGATCATAGAAAAATTGCAAATAAATTCAGAAGTGTTTCTGTCGATTTTATTATTTGTTTCGGGGTAAACTGTAAGACTAGATAGTGTTTAAACATTTTCGTTATTTTACAACAAAATATGCGTTTTAAAAATACGCAAAGGCCATTTTATTTTTCTACATTAATGTTTGCAACATATTGTGGAAGATGAATGCTGTAGACGTAGTAGTTTTCCCTAGGTTGAGTTAAAAATTTCATGAAGTTGACAAAACGGCTAATTTTATGGTGCGCGGAGTCATTTATTGCACTCGCGTGTCTACATTTTTTAATTTTTTATAAAGTAAAAAAGAAATTAGAATTGAGAATAAAATTTCCTTTAAAGTGACATATTGTTCATTAGTATAGCATGCACTAAAGTCCAGATATAAATTTGCTAAGTACAGCGGCACATCATTTTGACGCCAACAGTAGGTCCATCTAAAAAGAAGACAATTCTGATTTCAACCATTTCAATATCTACATATTTATAAAAAAAAGCTTTAAAGACATCAAGGCATAATGTTTAAATACATATAAGAAGATGAAGCTCTTAAATCTTATTCAACATGTTTTAGACACACTATGTAGCTGACATACACAAAAATTATTCCATGTGCTCATACCCAAGGGCTTGCAAGCTTTATATGCAACACCCAAGGGAGAGTATTCCTTCTAAAACAAATTTTACTGCTAAAAGATACTCTAAATGACAAACTTGCTGGTAAATGATGACTTTGCATGCAAGGCGAGAGTTGGTGTTTATGAGGTTGAACAGAAAAACTGTACAATTTATGACTAGATACTTCAAGAACACTTAACGATTCAATTGCTCACAAAAAATTCTATGCAAACGATAAGAGAAATTACACCAACTATCATGACAGGATTACTTCATGACTCACAAATCCTAATTCCTAGACAAAAATCTTCACGCCCCTAGCTTTTCCCACTCTCCTTTTCATGATTGCATATCATTTTCCCTCAATTCAGCCTATCCCCACCAACTTCACCAGTGATTCAAGTTTGCCACGGGAATAAAAAACAGATTTCTTAAATATTATTAAGAGTAGCTCACATTGCTGTCAAAGTTTCTATAAGAATTTATACTAAGAAGTAAGAATATCAATATTCGGCAATAAACAATTCTATGCAATGCAGTCTATTGAGTTTACCTAACAGGTGGAATTAATTAATTTCCAACTCCTCCTCCTGTTAAAAGAGGGATGCCTGCCAGCCTGGTATGTTAGTTATTTTGATTTGCTAGTCATGGAAAATTTTTCCTGATGCCATTGATGAGATTCCAGATTTCCTCAACCAGTTTCACGCTCCATAGTATTTCCCTGAATTCCTTAAAAACAATACAGCCGTATTGATTGGACACTCGAGAAATCTCACTCCAAATAGGTTCATCTTCAGGCAGAAGTGAAAGGGCCCATTAATTGACGATTCGGACCTGATGCTGTCGTGAGACAAATTTTTTAGGTAAAATTTATCACAATGAAAATATTTACGCATTAATATAAATTTATATTGAGGCAACTTTCTATCTTTTGCATTTACAAAATTAAAAATAGAATGCCATTTCAAAAATTCTCTGAGGAATTAAAAAAAAAACCCTCAGCAAGTTTAAAGCCATTGATGCTCTTCTCTGCTTTGTCTGGCAATGAAATCACACTATATGGAAAGTTCATTGATAACTACGTCTTGGTATGGGTCTATGACAATAAGAAAAGATAATTTGTCACTAATCAACAATAATTTTCAAATTTAGAAGGAATTACTATTAAATGCTGTAATTTCTAACCTAATTGAAATATTTTCACATCATTAAACTCACAACCATTCACAATATCCATTATCTATCTTGATGTCAGAACATCACTTAATGATAAAATGCATAGTGCGATAAAATTATAATCACTAACAGATGATTACACTTTAAGGGGAAGTCACATCCAAAATCAAATCATGTTCATACCTTAAGTCAAATATATTAACGGAATAGAATTTTTTTTGGAAGAAGCCGCTCAATTTTGCTGACTGTTAAGAGAGAAGTGAATAATGGAACTGGAATGTATATGATGAGCAAATACAAAGAGCAAAAATGTAATTAAAAAACTAGGGGGTCACTAGGAACAAGAAACAAACATGATGAAGAAATTCACCTAAAAAATCATAGTTGGCGCTAGCTCCAGTATGAATGGAAGTGCAGCAGAACAAGAAAGACTAGATATGATACTATTAATAAGTGTAACTTCCACTAGACAATAAGGAAAATGGAAATCACAGGACTGGTGTTATGGAATAAAAGGTTTTTTCATAGGACCCAGGTAATAGAGAGGGAATGGTAATTCACAACTTAAAAATGAACACCACAAAATTGGGCTATGCCTGAAAGTAGCATAAGTGAAGGAAGATAATAGAAGGGGCTACTAAGTACCACGGGCATCATACCAGCTTTCTATTATATTTTCCGTTTCCAGTCCAATTTTTAAAAATTTCCCTAAAATTGATGCACAAAGGTTAAGAAAAGACTTGGCTGTTTCACAAAATAAAATATATTTGCGACTGGTTTCGATACAGCGTGGCTGGCCAGATGATGATACGCTGTATCGAAACCAGTCGCAAATATATTTTATTTTGTGAAACAGCCAAGTCTTTTCTTAACCTTTGTGCATCATGAAGGAGTTTCACCATGTTACGCCAACCACCATCGCATTTTTCTCAAATTATCAACAGCAAAACAGCTGTAACCACGGATTTTATGGAAATATGAAGAAAGGTATATTGAGAATTAAAGTTGAGCAGCAGTAATAGTAGCAAAATTAAAACACCAAATCGGCACAATCCTTGCCGGTCGTACACTGCAATGTTCAGTGAATTTAACCACAATATTTGTCCATCTGCCAAGGGGAAGAGGGGGCCAGATTGTAGCCTCACCTGGGCCTGGTTGAATAAAACTCAAGTCCAGTTGGTACAAAATGGCCTACCTGTCCACACACCCTAAATATGAATACTACTCTTATTTGAGTCCAGTCAAGTCTGCTTTGCCTCTTAAAGACCTTTTCCCTGACCATGACCTGATTTTCCAAACATTTCCATGACTTCCCTTTCCAGTATCAACCCTATATAACCGAGCAGAATGTTATGGTATGTAGACTTAAGAGAAAAGCTACCCAGACCTCACAGACTGGAAACCTTGGTGATGACTTATCAAAAAGAAAGGTAATGGTTAAAGATGCTGGACTGCAAAAGCAGATATCTACTCTTAAGTAATTCCGCCATACTTTCTTTGTGCATTAAAATGGACGCAAAGTTGACAGGTGAACATATATCATAACAGGATCATTTCATTCACCAAGCATGTCACCAAAATTTAGCATTTGAAGCTATGAATTATGTAAGTTGATAATAAACAAAAGAATAATTAACACATATAATACACATTTCTAAAGAAACTAAACCCTATACATTTTAAACACAGATTATTAAGAACACCACCATCTTTGATAATTGCAAATCATTGCCAAACAGAGCCAAAAACATTCAAAACACCTTTAAGTACAAGACAAAATACTTATTCAGCCAATGCAATATGCAACAAAGACAGGCTAAGTCACAAATGGAAATCCATAAGAACTAAAAACACTGGAACATGAATCACTGAGAAATGGCAAAAACAGGTGGCAGCTGTGAATTCATAACAGTCAACATTAAATGAAAAATATCCGTATTAACGAGGATATAATTTTTAAATATATTATGCTCGATCCAGAAGCAGACTAAGCACGATATGATACGGTTGATAAGCACTGATTGTTCCCTTATCCACTAATGTTTAGGGACTAACAATAATTGCCTTCATGCTCATCAAAATAAACATGACGTTTCTATTAGGTACTTTATTTGACAACAAATGAATTCTATCCAATACTTGACATTACTTTAGAAAAAAACTGATTTCTGCACATAAAGTTATCATGACTAGAATTCAGAAGCGACATTTTCCTATCAAGTAACTCCTTTAGAACTTGAAAGGATAATATAATAAAACAGCGACCTTTAACTCCTTCGTACTCGTTGATGCGACAAGCTTAGTGCCGTTCTAAGGTAAAAATATACATCATCCTTCTCGATTACGGACAAAAACATAGCAAACGTACCGGTTATTCTAAATAAAGACAAATTCGAGGATAATGGCATCAAGAATTCCTAAGGCTTCCATGAAGCGCATATTTTACTGCAAAATAATTATTCCGATAAAGCACTGTCAGTCACGAGCAATATAGCGGGAACTTACAACATCAATAGGCTCAGGAAGAGTGATAATGATGATTTAATCGCTCCTCTCTAATATCACTCTAATTATAATTACACCTAACTGTGCTACGACTTAATCGATGGACCTCGCATTGATACGACATTGAAAGCACTTCCCGTATAGCAGCAGGAAACTTGAAAGTGGCCGGAAACCTTGGCTGTGGCCATGAATACACTTCATACGCCAAAATAATAGAACTAAGCTTCTAGATGATTGGTACTTACCACCTCCTGGTTTATTACGAAGATGAGGAGGTATGTAGCGACCACTTCTCTGGTGGCCACCCTGCAAGTCCAGACCAGCAAACTGAAAATAGGAAGACCATTATTAATGCACCACTTAAATGGGATATATATACGTAATTATACGACCACTATTCGAAGACCTAAAGATACGAAACAAATTGTAATTTGGGAACGGCAATTTGTATACCAACTACCCCCACTAAAATAATAAAAAATAAAAGATAGGCCCAACAAAGGATAGAAAAATGCACAAACACAATTGATTGCAGTTATTTGTCGCCCATAAAGCAACTAGGATCCAATACAATCAAAAATTTAACTATTCGAGTCTCGTCTCACGAAGAAATGCAAGTCTACAAGGTCCACGACATCAATACAAAATGGAGGCTAGGAGTGAAATAAAATTAACACAACCAAGTAGCTAAGATAACTTAAAAGAAACCACTATCACTCCCAAAATCGATTATAAACCCACAAGAACGAGAAATACCACCGGGAATCCAATTTTAATGCCAAAAACCACAAAATTAAATGTAGACGGACATCCGCCATTATGCGGAAACAAACGAGCAAAATTATCTATAACTAAAATGTGAACTAAACCCATTGAGGTACAGAAACGGAGCCAAAAGCTGACGTGGAGTGACTCGTATTACTTCCAATATCCTTAAATAAATAGGCATATCAGCAAATAATCAATAGCATTGGAGGGAGTACGCATGAAAAAAAGCTTACGATCACTACAATGTAAAAATTGCTTACAAAAAGTATCTTACCTGCTGCTCTAGACCTGTGCCATTTTGGTTGGGTACATTACTCATATTACTACTAAACAAAACGATTTTTAGAGAGCTCTCCCTATAAACGTCTACCGACCCCGTCGATTTAACACAAAGGATACTGAATGACGTCACAGTCTGTCACAGAAACCTACGTAAGTCAAATCACGTCTCTACAAAGTACTCTTTTCTTGGTAAAAATTATGCCGTTAAACTAAAAATATTCATTTGAGTCTAATAAAATTACAAGAAAATATTTGAGCACGTTATTAAGCACCATTTAGAGTTTTGGTTAAAAAAAATCTATTACGTGGGAGGTGATAGTGAATTTCCAAGTAATCCGTAAAAATACTGATTTTTATCGAAGATATTGTGTTCATGAAGTAATTATGTTTCTGATTAGTAACACTTCACTAATTTGAAAAAGGCAATATGTAATAATTTGGTGAAACTCTAGCGTGGATGTTTCTTCCACCAACGCCGAAGGTTGACGTGGGTCGACGGATGGTTGAATATAGTGGGTTATTTGTTGTTTACCATGTCATTTTCTTTTTAAATAATAAAATAGTTAAAATTTGAAATACGGAGCAAGATGATAATTACAAAAAATGAATGAATTAGTACATTGATTGAAAGTAAACTTCTGCAATTTCTTGGAAAGAACCGATCGATGGAAATTTTTCGATACGATATTCTTTCGATTGTAGTCATAATTGCGATTCCTCGCTTACCTATCGATTCATACAGCTGGTCGGAAAAGGTCGTTTTCCTTCAACCACGTTGGCGAAGAAGGTATGTGATGTTATGTTTAAGCGGTGTTTAGATATCCGTCATTATCTGCTTTACTATTTATAATCTTTGTCTGTATTTGTTGAAAGTGTTCAAAACAAACCTTAAGTTATTATAATTATAAGTTATTCGCACGCGGTACGTTCTGTATTTATTCTGTACACCCTGGAATATTGAGTGTTGTTGCGCAGGTCTAGTCAAAAACTAATTTGTAGTTTTGATTGTTGTATTTTCAGTTTCACAATGGGACGAGTAATCCGTGCCCAGAGAAAAGGAGCAGGGAGTGTCTTTCGCTCCCATTCAAAGCATAGGAAAGGAGCTCCTAAGTTGAGGGCACTTGATTTCGCCGAGAGACATGGATACATCAAAGGAGTGGTTAAGGTTAGCCTAGTTTTCCTTCATTATATTTGAAGATAATTATTGCAATGATGCCCTTGCAGACATTTGAACTGATTTATATTGAAGAAGTCTATTTAGAAAATACTGAGCACAACTATTAATAATTAATATATTCATAGCCATAGAGAAGCGTTCCGTTAATGGTTAATTTTCGCTTCCAGGAGATTATCCACGATCCTGGCCGTGGCGCTCCCCTTGCGGTAGTCCACTTTCGCGACCCGTACAGGTTTAAAACTCGTAAGGAGCTATTCATTGCTCCAGAGGGAATGTTTACTGGGCAGTTCTTGTACTGTGGAAAGAAAGGTATGGATGCACATAATTTGGTTGTTCTTGTAATTGTGAGTACTTTTGAAGTGAGGTAAAACTAATAGTTTTCTCTCTTTGCAGCTGTATTGCATATAGGAAACGTAATGCCTGTCGGCGCCATGCCTGAGGGCACAATCGTTTGTAATTTGGAAGAGAAAACCGGCGATAGGGGTCGACTTGCCCGGGCCTCAGGAAACTACGCTACCGTCATTGCCCATAATCCAGATACGAAGAAGACGCGAGTGAAACTCCCATCAGGGGCCAAGAAAGTCATGCCATCAGCCAACCGCGCCATGGTTGGTGAGTATCGTTCAGTGAGGTGTCCGTATGACTTTTCCCCGCAATGTTTTCTGACGAATTACTCGCTTTCAGGTGTCGTAGCAGGTGGTGGTCGTATGGACAAACCTGTGCTTAAAGCAGGTCGCGCGTACTTCAAGTACAAGGCCAAGCGTAACTGCTGGCCCAAGGTCCGTGGTGTGGCGATGAACCCTGTGGAGCATCCTCACGGTGGTGGTAACCATCAACACATCGGTAAAGCCTCTACTGTCAAGAGGGGAACAAGCGCTGGTCGCAAGGTGGGTACCACGTTGAGCAGTCACTCATTAAGTATCACTTTCAAGGATGCAGTGCATAATTGTTTAGAGCCAAGCTCATAACCACTGCATTTGCCTAGATAAATTCATTCTTCAATTACCACCATTGGTGAAAATGCAATGTCATGGCTTTATAGCGTTGATACTCTCTACGCTTAAAAACATGAATGAGAAGAAGATGGGCAAATCACATCGTCTTAGTCTGTCTTAGCAAATATGCTATTCCACGTACATGTTGCCTAATTTTTAATTTATTGTTGATTGGTTTGAGGCAGCCTATGCCATATTATTCTTTTGATTCACTGAATGTTCTTGTATGAGCTAGTTAATCCTGTTTATCTCCATGTTGTGTATCTTTCCAAACTCTCTTCCAATGGATCATAGGTTTATATTTTTTATGGTCTTCAGTTTATCCAAGCTCAGTTCCTCTAAGCTTGTTTATTTTTAAGCTGTAATATTACATCGCAGGGAGTTAGGTGAAAGATTCATCAACTGATTACTCCCTGTAAACGAAGGAAATGAATGTAATCACTCCTCACAAGACCACTTTACATGGAGCATGTGATTGCAGAGGTTCATGGAGCATGTGATTGCAGAGGCAAAATTCATTAATTTCTCATTATTGTGTGTTATCAAGCAAATGCACTAACATAATTAGATTGGGCTATTTTGCTATCTCACATCCATGCATTCCAGCTATTCCCTACTTACCATGATACAATTTGGCTGCACCTTCGTTCTCACATCAGATTGTGCATTTACCTACTCTAGAGTAAAACAGCCAGAGTGCAGTGATGAATTTCATTGCAGGGTTCTGGTAACGGTGGCAGTAATTTTTGTTTTAAAAATTAATATATGGATTGACTGTAATTGTTGTAACAGTGGGTGCCAAGACTTACATAATGTCATTGGAATTTATGCGCTTATTCTGTAACGTGCTAGGAGTCATTAATTGTACTTGCGTGTTTATTCTCGAGAGGCTGGGTAACCCCTATTCAATGACCAAAGTTGTCACTTTTATTGTGTGAAGATTTAACTTTATGAAAAGTTGTTAATACCTATCATTTTTTTACAGGTTGGTCTTATTGCTGCCAGGCGTACTGGTAGGATTCGTGGAGGTAAAACTGATGCTAAGAAGGGTGATGATTAGGCTTATTACATCTATTGTATAAAATAAAATCAAATCCGTAATAAAAGCTGGATTACAGCATGTAATTTTATTTTTCTCAGCTTAAGATGCACCTATCCATTTTCTGCGTTAACTTCAGTTAATTCCTGAAGTTTCAAATTTGGCTTGGCCTTATTTTTTGCAAGCCATGGCATTAATGTGGCTACTGTAATGAAAATTTTGCTATGGGTGAACATTTGTGTGTGGTATGACTTTTAATGGGAGATAGTAAGCAACAAGTCAAAGAAATTAGGTCACTGCTGTTACGGGAATGATACCAGACTACATTATAGGAGAGAAGTAATGAGAGTTTATATTCCTTAACTTCAAATTCGTTTTAAAAAGTTTGCAGAATGTTGTGTGATACATATTAGTATTTAAAGGGGCATTGCAGGGTGTTTATTTCATGTTAGTTAAATACAGTCTATTTGCTCTCTTATTGCCTTGATTTGGCTAAACTAATTGATTTTATCGTGTTCATTCACATGTGACCTTATCAAAGTAAATTTGAAATTGCGTGTGGCAGGGGTGGTTTCATGATTGTGAGAGCACTAAATTACATCTTGGAAGCATTTAGATTGTGATAATGTTGGACGTTTCTTCTCCCTATGAAATTTCTTATCAATCTTGTGCTGTAACATACTTCTATCACGGTGCTATTATGGGCGTACTTCTATTAATAGGTTTGAATAGAATTAAGACAATCTTCGGTAAAGGAAAGACATGGTTTGAATGAAATTCATCTAGTACCAGCTTGTTGCTGATATTTCTGATAAGATGGCAGCATTAGTTTTGGTCCTAAACAGAAAGGGTATTGTTTCTATCTTAATATCAAGTGAAGTCTGAAATCAGTTGTCTAAGCTGGGGAAACTTGGTCAAGTAATTTTTTCAAGGCATAAGTAAGAAGTTCGCATTTTATGTGATGGCTACCTCATCCACCACCATGATCATATTTGTGGGTAGTTTCAACGAAATAGGCCAAAAATCGATTGAAATTATCACTTCTACCTGCAGACTGACTGACATGTTTTGGTGTTTCACTCTTGGATGTGTCTCAGCAATGTCATGCTTATAAGTGCTCATTGAAGCATATGAATTATGTCATGCCCAACAAATTTGTTTCTTTGGTTCCTCTCAAATTTTATGTGAAACATCCCTTCGCCATCTGCCATTTGAAAAAAATACATTAACATGCTTTAAAAACTATGATAGAAGGAATGATAAAGGTATTGCTTTTTTTACTTCTGAAGATGAAAGGACATCCTTTTAAGATAATCATAATCTAACATGGATGGACATGCTTGTTTTTTTGTCAGAAAATGTTGCTAATACTAAAAATGAAATTCATGAGGTAGTATCAGTTTTTTTCTCAATCCTCATACCCTTATTGTAATGACTGAGAATTGTCTAACATAACAATCCACAAGTAAAGGAGTAAACATTTCCTGTGAGCCTTGAGATATATGACCTGAAATTGGAATAAATTACCAAGTATTCCAACGTTTGAGAGGCTGAAAAGTTTTGGTAAAGAATATTTAGGGTCTTTTCATACCTTGCAGAAGGGATGAAATGTACTAAGTTGGTGTGTGCCAAAACCTCATTTTTTGGGTTTATACGTGACCCTTACCTTAATATATTGATGAATCAATTGACTTTAAAAAGATATTGTTTCAATGGATTGATAGATTATTGGCTATATCAACTGTATGTATTGAGTGTCGGTGGGACTGAAAAATAGTCTGTAACGCAGAGTGGACTGCCTATTAATACACTTTTCATGCCTCTTTCAATACCATTATCCTACAAGGAGTTGGTACCATTGATAAATACTGCACAGCAAATCATATGAAGAGTAGTATGGGGTATTAAATATAACAAGCATAATCAATGTATTTATTGACTGTTATAATTTGAGCTATCCTTGAGAAAGAGATTACTCAGGCAGCATTACTCATTGGTGAACCTAAAAATGAAATGTTTGTGGCAGAGCCCTGAAGAAGTTGGGGTTCCTCAAGGGTGTTGTGGAAAGATTTTCAGACAAAAAGTGTAAGAGATGTGTCCTTTTTGCACTCATCCAGCCACACCTCGAGTATAAAGTGAGAATATGGGATCTGTGCAGAAAGACAACCCATGAACTTCAGGTGGCTGGCATTTGCAAGCGGCTCGGATGCTACATTGTCAAGAATTTTAAAAATTAATTTCCATACCACTGACAACAGCTCATATTTGCTCAGGTTTACTAAGCATTTCAACAATTGCACATGCACAAACAACAATGTCCCACATAGGGGCAACCTATCCAGGCAGAACTCTTTAACTCGCAACCTCTTGTTTGGGAGACGAGGACTTCACATCGAGGCCGGCATTTCTTTAATCATAATAGATATATTTCAGAGTAAAACAGAACCTCACTATATTTCCAGGTGGGACAGAAACTAAGATGTTTTGCCAAAAGGTCAGGCAGATGAATTTGTTTTTCCCCCAAACAACAAAGGACAAAAATAAATGTCAGGTGGAACTTGGAAGTATGAAGTCCCAACCATGGTCCAGGTGTATGCTATAAAGACCATGGTTCCAAAATTGCTCACTGTGTTGCTGGAAAATTTTCATACAGTAGGTATTGGAGTGTTGGCATTGCAGACAGCAACTTATCTAAAACCTTAGCAAGAATAGAATAATTTTACCATAGTAATGTCATGCTTAGTATGTAAAGTGAAGGCAGCTGCATAAAGAGAAGTTTTTTTATCCCAGTGTAATTTTCAGCCTACCTTTAGAATTGGATGTTTTCATTGACATTTTTCATAAGCTAACCATTCCTCTGCACAAAATCCAGGCAATTTCCTCATGAAATTTGGCATGGCACTCAAAGAGTTTTTAAAAAATTAAAGAGATACGGCACTACCTCATGTAAGGAGATGAGAAGTTTACTTTTTGCTAATCTTAAAAGGGTTGTTCATCCAAAATAAATGCAGAGCATTTCCGAGAGCCTCGAGTCATCGATGTTAAACATATGTACGGGAATACTTAGAATAAAAAATGAAGAGTTGCATTTACCAAGAAATTCTATGTAAGTACTGTGCTTTGTGGAAGACACTAGAGCCCTGCAAGTGATCGCAAAACTCTCCCCATTCAGGCCCCTTGTCCATATTCAGGGTTCCCACTCATAACTATATTATAAAATCACCGTTTTTTCAAGGTTTTCACGGTCTAAATGTCATCTAAGTCACGGTTTGTAGATAAGGCATTTTAGTCAGAAATATTGGTCACGTAGCAATCATCGGCCACACGTTAACTAAAAATGTAACAAACGCAACAGATGCCTTGAATGCAAACGCAGAAATGAAAGTGCTATCTCTTATGACGTCACCTATAGTTAGCAAAATTCATGTCCTGCTAAAGGGTGTGTGTGGGAAAATGGAAAGAGCAGGGAAGTGAAGAAGTGCCTAATTTTTGTCCAGGGTTAATGTCTTCCAATCGCAGGCTTAAGGTCAATGTGCTGTCACGGCACTCAGACCAATTAATAATTGCGCTACGAATACACGTGTGCAGAAAAATGCATGGACAGTATCTGCACGTGACTCGACCTTGAAACATGATCGAAACATCGATTTTTCTTTTCATCTGTCTATCGTGGTTCTACAATCAAGTTTGAGAGATTTCTAAGGTTTGATGACGAAATTCACGGCTATTTCCAGGTTTTTTCACTGTAGACAAAATTCACGGTTTTAAGGTTTTCACGGTTGAATGGGAACCCTGATATTAGTTTGTAATGGAGCCATCAAGATTAAGGAGTTGGCCACTTGCCTTCCTGGCCCGGCGAGAGGCTCTCTGCCTTAACCATGTCAACATGGGGGTAAAAGCCTTTAGTAGGGTAAGCAACAGTTTTGAATTGGGAGATGCTATCTGGAAAATGAACCAAGCTAAGGAAACACTGAAAACCTGCATGTCCACCCTGTTCAGTTCACAAAAAATATTAATCTTTAATGCAACTTCCAAGAAATCTCAAAACCACCAGGGATAGGTTGGTTTCTTATTTTCGTCAGTTTCCAAATTACTGTCTGGTTGCTGGCATCAGTTACAGTTTTTGATACATTTTTTCACTTTCATTGAATAATTTTCAAAAGATGCATATTAATTATTTGCTTTAATTTATAATGAAAACTTACCTACATAATGAATCAGTTATCTCACAAGCATTTGGATCCATTTCATTACCAAATAAAGCATTCACTGTATATTGTTCTCCAGATGTGTTTTTTTTGCACAAATAATCCACAACCAATTCTAGTTCATTTGGTTCTAAGCTCAAGAACTGAATCAACCTGCCATTAGCTGAAACACATCCTCTTCCCCACCATGCGAAGATGCTGCTTTTCTCTGAATAAGTGCTTGAAGAATTCAACTACATACTTAGAAAGCCGAGTAAACATCAATTGACAAAGCAAAAAAATATGTAGTAGGATATCACAGGCAAAAAGGGCAGTCAATGTAAAGCAGCACCAACTTATAGCTGAGAATGCTAGCACAAGTAAGGCAATAATAGGGTAGTTTCCTTCATAAAAAAAGGCATTGATTGCGATTTGTTACCCACCATTAGTGTATTCATAATAGGTACACAAATTATTTGGTTTTAAAAATACCGGTTTAGACGAATGGCAATGGTCAATTTTAACTGCATTTGAAAAAGGCCAGATTGGCACCCATGCGATGCCACTCCACGTGTTGTCACAGGGACCTAGAATCTATATGAGTAGATAGTAGTTTAACATCCTCTGAGATTACCAATGCATGCATGAGGCACTGAGCTCTGGGAAACATCTCTTAATAATCACCTATTAAAACTGGCTAAGGTCGGAAAGTTTTCTTCGTTTGATAAGGTATTAATAATCCTAATTTAAGCCAAGTGCTACCAGCTAGCAGGGTACTCTGCTACCTGCTAGCATCCTGCATCGTATCGCCCTAAGGTCACCTCACACGGCGGCAGCGGAAACCAGAACGACATCACACGGAGTTTTCCCAGCATTCATACTTAGCCGTCGCATTTTCGCGTGCTTGAAAATTTTCACTTTTCATTTAATAGGGAAAAATAGATATCGTCATTTAAAAATCTAAAAGCATGAAATACGTACTCCAGGAGTAATAATATTTCGATTTAGGCAATAAAAAAATATGTAATAGTAAACCACCCTATTCATCAGATGCTACATTTGGAGCATGTTTCTGTGAGGGCTTGCGGAGAAGACAGGACAACTTAGTTGGCTACATCACAAGGGCGTACCCAGCGGGGGGAAAGGGAGGGCAACTGCCCCCCCTAGAAGCAAAAATAAATTTAGCTCAAAACAAAAGTTATGACCAAATTTTCCTTCAAAAGAAAAATGATATTAGTGTAAGACATGGAACTAAAATAAAAATCATTTTTTCAAGCAAATAATTATAAAAACTAATAATAAATTGCTGTCATAATTTCCTTAAAATTTTGGTTTCATTAAGCTTTTCTGCACAAAAAAGTTATGTATTTATTAAAAATATTGAAGAATCGTGAATTTATAAGATATTTTTTTAACAAATGAAGTTTTTTCGATTATGATATATGTTAAAATAACCCTCTTAGCGCCACCAAAATTTGGTGGTACTAGCGAAAAGTGCCAACCTAAATGTAAGAGTTCTGTAGCACTTTATGAAAACACACAATGTGAAGTTGATATTTGAGATTTCAATGTAATTTTTTTTTTATTCTACTATAAATGAATTGTTTGTTCATTATAAGATTCTATTACATTGGATAAAGGATAAATATAATTATTACAACAATATTAGATTGAATATCCGGTCTACGCTCGAGCCGATCTTTTCACCCGTGGAGCAAAAGCCGATATATCGGCCCATGGCACTAAGAGGGTTAAACCCTCTACTTAGTATGTACCCTGTTTTTCAAAAATTTCCCCCCCTGGTTTTGGACCCCCCATGATCAAAATCCCTGTATATGCCACATCCTAATATTCCTCATTTTTTCCATGACCTCTAGTCAGATTTTCATTTCCACAACTCACCTGACTCGTATTAACCCTGAGTTTTAAATTAAAAAGATATTTTCTAAAAATGTTTTTCTATATAGAAAAATTGGTTATCTGAAAGGTTAATAATATCAGAGGTCAAGAAGAATAATACTGTAAAAATATTTTACCCAATTTCTAATATGACGGTCAGGAAATACCCTGAACTGATTGTGAGACAATGAGGTACCAACACTTAAAGTTCCAACATTAAAACTTGAGCCACACACCTCAGGCAGAGGGACGGTATTCCTCTTCAAGGTTGTAGCTCACAATCGTCCCCTGAGTTTATGAGGCCCAGCAACTAAACGCCACCGGAGCAATGGGGATACTAGTATACGGTGGGGTATGATTTGACTCTTTCTTGGAGAATAGAATGGATAAAACTTTTATCAGGTGTCCGCGCAGCTGCCTCAGATTTCTTCGTAAGGTGAGGCTTGTGAAGCGGGCACTGACACGAAATGAGGAGAGACTGTTAGTTTTGGGTACAGATATGCGGCTCACTAAGTATTTGCCAGAACTCCCCTAGGTTGGGCGCTCAAGTGTCCACTTTCAGGACAGTTTGTGGGCCTCTAGAGGACACTTTATTAGTCAACACTCCATCTGTCAGATAGGAGGTCAGGCTATGGTCTCCTCGGCACCTTTCATTAACCTTTTCCCTACATAAGACATAAACGTACATGTGGACGTTTCTTGACCCGGGAGATGAAAGCCGTATATTTTCGTCGGAGGTTTTCTTGCGCAAATGAACGAATGCCGAATATATATGTTTCCTAGCTCTCCCCCTTTTATGACAGTCGCGGGTGTATGACGTCTTTGTTTCAGGATCCAATACTGCAGGGTTTAGGCTAAACCCTTGGAATAAGGGAGCAGGTACCCAGACCCCTAGTCTTTTATTACCCCTCTTAGTGGTAAGGGACAGCAGTCATGCACTTGTTTATCCAGACAGTTTTCGAAATACATAAATGTTCTTTTCTCAAGAAATATAAACTAAGAATTGAATTCTTTGTCTGTTGAGCAGCTTTTGAAATTTTCAAACGAAATTCTATGATAAATATAAACTTATATCTCGAGTTCTGTATAAACATCAACATGGAAATTGTTGCTGCATTAAATGCACTAATATTGACCTTAGGACTTCGTTTAAAATTAGAAAATACTCAGAAAAAAATGAGGAATTATATTCAAAGTCTGCAATTTACGTGCAATCAACAATTATCCATATTCCAAATACATATAAGCAATCCATAAGTTGACCGCGAACCAATGCCTTAGGTATGGCCGTAAACCCGGAAAGGAGGGAGCACAACTACCATCGGAGTCTGCGATAATGCGGAGTCCTCGCTGGGGAGGGGTCGAAAAAGGCTGGAGCTGAAAGCTTGTGATTATACGCGAGACCCTTCTTAATGAATGTCTTCCAAAAATGCTCTGTACCACGAGAAAGAAGAGTCTCTTGGGGCTCAGTACAGCAGTCATGCTAAGACGAAAACTCCACCGTCTCAAAAGGGTTAAGAGCCGGAAAATGCCTATGCAGGGTGTCACTCCATCTTTCCTTCCTGACCCTTTCCTCATGGCACAAACGACCTTAGACATTGGCTGCCTCCTCATATCAATTAAACTTAAATAAAAAGAGGATCATTTTAATCTCAATGTAAGTGCATAATTTAATTGATGGATTGGGAGATAACTGGCAAATAACTACCCAGTAAATACATAGTGTAATAATTCAAGACAATGCAAAAGAGAGAACATTAATTATTTGAAACGAGCCAGTTTCACAAGTAAATAAAGCCAACAAATTCAACTCACCCATTTGAAAACAAGATCATCCATGGAATATGTACACATTTTGGTTATTCCATGCATCTCTAATTTGAGACATGTATAAAAAGGAATATTTATATCAGGAAAATATTATAAAAAAATTACATGCACTCACATGTAACACCCGATTTGACTGAAATGTAACCAAAGTAAAATTGGTCTTCTCTTAACAACAGCTTTAACAATTCAGTAAAATAATCATTAATCAAAACTAGTCATTGTCAGGATCAGCATCCACAAAACAGCTTATCATTTCCTCACCTTCACTTAAAGCATCAACGTCCAACTCCAAAATTTGATGATTCACCACTTTCGATTTTATACTATTACTATGGTCCTCAGATAGTTTAATCTTCCCAACATTGGAGTTTTCTCCATCTTTTTCTTCACTGACACCGTCAGCTGGTTTGACTTCATCTTCACTCAACACCAACTCAAAGCCATTAACATATCCACTCTCTACACTTTCGTTCATTCTAGTTGAAATATTTTCACCTAGTAGCTCAACCTGTCCTTCAGAGCCAGTTTCCTCACATACTATTTCCATCTCCTCCTTTTCAGCCGTCCACTGTTGAGCAAAATCTTTTCTTGACTCCGCTGTATCACATTTTTGGAGAGGGAGTTTCAGAACTAATACCTTATCAGAATGGGATGCGACACTAGAGGATGGCAACTCTTTGGGTTGAGAATAGCTGTCAACTTGAACTCCTACACTCTGAATTGTAGTCAGAGGTACATTGGTCAATTTCACCTTTTCAATGGCAGGACTTCGATCCAATCTCTCAATCCTGCGAACCAAGACAACTTCGTTGCTGGCCATTGGCCTCTCCGGTGTACTGACATCCTGAATCACTGCTTTCGGGCTGCCCGCGGTCTCCTCCAAAATGGCAGGCTCGTCACTGAGGGTGATCACTTCAGGTGATGGAGACCTGGACTGAGATGAGGAAGAACATCTATGATCTGGACTATCTATGTTCTCTTGCACTTCTTGAACAGAGAGCTTTGCGTTCCTCATCCCTTCCAATACCTCATTCCCCCCTTTGCTCACATCATGAGTTGAACTTTCCCTCAGCTTCACTCGACTGATCAATGAATTGAGGAAATCTGGTTGTTTGTCACTCATTATAGGGAAGTTTAAGGTTGGTGCAGATGGATGTAATATTCTCTCCACCATTCTCTCTGATGTCAAACAAAACGTTGAGACCTGTAAGGAAAAAATATTTTCAAAATCATGTATTCACTAGTCTCATTTCAAATATATTTTGCAAAGATATACCACTCATGAAGGTATTAGATGAAATCTTTCTGAAGTTGTGAGGCCTAACAAAAGAAATGTATTGACAAAGTTATGATGATAGAAGAACACACAAACTTTAGTAATTAAACCACACTTCAATCAAACTTAAGCCAACTTACGTTTAAATGGATAACCATCATTCTCAAGGTGTGGAACTTGATATATGAAATTGAAACCGCAGTCACTATATGTTTCATTTAAGTGTGAAAAATTAAAAAAAAAGTTTGAGTAGTGTTCTCTCATCCTGAATGAAAAATTCCAGTAAATTACACCAGTCTATTTTTTATAGTCAAAGTTATAAAACTAAAATCTTTGGTATGCTACCAGGGGGTCACAGGAAATGAAATTTTGTATTGAATTAAAAACATAGTAGTTTTAACTTGAGAATGTTGAGACAATACTTCTTGCTATGAATTTAAGTCTTGTTACCCAGAAAACCAGACTAGAAATTATCCACTGTTCATAATACCTTTTTTTTTTTTCATTTTGTCATATTTTTTGGGTAAATAAGGAATACATAATAAAAAATAAATAAGAAAGAAAAGAATGATGAGAATGCCTGCTTCCTCATACTACATCAGAGATGCTGTTTTACGCGTAGAACCCAGCAACGTGGCTCCCTTTCTTGCCTAGATGCAGGGAATACTGAAAATTTAATACTGAATTACGATAATTTTTTTACATCAATAATTTGCAATAATTAAAATGAATAATTGGCTGATGATTATGGGCTCCATAAAAAAATCAGACTTGATACAAAAACCTGACAAGACAATTCCCACAATCATGTACAGTGTGTCCTCATTTAACGTCGTCCCGTTTAACGTTGTTTCACGAAAACGTTGTCCAATAATTGAACCCCTTGATCATTTAACGTCGTTATTGCTTCGTGATAACGTTGTTCAAATTATGCGCGACAAAAAAAAAATGAATAGCGAATAGGACGCAAGCGCATCTGATGTATAGTAAATATTACTATATTAATGCAATTGATAATTTTCGTTTGACAGAAAAGGTTGGCGTGGGAAACGTAAGTTAAATATGCATCTTAGCGAATAATTATCGCCTCATTTACCCATTATCCGCATATTTTTCTGATTCCAACCGAAAAAAATGTCCACAAAGAGGAGTGGCTATCCTGGTGGTTCTTCACACGAGAAGAAAAAATGGCGATATTAGAACAAAAACTTGATATTATTGAAAGAATTGAAGAAGGTGCAACTGCTGGAGAGATCGGTCGAGTTTTAGGTTTTCAGGCCGAGTTTTTACAATTGAAATTTCTTCTGTTACTGAAAATATCGATGTTTCGCCATTAAAATACTTTCTCGATTCAGTTTGTATATTTCATTTAATAATGCCTTATTCCCAACCTTTAATCGTTGCGCTGTGCATGAATTGTAATCATGCTGAAGTGAATAATCGGTAATGAATGTTTCTCGCAATCTCCGCCGGGTTAAAGAATTCATATCATCATGAAAAGTGACTCGCCCTTCATCCTCGTGCTTCCGAGTGTCAGGTTTTTTTTCATTTTGGCCATCTAATGTATTTCTTTGGCCTGGTTCAGGTGTCTCCCGATTGGTCACGAAGTCTGCTTAAAAGTTACAGCTCCGATAATTGGCCTTCTTGGATTCTCGCCCGGGAAATTCTGGGTTCTTTTACGAAGAAATGGATTGTTAGGAACCAATTAAAATTTTTTACATTGTTTCTTATGGGAATTACTGCATCGTTTAACGTTGTTTCGCTTAACGCCAAGTTTTTCAGGAACGAATCGACAACATTAAACGAGGACTCACTGTATATTCAATATTCAAAACTCAATATTAGGCTCCAGAAAAATTTTACTACCGTGATATTTCTCAATAAAGCAGACTCTTGATTATCCGGCTGCGGTTAATCCAGTTTGCGGAGTATCCGTGCATGATTTTCACTCTCGCTCAACGTTTTCCGCGATCTTTATTTTTTTAAATAAAATCAAACGCAAAATCATCGGAATTACTGCATTAATGTTAGGATACACCGGGCTTATTATTTCTGTAGGAATCCCCTTCATAAAACAGAAGCTATCACGTGCTAGCTGCATTCACAGCAGTTTCTGTTTTCAAAGCCTTACAGTGCGCGACGCACTCCATGATCACGGATACACATCCCGCAGCAATTTTAACCCGGGAAACTTGTGCGAGACGCGACTATGTGGCATGGTGCCTGACAGAGTAGTTTCCGGCGTCGAGAAGTGGCTTTGAAGCATTCGTGCAAACCACTTTTCTGTATCCGTGATCACGCAGCCACGGATGTGTGGTTTTCGAAGCCAGGCCTTACATGGAGCATTAAAATACGAGTACAGCCATGTTATCCAGCTAAAAAGATCGCGAACTGGTGAAGAAAGGTCTCATTGAGTCCGCGAAGCACTCTAAAATAACAGAATAAATGCATAAATAACAATATATTGTTTGTTTTAGGTAGATTATGAACATTGAAAGACATTTAAGTGAAAGTTTGGGTTATCTGTGTTTTCTGATTATTTGTGCAGTCCCTCCCCATCATTAGCCCAGATAATCGGGAGTGTACTGCATATTGATAGATTGACCAAGCCTATTCTTCTCCCTTTCACTCGGCAAACAGCAAAATCAGCAGCCTAAACTTGAGTACCAAGTCCACTGATTTTTGCAGTACATACTCCACAACTTACTTGCTTAGAGTCAATCGCCAAATATGAACTTGCGTAACAGCTGCTTGGGTCCCTGCCTCGACTACTAATAGCTAAGGAATTTTGGGATAAAAATTTTTTATGCAGTCACCATGAAGTTATTATTTTGAATCACATACTTCATTTTATCTAATATTAATTGCAGCCACCAATTCTCACTCACAAATCTGTAATCCTTATGAGTGTACTCCCAAGGTATCTGTGCACTCACCACGTAAACAAACAAGTAAATGATTATAGTAGGCTCAAATTGTCTGATATGGGACAAGCAACTGACTACAGATAATATGCTATCTTTTCTTATCCTAATTCATGAGGCTGTAAGCCCTAGTTCCAAGAAACATGAATTTTTATCAGAGTGATATTTATTAATAGCAGTGTGAATATGGATTAGGTGAAGTGGTTGGGAAGGAAAAATCAAACCATTGACTGACATTGGGAACTACATTCATAGTCACATACTGTGCAATGCAGATGCGTCATGCACATATTGCCTTAGAGGCCAACGTTATATTACATGGCGCAGTTCATTAATCATGAGGTTTGATATTAATTCTGCAATACTTGGAAACCAGTAACACAGAGCCAGGGCAGGCTTAAGGGCCGCACAATCCAGGCGACTGCCTGGGGTGACCAAACGCCCTGACCCCCGTGTTTAATTGGGGGTATTCCGAACCAATCAGCAGTTTGCCCAGGTAAGTATTTTACCATGAGCAAGCCCTGCACAGAGCTGCCATAAAGGCAACTGGTGTGCAATCACGCGATCGCACATCACCCAGCCATGGATGTGTGATTGTTGGAGTAAAGAGAATTATTACCTCAGGCGCATTCCACACCAGATCTAGAAAATTTTCATATAATCTATCAAAGGGCTTTTTCATTCTGCCAGTAAAACTATTACCCCCTCCATTAATTATTTCAAACTAATTTACATAATGACTAATTGTGCAGCATAAATGAAAAATGTAAACTACTGGGAGAAAGGGTATATGTACACCCATGTCTCGTATAGCGCAAGGGATGCGTTCCTTGGGGTCTTTGCGCTATACGAATTTGCGTTATACGAGAGCGTTTTAACATAGGGAAGATAGGGATGCGTTCCTGGTAGCATAGGTCTTTGGTATTGAATTTCCTCTAAAACATCTATATTCCCATAAAAAGCCTTAGAAAACATTATTTCTATACATATTTATAGTTTAAAACATCTTTAAAGATAGTATTCAAGCATTCAAAGACTTTTATTCACGTTAAAAAAAATTCTTACGTGCTTTCGAAATTCCATCCTGTCGTGCGGGTGGGCTAACATCTGCTATCTCAGGAGATCGTAATGCGTTGCCGGCAGTTGACGATTTTTCAAACTAGTCTAAAAACAACTGTTGTGTCACCCAGGCCCTTTTGTAGCTCATCGAAATGACAGGAAAATGCTACTTTAAATGCCATTTCATAGCTAGCGGAGTTTATGAATGATAAATCATTTTAATTTGAAGTCCTCCTGCGTCATTAGCAGCTACGTGAAACAGTCTTTAAATGCCTTGAAACCTGACCCAGGTTTTCCTTCCCTGAAAATGAATGAACGAGAATGCATTCTTTTCCAAAAGAATATCGTCTCGTCAACACTAGATCTAGTTGAGGGGGAAAGGAGCCACTTTCAATAACAGCTTGGAGTTCATCAGAAAATGTTGTGGTGGCTGCGCTATCAACACTTGCAGATTCACCTGATATCGCCGCACTGAAAATACCTGCTTGCCGTTTAAATTCTGGAACCAACCGCTTTCACTAAATGTCTCGGAGCGATTACCACTCTCGTCTTTTTGTACTGATTCACCATGAACTTTCCGTATGTGTAGACCGCTTGGTTGAAGTTGGTGCGGCTGAGGTCACTGATATTTTAGCTTCGTCTTTATTCAGAATAAGGCATCGTGAGTTTAAACTTCCACGCAATATCGCTTTGACGCTCTCCATTTTCAAAGCAATTGACCTCTCTCAAGTCCTCTTCTAGGTTTATGGTTTTTCTTGATAAATTCTTGATTTTTCTACACGCATTCCTATTTTTTGCCATATTGTCTTGGTTTTTACTCTGTATGGCTCTATCTAAATCAGCTTCTTCTGCTGAACTGTATTCCTGAGACGCAGAAGGCCTATGACTGCGGGGAGGGAACGAAGCCATTGTGTTTGAGACTCCATAGCGGACCCTTTTATGTGTTGATGCTATTCATGCGCAACTCGGCCACTGCTCCATTTCTCCCCCGTGAATACCGATGACCTTGAAGGCTTTAGCGTAGACCCTCTACCTGGAAGTCAATCGCCCGGTAACCTGCGACGGCAAAAATACGTCTCAAACCGTATTGCTGAAAAAAAAAACTCATTTCCACTAGCCCCACGCTTAATTAACGATCTAAATTATTTATTATCATTCTGTTAAGGAGACGAGATAAATCTTCGGTAGGCCGGCTATCTGGACCCAATGACGAGTAATACTTTTGGCAATTGCACAGCAATGAATTTAGATTAATATATAAACAAAAAAGAAGATTTGAGGCAAGAAATAATATTAATATGCGTAAATTGATAGAAATTACGTGTGTACTTAGCGCAAGTTCATGTTTCATCACGAGAGCGTTTAAAATTTTTGATTAGGCTACACTGCGTTGCAATGTTTCCCCGAGGAACGAATTTGCGCTATATCGAAATTGCGCTAATCGAAATTGCGCTATACGAGACATGGGTGTATATTCACAGGTTTTACTTCAAGCTTTCTTGTAATTCTTTGGATTTAAGTCTTACCAGCATTGTAGTCAGCTTCCTCAGGTCAGTGTCCCCTGACCTCAATAAATTGACTGCAAAGTGACCTGAAGAAGTGTACTGCAATTCTGACAAAACAGTTGTTCTACAAACAACAAATCATGGTATTAAATAATATTTTTTTCTCCACAAACCTCAACGTCCATATGGTGTGGAGTTTACTCTATCACCAAAAGGGTTACGAATGACCACTATAATTAACGAGTGAAGTATGAAGATAATACATGATCAAACTGCATCTTACCTCCAAGTTGGGATCATTGAAACCATTGGCAAACAGTTGGGCAGCGATACCCAAAGGAGGGGGCCACTTGTGGCTATGTGGCTCCAGCACCAGAGCCAGGAGTAGCTTGTAAAGGAATAAACGACATCTTGCATTACTCTGATAGGGAAGAATCAAATCCGTACACCTCCCTCCACTGACTTTGCCCCCCAAGTTATTGCTGTTGCGCTGGATGTCAACCAATACAGACACGACCTTTTCCTGAAGAATCTGCAAAGCAAGAAATGCATATTAGAAGGTGCTCTATAAGATCCATAAAACAGACACACCTTTTTTGGCATTATATTAATTTTAGATAAACAATGACTCAACCTTTTCCTGAAAAATCTGTAGAAAGGTAAATTCATTTTTAGTTAATGCTGCAGTTCCTTGTAAGTTCATTTGGAAAAGGCTACAAGCTGAATTCTTTCGTCACTTAGAAACTCTAAAATTTTTCCCATTAGCCTCCTTGATTTCATGATACCATGCACATGGGATACCGCACACGGTTCAAAAGAGGGAAGCTTGCTGAAGGCCATACATACGATCGGAGGACTCGGAAGTGGATATTAGTCACATACGGAGGCGGAGAAAGGGTTCCTGGTCCGACCGGCAGAGCACGTCAATTGATGTGCTCCGTATCTCGGCTTAGATGGGACATCAATTGATGTGCTCTGCACTGAATGTGTTAATAATCACCTTTTAAAATTGCCTAAGGTCGGAAAGTTTCCTTCGCATGATAGGGTATTAATAATCCTTATTTAAGCCAAGTGCTACCTGATAGTGCTCAGCCTGCATAGTAGTGGGGCTCAGCCTCACACAGAGAATGATGTCAAACTGGCTTTTCCCAACATTTATACTTAGCCTTTGCATTTTTGCATGCTTGAAAATTTTCACTTTTCATTTAATCACAAAAAATAGATATCGTCATTTAATAATCTAAAAGCGTGAAATACGTACTCCAGGAGTAATAATCTTTCGATTTAGGCAATAAAACAAAACAGGAAACCACCCTATTGGGAGTACCTGGTTCAAATCCTGGGTGTACAGCCAATCAAAGCAGAAAAATTCAATTATAATCGCCAGTTTTCCAGGGAGATTTGACAAAATTCTAGGTTACTCTTACATGATTACTGCAATGGATAAGAATTTTAAAACACCCAACATTACTCTAATACTTTTAAATAATTGAATATTTATGTATGCACAAAGAATAGGTTAGCTAACAGTTAATGTAAAATTAAAATTAAATCAACGCAAGCCACCAAACTCCTTCGACCTCCTAAGTAGATGTTGACATCACCTGGAATTCCACTCTTTGTGTTTTTGAATCTAACTTGAGTCAAGAGAGCTGGATATTTTGATTCTGTTGTCTTGTATGACATTCCAGGTCTTGATGCGGCTGTAAAAATTCTACCAAGCTACTGCACTTAAAATTACGACAAACACATTTTAGGCCAGAAAATAGGTGTTGAACTGGCAAAATTTTACGTGAAATGAATTTGAAATAAAAGATTTTGAAATTCACGGATGGAGCAAAAAACTCATGAATAATTCACGCATAGTTCCACATTTTCCCAGTAGCTGGACACCCTGTAATCCAGGCTAAGCTAAATGACTTTTTCATGACAAATTTCACCCTTAGTGTACACAAAATAATTGTGCAGAAAAACCAACCTTATGCTGATTTGGCTTGAGGAAAGGTCCGACAGAATAAAGGAGATGAGTAAGGACATCCAAGGCAGCACAACAAATGTCAGCATTTGTGGATCCGTCTCCGATGGCACACCGGTAGCCGGAGGTGGAATCTGAAGACTTCTCGCCAAGATTGTTCTCAGCCACTTCCAACTTTCGCTTCTTGTGGTGTTTTCCGTGGCCTTTCTTCCTTAAATCAGCAGTCTGCATAAAAGAAAAGGAAATACGAAATAGATTCCCAAACAATGGAATGTACTTAAGACTAATGGTTAGTGTGTGAAAATTCCACAGAGAGAAAATCATTCACCTTTACCGGGATTCGAACCCAGATCTCCGAATTTCTAATTAGTCTTTCCTCTCTGTAGAAACACATTTACATAGAGGGGAAAGTAGCTTAAGCGGCTAAAGCACTCGACCGGAAATCAGAATATCCGGGTTAGAATCCCAGACAAGGTAAATGATATTTTCCCCGCAGAATTTTCGCACAATTCGTACATTGAGGATGATTCCGTAAAGTTTTCACCGCGGCTTGTCCGGGTATGGTTAAATCAATGGTTACACGTTTGAGCTACACAATACACAATAATACTGAAAAATGAAATACAAAACTCATCAAATCAAACTAAGGGAGCTCAATTTTTCAATACACACATCTTTCAACTTCACACACAATTTTTGACTCAACTATATCTGTTCCAATAAAAATATTGTATTTTCCAGAGTAAGCAGTGCACCTTTTTTGTGGAAACACCGGTGAAAAAATGTGGGAGCGCAGTGTACTCCAATCCTCCAGATTTTTATATTAAACTCGCACCATTAATTCTTAAATTCCTGCAGTTTATTTCTCTAAATATTGTAATTAGAGAGCATTTTGATGTGAATTGGTACGTTAGGTGTGGTATCCAATCTATAAAATATTTTGAAGTGATTAGATATAACAATCATCGTTTATCAAATCTGAGTGTAATCGGAAGCCTCTATCAGGGGGTTATGTGGAAGAGGGGACTTTCCAGTCTCAACCTCGCCCGAATAAAGGCATTTTATTATTATTATTATTATCAGAATAATTACGTGACAAATCACTTAATGTGAAGATCTTAAGTATGGTAACACATTGTATGGCTGATATGTATTCAGATTTTTGTAAGCATTCTACCTTATAAGCAGCCACAAGGGGTGTGGCGTCATGAAGTGTTTTCAAAATCACAATAGGAATTTGTTGTGATATCATGAACCTGTAGTGATGTTCACCACATTATAGGTAGCCTCTTTTGCATTCACATTAAAGATACAATGTACAAACACAACAAGTAACTTTGACTAGTAGTGGTAAGACTTTTATGCTTTGATACTGTACTTTCTTCCTTGACATACTTTTCTGTCTATGCAATCTGCTCCAAGCTTGAGTAAATGAGTACAAATTATTTAGCATTTTGAAACAATTTGAAGTAACCACCCTAAAAATTGAAATCAAAAGTCAACATTGCGATCATAGTCTCTGAGAAAAAACTACATATTTTAAACAAAGCTGAAAAACTAGGAAATCAGGCTGCCGAAAATAATAACGCTATAGAGAAGGAATTCTAATGGAAATAATAAGCCTTGGGTACCCTTGGATTTAAATGCAATAATCCTTGTGTTTGTGTGTTCGATATTATTTCTTATAAAGATAGCGGAAAACATCAAAGGAGAGAGAAACTCATACAGGGATAATCTGGACTTTCCTGTACATGAAAGTAAATGAGTGGAGGGCTAAATGAAAGATGAAAGAAGGATTGCAAGTGAATGGTCATCTAATGTTGAGGTTAGGTAATTTAGTGCGGGATGACTTTGAGGAAAAAATAGTCATTTAAAACAGAGGTTAAAAAAAAGGATGAAAGATTGCGACGGTGGGCCACAGCGCAACATGAGGGTGAAGAAAAGTCGTAAAAAAAAGAAAACAAAACGAATTTAACACCAAAGCACTACAGTCCGGCTGCCAAGAGCTCTCCGATGACAGGTGAAAGGGTCTAGTTTGGCGTAGGGGGCAAGGTTGCCAGGTAAGAAAGGGAAGCACCCATGTCACATGCAAACAAAAGGCTTCCATGAAGAAAGGAGCTGGAAAGGACGATAAGTGTGAAGGACCCAAAGGAAGAATCCTTTGTTTTGGATATCTGAAGAAAAGGCTTGTTTTGGTGGTTCAGGCTTATTTCTGTGCTTCATATGCACGTGACAACGCTGCATGACTAGGTGAGGGTGTGACGTTCATTTGGGGGACAGTGATTGGCTGCAACCTATGCTGGCGCAGGGATCTCCACCCTGCCTCTTGTGCTCTCATCGGACAACTCTCACAGGCTGGACTATGGAAACAATTTAACTACATATATGCTAAATAAAGCACAAAAAAGTTTTTCTTTATGGCATAGAGGTAAGGAACAGGTTAATTTCTATTGAATCCTTCAAAAAAATAATATTCACAAATAACTAGCTTCTTCAAAACTTAAAAAAATATTTAAAACCTTTTACCATGTGGTACAGAGGTGAACAGAGAACATTTAAAAGTCATTTCGAGTATCTGCATCAGGCATACCTTGTCTAGTCAAATTTTTAAATTCCATAAAAACCTATACTATATCCTAAGTCTTAATTGTTGAATCAACCAGCAAATATTCCAGTCAAAATGTGAGGTGAAAATTTCAGGGAAAAGATTGGACAACTTACCGTCAATGTCATCTTTTCCCGAGAGGGAACAATATCACACAAAGTAATACTGATCAGTTCTTCAGCTATTTCTTCTGCACAACTTGAGGAAGCTGAAATCCTCAGCCATAGAGACAGACATGAATAGGCTGAACAACGAAGTGAGCTGACAATCAAAAAGAATATTAATTTATTATAATTTCACAACAGAATCAGGAATTCAGGAATCAAATTCAATTCAGTGCCTACCAGTATGGCTTTTTTACACCAGATGGCCAATCTTTAACAACCTGAGTCCACCTTAAAGACTGCATAATTAGCTTGATGATGAGGGGTCCAAAGGCAAGCAAATTAAGCCGTGCACTGCAAAAAAATACAAAGGAAATTAATAAGTACAGAAGTATGCCAAGTGTTGGCAATCTATAGAAACTTTATCTATACTTAATGTCCTAGCTATCTCAATGAAAAGTTAAAATTGTTGACACGATCATCAGATGGTAGCAAACATAATCTTTGCTTGCCTGTCCCTCCAATACCCTACCTCTCCTAGCTGGCATCTATGGTCTTCAATGATTGACTAATTTTTTAATGGTCAAATGATTTTTCACACTGGCCAGACTAATGGTGCAGATTCAATGGTCCTGCAGTATTTGTATTATTAAACATTTATGTAACACTCAGCAACATTCATTATACTTGTGATTTTAAAAAGTCTCTGAATACATAGCCATCCTCCAAATTTTTCCTGCTCTGAAATAAATAGCAGATGCTCACAAATATAGGGGCAGCAACATAGCTTATTAGCAATTGGCATATAACCTGTTGGAATATGCAAATCCAAGGGGTGACAGAGATAGATCTCAAGACAAAAATCACTTCTTTACTAAGACCAAAACATTCCATAAATTTAGCTTTAAATGTATATACAGTGGAACTTGGTATTAACGTCATCAAAGGGACCAGAAGATTTTTAACGCTATATCCGAGTGACGTTATAAAAAAAAGCAGCCTTAAATCTGACTTATACGTACTAACGTAAACTAACGACGAATAAAACAACTGTCGACATACGCGATCCTCACACGGAGGTAAGTAGTGATGTGACTGATGATCTACCGTAACTAACGAAACAAACAATACAATACAGTGTGCCTGTGTCAGTGACCTTGTAGAATGTAGGGGTGGGAAGGGATAAGACCCAGGTATGCGGGACAGCCCCCGCTCCCTCCAGACACCAATTAAACAAAAGAGTTGCATCCCGTCACCAGCTCAACGCCCAGCTTGTGACCTGTTTTTGCTTTTGATGTTTCTACACATGGTTTCTATGAACTTGTGACTTAATTCAATCACAGTACCACTTTTGCAACCTAAGAATTGCAAAATTTTTGACGCTATACCCGAGCATCGCAATATTTGTCGACGATATAAACGGGTTTTCGTACAACATAAAATGTTCAATTTTGGCTGTTCTGTATAAAATGTGACGTTAAACCCGAGTTGACGTTACAGCCGATGCTGTTATAACCAAGTTCTACTGTAAATACAAAATATGTTGTACGAAAGACATTTTGTTGAAAAATGACAAAATTATTGAAGATAACTCAGAATTTAAAAATCAACAACAATACTACTATGTTACATCTAATACTTACCATGCCATTAGGGAGTTCAGAACAGTGAAGGATGCAATGTGAATTTGTGGAATGCAAATAGATAGAGCAAGGCTTTCTGCAGATACTTGATTCTTCAGAGAGGAGCAAGTCACGGCCAGCGCTTGACACACCACTCCCAAAACTTCTTCCAAAGCAATTGATTTGGCAGCAGGCAGAGGATTTCTGTCAAAAATTAATTGATAATTTTTATGTCGCCATATATGAGTCACATGTGTGATATGGACCGTACTTAACCCTTGTACTGCCACTGGGCTGATATGTGGGCCCTAGCTGGCTGAAACTGCCAGGGACCCATTTATCGGCCCAACTTATTTGACTTTTATTCGTTATTGTGGCCTTTTTAACGGCTATAATTTAAGTAAACCTCCATAATCTATCTATGGTTATGAGATATAAGTATATCTTAAGTAATGGGAAAAAATCTAAATGCATTAAATAAAATTAAGTAGCTGAAAAATTTTAAAATCTGAAATGTTGCTAATTCCGGTAAATAGCCTTGGCAGTCTTCGTACGTCTCACCTGAAATGGGCTGGCAGTAAAAGGGTTTAAGACTTCGAAGTCTTGGTGATTAACCAAAAATCACAGAAATTTAGAATGTCTAGAATTTAAATGAAGCCAGTGCTGGATTTCGGCAGAGTGGTATAACAACAATAAAGCTAACCAAATTTGTTTTTCTGCTAGCAAGCAAAGGGTTCCTTTTACTCAGATCAAAAACTGTGATTAATTTAGATAATTCCGTAAATGGATGAGAATGATAAGTTATAATGTTAACATAAATTTTCTTCATTCAGCCATTTTCTCATAACTTGAAAATGAAAACATTGCCAAAGTTGCGACCCATTTTTCATGAGTTATTGACATCAAAGTTGCAATTCCTAAGTAGTTCTGAGAGACCCAATCTTTGATGTAAAGAATAGATCATTAATTTTTATGAAACCTAACCACACGAGAGAGATGAGCAAGGCAATGAAGTAGTGGAGAACCGGAGAACTGCTCGGCAAGAGTCAGTGACTTCACAAACTTTTAACGAAAGGGGTAAGCTTGTCAATATTTTGCCACTAATAACTTGAGAAGTAGGTGACAAATCAAAAAATGCAAAAATACATATCTATTTATGTTTAAAATTACACTGTAATTGAAATGATTTTTTAAAAATTGCGAGAGCCCATAAAGGTTGCATAAGGCTGTGGTCAGGACATATATAAGATAATCTTCTCACAACCCATACACATCAGTAAGAAGTTCCATTCGGTAGATGAAGACTTAAGATTTTTTGCAAAAAATTAATTAGCATCGTTGAAAATTCACCAGAAAAATTATAAAACTGGACCAATTTGTCAAGTGCATAATATAATGACTAGGCAACCATTCAATGCTTACTACGCTAACAAAATAAATTTACTTTCTTGTTCTTACTCTAGCAATACTAATTACAAACAGCCAAGGCTTACACAACTCATTGGACAACTAATTGTAAATGAAAGACTTATGGGACTGTTTAACAGGATGTTTCTTTCATCCATTATTTTATTTAATTTACCAGCCTCAGTGGTTGGATGGTTAAGTCCTTGCCTGCCAATCTGAAGATCATGGGATTGAGGTCCACTCAGTTAGATTAACTCAATCCAGGGCATGATTGCATGTATAATATATTGTTAGATGTTTGAACTTCTAATGAAAAGGCCAAAATGCGATGTTTTCAGGGGTGATAGGAAATAAATAAAATAAATAAATACTAACGTCAACATTGAGGACAGGTACTCGCAAAGGTTGATATATAGCGTTGCATATGACTGAATGGCTAGAACAGGATTTTCTTCAGTCACCGGTGGTAGCTCAAACTTATCATTTCCCAGGGCTGAAGCCTAATGGGGATAGAGACAAAAATATTCAAATTAAAGAATTGTTATTACATAATCGAAAAAAATTCCTGGCAATGCCCAGACAATTTTGATTTTCCCTGACAAGCAGTTTGACATTCAAAGTAGAGAAAATTTTAAGTACAAATGAAAGTTGAGAAGAAACACCAGTATGTACTGCTTCTATCCACAAAATTAATTGACAAAGTATTGTAACAAAGACAAATCAGCAGCATTGTAGCATTCCTCCAAATTTAGTCTCCCATCTTATTTCTGAGGCTTAACCCCTTCCCTTACCCCTTCAATTGAAATATGTACTATGAAATATAATTTCATGTTCTTAGCGATAAAATTCTATGCACATGGATTAAGAACCATGGTACATAGTCACCACCTTCGAAACAATTTTCAAAAAATATTTTACTTATTTCCTAAATTTCATTAAACATCAAAGGTATTACACTCATGGTAACAAATGCTACCTAATTACTATGTGAAGAGAAATTATAGCAAACCCTTAAGTTTCAACAACTAAAAATATTTATTTTGTCTTACGATTCAGTTCACAGCCACATATAAAAAATACAATAATTTATTGAAAGTGGAAATATGAGGCCAAAAATTTTACTTCTTATTATTAGGTGCAGAAAGTCCCTTCAACAAGAGAGAGGAAACAGAGTTACTACAAGGAACGGTTTTGTTCAACAAAGATACTTACATATCAAAGAAGAAACATTAATCATCCATGCAGAAAATCTCGCAACTTCAAATTCACGAGACTAGAAAGACCATAACTACTTCATCAAAATTTAAGGCACGAATAGTCATATTGAGATGAGCATAAAAATAATCAATTATGTGCATACGTGAAGGGTATGAAGTCAACTCAACCAATCAAATTCTTACTGTTCCTGGTGGATGGGTTCAAAGGCAACAATTATAAGGTATTTTAGACTGATTTTCAAAAAATAAGTTTTTCCTAATTGTGTTGTTTTAATACGTTAAGTAATTTGTCCTTTTTTGTTGAACTTCCCAGGTTTGATTCCCAGGCAAGATTATATTTTTGTCTAACACTTTAGAGAGTCAAGGTTAAATGCCCAACCCCATTCATGGGAGATGCATGGATTTCATCAGTTACAATAATATTTTAATATTTTCAGCCAATTCTATAGATTTCCAAAGGAACAACAACGCGAATTAGGGTATGTACAAACTTACTTGTGCAATTCCTGGAAATGTGCTCTTCTATGACAAAGCCTTTGCTCCCTCAGCCCCTTCACCAGGATTCATACTAACTTCCCATTTTCAATTTTTCTGCCCCTAACCTGATTTTCCTCCCATTTTTTTAATTTCTCCAACTTTATAAGGATGGTATAGCAGTAATGTATGGGGACTTTATGGAAAATTGATGCAAGGTGTATTGTAAAAAAAAGTCAAGGTGTAGTAGTAGTATTAGTCGGCACTACTCCTTGCGCAAAAAATCAACAAAGAAAAAACCATTTGCCTTGACCAAGATTTGTACCTGGAACCCTCAAGTGCTTTAGCCAGTTAAGCTACTGAGGCATCATTCTCCCCTGTGGAAATTTGTGGACTATACTGGACCTCCTTGTGTTCAAATGGGCTTTGCTCTCCGGCTATGGCACTGTGCGCTTGATTTGGAGTGCAAGTCGCATAATATGCTCAGCAGTCCATACCACCTTGTCCAATATAGTCCACAAATTTCCACAGGGGAGAATGACGCCTCGGTAGCTTAACTGGCTAAAGCACTTGGCTATAAATCGAGGGATCCGGGTTCGAACCCCGGTCAAGGCGAATCATTTTTTTTCTCTGTGGATTTTTCACAAAATTTGTGCATTACGGGTGACTCCGTAAATATATCTCCGTGGCTAATCCCAGAATACTTAAATAGGCACTACTCCTTGCGACCTAGCGAGGATGGCAACAGATATCCATCATACCCCTGGAATGTAAAACGATCTGACGCTTTCCCACATTCAGCCCTGAGGATGCAGTACAACTCGTACCTTGAAACATCAGCAGCCATGGAGGAAATTACTCGGTGGAGCACCTGAGCAACATTCATTACTGCTGGCATGCAGCAGCATTCCACGTGTCCGACAATGGAGTTTTTCCCTGACCATAATTGAATTTTCATGAAATTTCTATGACTTCTCCGGCAGTTTTACCCAAAATTTTTATTCATACCTGGATATCTTGCACTTGGGCACTTTCCCTCGCCATAAGGATTGCTAAGGGGCTTAACTCTACCAGACCAACCCTCGTGGCAGGGGGTCTCTTTTGCACTGGCTGGCAGCTAAAATCATACACTCCCACAGCCCAAGGGTTAAGGGACTACCAAGTGCAACGACCCCGCATTCCAGTAGTCTGCTCAAGGCATTCTCAAAGCCTTCTTTGATCTTTATGGATCTTATAATAAAGTCAATCCATGAACAACACTTTGCACTTACCTTAAAATTTGGAACATTCCCATACAGCTCATTAAGAGTAAAATGCAGAGAGGCCACAAGTTTTGAAACCATCTGGGTCCACAAAAAGGTGCACTGACTGTTTCCACCACCAGTCAGTTGAGGTGCTTTCATTCCCATGTTTGGATTGATGAGGGATAACAGTATGAAGCATTTTGATGCTTCATTAATGACTGCCTCATTGGAGCAAATAATTATCCCAAGCAGCAATTTCTCAATTGCTCCCTGAAAAAAGGCAGAAATTCTATCATATATGGTTGCAATAATGGTAGGGGTAACTGTTAATAACTGTTCCCATTCATGCAACTTTAACTTAGTTTTCAAGGAAGACAAGCAGAGTGCAAAATCCATCTCCACTGAACATAGCAAAACTGAAGGGGCAAAATGAAATTTTAGTGGTCCTATCAGATCAACCAATTGATTAAGGGTAAAATTTAAATTGAGCACAATTAAATTATTGAGAAATTTTGCCTCTAAGTGAAAGATGAGCAGTCATGTTGCACCACTAAATGAACTAGTAATAAGCATCACATTAGATAATGACATAGAATTTCATACCTTTAACTAATCATTCATGATTGCAGGTCATCTATTGCAATTTCTTTTACGTTATATTTAAATGCTTATAATGATAACCGAAAGAAAAATCAACACTAAAACACATGAGAATTGTGTTCTGAAACTAACTCGATGATATTCTGTGTACATACATGGTACCGCTTCTTTTGATACATATCAATACAGTAGAACCACAATATAACAAATATAAATATGGCAACATTTTGATAATAGGCAATGCTGCCTGTATTCCTGATGAAATGTACAAGTAACAGATCAGGGAAGCTTCAATGTAAGGTAATTTAATCAAAAATATGAAAACAGCATACATACGCTGAAAGGTTTGATGTAGGAATTCATTTTTCCCCTGGAAAATAAAGGACTTCAAAGCATACAAAATTACATTCAGCATTTATTATTGAAATAAATGCTGGATGGAATTTTTCATGCTTTAAAGTCCTTTATTTTCCAGGGGAAAAATGAATTCTTACATCTAACCTTTCAGAAAACCATCTATCTTTATTTATCATTTTCATTGGGCCTAGAAAGACAGGGAATTTCTAAAATGATGTTCTCTGTCTTGCTCTAAAACATCTATTCTTAATTGATCAAGCAATATAAGCCTAGCATGTAGCCTCTGAGTCCCTCACAGCTTCCATCCTTACATGCACTGTGCATGTACCTTGCATAGTTAATTGCTATTTGCACTCTGGAGAGAGGTTTCTTCCCTCAGTGAAATGCTCTCCCTGAGTGAATAAATGAGCCAGGACCAGACATCATCATCAACTTGTGAAAAGCGAGAGGTAAATTTTGCATTTTTTTCATATTCAAATCCGTGAGAAAATACACATGAATCACCATGAGAAAAAATTCCCCTCAACTGGGAATAAACCATGGACCTTTGGCTTTCCAGGCCACTGCAAAGGCCACTAAGTTACCAGGGTTTCTGATTTCCCATGGCAATGGTACCGCCGCTCACGGTACTAGATGTTAGGCCGATGCAGTCCATCCAAGATGGTAACACAAGGAAGAAAGGACTTTCATGAGGCCACAACCAGTAGAGAGCCTCAAACCTGCACTAAAGCCACTCATGGTGGCAATGGGTAACATTTTATTCCTTCCTCAAGAACTGTGGTAACATTTACATGAACTCCCTTGCATTGGCATCTTGAATCATGAGCCTAACATCTAGTACCATGAGCCTCGGTACAATTTCCCTGAGAATAAGGAACCTGCATAGGATCTTAGTCTGCGCAGAGTTCTGGACAGCCAAAGGTCAGTGGTTTGCTTCCAGGTCCTGGAAAATTTTTTTTCTCACAGCTAAAATGTGAATTTCACCGTCGTTGACATGGCAGCATTAAAATACAGTTGAGGACCTCAAATTCAGAAGCCTGGGACCAAAGGGTTTCTGGATTTCCGGTTTTTCTAGATTTCTGGTCTTCAGGGCCTTCCCAAAGGTATTTCCCATTTTTATTAACTCCTCTTTGATTTAAAGTAGGACAGGTGAATTCTCCATTTCTCTAAGTCGTATAATCAAGGAGAGTGAAGCTGATGACTTGTTTCATCATTTGCATTTTTACATAGCGAAGGGTGTGCATGCGGTCACTCATGACACACAAATGTAGATGCTTATGTAGCAAAGTAAGCCGTGAGCCATTCGGGATTTCTGGTTTTCCGGGTTTCTGGATTCCGGATTTGAGGTCCTCAACTGTATGTAAAACAGTGTGAAAGGATGGCTAAATGTAGAATTTAAAAAAAATCATCTTTCCCATTAAAATACCTAATTCTTTCAAATTTAAATATTTTGTCTGAGTGAACATCACAGTTCAATATCAATCGAGGAAAACAATACAGCCCGAGACATACTTTAGCAAAGGCTTCCAAGTTAAAGTATGTACTGAAGAATGATCAGTGAAGGTGAAAAATGCACCGATGACATCTATAAGGATAACCAAGACAAAAATGAATCAAAATCTACCTTGAAAGGTACACACTGGGGGCTGTAGTGCTTCATGCATGCTTGGAGGCACTGCAACAGCGCACATGAAGACTGAAAATCTGCCAGAATATCCTGAAAAACAAAATTGAACGGTCACATAAATCCACAGGAATACAAATATGTACAGTGAGTCCTCGTTCTACGTCACCCCGTTTAACGTCATTTCGCGATAACGTCACGAAAATTTTACGACCGTGATTCGTTTATCGTCCCTTCCCTTCGCGATAACGTCACGTATTTTAAATTTCGCGCGAGAAAAAAGGCGAAATGGCAGGCGTTACAGGTTGTTTGTTTCGTGGGCGGTAATACGGTCAGTCTATTCAAAGTGTAAAACGGTGTGTATATTGTTAATTGCGATTACGGTTTTGGCAAATTTTAGCATCATAGACATTTCCACGAAAATTTCCAAGAGAACAATGTTCACAATAATTTTGGTTCCTGTTACTGCGACGATGTTTCAGCGATGATGATGCCCAGGTGACGTCCGCCCGCCTTAATTCGCAATTAAAACCATCTCTTCGATTTCATAATCCCAGTTTGCCCGCCCTCGCTCATTTCCGCCATTTTTATTTCGCTCCTGACAGGTCCGAAAAGAAATTCTCGTAGCGAGGGTAGGGCCTATGGACCGGAGCACCAGATCCCCGGTCTGTAGCGTCTGGTAGCATTCATTGGACCGCACTGTAGCGAAGCCGAAAAGCAAATGCGGGAAGATGCAAATATGGAGAAGGGTTTACGTAACTGCTGCTATTGTCGTCGATGAAGACAGGAACTCGTATTTATGCCATAGTTTGGCATTCCCATCGTAAAAAATGCCTCAGTTATGATAAGCTAAAATTTTTTCGCATAGGAATTGCGACGTCTAGGAACCGATATTCAATTTTTACATTGTTTTTATGGGATATTATGCTTCGATTAACGTCATTTCGTTTATCGTCACATTTTTCAGGAACGGTAGGTGACGTTAAACGAGGACTCACTGTACAATTATACTTCATACAACATCACTAAGTAGTTAATGATAAAACTTCCAAAAATCCATCAGTCTCATCTTGCACAAGACTGTTCTTCATGCAAAATTAATAATAACAATTGAAGAGAGCAAAAGATTAAACATTTGGGGATAATTTTGGATTCACAACAATGGCGTCATACCACCATTCTCTCAATACTGCCAGCGGTGAGAGCTCTACAATAGGCCCCCTGCTTCCCATGAAAAAGATGTATGCCTAGCACCTGATTATGACCGTCTGATTGAAATGAAAGGTAGTTAGTTGCACTTTTCCATAATTATTTTTCATGTTTCTATGTTTCAGTTCACAGAACCATCCGTCTGGTACAAGACATCACAGTACATGAGAACATCACAGCACATGAGAACATCACATTTATTCATTTGAGGAAGAGGTGTAGGAGGATTTGAGAAGTTTGAGAAAGGGGTGGGGAACACATTTACAGTGGGGAAGACGGTGAGAAAAAAAGACAGCTAAAGAGATACGAAAAACTCAGGGTAGAAGGACTCTAGTAATAGCTGAAGAAGAACCACACTGGGAAAAAAATCACAGAGACGGGAAGGCCATGGGTTGGAGAAGTATAAGATGTTCTCATGTACCGTGACGTCTGTTATCAAATGATGGATCAGCAAGCCAAAACGCATTGAACGCATTAAAATAATTGTGAAAAAGTGCAAATACCTTACATTTCAATACGCAGAACTTCTATTTTATCATGCCTGAATCAGTTGTATTTATTGCACAAAAAATCCGCAAAGAAAAAATCATTCGCCTTGACCAGGATTCAAACCCAGATATGTACCCCGATTTCCAGTCGAGTGCTTTTGCCAGTTAACCCACCGAGGCATCATTCCTCGCTGTGGATATTTGTGGACACAACCGGACAGATCACTGTGGCTAGTCTTGGTATACTTAAAATTAGGTTGTATTCATGACTAGTCTGAATTGAAACATGAAGAGTGATGTATAAAATTGTGGAAGAGTACTCCATTTAAAGGTTGATTGGAATGCTGCAGGGAACCCAAACGAATGCACCCTCGAGGCAGGGTACAAGTGCGACTTCTCCATTCTGCACCATGACGTGGAGAAGGGAGGAAAGGAATAAAAGGAAAGAGGTGAACAGGGTGTCCGTCCAATCAAAACTTAAAATTCATGCATAATTCCCGGTTTTCCTGGAAAATTTCTACAAAATTCCAGGTCAATCTTATGTTATTACTGCGATAGATAAGAATTTTAAAACACCCAAAATTATTTCAATACTTTTAAATAATATTATATTTAAGTATTTGCAAGGACAAGGAATAGGTTAGTTACCACGAATTGTACTTGAAATTAAAATTTAATCAATGCAAGCAAAGATGCTGCTATGACCTCATAAGTAGATGTTGACGTCATCTGTCATTTTATTCTTTGTGTTTTTTAATCTTACTGGAGTCAAAATTGCTAAAAATTTCTATTCTGTTTTCTTGTCAGGAATTTTACCATTCGATGCAGCTGTAAAAATTCTACTAAGCCACTGCACTAATAATCATAACAAACGCCAGAAAATGGGTGTTTTCTGTGCAATCCCACAGGGATACACTCCTGGGGCCAGGCTCATGAGTCCAAGTAATTTATTCCCAGACCACAGGAGAAGGGAGGACTAATGGAGGAAAAACGAAGGCGGCACTGCCATGAATAAGGAGCCTGCAGACACCTCTGGGGAGAGGCATGGAAGTGGAAGAATGAGGGAAATAGGCAAAATTTTATGTGAAATGAATTTGAAATGCCATACACCTTTTAGGCGGCTTACAGGGTATTATGTAGATGCAGAAATAAAAGATTTTGAAATTCCCGGATGGAGCAAATATTCATGAATATCAAGGACTAAAAATTCACGCACTATTCTGGATTTTTCCCGGTTGCTGAGCTTCCTGGTGACGCCAAATTATGAGCCTGATGACGACTATGGGGTAGAGATGAAAGCATTAGGAAAGGGAATCTCATTCTGTCACTAAGGTGACACAAGTTACCATTGGTGAATCCAGATTTCTTGCTCCCAGAGAAACAGGAAATCAACCCATGAGAA
The DNA here is from genome assembly GCF_921293095.1 of Ischnura elegans. Lineage (NCBI taxonomy): Eukaryota > Metazoa > Arthropoda > Insecta > Odonata > Coenagrionidae > Ischnura > Ischnura elegans. The sequence continues at coordinate 98,690,085 of NC_060251.1, read as the reverse complement.
GAATGATTTGAAGATTTATATCAAGATAAGTGCTTCATTTACAATGGTAACAGAACCTGGGTCGATCACATGATCACACTCCTAGGGCCAGGCTCATAAGTCCAAGTAATTTATTCCTGGACCACAGGAGAAGGGAGGACAAATGGAAGTACAAGGAAGGAGGCACCGCCACGATTAAGGAGCCTGGAGACAGCTCTAGGGAGAGGTATGAAAGTGGAAGGATGAAGAATCCTGAAATCATCATCATCATCATCAGGGCAACATGGGCTACCACTAACGAAACCAACTTTACTGTTCTTTAAGAAATGGGATACTATCCTATAAGAAAGATCCAGATATATTTTTCTATGTAAATGCTTCATTTACAGCAAAACTTGTCCAAACTACCTAACTTCATCATAAAAATGAACATTTACCCCTGTCAAACAATTTAAATTTCTTCTCCTTTCAATGGCCTCCTCCAGCGACGGTCTGTGGACATCTTTTTTCTAGACAATTGCTAATTCTGTATCGCAACCAGTTCCAAGGCATAAAATGATTTGGAATATTCTTCAGGAATTCATTTTCTCTACTCAGGACAGTGACAAGTTATTCCTCATTTTTTCTACATGCAGAAGTGAGTAAAAGATGTATTCTTTTCCTTCTGCAATTTAGTTGGTAACTTAAGGTACATTACATAAGGGAGTTAGGCATAGGCCAATAGTTTCTTCTAACATCGATTGCATTGTGGTTGGCTTGCCTATTTCACCGCTCATTCATCGAATGTTACACAATAACTATATTTATTATGAAAACCCACATAATATTTTAACATTCTTTACCCCGGTTTTTGGTTTTAGATACGTTCCTGGCACATTGCTTCAACGCATTCGCATAACTATTCGTAAGTACACCGTACCAGAGAATAAGACTTACAGGTATTTGATATGAAGTTAAACACCCCTTCCACAAGAAGAGTTACTCGTACCATTTCAATTGGCAATGAGCAACTTCAAGTACACATGCTAGTCTCTTTAAAATTATCATGGAATACAGCGAGCCAATACCTGAATTTGGTGTCCCGTTAACTGCCGTAACAGTTTTGAAAGGACAGGTAACAACTGCTTCACAACGGTAGGAAACTGGCCAGATAATTCGATAATATCCCCTGAAATACGTGAAGACGATTTAATAAAAGACAAATCATAAAAGAAAAATCAGACCGTTCAACACAAACGCACTTACTTAAAACGGTTAAGGGCATAGCTGGTGAGATTTTTCGAGTATTTGACTCATTTGATTTCCCTTCCGCAGAAATTAAGGCTTGCGACACCCAGGAAAAGGCATTCTGACAAAATATCTCATCAGGGCATTGCGTCAAGAATGTTTTGAGCAGGAACAATCCTTCGGTCCTACAAAGAAATCAAGCGATGCCGAGTACAAGTAGGACTGTAACGGTGAGAAGGAATTGATACCAAACAGAGCTGTGACTTCAGTTTTCAAGTTACAAGGGTCGGCTATCACGATAGTACACCTACCTGTTCGTTGCGCTGTTAAGTTTAGCATTTATATCTGCGGCAACCTGCGCCAACTTAGGAGGGTTCTATGAAAGAATAGCTTATGCTATTAAAAAGCGTATTCAGGGTTAATGTCATTTAACAAAGCATTTTTACCAACTAAACACCTACACGGCCAATAAACGCTTGGTGCTCAGAACATCCACATAAAAAATCACTCAAATACTTGTCGCGCCATGGTGACACAGAAACGCTATGAAACAAATCTATTAAATTATCCATTTCTCGTAGGAACGCACGTGGAGTGCAAGCAAGCAAAACGCCAAACACATTTGAACTTCATATGTTTTACGCTACTCGCTTCTCGATTTTTTAATGACGTCACGGCGAGTAGACTTGTAGGTGAGGGGGGGAGAAATTCGCGGCGAAGCGGGGTCGAGCCGCTACCCCGGCCACCGTGGCGTGGCAATCGCGTGACGTCAGGGTAACAGCCAATCGGCAGCGACTAGCAGACAACAGCAAACCGTTTGTAATCGTTTGAATCTAAACATGCCTTCGTCTCAACGTTGTCATGCTTTTGGATACGGCGCGCGGAAAACTCCTGATAGCCCTATCAAATTGCATTCATGTCCTCGGAATGAACATCTGTAAGTACAAAGTGAAAGAATCCTATAGTATAAGTTGGCAATTAATGCACTGAAAGCCAGTAGGTGACTGCGGCGGTTCCGCTGTTTATCCCTGTTTTTCCAATTCACTTTCAAAATTAATGAAACAATCTGTTTTTATGTGACATATCGTACTTAGCGTATTATATTCTTATGTTCTGGTAGTATCTGTGGATTGTTTTCATTAGTGTCATACTATATATGTGCTGTAAATGGTGTTATGACGGGGTAAATGCAAGTGCAAAGGGTGGGGACTCAAGTACTATCAGGTCATTATTTTCTTCCATGCGAGAGACAGTCATTCACTATAAGATAATTATATTAGGGAAGCTGGCGTGATGAGTAATCCCTTTGAAGATAGTCCTTTCTATTCCTCCAACACTTTGGCAAAGATATCCTATCTTTATTTCAGATTTGCGGGTGAAAAAATGTTCACCATCGATGACCCTCCACATCTCCTGAAGTGCTCACGAAACATGTTCATGGAATATGACAATAAAGAAGAGGTAATTATCTACGTTATTTATAATTTATATACATTAGCAAATATTTCAAAATTGTCATTATTATGTAAATAACCATAATTAATTATACATTTGTTGTAGATGACAGTTGGTGGTGTAGCTATTACAAGAGTTGGAAAATAGACCCACGATGAGGAGACTGTGAATCTGAGTAGAAGACTCACTGGGAATATCGTTCACTTCCCCAAGATATCCACCTCTGCTCATAATCCTAGGTGAATAGAGGAAATGAAAGGGAGCCTTGCCGCCCATGTATTCTGTCGATTACGGTCTTCTCCATTTGGACATTTTTGTTCGGTTAGGTGAGTATGATTTCATATAGATATGAGAAACTGTAAATAGATGAATTTAGTAAGGGAGACATCCATGTTATTTTTACTGTCTATTGCAGGGTGGATTGATGGTGTGAGTGTGACTGCAGAAATCGTTCAATTCATAAAGCAGTTTTGCAGCTTTAATGGAAGTGCCCAATAGAAGAACTCGAATGGAAATCTTGTGGCCCCTTGCATGATAAATGTCAGCATCTGGAATTTTAGGAAGAAGGTATTGAAAAAGTTGATATATTTGTGATTCGCCAATTCTGTGCAGTCTCTATAGTGGGTATTTCTATATTATGTCAGATATTTTATTTATCAAATTGCATTTCTCTGACCAAGCATTAGCCTGTACCTCTCCTGATGTTTTCAAAGTTGTGTGGTATGGTTTTTTGGAAAGTATCTTTCCCTGTTACTCATTTAGTCTGTTTAATTACTCATGCACCAAGATTCAATAGAACACATCAGTCAGATTACACAACATAGCCAACATTCTTAGCACACCTTACAAAATTATTCGGTACATATAATGGCCTGATTTATTTCAACAATCAACGATGGGAATATGTAAACATGCTGTTTTCTGTATAAGATGAAGGAGATATTATTTCTTTGTATCTTATGAGACATTCTTTTCTCTGTCTTATAGGGAAGTGTAATGAAACTTTGTCTTAAGGCCTCACCCTTAGTGAGCAAGATATGAGAAATATTAGTGAAAACAGTATAGTTACAGTTATTGCTACCAACTTTAATAAAATAACCATTACTTAAAGACAATGAGTACCAAAACCTCTAATTTTTGCATGGCAGTGGTAATACAGCCAACTTTTTGAACAAAGGACAGTAAAGGGTATCATGTTTTTAAAAAATTCATAGCCTAAATGCTTCTTTTTTTGATCTATAAAAATGGCCATTGTCTTATTGTTAGACGAGGAACTCCAATGTATTCAATGAGATAGGTAGAGAAAGTATGACTCACTTTTTGCATTTTTCTTTCAATTCTCCAAAATTATTGTTGCTGTGAGAACAATATACATATTGGTGTCAACAGCATAGGGAATGGATTGGAACCATTTATTTGTAGAAAACTATTTATATGATCATTTATGTGTAAAAGTGATAGGATAGGCACAGGGAAGGAGCCTAATGGAACTACTTGCTTTAGGCCTGTACCCAGGCAAATGAAAGTTACACCATTTCCTGAGGTAATGACAAATTGAATTTGGTCCGACAAGTAGGTTTCAATCAAAATTAGCTATGACACAAAAACCATCAAGTCAAGTTTATTGAGTATCAATTGGTGGTCCACAGTGTTAAAAACTTTTGAGAAATCGAAAAATATTGTAGCAACTTCCATTTTATTATATAGTGCATTGATAATCTGGTTTTCTAAGTGATGGATTTCAGAAGATGAGATTATACTGTTTCCTGCCCTTGGTATTTATGGTTAGGAAGTAAATACCTATGTCCTTATTGATGTTGGGGGAATATGAATTATTTAATCAGTATAACTGCATTTATCAAGGGAGATATTATCGTGGGAAGAAATGAATTGCTAGACAAGTGAATCTCATCTATTTGTCAGCATAAATGTGAAAATTATAACTTCATATCTCAAATGAAACTTGCCTAAAGGAGGTAGTAAAGAAATGCTAATAGTTCAGTCAGACTGTTGAAAATTTACTGCAGTCAAAATTTTTAAATACACGAGTGTTCCTACTGCTAATTTGCTTTGAGTTGTATTCTCACGTGTAAAGATTTTTTAGATTAATTCATTTAGTCATTCATTTTACATAACAAATGAGGACCATAGAAGCCTAGGGGGACTAGTGCAATTTTTTTAGATAATAGCTGATAATTCTTGGTAATTAATTGCACTTATCTTTCTTGGTTTCTAAGATCCTCAATTATACAGTAAAACCTCTTTACATCGTAATGGAGGGGACCAAAATTTGGGCAATTTGATGTTTGGAGGTAGTTAGGCTGTCTCGGGAGTATCTCCTTGGTATGATAAGTGGAGGTTTTATGAGATAAAGAGGTTTGCCTATAAATTTACATGTAAAACTGACCGCAGGGGTGGTATGAAGTGTGGAGGTTTATGATGTAAAGAGGTTCACTGCATAGAGGTTTTACTGCATATGTACATAATCCTAACAATAAAGCACAGTCGAATTTGTAAGGGAGTCTTAAATCATATGACATTATTGACAATGGTAAGATATTTTCATAATAATATGTTTTGTACCTTGGCTTTACTTCAACTCCAAAAGTCACCTCAATTCAAGTGAAATGTAATAACATCCCTTTCTCTACAGTAATTTCTCCTGTGTTTTGAAATTTTGATTTGATTACTAATTTTGTGCAATATGGATTAAAAACTGGAATGAGATACCATGGATTAGTAGTGGTTTTCTGTTCATCTTACTCTACACTGCACAGTGCAGTATAATCTCCTAAGTTTGATGCATGATAAGTACATTTGAGAGATTCAGCCATAATAGTGTATGTGGAAACCAAATTGGAAATAGGAAAGATTCACTTTATTACTTTTCATTGATACGAATGCACTTTGAGATATGAATGGATAACTGCAGCTGAAAATTTTTCCAACCGGTTACAGTAGGCTATATGCTTTTTGAAACATCTTACCATGTTTGGTAGGCAACTAAAAATCGTCAGTAACAATCTCGATTTGGTTGACAACCGAACATCATCTGTAGCCGACCGGGTTCAGTAGGCTACCGAGAATCATCTGCCTGAGTGAATTCTTCCCATTTCCAATTTGATTTCCACCCTTACCAATATGTCTGAAGCCTTCTCATTTAAACTCAACTGATTTGGGCGTTACTTAGTAGAATGATGAAATATTCATGGTGAAACAAAAACCAAGTACTGTTCCAAAAACTTTTTATTTGGTATCAACTATCTTGTATGATGTTGGGCACGATATGGTGGAAGTTCTTAATATTAGTAAAATAAGACATTGCAATATTTTCACCTACTTTTATTATGACACTAACATTTCGTCATTACAAACGACATTATCAGGTGTTGCTTGATCACACTTGATAACGTTGTTTGTAACGACGGAACAGGTACGTAGTGTCATAATAAAACTCAGTGGAAATATTGCAATCTCTTATTTTACTAATGCTATCAACTAGTTTCAACATCATTACCAAGACAATTTGTCTTGATAGCAAATAAAAAGTTTGTGAAACAGTATTTGGTTTTCGTTTCAACTTCTAATTTAATTATATTGCATCAAACGTAGGACATTATACTGTAGTACACATTACGGTATATAGCCTGATATTTACAATAAAATTTTGTACATTAATTGTTATGATGGAAGCTTATTTGTTAATATAATGACTAGATTTTCAATGTATAAATATTATTTTAATGTGTATGTTGGTTGCAACCCATGTTTATTGATTTGAGCTTTCCTAACTTTTTACAATGTTAGTTTAGACTGGTAGAACGTACGAGTGGTACGTGGGAGTTTCGTTCCAATTAATTCTTACAAACTAATCCTTATCCGCTTGACGTGTGAATTTTGTGGACTCCTGTCCTGCTTGTTAAAGAATAATTTCTGTTGTAATAACGATTTTTCATGTACAGACACCAGCTCAAAATAAAGGATTTTGAAGCGTAATCGGATTTTTTTACTTATTTGAAGCAGTAATACCCCTATCCTTATAAGATCCCTACAAAATCCTGTCCCTAAATTCGCGCTGGTTAAAGGAAATAAGAAAAAATAATAAGTAATACGTGAATACAGCAATATATGCAGACGACATTGGCAGTCAATTCCGATTGGCTGTTATCCTGACGTCACGCGATTGCCACGCCATGGTGGCCGGGGTAGCGGCTCGACCCCGCTTCGCCGCGAATTTCTCCCCCCCTCACCTACAAGTCTACTCGCCGTGATGACGTCATGACGTTTGGCGCATTTTCTTGAATAAAACCAAATTAATTCTATTTCTATTTTTTCATATCCACCAAGAATTAACAGCATTTAGAAATAATAAAATCGAGAAAGTTATTTTTAAAAGCATTTGGTATTAAAAGCAATATTACCGATCACGTGGTCATAAATTATCAACACCACAATTTCAAGATTTCAAGCTTTCAACAGAGGAACTTGAGAGTTTTCAGTTGAAGCGTAAGGCATTACGAAGGTATGATTTTCGTACCTAAATGGGTTTAAAAAGCAGGAAAAAATTTTCCAACTTGTCAGCTGTGTTAAAAGATGAACAACTGCTCATAAAATCACTCTTACATGATTGTTGGTTGAATTGATCAACATTTGACAATATTATAAAATCCTTAAATTTATAATCGATTTTTATACCCGTTTGGTGCCAACTGTTTAAGTGCTTATCAATAGCGATTGAATTTCTGCTCGAATATACCTCAACCAAATATATCAATAATTTTTAAAAATGGATTGCGAATTGAAAAATCCATTGATTGTCGCCCATGAAGACTCAGTGCATATTTGGTGGTTTCCTGAAGATTTTACCCAGGAAAGAATTGGTGAAAAATCACTAGGTATGGTTTGATTGGAAAATGTATTCCTCATGAGGATTGCTTTCACTACGAGTATTTGCAATTACCATACTTTCAGGGAGTAACGCTTGCACTGTTATAATACTGCTAGTAGCTCAAACATTGCATGAATTGGCCGACTGGAGCATTGAATTTGAGGAAAACAGTCCCTTTCAGTTTATCCTTATACAATTGCTGAAAAATTCTATTAGGAAAGGTAACCTATGCAATTTTTTTCTTGTTATTTCTCTATGCTTGTAGGTGAACATAAGATAAGCCCCTATATTTGGCAACTGAAAAAAATATAAAAACTAATTATGCCATGCTATTAAACTCATTTCTTGCAGGGAATGAACTTTATAAAAGTTTCAGAAAAGAAAACCAAATAAAGGCAATAAATTTGAATATACCAGAGTCAATATCAGCTATAGGACCTGAAATAAAAGATCTAACAGAATGGGTACCTATAATCAAAGTTGATTGATTTTAAACATTTCCTCTTCATACTCCTTTTTTTCAATCATAGAGAAGTTTTTTATTTCAGCAAACTTCTATCTATTTAATGGATCTCGGAGATACATTATTCAACAATTTAGTCGATGGGATAAAAGATTGGGAGAGTGTACAACCTCCATATAACCCTGAGTTGTACGTCATCCTTATTGCAGGGAATCACAGCGTCTTGTGGGTGTTTCAGGATAATCAGAATAAGGTATGTATGACAATTCTTGCAAACTTCGAAGCCGTACATGCAGTAGGCTCGTAAAATTACACATTGCCACCAAGTGCAGCTTTGGGGATCTCAACCAGTTGCGGCTTCTTTGAAGTCCTTTCTCCCTCGCATTGCCATCATTGATGGACTGCAAGGGCCTACCATCTATAGTACTATGAGCTTCAATACTATAATGGCCATGGGAATTCACAAGCCCGGATAGTACATACACTTGCCTGCTCAAACCACAGAACTTTGGCATTCCGGGTCACTGCAGTGATTTGATTCCTTGTTCAGGGAAATTTTTTCTCATAGAAATTCATCAATGTATATTGAAGGTTAGATCACAAATATCTTGGCTACCGTCACCACTTTTCTTGAGGCATGAGTACGGAAAATATGCTTCTTGATAATTAATAGAAAATTATGTCTCCTTCGCTAACAAAACACACTTATTATCTTAACATTACATGAGGTCACACTCTTTAAACCTTGGGATGGGGGAGTTCACGATTTTAGCTGTAAATGGGGTAGGGTAAAGATTATATAAACATAGATGGATTGAAAGACGTTAGGCCTTATTGTAAATTGAAGAGGGAAGTCCATGATGGGAGGGAAGATGGCCAGAATAATTTGCAGGGGCTCTATGAAAACCTATCTGAACTATGTACTAGAATAGTTTTTAAAAAAATTTTTTATAGGAATCACCAATTATGTTCCAAAGTAGTACATATTAGAATTGATATCCATAATCCTGGCTAATGTAGAAATATGCACATTTTTTTCAACAGGTGCTCCTCATAGATACTCATGGTCATAATGGAAAAGGTGCAGTGGTCGCAAGTGTGTACTTTTCAGAGCTTAAATCACTGTGTCACTGGTATCACAGCCAAATGCTGCACTGCTACAACTCACAACCTAAATGCTACGAGCTGACATACTTCTACTTCAGATGGGCATAAAAAGGTTCCCTTGATCCCCCCAAAAGTATGTTCCACAATGAGGTTTTTTTTCGTATTAATCAATTTTCCTCCACTGAAAAATATTTAAGCAATATTGGGTGATTATTTAGAATTTATTTCAGGACAGTAAACGGAGCATGATTATTAAAATGCATGTAAACTAAATGCGAAGTCTTGAAGTCACAAAATTATGAAGTAAATGGCTTCAAGAATGAGTAAAAATGTCCAAAAGCAGTGACATTTAGTATTATAAGAAGAGAAAATAATAGTATGTGAAAGCCATATAACAGCAGTGCAGGAAGGAGTTAGAGAGACTGATATACCGTATTTCTCCGAATATAGTCTCCCCCCCTAATTTTGAGGCTTCAGTTTCGAGAAAAGTTAAAAAAATGTATTTGAATATTGTCCCCCCCTTTACTTTTACCTTGGGCATTTTTAGAAAAAAAGGGGGGACTATATTCAGACATATAAGGTAGTTGCCAAGTGATACATAGTCCCCATTAAGACTTCATCATCATTTACTTGCTGGGAATGAAACAAATTATTATGTGCTCATGCCATGTCCCATTGCATCACCCAAGGTCCACCAAATTGTAAAGGGGCCTTACACACCTCTGATTTATTTTTGTGTAAACAAGGATACATGCATTTTACAAAAAACATCCACTTTGATAGCAGGTACTGATTTGTTTTTGCACATACCATGTTCTAGTGTGTGCAAAAAATGCTCAGGTTTTAGTAAAGGGGAGCAAACTATATAGGAATAATCTGCTTTGTTGTGATAGGCTCAGAGCTAGAGTAATTATTTGGATAATGAGGTAATTCACTTGAATCAGAAATTGCTACAGTAGATAGAAGGAACAAATAACTTCTGAGAAAATAATCTCTCATTTCCCTATTCCTGTAAACATTATCCTTTTGTGATAAGAAAACACAAAATTTACCACCCATTTTCAATAACTTAATATTGATGCCATTGGAATTCTGGCTCACTTCTCGCTCAGGGGGAATCTATCATCAAGGGAAGGAATTGCTAGGAGTGTTTGGCCTGGTTACACAGGACATTATAACACACGAGTTAATGTGCGAATGTTTGAATCATTTTTATGACTGGAGCGGAACACATACGAACGCATGAACCAAATAAGGACAGGATCTACTTTCTTTTAACGCATTCGTACAAGTTGGGTGATTACTAGCAGCATTCTCGTGTTCGTACGTTTAGACATTAACTCGTACTTGTCTATGTATCGTGTAACCAGGCCTTAACAATCACAAACCACCCGAGGCCCATGAAAAAGATCCAGGAGTAGCTGAGAAGCAGTGACCTGCTCAATTTGAGTTTGTGACTTCATACACTTTTCAGCAAAAGGAAAAATGCAGTTGATTTTCCATAGTGAATATCTCAAGAAGTAAGAAACGGATAATGAAATATGGAAAAATATGGGTCTGTTCATAATTCAAACACATCCACTATTGACCACAGCAAAAAATTAGAGTTAATGTTTGTGTTCCTGATTTATCCATGCACTCTTCACTTGACAGCATGATGGCTTAATTTCACATAAAGGCTATCTCCCTTTCGACACATCACAGATTCTTTTACGTGGCAACCCTGAGAGTCTCACACCATATTTCTAAATCAATGGTGTACTCTACTCAACTCATGAAGACACATTTCTAGTAATGTTGCAAAAATGGTAATAGAAAACATATGAACAGTCTAATTATGATTCATGCTACAGTAGACTTTTGCTTTACTGTACAAATCTATTCCGAAGGACCGATTGTATAGCAAATTCCATAGTATGTTGAATCTGCACTATTTCCACATGAGGATTCCATTTAAAAAGCTTCAACACAGAAAGTATTACATAAAAAATGTGTTTCGTACACAAATAAGGCGTTACAAAATTGGTGACTTATTGCAAGAATGGAAACAAAATCTGAGAAATTTCCACTTTTAAAAACACATGCATAATCAGTTCGGACTCCATAGTAAGCTGAATCCATCGCAAAGTGAGAGTGGATTGCACATTCATTTAATTTGAAAAATTGGTTTCTAACTTCGCAGAGGTTGTGCTGTTAGCGACAACTTATCGCAACTATTGGGAATATCAAGTGCTCTAGACACGCAATGCCATTTTTTGCACAAAAACACTGTAACTATGCCGAGAAAAAAATTAAGTTCAATTAATATGATGAGGCAGAGTATTTATAAAAGTATATGTTCCAACATAGAAATAAACGATCTGTCTACAGCTTTTTGTGACATATAAACTGGTTGCTTTGTTTGGATGATGCAGCTCCTCAAACTATGTTGTCTTGCTTTTTTTTTTACCTGCAGTGGGTCATTTTTTTGCTTAATATATCACTATTAGACATCAGGAATTTTCAGTAAAATTGAAAAATATTGGGCCAAAAATCATTTTAGCATCCAAGACAAAATTTTCTCACAATTCTAATTTGCAGGATGTATTGGTCAACCTGAGAGTAGTAAAGGATACAGATCTTTTTTGAGAAAATATCTGTAAAAATACAAGCATGGCTTTAAGAACTAAAATGGAATCGAAATCAGAAAGAAAACAGTAAAAAATATGTCCACATGATATATTGAGCTCAACTCTTGGCAAAACACAGCTTAATTACAGATAAAAACATTTTACCAAATCATTTATTCATTCACTATTTACAAGAAAGGTTATTTTTTACAGAAACTTAAGAGTTCAAATCATCACATATTTCTATGAGGAAACAATAGACCAACCAGGACAATTTTGGAGAATTAATGGTGAAACATTAATAAGACACATGGCATTAAAATTCACACATGGCTCACTCATGGCAAAGATATTAACAGGATATATATAATGGCAACACCTATGCATTTTCAAAAAGTGATTAGTTGCTTCAAAATTTCCAATTTGGAGTAGAGTAGTAGTTAACTAACATGCCAACAATATAGAATACACTTTCATACTAGCATCAAAAATATATTTGCAATTGTTTAATCCTGGGGATTTATTAACAAAAATCATACAAGAAAAATCCTTGCATATTTTTGTTTTAAGATTAATGCCCACACCTCAAATGTTGAGATGAATTAAGAGGGAGAATCCAACAGAAAAACTCCTAAAACAATTCTAAATCCTGATTAATCAGGTTTAATGATATTATTGATAGCTCTCGAAACTACAACATTCCTTAAACGTGTCCATAAATAAAGTATGCCTCTTGAAATCAATGCAAAACAAGCTTCCATTACCTTGATCCAAATTTTCACAGAAAAAAAAGACCTTGACCACTGACATGAAAATTCTGCAAAGGATATTACAGCAAAAAATACATTAACCCATAAAAATGGCGAAGATAACAATCAGAAAAATCGTTAAAAAGTTTTAGAAATCACAAAAAGGAACTAGCCTTAACTTATCAGAATGAGACAAAGAATAATTACATTAATTCAAAACAAACAAATAGCTTACTTATAATGAAACAACATTCAGGAATTTTCCTTGCATTAGCTGAAGATAAATCCATATGTACTTAGTAATATCTGACCTTAAATTGTACAAGACAACTAGAAAAACTGCAGCAAATCTAGCGTACAAAATATATTATTCACAAAAGGGATTTTTTATAGCACAACACAGTTCCCTTCCTCCTAGATTTGCATTCTTAGCCATTACTTTTTACGAATTTTACGATGTACATATGTGAGAAAAACTGATAGGTACTAAATGAAGAATATACTTTATTAAGCCGTCACAATGTCGAAGAAGAAATATTATCAAATTGGTACAACAGGTGCGTGTTGATTTCAATCAATTAATTCATGAAGAAGAGAATGACCTAAAAAATTCTAAATAAAATTTAATATTTATCTTACGTAGAAATTCTATGAATTTCACTGTAAATTTTTAGAACTAAGCTCTACAAATTGAAATATCTTTGAAACAATTGATCTTTGATCCAGTGAATGAAAGTTGAAATGGCATTATGATTTGGAGAACATAATTTTCAAGGTTAGGGAAAATTGCAGTTTAATTTAAATAGTTCCAATAGGTAGCAGAAAAGGAAGAACGTACCATACATTCACAAAGACTTAAAAAGATAAGACGATGAAGAATGATTTCGACTTAGATGAAACAGTATAACAGAAATAAATATATTTATCATGAGTGTATCCCTTTGTGCAATTCAGGCTGGAGATCATAACATGAGGAATATAATGAAGCATCATATGAAATACTTGAGACTGGAAAATTAGTAATCATTGATCAACTAAAACAAAACCACTTTTTCCAGTGATAATTATGCCTATAGAGTCTATTTCATGCATTATTGTAGGCCAAAAGTAAAATTTTTCTGAGCATAAGTATCTCTTTAATAATCCCTAAGCCCTTGAAAATCAGGGCAATCGCAATATTCATAGATACATGTATTGAGTTTTCTGGCAAATAAATATGGGCCGGAATTATTTGCTCTGGGGTAGAATCTATTATCTATTTGGCTGTGAGCACTGTCTTCATGGACATAAAAAAACCAACAACATTTTAAAAGTATCCAAACTAAACACTTGATGGATAAAACAATGGCAAGCTTCACTTAAGTCAAATAGATATCAGGCAAAGTACTGGCTTGTTAAGTCAATTCATACATTTCATCCCGTATTTTTATTTACTTCTAGGAGGCAATAAAATAATTCTTACATCTGAAGTGGGCATAAACTTGTTAAACAGCATATTGCTGCCCACATTCTCATAACTGAATCCCAATCAGGGAAATGAGGGATGAAACTTGGTTGGCACAACTATGAGATGATGATGTTTTCGCTTGCAGCTCCATTTTTTCAACCTTTATGAAAGGCCTTCTGTTGGATACAAGAGCCTCTCGGTTAAATTTTTAGTGTTTTAATGGTGGGGGCTAGATGATTTGAAGCACGTGAAAAACTTGCGAGAGATGATTGGACAAAGGCAAGCACTGCGTGTTAGACCAAAGTGCTTTTCTGGCTGGCCACTAAGGGCTGCGCCCACTCAACAAAGTCATCAATCAACACAGGCCACGCACCCTCTTCATCGTAGTTGGACATGTCCTCATTTATCATGAGAGCAAAATCTAACAGCAAATTCCATGTGTCCTTCGGAATTGACCGCTTATGATGCTCCTACACAAAAGAAAAAAGGATCAGAATATATAAATGGATGCCCTGTGAAAAAAAACTGTGTGTTAGAGAGTTAGATGACTACCAATCTAGTATCATCAAATCACAAGTTGCCACAATGCACTGAAGTTAGAAAAAGAACCTCAACAGAGTTCATAGCAACTTTCTATACTCAATACCCCTGACTTCATCCTATTGACTAGCTCAAATATTTTATATTTATCTGACTTTATGTAAACAGAAAAGCAATCAAATATTGGGATTTTATGGAAAAATGCCGTAAGGTATATTGCGAAACAGAGGCAAGCAGTAGTAGTAGCAGAAAAAGTGAACTGAAGGTGCCCCAACCTGGTACATTCCATTCAGCCAGGTAGGTAACAAATCGCCCACCTCGCTGTGAAAATGCAAAAATGCTCAATCACAATTTTGATCTTTTTGGCATACCTCCGCAGATTATCCTTGATCATAACCTAATTTTCCTGACCAGCATGAATCCTGCTTGAGGCCTCTTGAGCATGATCTCATTAAAAATGTAATTCACTTCTTATCATTCGGGTTTTGGGCTGACTGATCATGCTCAATTAAGTGGAATTAAGAATTAGGTATCAAGGGGATACGAGAAGGGAATTTCCCGGCATTTGGGAAAATTGAAATTCAATTACATACAGTCAAGCTGAAGAAAAAAACTTGACCACTTTTTCAGAACACTAGTCCTGACTTAATGATACATATATGGCAAGACATTGCCAAAAACTTAAGTCCAATCAAAGTTAGAGACATGTTAAAGTAAAACTTCCTAAATTGTGATCATGAAAATGTGGTCTTTGAGCCAAGTAGCAAAGATTAAGACATTAAATCAATTAGGTTAATAAAATACTACTGACTAAATTCATTATATATTATTATTATTCTAAAGAACTATTTTAAGAAATATTAAATGACAGAAAATATTTCAGTTAAGAGACACTGTTAAAACAGGGTGGTTGTAAGGTTCCTGAGATCGAATTTCCCGACTCTACAATGACTATTTCATGCAGTAATTTTCATCATTGCACAACATTTTCGAAGTTGAGAGTAAAGAAAAAGGAAAATTATTTTCGGAATACATATATTGACATTTTTTTACCATGAATTTAACAAAAATCCAAACATAATAAAACAGACTTGTGAACTTAATTTCAGTCAAGTAAAAGTCACACAAACGAAGGACTTTAACCAGCAAACAACGCAATGGATCGTTTGATTTGAATGAAAATTCACTGAGATGGGAAAAGTATTGAAAAAATGTAATCAGGATAATTTACAACTACACAGTAAATTTTGCAATTAAATACAACTACAAATTACTAAAAAGAAATTATTCGGATTACAATTATGATTAAATTTACTTTTAATCTTGATCCTGAAAGCAATGCAATCACATTCAATATTTTTTCAAACAGGGAGTACTTCCTGATTTAATGCCTTTGCATGAATTAATGATTAAAACGTTTTATGATTAAAGGCCTTTAGGCATAAATAAATATATTCAACCAAAAATGTACACTTGTAGGTGAGGTTAGTGTAGCTGGAACTACCTTTCAGTCAGCATGCGAGGCGTTCAAATATTCACTTTAGATTACTAATATGTAACTGTTACCCAAAGGTTCGCATGAGCTTTGGAGTAGATTAAAAATAAAAATTACTTTCAAAAATATATCGATTACAAGTAAAAATTACCAAAGATGTAATTGTTCACAGTTATTCAACTACTTTTACTTGGTTACATCACATCACTGACAATTCATAATTATCCCTGATGCCATGGATGATATTCTCTCACTTTCCCATGATACCATTCATATCCCTTGAGTTTTCCATGATTACCCTCACCTGCAATGAACCTTAAAACGTTTCACCTCATATGTGCCTGGCTGAAAGTGAGTTGAATTGATGATTTGAAATCCGAGCTAGCACCAAACAACAGATTTTGTGCTTGAAGAACACGTCAGAGATAGTCACCATTAGCTTTGCAAAGGCTCTTTAACTGATGGTGACAGTAAAAATTCAGCATGTAATTAGATGAAGGAAGGTATTGTGTAAAAAGGGCCCATTTAAAATTTTCCACCCATCAATGTATGAGTGATTCACTTGTTTCCCTTAGCCATGACAATATTGTGTACCCCATCTACCATCATCTGCATTTATCTCCGAAAGATTGCATTTGTACCCCTTAGGTTCTAGGGTACTCAAATGTGAAATTTCACTTCCCATAGAGCAAACAGAAGATTTTGGCTAAACTAATTATAATGTAAGGGTGTCGCTTGTGGTCTTGTGCCAGCTTGGTTCCACTCTCAGGGGTACAGAAGAACTGGATACCGAGTCACGTTCAAGTGATGGGTCGAGTATCTGAAACCCCTGACACCTTGCTACCTCTCGTGTGGGAGCGGTCTCCGCATATGTCTCCAACACTATGCCGTTTAACACGTTTGCAGAATCTTGGCGTGGGAAGGTGGAGGTAATGCAAACTTATACGGCGATGTCCGGACAACAGGAGGACGCCGAGAAGGTCACGAGACAGACACGACATGTGTGGCAATTGCTTGGAGGGCAGATGCAAGAGTCTTGTGTGGTGTGCCTGAGGGATTTGAATGTACTTGTGCGTGGTGAATTAAATGTGTTGAAACAGATGTCTGCTACCCATCTTACTGAGCCTTCTCCGAACTTGCCTTTTTTATTAAGTTTAGCACTTACAATGAGTTAAATTTTTGTTTTCTGCCATGTTTTAAAGACCTAAAAAATGCATGTTTCCATGACTATCGCATTTGGACAATATAATGGTAGGGGAATTTAAAAAAATGGCTAATCTTTTTTGGTGATTGCTGTGACGTCAGTTATTTATTGCTCTAGCCTTTATCTGGCCAGGGCAAATCATCTTGTGCCATGACAAAAAAATATGAAATAATGTCAGGAGCAAGGTAGAATACACTAATTCCAGATATAATTTATCAACTGTCTTTAGAGATGAAGATATATTCCCAAAATACAGAGCACAGGTGCCCTCTACTTATAAAACTAAAAATTTTGACTGTGTAGAGTTTGTATTAGTACAGAGTTTCATTATACATAAGAGAAAAACCTATTCCCTCTGTTACAAGAAGTGCATCTCACCACAATGGCACAGCAAGCAATAATTTTCTCTCCTTAACCAATGCATGTTGGCAAAATCTAGGCATTCTTCAGTCATTTATCAGTTTTATCCTGAAAGAATAGCCTAAGTTGAAGTTAATTACCCTCAAACCCCCTCAATAGATGCAGGGCAGGCTATTGGCGGATTTAGGGGGGTAGACAGGGGGCGCTCGTGCCCTCCCAAGATGCTTAAAAAATAGACAAGATTTTAAATACGACAATCATTACGTTTGTATTGTTTTATATATCACAGAGCCTCACTCAATTAATTTCATATTAATAACTTACATATAAAAATAAAGAGAATATTTCGCACAGCAATTGTTGTATGTTGATTTTGATCTCAAATATAAGATGACCGTTTGCCTGTCAGACCCTTGTGTCCCCCCCAAGAAAAAAAATACTGGATCTGCCTTTGGGACAGGTGGCATTATATCACCAGCTATTTGTAAAAAAAGAAAAGATGGGCATGGGAGATATTTGATCACTGAGTTTCACCAACTTATTTCAACATTTATATAAGTCCTTCATTCTTCGAGGGAAAAACAAATTCCTACACCTAACGGTTCAGCAAAATATCAATATTAATTTATTACATATTTATGTCTGACCTAGAAATATGGTGAGGTGCTAAGCAATCTAAGCCCATCGCATAGCCTACGATCAGCTTGAGGGAAGTCATACACTGACAATTCAATATGCCACGAATATAAAACACGAAAGAGGATAGGGTGCAATGATGAATTAGTTTTAACTACAGTGAGTCCTACCAACCATTTATAAATACATATTCTTAATTGATCGGGGGAAAAATGATTTCCTACGCCTGTCCTTTCAGCAAAATATCTTTCTTATTTATACTTTCTGTCAGACATAGAAACATGGAGAGGTATTAACATGATGTTCTTCGTATTGCTCTGAAAGGTATCTGTAATTGAAGGCACTGAAGCCTAGCACATAGCCTTCAAGTGACTAGCAGCTCCCAGCCTAATTTGTGTCAAATTAGTTTAACGATATCTCTTCACCAGTTCATGCAGTTGAATAAGGGAATTGAGGGTTTTCATCTTTTTCCTTAGGAAACAAAGAAATATATAATGAGTGATTTTCCAGCCAATAGGAGCGCTCATTATACTGAACTTCCCAACATTTTATTAAAACAAGGTAAAACATGTCCAGTTAATTTTTAAGAAAGTAATTAGAACTCAAAACGTTAATAGGTACTTGCATTTTGCATCTTCCATGCTATCGTTGAACAAAGAATTAACCAACCTAGTTACATAGGAGAGTAAAATGATAGAGTATTTCATAGATTTGAAATATTGAATATTAGTATACTCTAAAAATATTAGTGGATAAAACAAGGGCCTGGATATCTATAATATACAGCTATAATTAGAAATGCAATCACAGTAAAATGTACTGGATTTTTCAAGTAACAACACATTTAATGACACTCTTATTCTAAAATAAAACAAACAAAATGGGAATACAAATAATGGCTATTTTTTCAAACACAATCATTACACAAATTATAGAGACATTCACTAGATATACTGAAATGCAAAAGAGCATTTAACTGATAGTGTTGAATCTGAATTTGCATCAAGCATGCACAGTGAAGGATTAGCTTCATTTTACTCACCTACGGTAAATATATGAAATTCTACGGGTATAATTCGAATGAAATATACCTAATTACACTTTCCATTACGCAAAATATTAATGAGGGTTCTCCAAAAAACTTAGGGAATATCAAAATAACAACAGCAAATAGATTGAATGTTTGGCTACCAACCGAAGGGTCCTTCTTAGTGGTGGTAAATGCAACTTCTTTGCATGATTGGAATAAGGAATCACTGCAAAAGCCATAATATATTAAATTCATTATTTTGCAATAACCTGGGTTCACTGCTTTGGTTTGTGGGGAAGGAGCACGTGGAGGTAGGGACCAAACGCAGCCTTTCAACCGAAAGCCTTGATACTCATTCACACAGCCTAAACTTCGAGGAGAATCAGCTCTCATAGAGCAGGTCAAGATGCATATATGTGGAGATGATCACTAATAGAGCTATTATGATCTCCAAGAGCTTAGTGGAGCTAATTTTCCCGTAAGTTTAGCTTGTGTGAGTGTTTTGTGTGAAAGTATGTATCAAGGCTTTCCTGAAGAGAGACTGTGTTTGATCCCAACTGCCATGTACTCTAACCTGCAAACAAAGGCAGTAAACAGAGTTCAGTGCAAACAAAAAAAAAACAAGTGCAATGCAAAACGTGAATTTTATACGTTAAGACTTTTGGAGCACTTCCCTCTTCTAAACATGATAAGACCGTGGAGTTCATATCCCCGAAATCAGTTCTTAGTGTGAGTGGCCTCGCTGCACATAGTACACTCCAACATACGACTCCATAGATACATAACAGCCTTGGGGATGAGGAGTGTAAAGGAGAGGAGGGATGGGATATTGGATAAATGGATGGAAGAGAAAAGACAGTGGGAATCTTAGGTAGAGGAGAGCTCTCAACTAACTATTCACATGAATACTTCACTAGTATTAGAATTAATGATTTATAGCTCTCTCTTACTAATTATTTTTTTGGAAAAAAATTGAGATAGAGGTACTCCTCACTTAACACTATAAATGTGTTCCTAAAAAGTGTCGTGTTAAGCAAATTTTGTGTTAAACGGCTGGAACGGCAGTAATAATGTGATGTAGGAACAGGCAAGGGGAAACCACCACATTATTATTCCAAAGGGTCACAGCTATGTGCGAAAGATCCACAAAGAAAAAATCATCCGCCTTGACCGGGATTCGAACCCGGATCTCCCGATTTCCGGTCGAGTGCTTTAGCCAGTTAAGCTACCAAGGCATCATTCTTCCCTGTGGATATTTGTGGATATTGTTTGTCCGGTAGTGTCCACAAATTTCCGCAGGGGAGAATGACGCCTCGGTAGCTTAACTGGCTAAAGCACTCGACCGGAAATCGGTAGATCCGGGTTCGAATCCCGGTCAAGGCGGATGATTTTTTCTTTGTGGATCTTTCACAGGATTGTGCATTGCGGGTGACTCCCATAAAAGTTATCACCGCGGCTAGTCCCGGTATACTTTAAAGAGTCACAGCAACTTTACCCAATTTTTCATAACAGACATGACTGCATTCTCTCAACTAGAATATTCTGGAGGTAAACTAGTCCCTCATTCAGATCTCCTGGCAGGGTCTACCTGAAGACACATTGGTCAAAAGTGATGAGATTTTAAGGACAAGAAGAAGAAGAATGTCAAACATACGACATCTCTGAACCTGCATTAGACTAAAATCTGAAGGTGGATATAGAAAGAATAAACTTTCATTTTGCATGCTAAGAGTACTCAAAATGAAGTGGCCAGAAGAGGAAGTCTTTTGGAATGTAAGCTACAGGTTAATACACATTGCATCTGTAAATGGCAATGTGGAATTTGGGATGAGTGCTAGAATGCACGTGAAAAGCTATCTACAGTATAACTAAAGCATAATCATTGCTAAGATCCAGACCAAATCAATTGATAATATAGTGGTATAGGTTTACATTACTAACAAAGACTATGAAGATGAAAAGGTAGTAAACATATCTGCAGACATCATGGAAGTAATCAAACAAAGAAGAAGGGAAGAAAATCTTATAATTTTAGGAGATTAGAATACTGACATCAGAGAAGGTCAAGATAGAAGAATAACTGGGGAATATGGACGAGGCAAACAAAATTAAAGAGGAGAAAGATTGAATTGATACTAGAATTCACTATTGAATACAAGCTAGTGGCTGTTATTACATTATTTAAAAATAATACCTGAAGAAGATACAAAAGGAAAATGCCAGGAAATATGAAAAAAATTCAAATTGAATAAATCTTGGCGAAGTTTGGAGAGCAGTGAAAAAAGTAGAGCAGGTAGAAAAATTGAAGGAAGCTTAACATCAGCTGGCATTTAAAGAAGCAATACAGAGTAAAATGAAATTTTATATTACAAAGAAATCAGTTGAAGATAGCTGGAAAAACATTAAAAGTGGACTAAAAGAGGCCTCAAAAGAACTTCTTGAGAGAAAAAAGCTGCCTCGAAAAATCCATGGATCACAGTCTCAGAACTCACAAGAATTGTCAGTGAAGAAAGGAAGCACAAGAATCCAAAAACTGAAGGAGGGCAACTTAACTACAAGAAAATAAGGTACAAAATACTTTGAAAGCAACGAAAGCTTGAGAAAAGTGGACAAAGAATATCAGCAAAGATATTCAGAATAACCCCTCAGGTGGAAATGCAAAAGCTGTCTATAGCATACTGAGGAACCAATTCAAGGAGCAGAGCAAAAGATGCAATGCAATTAAGAGCAAGATTGGAGATCTCCTGATTGAAAATTAAAGAGATGGAAGTAGTATCAGGAGGAGTTATGTAATGGAAATAATCTTGCACTGCATATTAATACAGAGAAAAGTGAAGCAGAAAAGGATAATATGGGAAGAGCTTCAATCTTAAGATCTGACTTTGACGCTGCATTAAACGTAAAGCTGATGAATAAAACAACTGGAATTGAAGACATTCCTGCAGAGCTTATTAATAATATATGGCGAAAGACATCAACTCAGCTCTATAAAATCATCTGCAACATGTAACAACAGAACAGGAATCATACCAAAGGACTTTGAGACAAACACCATCTATATTATTCTCAAAAAGAAGAGTAGAGAAATGTGGAGATAAGCCGAATGACTCCTGGGTCAAAGATAACAAAAATCATCTACATAAGAACTAGAATGGAAGGCAGGAGAGTTTATGGAGTAAGATAATTTCAGATTTAGGAAAAAAAGGCACACAGAAGCATTATGTATATGAAATTGACGCAGCTTATTGAGAAAAGAATGGGAAACAAACCTACATTTATTGAATTTGTGGACTTAGAAAAGGCTTTTCATAATGTGGATTGGAATGCAAAGCCCACAATCCTAAGAGAGGCAAAGGCCAGCCTGCAACTAGGAAACTATAAACTTGGGCAACTTGGGAGGTACCTTCTACTACTTGGGTAGCCGAGTGGCCAAGGATGGGCAGAGCAAGAACTGAATAGTCACCAGTATGGTCTAAGCCAAGAGGGCATTCCTCAAACAGAGGAGTCTCCTAGCTGCTGGTAACATAAAGCTTTGAAGTTAGGAAGCAATTTATTAGGACATGCGTTTGGAGTATACTTCTGCATGGTAGTGCGACATGGACGATGACAGCAGTGAAGAAATCAAGTTTGAACATTTTCAAAATGAGGTTTGATAGAAGAACAATGAGGAACAAATGGATAGATCATGTGAGTAATCTGGAAATTCCAAGAAAAGTAGGAGAGAAGTCTTTTGTAAACCTTGGTCAGAAGACAATTGAATTGGCCACATCAAGAGAAATGAAGGTCCAATGAAATTATCATTGAAGGACATTTGAAAGGGAAGAATGGCAGAGGAAAGCCTTGCATGAAATTCATAAAGCAGGTGATGAAGGATGTAAAGAAGATGAATTAAGTATCAGTAAAAGGATTAACTGGCAGGTTATGTAGTTGAGAGCTGCGTCAAATCAGTCATATGATTGATGATTGTTGATAATGAAGAGCTGGCTATCAAATTTTAATTGATCACAATATTCCCATGCAGTATTAAAAATATGCTTGTCTACCCCGGCAACCATCAATTTGAAGCAATGCTGAGCCTTCCTCTGATATCAGAATAATCTGTTCCATAAATGGGGCTTTATTAATGATAGTTTACGGTGGTTTCTCTTTCTACCAACTTGGGCAGTTTAAATTAGAAGCGTCACAAATGAAGTTAAACGATACCATTTGCAAGGGATGTAAAACCTAATTCACTTCTTGCCAAATGGTAGTTTTCAAGGTTACCTATTAGACAAAAGAGTTTATCGATTGTAAGGTGCCATAATACTTCAAAACCTTCTTTAAATCAGGAGGAATCCTAAGCTATCAATAAGATCTCGGAATTTATCCAAAGCTTCCACGGAATTGGTTTACGTCTAGAATCTCTCACAAATATCAGAGATTGTCAAAGGACTCCGATGTGTGGGAAAGCGCAAATGCTTTTGCAACTGGAAATAAACATTTCAGACCAAGTTAAGGCCCCCAACATAGTTGACTAATCGAAAGAAAAATTTATAATGTAATAAAAAGATTTTGACAAAATTCCAACACAATATACAAATTCCAGAAAAACACCTAACCAGTGGAGAACTGCGAAGTCAATGAAGTGCCTCCTAAGTAAGAAAATTCCACAGAAAAAAAAGCTTTTGCCTATATCAGAACTCAAATCAAGATCCTTGGCATTTGCACACTTAGTGCTTTGAAAAATAAGGGTAACAAAAATCCCTAAAACAATAGATTTTTGGTGGCTTTTCAGGCATATTACAGTTTTAGTCTTGGAACTGTGACATGGTGACACATGAAAATGCTGCCTTAGAGCATTGTTTGGGAAAATACATAAACTTTTACTCCATAGCCAAGGATATACTGTACAACTAGCATAGAAAGTGCACCTCCCATATGTAATTAAATCACTTGTAATGAATTAAGTGGGTCTAGTTTGACTCCAGGGTCATTCCATGTCAGTTCACCCAGGCATGGCACCCACCGACTCGGATTTTAATGAAATTTTTGTCACTAGCTACTATCACCTATCTAATGACCCATGTAAAATATTTCCTCTCTCACTCTCATAGTTTGCAAGATATGAGGAGTCGAAGTTTGAGATGTTGGCTCAGAAGTGGTGCTCGTGGGAGTCAAATTCCAGAGTGCAGGGCACAGGGTAAAAATTCATAACTCAGAAACCACATAATATATTTGAATGAAATTTTGACCCCTTGTCTATCCAAGTACATAGCTTCCATAGTAATGTCTTTTATTCCCCTTGCATTGTTATGTTAGCCAAAATGATGTCAACAGTTGTTAATTAGCCGATTTTTTTAGCTCAAAAACATAACTTCATATTTTCAGAATTATCACCAAAAGGCAGAGCAGTTAACTCATTCAATTTTTTTTTAAATTGAAGGTTAATATGTGCTCCAATATACTGTGAAATAAAAATGGTGGTGTTTTGACTGCCACCATGAGTATTTCAGGTTTTACTTTTTTTTCTGCCCCCGTGAGAGGGATTTTGGACATGTACTGTAAGATAATAAGTATAAGTGTATCCATACCTTCATGAGGATATATTTGAAATATTGGTCAGTAAATCTAAGACCAAACATGTAGTCTAGTGAATGTGGCTCTTGTTCATAAGATTGTTTTTAATAACAGTACTTGGCTTGTGGCAGCTGAGGGGAAAAGAGTTCAAATGGCTCAGAAATGTGAAATGATGCTTTTTTTCCTGGAATTTACCCATTTTTCAAGTGTTTAGTTTATGGAAAAATTGGTATCAAAATACATTAGACTCTTACTGTGCATTAGAGGATAAATGGAAATACTAATTTAAGTAAAATTATTTAAATAATACACTTCAATGTGTTTAAGGCATCTCCTGAACATCTCTGGAGGCTCTCTCGGGCAACTAGACGCATAACAGTACCACCAAGTCCATCACATAGGGATTTTCCATATGGGTGCATAAATTTCACTTTCACATCATGTTCTTCCTCGTGTTTAGAAATCACTAATCCAAAAAAACAGTGGTCATCATAAGCACATGCAATGTACAAGTTTATTAAGATCTGTGAAAAAGTTATTAAATGAGTCCCGCTGAACTGGAGTTGTACAAAGTTACCCTCACTTTCACAGAAGAAGTACGGTCTTCCAGACCCTTGGTGATGGAAGAGCTGGCAGAGCAAATGGTATTACTTATAGATATGCAGTAGGTTGTCACCAATATCCACATTCCTTGATGGCAACTGGAGTATTAAATTTCTATTTCACTTGGAGAGATAATGCTGACATTGTGTGCCCTTCTCCCCTGCCTCACATATGATTGTATTACATGACAAACTTGAGAAGGTAATACAATCCCACCTATTCAGCCTCACTTTCCAGTGTTATTCCATCTCCCCAAGGAATAAGAGAATTAAGTGCAACCTCTACATTAGGAAGAATAAAATGTTTCAATGTATCACAGTGAGGGCATGATAAATCAAAATAGATTCTAGGGTACCACTTTTAGTCTTCTGCCAAGTCTTCTTGTGTGAAGATGCTCCATGGGTGTCCAAGTTTATTCTGTGTGTACGATCAGTGTATATTTAACAGTACATTAATTGTGTGTGCTATGAGTTAGGCGTAGCTGCTCATCATGAACTTCAACATTAAAAAAGGTTAGTGTCTTCACTATGCTTCAAAATGAGCAAATTATTGAACTGTGCAGCATTGGAAAAGTAACTGCATCTGATTGCCTCAAAAAAAGCTACACACCAGTGGTGCAACTGAACAAAATTGAGATCATGAGTATGCATGAGTATGCTTCAAAAACAGCTGTTATCTCTCAGAAGTGGTGTACCTTGGGAAGTCCTATCCAATGTCTGCGAACATCACAGAATATACTATCTGAAAAAGTATGAAACCTACCAAATATATTGTCTTGATCCTTTTAAGAGCCACAAGAAGAAAATATCAAAATCACTGAGAAATGCAAGTCTTGAATTTGCAGAAAAGGCCTGTAAAATCCCAACTCTTCGGAAATTAGTGCCAGGAATGAAAATATGCCAGCCATGTATGGAGGAAGTACAGAAACAATCCAGGTTTGGAAATGAGCTTTCTCATGTTGAAGCAGTAGATAAAGACAGCAATGATAGTATTTTGAAATTTCAAACAACAGTATCCCAAGAAAAATCAACTGAGCTACTTAACAGAACGCTGCAAGATATAGAGGAGTCACCTTTAAAATTTCATGGCATATCATCTCACAGAAGGTCAACCTAGGCTAAAAGGAAAGTAGAGTCAGCATGCAGTAATTTTAAAAGGAAAGTTTAAAGAGTTCTTGATAAAGAATTATCTCCATAAAAGGATGACCCAAAACTCCCAAAAGAACTACTTCAGAAAGTTCATGATATGGATGTGCTCATAGACTTAATCAAACAAAAAGTTGACACATCAAGCACTCATCAAGGAAAGGTATATCTGTTATCATTGGTACCAACTTCATGGAGCAGGAAGAAAGTAATGGAAGAGTTTCATGTGAGTGAGTACACTGCCTGCCAAGCAAGAGAACTTTTCAGAGACAATGGAAAATTAGCTGCTCCTGAAGTGAGAAAAGGGAAGGCAAAAATAAAACATTACAATTAGTTAGGACTTTCTATGAAAGTGATGAGTACTCCAGAATGATGCCTGGAAAGAAAGATTCCATTAGTATCTCCAAAAATGTACATGTTCAGAAGAGATTATTACTTGCTAACTTGAAGGAATTGTATTCCACTTTTAAATTTGACTTCCCCAGAATTAAAATTGGCTTTTCTAAATTCTGCAACCTAGGTCCAAAATGGTTTGTGGTAGCAGGATCTCCTGGAACGCATTCATTGTGTGTTTGCACAATTCATTAAAATGTCAACCTACTGCTTAATGCCTGTAATATAGAGGAAACAAGCCAGGACCTAATTGGTTATTTCGTGTGCTCTAGAAATAATAGGGACCGTATACTGCGACATTGCTCTAAGAGTCCTTCACGTGAAAAATTGAAAAGCTTACTGCTGAAAAAGTTTGAACAATGTGACCCCAGAGATGAAGTTTCATACAGTCAGTCGGTTTCCAAGGACAGATATCAACTGGTGAACTTCACTGCGACATTTGATGAGTACGGATTAACTTTAATTGAAAGAGTGGAAAAACTGGTGCCCCATTCATTTATTACGAAGGTACAGGCAAACTACCTTAAGCAAATGAAAGAAAATCTTGGACCCCATGAAGCAGCTGTTTTCTTTGACTTCAATGAGAACTACTCATATGTTATCCAGGATGAGGCACAAGGGTATCACTGGACAAGTGATAGTTGCACGGTACACCCTGTTGTGATTTATACTCAAGATCACCTGACTAAACAGCTTATTATTTCCAGTTTATGCATCTTGTCAGATGATTTGGAGCATGATGTAGCTTTTTTTTATGAAACCCAAAGAATAATATTTTGCTTTGTTAAGGAAACATTTACTTTAGTCAAAAAATTGAGTTACTTTAGTGATGGTTGTGCAGGACGGTACAAGAACTGCAAAAAATTTCTCAATCTTTGCAAGCATTACCAGGATTTCTCCTTAATGTCATCATGGACATTCTTTGCTACAAGCCATGGAAAATCCCCATGTGATGGAAGTGGTGGTATTGTTAAGCGTTTAGTTGCCCGTGAGAGCCTCCAGAGATGTTCAGGAGATGCCTTAAACACATTGAAGTGTATTATTTAAATAATTTTACTTAAATTAGTATTTCCATTTATCCTCTAATGCACAGTAAGAGTCTAATGTATTTTGATACCAATTTTTCCATAAACTAAACACTTGAAAAATGGGTAAATTCCAGGAAAAAAAGCATCATTTCACATTTCTGAGCCATTTGAACTCTTTTCCCCTCAGCTGCCACAAGCCAAGTACTGTTATTAAAAACAATCGTATGAACAAGAGCCACATTCACTAGACTACATGTTTGGTCTTAGATTTACTGACCAATATTTCAAATATATCCTCATGAAGGTATGGATACACTTATACTTATTATCTTACAGTACGTGTCCAAAATCCCTCTCACGGGGGCAGAAAAAAAGTAAAACCTGAAATACTCATGGTGGCAGTCAAAACACCACCATTTTTATTTCACAGTATATTGGAGCACATATTAACCTTCAATTTAAAAAAAAATTGGATGAGTTAACTGCTCTGCCTTTTGGTGATAATTCTGAAAATATGAAGTTATATTTTTGAGCTAAAAAAATCGGCTAATTAACAACTGTTGACATCATTTTGGCTAACATAACAATGCAAGGGAAATAAAAGACATTACTATGGAAGCTATGTACTTGGATAGACAAGGGGTCAAAATTTCATTCAAATATATTATGTGGTTTCTGAGTTATGAATTTTTACCCTGCGCCCTGCACTCTGGAATTTGACTCCCACGAGCACCACTTCTGAGCCAACATCTCAAACTTCGACTCCTCATATCTTGCAAACTATGAGAGTGAGAGAGGAAATATTTTACATGGGTCATTAGATAGGTGATAGTAGCTAGTGACAAAAATTTCATTAAAATCCGAGTCGGTGGGTGTCATTTTGAAAATTTCTGGGTGATTTGACGTGGAATGACCCTCCAGGCCAAGGTATGAGATGCTTTATGAGCATTGTACATTGACTAATTTTTTAGATGTGCATATTTAAGAAATCTACACATATTACAATGGAAAACCCTTAAATACAAATCAGCCAAGCGTCAATACATTAAGTGCATGTTAAAAAGAAGAAAATGCAAGAGGTGCATTTTAGTAATAGAAAGAACTATGAACAAAGACACGCATAAATCTATGATTCATAGGAAGAAAATGTAACATAGACATGAAAATAAGAAGAATAACTGGATAAGATGGACACACTTCTTAAATAATAGCTTTTCCTTTAGCATAATACCCACAATTAATCCCTTCTGTCATTTTTAAGTAATAATATAAAAGGCACTAATGCAAACTTAAAATGGCTAACTATCACGAACCAGCAAGCTAACTTAAATATTAACCAACACCAAAGTAGCTAAAGAAATTATGAAAACATAGGGGCGTTATAATAAGCAGGGAATAAGGAAACTTTTACTAATGGCGACTGAGATATTATCTAATTCTTGGCTGAGGACAAGTAGGAGAGCAAATGATTAACTAAATAAAGAAACGGTGAAAAATAAAGATTGCAAACGAAAATACCATGCAATTGTAAAATAATATAATTAGTAAATGAAGACTCACATGGAAGTCCAATAGGTACATTCTTCACTTATACCTTAAAGTCAAGTAATTTTAGGTTATCTTACCTGCAAAAACTTGCACCATAAATCAAGAAACCTAAATTTTCCATGTAGGACTATATTCCAATAGGCTATAGCCATATCGAGTTCTAAACCCTTTTGACCAGGGTTTTTAGCATAGTTGAAAGTGAAATGATAGAAATCTTTAAACCTCATTTGGTCCTTAATTTCACTTTCTAAAGTAGGCAGCCTTAATTTTAGCTTTTCTATGCTATCACAGCTGAAATTTTCAAACAAAACACAGTAAGTTATTGCCTTCAAATGACACAAATGGAGTGTGGTTCCAAAATCAACACTACAACAAACATTTAAACATTAACACTTACCCAAGGTCTGTCATACCAGACATGAATTCTTCACGAGTAAATTCACATTGCGCCCCAGCTCGGAATTTCCAAGCAATGATGAGCACCAACTTTGACTCGGGACTTAGATTTAAATCATCTAGGAAACGCATGATTCCATCTGCAGTGATCTTATCAGGCTCAGCATGATCTATAAAAACCGACACTCAAACATAGATTGATAATAAATATACATGCAAGTCACTAAATAACAAGTAGCTTATTCAGGATATATTAAAGATCACCTTTGTATCTGGAGTACAGGTGCTCCAATTTTTTCTTGTCCACTGACACCTTAAGCTCCCTGTAGTAAACATCGGGGTTCTGAAAGTAATTGTCAGACGCTAATTCTAACTTCCAATCATTCTGTGAAAGACAGAAAATAGCTGTTGTTTCACCGGTTTGAGTGAAAGCTATGAATTTCTTGACCTTCTCTTTCTGTGATGACTTCAATCTATGCTGAAATGTTTTATCAGCGATTAGTATACATGATTAATGCAAAAATAGGGTACAGTATATCTTAATAATGGAACAAAACTATCGTATATGGTCATAAACTTACCATTTTTACTCTAATTCGGCCCACTAGCCTAAACAACAAATTCAGACTTCCCTACAGACTTAGCAAGATCATCGTGATAAAAGTAATAAATGCATATTTCGTCAAAATGTTAAAGATTTCATATCGATTGAATTATTAGAATAGTTAAACCTTAAATGCTAGCAGGCCAAATTTGGGAAATTTCAGTATTAATTGCGCAAATTCGGTAGTTGTTGCAGCAATTCAGGACGCTGGGATCAGCGGCGCTACTTCCGCTACTTGCTCTTTCCTCTGCTCACCTTGCATGCCATCTGTACTTTTTCTCTACGTTTATTTGTTTGATGGGATTTAGCCGGGAAAAACAAATCGAGTTTGTATACAACCACTATTATGAAAATCACTATTTACGAAGTCATATTACTAATATTGGCGATAAAACACTGCTTTCGTATATTTTAAACTGAAAATAAACTGAATATGAATATTTTCGAATGTCGAAATATCGTGACACTGAAATTGATTCAGTTGATTCACCATGGCGGAAATTACTTAGGTGACGATATTACTGGTTGAAGCCTCTTTTCATAGATATCATACATACTCATGACAAAATTTTTTAAATGAAATTTAGTGCCACTAAGATCGCATCTGATTTAAAAGCTTCCACTGTTCATTGATATTTAAGATAAAAACCTACGCAGCGTCAAAAAGCTACTGCGAGGGACACGATGGGAATCAACACACTCTAAAGCCTAAATATTTTACTGAAGAATGAAAAGCTTTCCTACATTTATTAGTTTATAAAATTTTTCGTTGGCATTTTCATTTCAGAAATAAGTCAGTTCATAGAATACTAGACTTGGGACTTTAGAAACAAAAGTAGACCTCAAGATTATCACGTCGATAGGAATCCGGCAAGAGCGAGGAATTAAGCGTTTATAAGATTCGCATCTGCGATATGTGGTTGAAGGAAAAGTATATACCGATCAATATTTCGGATAAGTGAAGTAGAAATGACGTCTACAGTGTCAGTATTGGTCAGTATATTCCCATTCCAGACGAAATGCGCAAAAACTATCCAATGCGCAAACTTCAGCTGAGAAACAGGGACGTCATAAACCCTAGCCACGAAATTTTAATTACAACCACATCTCGTTTCGCGCAATAGAATTATTAACAATCGCTTCTATTCCTATTTCTTTATTCTTAACCGCTGCCATTGACAAGAAAAAAGTTGTTGGGTTAGGAAAATTAATGCTAAAAATGAGTTTCAATTTAGATATTTCACCATACCCGCGATTCCTAATTTGAAGACGGTAACAAATTAGAAACGTGAAAAGCGAATATATAGAGAGGACTCAAAGATAGTCTTGCCCTCATATGGCTCCTAAATTAGTCGCTTCTGATTTCTTTGTTTGAACGGAAACATAAACATGCCCCATTTCTGATTCCGAATGTTAAAGGGAA
The DNA here is from genome assembly GCF_921293095.1 of Ischnura elegans. NCBI lineage: Eukaryota > Metazoa > Arthropoda > Insecta > Odonata > Coenagrionidae > Ischnura > Ischnura elegans. The sequence goes on along the minus strand of NC_060251.1, from coordinate 98,658,200 downwards.
ATTAGACCTTATTAAAATATTTGAATATTGAAACCGTTAAAATTTAATTACCTGCAACTTCAAACCCAAATTAAATAAGAATTTAGGTATATTTCCGTGACAAGAAATCTAATAGCTTGAATTAAAAAGAAAAAAACCTGAGGAATCCTTATACATCAGGCTGGAACTTCAAAATGGGATTTTATCGCAATTGATGGTTTCAAATTTACCCGCGAAAAATTGCCATTTTACCTAGCACAGCTCTATCATAGTTTTACCACAGAAATTCAGTTTCACGGCAAAATTTACCGCTATGATGGAAAATGTTTTGATCAAATCGTTATGAAACCTGCTTAAATGTTTTTGAAGTAATGGGAATAAAATACAATTCACAGCTCGATAAAACATACATTTGCTTGCAATTAAGACGCTATTTTTGCAAAATGTCAAGGTGTCGTTCAAGGGACAGCAAAAGTAGAACCACTATGCAACTGAAACCACATTATTAAAATTTTTATTATAATTAATCCTCAAAGCAGATTAGTGTCACTTTTTAGACTCAATTAACGCACAATATAGCGAAATTGTCGCAGAATATCGGTCAGTTGATCGATTTTTGAGAACTCAAAAGTGGTCCTCTCCTAATTTTTTTTGCTTGTGACCCTTGACCTCTCCGCTCACTACGGCCTTTCCTACCTGTTTAAATAAGCTAGCTACCTATCTTCACCGTGTGAATAGACCTCGTGTAACCTCTCAATTGATTTACTCCCGAACATTTCAATTCACTCTTCAAATCAATCACAAACATGTAAATGAGCCAATAGAAATATCTGTTCCCCGCATCTTAGTTGCTGCTTATCGAGTATAGCGACAGGAAGTGGTTTCTAGATCTTGGGATCACTGCAATCAACCACCAGCACGCATTGGTATTCATCTGAAACCTATATGAGCGGTCTATATCATCCGATTGGATACCAAGAACACAATCCCTAAGAAAAAAACCTTTCGACTCTGGTGAGACTGAACATCAGCATACATTCTTTGTTAAAACTTTCGCGGGTGCTCGTCATTATGATTAAAAACTTTTGGGCTATGTCGCCGCGTCAATGCTTTGGGTGGCCCCAACGTTTCCCGACCGATGCTGGTCGCTTTTTCAAGGGATTATGAATCATTCAAGGGATCATAATCCCTCGAAAAAGCGACCAGCATCGGTTGGGAAACGTTGGGGCCACCCAAAGCATTGACGCGGCGACATAGCCCAAAAGTTTTTAATTATAATGATCAGCATACATGCTTTTCACTGTATCATTTTATTCGCACCTAAACGAATGAGATTTGCCGATTACGGTACACCGTGGTGGTTCGAACGGTGAATCGCAATTACAAACCGCTGAAAATATCACAATTGGATGTATTTGACATAAACCCTGCCAGTTAACCAACACTCCAATTGGACGAAGTAAGCAAAAATTCATTGAAAATGCCCATATTTTTCAAAATTCCACTCGAATTGTGAGGCCGAGAAAATTTTAGTTAAAATATGAGTTTTAATAAAGAGATTTCATAATTCCCGAGCTTCCTCAACTGAGGAGCTTGTTATGGGCTGCAAATATGAAACGCCAATGTAGCCACAGACAGTGTTGCCACCTATACTAAACGATTCCGATTTCGTAATTCAAATATCATCATAAATATTTCTAAAGTCTGATACAAAATGGTCAAGTAATATTAGATCTAGGTTAAATATCTGTGTGCTGATGCCGTTTTGGAGAAATTTTGCGAAATAAAATTACTTTTCGACGTTGATAATGGAGTTCGGCAAAGTATCGGCCGCTACAAAAAAAATAAAAAATCATTGCTTCTGATCCCGAAAGCGTTTTTACAAAGCAAACGACCTTTATCATAATCTGCCATCAAATCTCCAACTTGTGAAAAACATCGGTGGTGACCAGTGGCGCAGCGAGGGGGGAGTGTTTGGGGGATAAAACCCCCCAGAGCTTAGGGAATTTTTTTTTCATAAAAATACTTTAGTATGACAAATTTTTAATTAATATTAGGGGGACGGATGACTCACAAAAAATATCGACCTAATCACATAGCCGTAAAACTCACCATTTTGAACCATTTATCTTAAAAAATTTCCGGGGGAGGGCCCTCGCACCTCCCATTTACCCATGCGGGTATTCCATGCTCCCCAGACCCTTCAGTATTAGTTGCGCCCAAAATCCCCCCTAGACAAGGGCGTACCCAGGATCAAAACTAGGGGGGGAGAAGCCATGGTTGTTCAAGTTGTAGGTAAGATTTAAGCATGTAAAAGGTGAATGAAATCAACATTTTAAGGAAACTGTAACAGCTCTTTATTAGTTTTTAAAAAATTTTGCTTGAAAAAATATTATTTTCCTTAAAGACATTGAGATTTTTGCTTCTAGGGGGGGGGGGGGGGAGAGGCAGCTGCCCCCTCCTGCCCCTCGCTGGGTACGTCCATGCTTCCTAGACTTAATTTCTGGCTGCGCCCCTGATGGTGATGACCCTTAAACGGAAAAAATAGAGCAGAGTTTTTGAAGATCCTACCACCGTTTTCGTTCAATCACTACGGGGGCTTTTTAATGCTTCTCTTCCTACGGTTTGTGGGACAAAAATTGGATGTCACTCTAAATGTATGATTACGTCACAAACTTATCAAGTGGGCGGAACATTCGCGAAACGACATTTTTGTTTTTCTTTGGTAGCGGCTTAGTATTCAAGTTACTTTTTCTCGCAAAAAATCTATTTCATCATGTTTCTTCTGCCACAATTACCATTTTTCACCAGCCACCAGTGTAGCGCTCTGCCTACTGTGATTTTCCCTCTTTCATTTTTCATGAATAACTCTGTTTTCTGTGGACTAGTAGAACTGATAAAATCATATTTTTATCGCAGTTTATCCTCTTATGAATTGATAAGTTTTTTGTGCATCATCGGGATTTTTTGAACCTATCCGTAAGTGTGAAAATTTCGCCTGGATTTTAACTCGAGAATATCGTCCTTTCATCTTTGAAAGCAATTTTTTTTAATGCGAAAATTGGTTTTTGATCTGTACAGTGTTGATTGAAATTCTTTAAATAGGTACTATAAAAGGTTGAAAAGGCCATCTTTAGTATTGATTTATCTGATTGAATGATTCAGTCAAGGCTTCATAAATGGTTTAGCTGGTGAATATGGTGAAAAGTGCCCCCAGATATTTTGAAAATAAAAATATATACCTAAACTTAAAGTGCATCAACTCAACTGTTGGCTGCTCTCAAGGATAAAATCAAATATCCTCGTGGAACATATAGATGCAAATGACGCAAAGCAGTTATTTTTGTTTTTGACCGTGTTCCACCTATTTTAAAAAATCTGAAAAAAGGATTATATTTTGATGTAGAAGGGATAACAACACACATTTTTTTTCGGTGAGTCTATTGTTTCCTAAACTATTTAACTAAATTTTTAAAATTTCAAACTTACGGATTTTTTTTTCGGTCAAAAATTTTTGAAAAAGATGATAATAGTAGAACATAATAGTGTATACATTTTAAATTCAAGAAAACATTTTTACTACTACAAAAATTGGAGATATGGCTAAAAAACGAAAAATTATGTTCAAATTTTTTTTCGGGATTTATTTCAATTGTTGAAGTCTGAAACTTCGGGAAAATACACAACTTTTTATGCCCTTTAAGCGTATTAAGATAAAATTGGAAGACCGGCCGAGATTTTATCTAGAATATTTTTTTAAGAAAATATAATAACATGCATCAATGAAGATTCAAAGGATGACGAATAAAATTGTTTAGAGAAAATTCACCAAAAATCCATGTTTGACCAGATGTTTTTCATAATTTTTTTTATTTGTATGCCAGCAGTAAAAAAAATTGAAAACGTGAACATTTTTTCATTTCAGCACTTGTCTAACATTAACCTGAGATAAAATCCCAAAGGTTCAGCGTTGGTGGGGTCGTCTCAATGATTTTTTTCAATTTGGAATATCTGACTAGTAGGTCCTCGAGGATGTTGAATAAATCTCGTACACTTCACAATAAAATCTATTCTAAGTTTTGAAGGAGTGGGGGAAGGGGTTTGGGTGTCTGGAATTTTTTATTTGAAATAGCTTACTCGGGGGTTTTCGAGGGTCCCGAAGCCATTTCCGGTACCAGTATCCACCAAATTCTGTCCCTAGTGGTTGGAATTACAATCGGTATGAGTTTGAGCTTTAGTGAGAGGACTAAATATGTGCAAGATGGTATGAAACGGGTGTTATGGGGGCAACACGGGCACAGGTCATGGAAAAAAACAGCAAAAAATAGCCAAAATCGTATACTTTAATTTTTTTCGCGGTGTTCCACCACCTAAATATTCCTTTTTCATAACATTAGTCGAAAGGTATTAAAATACTCCTACGAAACACATTTTTTCTTTGTGGCCCTCTCAAAAATATTTTATGAAAACTAGCGTTTGAAATTTTCAAATCGACGCCATTTCTCCTTGTGCCACTTAAATGTCGTGAAAAATTGGACATCTGCTCCATTGAGAAAACTCTCAAATGCCGCAAACTGCATTGAAAAATATGTTCTCTATCCCGAGATATTTAAAAGACAGTGGAAATCGAATTTTCGAGCTAGCCGGCCCTGGTGGGCCTCTAGCGGGCTGGAAGTGTGGGGAGGTTAGTCCTTTATGATCCCCAATCCTTCGCCCCAAGTACGGGAAAAATCCCGGAGGGGGGACTTTTCTACCTCTTATTCGGCTATGCCCTTTAGTGTAATTATTGATATTTATCTTTAGACAACACTCACTGTTATTCCCTACTCTACTATAGTTGGAGAGATTGGTACATGTATTGCCTGATTTATCCATTTTTTAATAAACCTTCATCTCGCATAAAGGGAAACCCCTTCGTAATGTCAATTAAAAGAAACTGAGAGTCAAATAATAAGCATAGTAAGTAAGAGAGGCAAGTAATAAGCATAAGGGGAGTTTCCTTCATCAAAGAAAACGAAATGCATTGATTGCGATTCCTTACCCACCATTAGTGTATTCATAATATACAAATTATTTGGATTTAGAAATCCCAGTTCAGACGAATGGCAATGGTAAATTTTAACCTCATTTGAAAAAGGCCAGATTGGCGCCCATACGATGCCACTCCACGCGACGCCAAAGGGACCTAGATGCTATACGAGTAATTAGGAGTTTTACATTGTCTGAGATTACTAATGCATGCATGAGGCACAGAGCTCAGGGAATCATCTCTTAATAATCACAAATTAAAAATACCTACGTTCAGAAAGTTTCCTTCGTTTGATAAGGCAACAATAATCCTTATTTAAGCCAAACGCTACCTGCTAGCAGGGTACTCGGATACTTGCTAGCAGCCTGCGTCGTATCAGCGCTCAAACCTCGCCCCAAGGTCACTTCTCAAGGCGGCAGGGTGAACCATAAATACGTCACACGGACTTTTCCCATCATTCCTACTTAGCCGTCGCGTTTTCGCGCGCTTGAAAATTTTCACCTTTCGCTTAATCGCGAAAAATAGATATCGTCATTGAAAAATCTAAAAGCGTGACATACGTACTCCAGGAGTAATAATCTTTCGATTTACGCAATAAAAAATTAATAGGAAACCACCCTATTGATAACTGTGTGAACGTTATTACTGTAGGGCATTGGTTTTGGAAAATCCTAGTTGTATTTTCACGTCGCCTTACGAGCACATCATTACCCCGGGTTTAGTCTCATCTATACACTCTGTCCGTTAATTCCAGCCATTTCAGCGAACATGACGGAAATGATTGTAAAGTTACATGCCTACTAAGAAAAGAACATGAGCCATACAAGTATGCTTACCTCGATCAACATCTTTGGCCAAACTTTGAAGTCGTCGCGAGTTCAAGCAAGTTGCGTGACTGCTACAATTGGGAGATATGGTCGTCCGATGAATAGGAATTGAGATCGACCGAGTGATTTTCGATTTGAAATTGAGTTAGGCTTTTCTCAGAAGTCTTCAGCACGATACCCGATACTGTTTACTAAATTTTTTTTCCGTAGAACATCTCGGTTTGTTTGTCTCTATGGGATACGACCAACGGGCGATGTAATTTTTGGACATTCGTATGGAGAAAGAACGGACGAGGAGAAGGTGCGTGATGCAGATTTATGAGGTTTATTGGATGCAGTGGCGCAGTGAGGGGAGGGGTTGGGGGTTAACCCCCCCCCCCCCCCACCTAGAGCTCAGAGAAATGCTTAAGTTTAATCCATTTTACTTAATTGGATTGATATTACTAATAGAATAGTGTAAGGATTAAAAAAAATATCCCTCAGAAAGCCGCAAAACTCACCATTTTGAACAATTTATCTTAAAATTCCGCAAGTTATTAATCTCGCACCTACCGCTTATCCTGGTGGGTATTCCATACCTCCACACACCCCGGTATTGGTTGCACCTAAACCCCCGTCAGCCTTGATTCCTGGCTGCGCCCCTGATTGGATGCGGTGTCGGATTGCAACGATGTTTCAATGGTATCATCGTCATCGCCTCATGAAAATTAAAAGATAGAATTCCCTCATGAATTACGGCTTTCCAACGCCGTATTATTTATTTAGCTAGTTTAATATGATCGCTTAAGTGTTTAATTCTTGTGCAATTTCCAAGACCGATACTGCAGAACCTTCGTGTTCGTCACACACCTCAGGTCTCAGTAGTGGCAATCAACTGTCTTCCCCCAGCGAGGCTACAATTTTAATTCCACTCTGAATCAACTAATGAGGAGATAAGTTACTGTATCATCGTGTTGTCAGATTTTATGCTGGAAGGGAGTAATAAATTCCTTTTCCTTTGCATTAAATATATCATTAGCTACTGCATGTCACATTGACCCTGAAATTTCCCGCTACGTTATTTTCATAGATAATAGATTTTTTAATCGATTGAAATCGGTATTACGTTTGACTTACCAGTCAAATTTTAGTAAAATGTATCCAGTAAAAGGCGTATTTGGTGAGGCTATTGGGAAAGGCTGCTGTTAAAACTAAGAGCGGGTATTATTTCTTCTGGTATTTTCGTCGTGAAAACAGGTTACGGAGATGCATATTAATCTTTTGCAGCCTTAATTAGCATTTAATTAACGCTTTTTTCAGCTATCTTCACCCATGCCTTGAATACTCGACTCAGTTGGGCTTGAAAACAAAGCCATTGAAGGTACAGGACTTCACTGTGCAACCACTTTAGATCGGGCAAGGATATAATTAACTCTGTCATTAATATAAAGAACTGGATCTCAACCCATCTATAGACTTTGCGATTTGTTGATTGCAATCATTTTTAGCTTTATAGTTAGCTTTTTATAATCATACGTTCCAGCGATGACCAGAGGATGGGGAACATGCACAGTTTTTTACAAGTACTATAATATGAAGGTTCCTACCTCAAATGTATTTGCCGAAAATCTGGCGGACGAATAATGTGTTTTAGCTGAGTTATATGTCTTCAAAAATTAATCTTCATCGGCTGCTTGAAAACACGACGTCATCGGAGCGTGACGTCACCACTCGTTTATTTATTACATTAACCACAGAACGTTAACCACTGATGATAGACTGAGAAAGTGGAGAGAAAATCAGTTTATGCCGGGGCTCAAATGCAAATTTGGCGAAAATAAATGCTATTTTTACTTCGATATCTTGCATTCAAGGCTCTACCGCTCTACTCTCTTAGCGAAGTGAATGGCGTACCGTCCGATGACGTCAGAAGGCGTTTCACGTCACGTGACTTCAAGCGATATTCGAGCATTTTTAATTAGCATTTAATGACGTTTGTGGAATACTAGGAGAGTTTTGGCTTATATATTTGGACTCGTGAGAAAATTGTCTATTCAGTGAGACTTACTAGCATGATGAACAAATTTCATGCATGTTCCCCAATGCAGGAGCTGGAGTCATTCTGAAGAAAGAGCCGGGCGGAAGATTGAAGGATTGGTAGTCATAAAGAACTAGCTAATTGCTTTATAGGAATACAAATGTATAAGGAATCACTATATATTATGCAATAAGGTGGTGTGGTCCATCTATCTTTAAGGACTTATCATCAGGTGCCATTTGTAAATTTATTGATCGGATGTTAGTTCAACGAATTATTTAACGCGAAATAAAGTTTATGTTATTTTTAAAATAATTGTCACCCAAAAGAAAATCGGAGATAGTTTATAATATAAAAATACAAAGTTTAAAAAATATAATATACAACTGACAACTTCAGGCTTGACTTTATGAAGCCTCTCCATATTAGAAATAAAGGAATAAAACTTTGTAAAGTTCACTATTATATTAATATGGGCACGACCCGGGTTTCGTTACGTAGTTACATCATCAGGACCTGAAGATGAAGGTCATGAGGACCTGAAGATATAACTACGTTACGAAACCCGGGTCGTGCCCATATTAATGTAATAGTGAACCTTACAAAGTTTTATTGATTTATTTCCAATATAATTTACATCTTATTTTTATTGAATATCAGTTACAGTGAAGCAAACAAATGTATAATTAAATGATATATATCTCAATATCATTGCTTGTAATTGAGATATATTTCCTTTTTTCATAAGGAAGAATGTTAGGTCAGCGGGGGTATTGAAATGAAAAGAATAGGATTTACAGAGAGAATAAAAAGCAAAGGGTGTACCTGGACATTCGAGAGAGAGAGAGAGAGATTCAATTTGGGGTTGGGGAAAAGTCATCACCCTTAATAATACTCGCTTTTGGGGGACAAATTTTAAATTAAGGTAGTATGCTCGATCTCCATCGAGAAGTTATACTTTTCACGCAAAGTTAAAAAAATAAATTGGCCATTTTGTTACTTAGATGTTCGTGTTTGAACTCCGGTGTACATGACGTTCGTAATGGCAATGTATACGAAAATTATGGGGTGCAAAATTTCAAGAAATCGAGAAGCCTCTGGAAGTGAAAGGGAAAGGTGTTGACTCCGGCAACGTTAACTGGGGAAAGGATAAAATTAACCTTGGTAGTGATATTCCCGTTGGAAAGCTTCTACGGGCCAGCCAGATTTTCCGAATGCCCTCAAGTGCAATGTGGTGACACCAATTGTCAGGGAAGTCTAAGCTGAAGTCGGAGTATATTCCGTTCATGAACAAATTCCGTATTCGTGTGCAAAAACAATTGTTCTGGAGAAACCATGTCAGTATATGGGATCGAAAAGGCGAGGTGATGGTGGAGATTATAATATTTATTTCGCTTTTGGAATAAAATTATTTTAAAAATATTTTGTATTCAGAAATCACTAAAAAACGTTATTTTGTTTTATATAACTCTTATGTGCATATTTTAATGAGGTCAAAATACAGCTGATGAGACACCTATGAGAAATATGACATGCAAATTAGAAAAAAATGTTTTTATACAATATTTACATGATATATATCATCAAAACAACATTTTAGAGGTACATAATTTCCCTAGTATTATGAATTTATTATTATAAGTGAATCAACTTTTGATATTATAAAATATTATATGTATTTTTTATTTTTTCAATTGTAAATGTTACTGTGATGACAGGTGTACGGATGTTGATTTGTTAAATCATGTTGGAACTGCGTTTTCACGATAGAACTGCAAAAATAATAATTTAATATTTTGTAGATTGTGCCACATATATTTTCATTTGATAATGGCATATTTTTATAGCAAAAATGAGAAAATTAAAAGGTAAAAACCTTCCGATAAGCCACACAGGGCTCAGAAGGACTCAGAAGGTAAAGTAAACTTATGAAAGAATAAGTTAGTAAATAAGCGGAAGAAGTCGTGACGTACTTTCCCGGAAAAATGTTTATGAATTGTTGTGTAACGGAGAACTTCGGGGAAATATTTTCGGTTTTTCTTCGTTTCAGATGGGGGGGGGGGGGTCAACGTTCTCGTCTGGAAGGAATGTCAATGCTTGTCCCCTCTCCTACGTAATGTCTCCGTCAGCGAATTCCGTTCGTGTCGACGTCGGACATGTTTTGACGAGGTGCGCGGGGGCAACACGCAAGGCTGACAGGAGGTCAAGACAGCACGAGAACATTTGATAGATCGATACGGAGTTTGATGAATCAGAGGTTTTTGGTACGAGTTATAAAAAAAATTCTCAATAGCGTATCCACTGGTTTTACGAAAATCAGTATATTTGTCACTACCAAGATGATAAAGGTCATTACGTTCATCATCGTTAGTCAACAATCCTAAGATTGTTTGACGCAGTTCTCCATTCCTCTCTCCTTTCCTCGAGCCTTTTCATAGCGACGTATTTCTTCTCTTTTTCATCCTTTAAAACCTGTCCTATGTAACTCATTCGGGATCGTCCCTTGCCCTTCTTCCCTTCCACCTGCCCTTCCACGATTGTTTTCATGAGGCCATCATGTCTCATGATACGGCCGACTAAGTTGTCTCGTATTCCTTTTAAGGTTTTTAAAGGACATCTGTTTTTCCTACTCTTCTTAGCACTTTCTCGTTAGATATCGGTCGATCCACTTTATATTCTTAATTTTCCGGTATTACCGTACTCAGGATGCCTCCACTCTTGACTTCTCTGCAACTATCAATGCATCGCCTCCTTCCCACACACCAACATACTCCCATAATAATAATAATAATAAATAAACTTTATTGGCTCTAGGAATCCTTTCCTTTGGAGCCTAAATAAATACATAATAATAAACACTCAGACTGAGAAGGTTAACATAAAAAAAAGAAGAAATCATGAAACACTCAACCAACCAACTCAAACAACCACCTTTATACAGATTTCCAATAACATGAAACAAAATCAAAAACCATACAAAAAACATACAAACCAAAAATTGCAAGTTGCAGACGCTTATATAAATTCAGGTATCATAAAAATAAAAAGAAAACAAAGACTTTTTGAAATTATTGAATGCTGAGATATTTTTTAACTCTTGAGGAATCGAATTCCATACATGGCATGAATTAATATAAAATGAATTTTGGTACATGGTTGTTTTATGAATAGGTACAATTAATTTATTTTTATTTCTTGTTAATCTTGTTTTTTTCATTAAGTTATCTGTGTAAGGCTGGAAAATGTAACAAGGAGTTTCAGTTTTTAAAAGTTTATACATAGAGAGACCCATTTGAAATTTTCTTCTTTTTTCAATTTTTAAAATTTTTAATTCCTTATAATATGGAGTGACATGCTCATAATATCCAATGTTACACACATAACGCAAGATACAATTTTGAATTTTCTGTAATTTAGATATCTGACATTTGTTAATGTTCGACATCACCAAAGAACAGTAATCAATATGAGGAATCAACAAAGCATTCGCTAGTTTGAGTCTCAATGGTATTGGCATTAGGTTATGTATGGATCAAAAATTATAATAATAGGAATCAATGTAAGGAAACCTAGTCGTAAGCTTTAGCATGCAAAACCATTCGGCATTCAGTTGGCCAACCAACCAAAATTGTCATAAACAAAACTATGTTTGAAAAGAAAAAAAATAAACACTCATAGCGATGAAAGGAGTTAATTCAGCGATTTGATTAATTGGAGAAGTGAAAACAATCTTAAGGTCTTATGAGGGTTATAATATAAATTGAAACGATAGGTAAATAAATGATTGTTACTTATTGAGTGATAAAAATTCGACCACCTCTGAGATAACCAGATGGAAATTATATTCTAAACATATGACTGATATCGTTGCACTGTATAACAGTATTATTATTATTAAAGTGAAAAACCACTTAAGAAAATCCAAAACTCTCCTTAGCCCTCCATCGGCTGACCTCATACCCCCGGTATGTCCCACCAGGGGTGTAGCCAGGAGTTAAATCTGGGGGGGGTTTAGGTGCAACCAATACCGGGGTGTGTGGGGGTATGGAATACCCACCAGGATAAGCGGTAAGTGCGAGATTATTAAATTGCGGAATTTTAAGATAAACGGTTCAAAATGGTGAGTTTTACGGCTTTCTGAGGGATATTTTATTAATCCTTACACTATTCTATTATTAATATCAATCCAATGACGTAAAATGGATTAAACTTAAATATTTCTCTGAGCTCTGGGGGGGGGGGTTTAACCCCCAAAACCCCCCCTCGCTGCGCCACTGTGTCCCACCCCCATTTGACCCAAACGTTGATCCACCAATGTCCATGAACAAATAATATATAGTCAATATTCCACCCCACATAATGAAATTCGAAACAAATAGCTTGTAGGGAAAGGACTGATGAACAGAATGGGCCATGCGATGTGGTAAGATCGGGGATAAAGCGTACGAGGAGAAAACACGCCTTGGAATACATTTACATAATGTTCAAAATATCTTGAAATACATTTATACAATACACCAATAGTATATCGACTTTTATATAATGCAAAAATTGTCTCGAAACATTTATATAATGCACAAACTTCCTCGAAACATTTATATAACATGCCAATGCACCGGTCGAAAGCAGTTGGAAAATCTTCTGATCAAATGGGAGTAAAAACCCACAGTTGCACGACGAGGAAATAATATACAGGTGATAGCGTTTGACTGGTGACAAATCAAAATAGAAGAAACGCAATGCAGGGGAAAAATTATATTATTCGGTGAATGAGGTTTGGTAAATATGTACCGTATACAGTTAGTAATACGCATAGCAGTGACAGTTTATGAGTGAATTCAACGCTATATTATTGTACATGATGGCTGTAGAGTTGATTCTTTACATTTTTTATAATTTGCTGAGGAGACAAAAATTTACTTTGGGTTTTATGTGACGCTATGACTGCAATATTCATGAGTAAATAAATTATTATCATCATTATCAGAGAACCCATCAGGATCATATTGCAGTTGGGTGGATTTTGAGGAATTTTGTATACTTTTGTGAAATTATTTCGTAAATATTGTAGACTGTGTTTCTATTCATAAATATTTAACGATTATACCCAAATATATTTTTATGAAAAGGAATATCCTTTTCAACCGTTTTTGAGTCTTATCTTATAAGCTGTGTAAGAGAATTGAGAGAATATTGATGTGCAATGATGATTTTAAATTATTATTATAAAGGGTAAATGTCACATTGAACTATTGCAATTTATGAAAATAGTACTGAAATTTGTTACAGAGCATCAATTTTTTAAGTTAACAATTCAGTATTAACTGTTTTTTTTATCATTAGCCATAGTAACAACGAACACAGATATTCTGTGGCCAAATCATCAATAATGCTTGAGAAATTGCATACTGCAACATTAAGGAACTGACCACATGTTTGTATATGCGGTCTATCTCCAGGACAGAATCGATGAAATAAAACGAGGAATGACCAAAAGCCATCGATGCACGTGAAGATGCAAGCATTTTAGAAGATGAGGAATTCTCTAGATCAAGAAAGAGGACGTTATCTTGTGTGCGCAGATGATAAAACTGATTCATTTTTAGTCGATTATCAGCGCGGGTTTTCTTTCGAATAAGCATCTGATGATTACAATCGTGGAGGAACCCATCTTCTATATTATTTCTATTGTATAGATACCTTTTTCTCAACTTATACGCAACCAAACTCTACAAATGAGGTACCAAAATGCACAGAATTTATCAGAGAACATGCGACGGCATATCTTACTTCCTAAATATTGCTATTGTTTCCAAAAATTGGTTTTTACATAATTAAAAAAAAACCGGTAAATACTCCTGACGTTAACGGCGCACAAACTGACACATTTTGTTCATTTGCAACAATATCTCGCATTCTTTAAATAACTTTTATCAAAATGCGGCTGATTCCACATTCAAGTCTCCTGTTGATACGTAAGTATGAGCATAGAGTATATACTTACTCTATGGTATGAGTCATCATGTGCGTTTAACAGAGGATAGTGTAATTACTTCCAATGTTGTGCTTAAAAAGGTCCTCTGACCTAAATTTGTACATGAACATTCCAATTAAATTTGTACATAAGACCCTGTCTTTTTTCTACATTTTAAAATTAGAAACGCGCCTATCCCTCTGTGGACCTGCATTGAAAAGAGCGGGGGAAGCCCGCTGGGAGCGGGCGCATCACGCTCGTTGGACTTAAATTAAAAGATTGTTACAGCGCTAGATAACTGATGGGTAGCGAGATAATTGATAAGAAAAAGTGTAAGGATAGGAGTGTACATTAGGACTTCTGAAACATATCATCATATGAAGCACTCGGTTACATCAAAGACGTTATCTCCTATGAAAATAATACCATTACTTCATTCTCATTTTGTTTCAGACTTTGCTAGTTTGCTTGGAGTTTGGGGCTTACATACTTCTGAAGTAATGAAAAGTTTTTATCCTATAAGTGTAATAACTATAAGATTTTCCGACGAAAAATAAAACCGAGATGCCGTTTCTCAGGAATTTTTGTCAAGTCAACATACCTGTACCTTGGCAACTACTTGTTGCGACGAGTGTATATTGCATAACTATTTCAATACGGTAAAACGTCTTGGGGCATCTCAGCTATTCAACCAGAAGATTGGTGTGGATAGGTTAGGATAGAACTCAACCTGAACTAAGCCCCAGGCATGTGCATAGCACACATTCAGGGTAGCGGGGCCAGTTACTTTTCCCGGGGTCATCTCGCACTTCATTAATTTGTTTTGGGGAGTCCAAAGACTTAAGCCGGGATTTGAACCACGGACCTTACGCTCAGCAGCCATGATATCTGCCGAGTACTTTTACATTATACCCTGGAAGCCACCTCGAGGGTGTTTGGTTGGGGTAACTAATCAACAGCATACAAGTTGATCCCCATATACACACCACACAACCAGTCTCCGCATGTTAGAAATAGCCTCAAATAAGGCCTCTGCTAAGATGAGGGCTACTGTGTCAGCAGGATCGCCTCCAACAATGGTCCATTCCAGCCCCATGACACTTCCTATCCCACTCCATTGGGAACCCATGGTCTTTTATTGAAGTCGTTTCCTCAACCTGCCGCACGTTTGCCGGGGCGGCGCCACGTATTCTGGAGGGCAAGAATTAGCGGGTAAGTTAATTTCCGTATTGTTGAGCGCATACTACAGGTGAGTGGAAATAGTCATTTTTGTAATTAATTAAGATTTAGTTTTCATTTATTTTCGAATATTAGTCTTCTGCATTATTTCCTTATTGTTCTACATTAATATTTCGTGGATATATATCGCGGATTTACTGAAAAAAGGAAAATGCCGTGGACGTGTGTGGTACCGCGTTGCACCACTGGTTATGGCCACAAGACTTCGGGGATTTCGCTTTTTAGAGTCCCCAAGGACCCTAAGAAGCGATGAAATAGCTGTACGATTCCTTTTTTTGGTGTGCTAAAGCTCCAAAATTTATACATATTTTAAATGACAGGTTCTGCTGTTCCAGTGGTCAATGTCATTCACAGTGGAGGAATGAAGTAACACTGAGAAAATGCAAGATGTGCGACAGCTTTCATCAACTATTCATCATTATCTCCTACTAAATTGAACCTCTTAGAATAATTAGTAATTAGAAATAGAAATTAGTAATAGAAAGAATTAATAGAAATGTTAAATTGTGAGTACTTAAAATTTATTTTTCATGACATTACCTTGCATTGATTGTATAAATAATCTCAGTTTCAATAGCATTGTGTAATCATTCTGGAAATGTAGATTTGATGTGTGTGTACATTATATAAGTTGGAAAAATGTGAATCGTTTTCATTCTTAATACCTCTTTCGATGATTTCTTTTAATGCAGCTGTTATCGATGGTGCGTGCAACTCTCATGAAAAGTACATTTACCGCGTATTAGCAGTAGTAGCCTGTGGTTTCTGTCGTACTACTCATCTTATTTTTGGGTGAGGGATAATATTCCAGATTTGCCAGCACCTGAAAGTGATCAGACGTCCGCAAATCCCTCGGATTATATCCATTGCACTGTTTTCGTGGAAGTTTATTCGGAAATTATTTGCAAAATCTCTTTCGTTCTTATCTTTCATATGGTATTTTACTTCCTTAAATCTCAAATTATTCCTTTGGTGAGTTGGCAAGCATCGTTTTAAAATAGCCTTTAACGGTATAATAGCCTTTAATGGTACTTCCGGAAATTATTCACCCTGTTCAACCATTAAATATGCCTATTCTATACCCGCAAAACGTCCCTAGGATATAATCATTTTTTTAGGTTTGCTGTGCCCTGCCATTATTATTATCACTTGATCGAGACTCAGGAGATTAAAAACATTAACATACGTTACTTCATAAGAAGTATTTCACTTCGGCCTCGGTAAGAAGCCGTTTGCGTTTCTGATATTATATATTTGTTAATAGTGTTTGAAAGCAAGGAATAACATCTATATTCTTACAAGGCCGTGGAAACATGCCGATGGGCTCAGAGGCAATGGTGCGTACGTAGCTTCTATGACAACTTACATTAACGTTTACCACAAGATAGCTATAAATAATTATTTCCTTAAAAATACCTTTCCTCACTACATAAGGTTTTAACTGCTGACAATCTTTCGTTATGGCTGTAACTGATTTTACAAAGGTATGGAAGCAGACGAAGCTGAAATCCAACGCCTTCCATTTGATTTATACTCACGTATGAGAACGATTTCTAGGTATTTTTCGCTATAAGATGTTAAGTGCATATGAACTTGTTAACCAGTAACCACTGTCGATGTGTTTACATTCATTTTTGCCATAAATTAGTTCATAATTACTGAAGTATCGTATGCAGCATGGTACTAATATGTATCATGGTATGCAGATACGTAGGAAACTTGCCCTTCAGGATAGGTGGCGCCCCTACCGGCCTCAACGGGAAACGGCTTCATTAAATGACCATGCCTGAACGGAGAGTGTCCAGACCTTCTCATATTCTAAGACCGTGGTCCATTCCCAAAAGCAAACCAGTCTTTGCGATTTAATGCAGAACAACAATGAGCCGTAATTTTCAACTCGTCGTAAGCAAGGGCTAGGCTAGGACTGCTAGGAGCCGCTTGAGATTTGGAGGCATCTCGATAGGCTTAGATTGCTTGAGCAATAGGGTGGTTTCCTATTATTTTTTTATTGCCTAAATCGAAAGATACTCCTGGAGTACGCATTTCAAGCCCTTAGATTTTCGAATGACGATATCTATTTTTCGCGATTAAACGAAAAGTGAAAAATTTCAAGCGCGAGAAAACGCGACGGCTAAGTAGGAATACTGGGAAAAGTCCGTGTGACATATTTCTGGTTCCAGCTGTCGGCGTGTGGGGTGACCTTGGGGCGAGGCTTGAGCGCTGATATGACGCAGGCTGCTAGCAGGTAGCGCTTGGCTTAAATAAGGATTATTAATACCTTATCAAACGAAGGAAACTTTCCGACCTTAGTTTTAATAGGTGATTATTAAGACATGTTTCCCTGAGCTCTGTGCCTCATGCATGCATTGGTAATCTCAGACAATGTAGAACTCCTAATTACTCGTATAGAAACTAGGTTCCTGTGACGTCATGTGGAGTGGCATCGCATGGGCGCCAATCTGGCCTTTTTCAAATGCGGTTAAAATTGACCGTTGCCATTCGTCTAAACTGGGATTTCTAAAACCAAATAATTTGTATATTATGAATACACTAATGGTGGGTAACGAATCGCAATCAATGCATTTCGTATTCTTTGATGAAGGAAACTACCCTATTGAGAATGTATATCAATGATAGTGATACGGAGAACATAGCATTAGAACCCCACGACCGACAGAAACGCTAATTTAAGGTAGATATTTTGCCGGAAAAGTACAATGAACGACTTAAATAAATGCCAGGCGAAGTTCATTGGAGCATTTCCATTTGTCAACGGCTAAGTATTCTATCACCACCCGCCCAACGCCTATTGGGTCCCCTGGCGGGGTAGTATGTAGATATACATCATTTAACGTTTATGCAAACCACGAACGTATACGTAATGGCTGGAGTGAGGTCTCTCATAATTCCCTCATTTTTGATACTTTCCCTGATTTTTTCCGCTTATCATGCTCAGTCTCTTAAAAATACGATTTTCTAGCCCACTGATGGGTCACCGAATTTCCCAGCGAAACAGTGACTAACAGCTAAGAGGAAACTACTGTAAAACGTTACGATGTTGTAACTTGGGGATCAATCGCTTGAATTCCTTCCGCCGTGAATTCGGAGGTCGGTGTGTATTTGGAAGAGTCTTTAAGGTCAAATCTGACGGACGAATTGTTGAATTTAGCTTCCAAAACGTTAAATCCATGAATAAAATTAAAATATTAGACAGAGTTTCTGCAGGTTCCCCTTAAACATTTCATTCACTACAAAGCACGACTCGTTGGGATATCTTTTCATAAAATAGTACAGGTAAAGAAATGGCAGGTTTCAGCATTATTAATTAATGCGACCGGTTTTGATACAAGGTTTCATCATCAGGCCTAAAATACAGCGTATCATCATCAGATATCTTGTGTCGAAACCGTCGCATCAATAAATTATTTTGGGACCTGTCATTGCCTTTCGTTTCTGCACTACCATTTTAGCAATCCCATCCTACTTCGCCTCGGACTATTGTATTTAGCTTTCACATCATTTTCTAGTGTCGTTTATTACCGAAATTTATTGGGAAAAGGGGGGCGCTTATGGAACCCGCACGGAAAAATTCAAAATACATAAGTGCATCTGGTGATCTTTCTGCTCTGCGTGCATTTTTAAAATCATTTTATGCGACAGTTGCGTCTTGATCTGCCGCAGTCTTCGAGGAAGACGTTTAAAGGCAGAGCCTGTAACAAAGCATGGTACACATGATTATTTTAAAAAATAATCACGGGACCCAAATATCATAATGAGTTGCGGAAATCTAAAATATAAGTTTTTTAAAAACTTTTCTATAAATAAGTGCGTATTGCACTGCCAAATTTCAAGCAAAAATACTTGGTGAATTAAATGAGTGATTTGACGTGGAAGCAAATAAACGCGCCACGTACCTTAGTGAATAACACTTTTAAGTTCATCCTGCAAAATTTCATCCATTTATGATGTAACAGTTCCACCACACCACACCTGAAACGAATTCTTTTATCAATAAAATTAAGCTTCCCTATATAATAACAAATTGACCGCGGAAGGATCGTTGCCAACCCTGAAAAATCTGTTTGGCCGCCGCACAGTGGGGCCAAATGCTTAAAAGTTGGTCATAATTATTAAATATCATGTAATTTGCTTGAAATTTGGAATATAACAGTTTTCGAGGTCGCTAATTCCGATTATGATATTGAAATACAAAGAAAATTTATATTTTGCCAAAAAATTGGAATTTTTGCTAAAATAAGACAGTAATTGTTCCATATGTCCAGTAAAAAGGGGGGAATATTTTTAATTATATTGTATTACGAATATGAAACTGATTTTGAAAATTATATGAAATACATTTCAAAGCTTTAAGGCAACCGTTTAATAATTTTATGAATTATTTTAAATAAATATCATTTTATGGCAATTTTTAATTTTCAAACATTCTAAACGAATTAATTTCGGATATTGTTACATGTATCTTAATGTTTGTACACGATATAAGCATGTATGCATACTTATGGCTTAAAAATACATCCTGGAACATAATAAGGTAGCAAAGAAATTATAAAACATTATTGTATAACAGTCAATCTGCGTAAAATATGAACAGGCCCGCGACCACTCACTTAAAAAAATGCAAACACTAAATATAATCCGTCTCTAATTCGTCCCATGAATAATTATCTAAGCACAAAACTGCATTATTGAATAAACCCACTTATTGTTTTAAATAGTAAATGAAAACTAATAACTTAAATGTCTTTTTAAGAATATATAAAAAGTTAACAAACACATTTACATCACACATTATTATATATAGTAGGTTTTCTACGTTGAATAATAAAAGAGCTGCGCACATAGCTTTTAAACGTAAATACAAGTTTCAATCAGACTTCGTTCCATCCAAAGAATTGTCTACCGATTCCGATGAAGATCCTGATTCTATCAGGTAGGATTCATACAAAATATTCATGGCTCCGGAACGTAAAGCTGTCGATGACTTGGACCGCATCACAATCTGACTTTCATTAATCGAATCGGAATGTAACATCAATCTCACGACGAAGTCCACTACAGTTTTTTTCCTCGAGCACTTTCGGGTAAAATCTTCCCTGAATTTCCTCAACAATTTGTTGTACGCTTCCTGCGCTTCCTCTGACATTTTACCGATTGGTAACAATGAATTTTGTATGGCATTCCTTTCGTGCAACAGTATTTAGGGTAAACATTGTTGGCATGCAAAACCAGTGATATAATTCAACAATAGCCGTGCTGTTTAGATAGAATGCACTTCGCAGATATCTATATTTATTCTATAGCCAGAAGACAGCTTGTAAAACAGTATTAAATCTCAGAAGAAGCTCCGAATTGAGGCCTGTTTTATTGGCGGAAATTTCAGAGTTCTCGAGCTGTGTTGTCATTACTACAACCATACACCTGCTTTGGCCGGTTTAAACTAAGCTCCTTTTTAAGTGCTTCTCCTTCTTCGGCTCCTCCACCCATTTTTTAGCGTTTGTATTGCAGATCTGCCAGGTTTTAACTTACATTCTGAAAGCCACTTGCAAAGCAGCATTCGTAATTACGAATCCATGCATGCAACGTGGTTAAACTACATTAGGGATATCATTCTTTACTGGACGAGATATTATAGCATTAACTTTGTACATACTTTGTCTTGAGTCTTTTTTGCGGCAATTTATTGCAAAAGAACTCATTTTGTTACGCCGATTATAAAGTAAGTGCTCCCTCTTGCATGCAACGTGTCAACGAGCTGCGCGCTTCGGCGTCCATACGGTTGGAGGTTACTTACGTATTTCTTCATTAATTCACGAAGGGGCGGGTTGGGGCGGTCAATTTTTTTTTGTTTTGATAGCCGAGAGTTGTGGCTACAATAATATAACTATATAAGAGCACTGAAGAGCACTGCTATATAACTTAATGATGTTCGTATTTTTATTTTTGAATAAAAGTTGTGCAATTTATTGGTTAATATTTATGTTAATAATAATTTTAATATTGTTTCAATGTTATGGTAAAGCAACACTTTTTATCTATGCACATTGTTGCGTTGATTCTATTTTTAAAATTTTAAATTTAGCCAATTGGGTAGCTGAGGAGGAGTCTAGAAGATGAGGGTATTTCGAAGCGAGAGGGAGGCTATGTATCCCAGCAGCGCACATGTCACTTTGAAAGTGATTTTTACGAAGAGGTGCACACTTACCTGCTTTACGAACTTATTTCTCAGCAGCTCAAATAAGTGTCTTCCCAACCATGTATAAAGAAATCATAACCCCAAACTTTTATTTTTCTAATTATGGCCACCTTTTATGGATTTGGCCCCACTGTGCGCCGTGCTGGGATTTGAACCTGAGCCTGTCACACAAAATTACGCTTCAATTCCGCTACTTTAAATTTTTATCATATCTCAGGCATAAGAAATTGGGTAGACGTGATTACCAAATCTAGACCTCTTGAGGCCTTATCGAGACCAAACAGGTCCACTTGCAATCTAACTCCCTTATAATCATCTTTTATGACATGTGGTACGATGATGTAGAAGTTATTTACATTAGTTATATACGATATCGCAATATTCTCACGAATACGTTTTAGCACGTCGCGTTTCGTTGATACAACAACATTTTCAAGTTCAAAATGTTTTTTTTAGCTACGAAACGCGCCTTGTAAAACTAAAGTCTCAAGATATATTGCAATGTCTCATTTAACTGATCCTCAATAATTATCTGTTTTTGCGTTTAAATGCATATATCTTGTTTAAATCACACTAAATTTCACCTTTTAAACAAAAGATAATGTTTACTCTAGGCAATGATGTCATTGTTTACAAGATGACATGGGTTGTAGATTTTTGGTAAAGAATAAAATTTTAACACTTAAAACAATAGGTAAAATACGGTGGTTTCCTAATATTTTTTATTGCCTAAATCGAAATATTATTACTCTTGGAGTACGCATTGCACGCTTTTAGATTTTTAAATGACGATATCTATTTTTAGCGATTAAATGAAAAGTGAAAATTTTCAAGCGCGCGAAAACGAGACGGCTAAGTATGAATGCTGGGAAAACTCCGCGTGACGTCGTTCTGCTTCCCGCTGCCGCAAGTGAGGTGACCTTGTGGCGAGGCTCTGAGCGCTGATACGACGCAGGATGCTAGCAGGTAGCTGAGTACCATGCTAGCTGGTAGCGCTTGGCTTAAATAAGGATTATTAATACTTTATCAAATGAAGAAAACTTTCCGACCTTAGTTTTAATAGGTGATTATTAAGACATGTTTCCCTGAGCTCAGTACCTCATGCATGCATTGGTAATCTCAGACGATGTAAAACTCCTATCCTCTCGTGTACAAACTAGGTCCCTGTGACGTCACGTGGAGTGGCATCGCATGGGCACCAATCTGGCCCTTTTCAAATGAGGATAAAAATGGACCATTGCCATTCGTCTAAACCGATATTTCTAAAACGAAATAATTTGTATATTATGAATACAGTAATGGTGGGTAACGAATCGCAATCAATGACTTTCGTTTTCTTTGATGAAGGAAACTACCCTATTATCTATTATTTCGTAAACTAAGTCACTTCAGGTCCGAAGTGTAGGATATAGTTGGTGATTTCCTTGTATACCTTTCCTTCAGCCGGGGGCCGGTTCTTTTTGTTGCGCTTTCTTGTTTTCGCTGAAAATTCGTTTCCAACAGCTGGACAGTGTGTAGCCCAGTGTCGCAGCGAGGGGGGGGGGGGGTTTGGGTTTGGGGGATAAAACCCCCCCCCCCCAGAGCTCGGAGAAATTTTTAAGTTAAATCCATTTTACTTAATGGATTAGTATTACTTATAAAATAGTGCTAGAATTAATCAAATGTCTCTCATAAAGCGGTAAAACTAGTCATTTTGAACCATTAATCTTAAAATTTTCTGGAGGAGGGCCCCCGCAACTCCTACTTACCCTGGTGGGTATGCAATACCCCCACACCCGTAAGTATTAGTTGCGCCTAAACCCCCCCCCCCCCCCAGCCTTGATTCCTAGCTGCGCCCCTGGTGTAGCTATCGTCTCTATTGAAATTATTTGGGTTTTTCTTTATTTCGATGGCTTCTCTGACGATTCACGGATAATAGCGTCTTTCTTTTGTTGTCAATCTTGCTTCTCCCACATTCACATTGTGTTTCGGTCCGCTCCATGTGTGTTCGGCGATGGCTGAGGTACGAAACTGCCTGTTTTTAATGGCTCTCCGGTGCTCTTCAAGGCGGAATCTAAGAGCTCTAGACGTTTGGACAATGTATACCTGACCATCTATCGATTTGATCGATGGATTTTTCTTCCTCATAGGAAAAATGCACTAAATTCGCTGGTACATTAATTGCGTATGCTTGGTTTCGCTAATGGTTAAGGTACGTAATGGTGAAACACAAAAAGACCGAAAGTGTCAGTAAAATGCTGAAAGTACTGGGATGGGACACACTAGAACGGAGAAGAAAAATAAACAGGCTTTGCGCACTCTTCCGCACACTTAAAGGGGAAAAGGCATGGGGGGAACCACGGAAGAAGATTGAATACCCCAGCTATATTGGTAGGAATGATCACCAATACAAGATGAAATGCCGGCCACAAAGGACAAACGTAAAGAAATTCTCGTACCTCAACAGGACGATTACGGAATGGAATAGACTTCCTGCAGAACTGTTTAAGCCCTACCCTAACAACGTAAGGATTTTCAAGAAGAGGTGTAAAAGATTTATATTGGAAAATGAATATCATTGAATTTTAAATATTCACTATCTAGTTTCATTTTGGCGATGTATTTTTCATTTACAATATTTTTGTTTTTATTTCTTTTGTATAAACTGTTACCACCTGGCAAATAGCCTACTTGTAACTTGTACAATATAATAATAATAAATATAATAATAATAATAACAACAAAAATTAACAAATATACAGAACTTGCAGCAGAGATCAAAGCCTTGTGGAAGATGCAGTCAGTAGATATATGCCCAATAATGATAATAACAACAGGAATCACACCGTGCGAAGTTCTACACCAGCTAAAAAAGCTAAACTTTGAGAAAACTCTACCAAAAGTACAAAAATCAGTCATCCTGGACACCTGTCATATTGTCCGACGGTTCCTTTCAATAGAATAATAACGGAAGTAATATCAAAACACAGTTGAACTTGACTTGGTCCGTTCACTGTGAACAATCCTTGTAAGATAGCAAGAGGGAAAAAGGAAAATAATAATGATAATAATAATAATAATAATAATAAAAACAAAAATATCAAGACCTCGCAAGGCAAATAAAAACTATCTGGAAACAGGACGTGGTCACCATCATCCCCATAGTAATCTCATCAACAGGAATAATACATTCATCACTCAATTTTGGAATTGAACAATTAAAAATTAAAAGAAACACAATATATTACATTCAAAAATCTGTAATACTGGATACATGTAGAACAGTTAGATTGTTTTTAAATGAATTGTAACTTGAGGCAGCGTCTTGGCAAGGCCCGACGCTGGCAGACCTCCAAGTAAATCTTGTGGAATAAAGAATAATAATAATAATAATAGTTGGACCCGCCCGCCTTTGTGACGGTGCGGGATTCCTCGTCCCTTCCCTTCCTTCCCTATCCCCTCCCAGGAGGCGTCGTCGGGCTCCTATCGCGGCGGCGCCTCCTCCCTTGTTCCCTCCCGTCCTTCCCCTTCTGGGTGCAGAGGAGAAAAGCTCGCGCTTACAGTCCCTGCCCCAGGAGTGTAATCTTGCGAGCCCACCCTGGAGTCTCGTTTCCACTGTATGCCTGACCGCAAACACACTTCACCTCGTATACTCATTCGTGGATGCTTTCGGGCAGATTGTCTTCGCTATTGCTGAGTAAATCTGTTGTTTTTCTATGCTAAATTTCCAATGCGCAACATTATTTTTCGACGTAATCTCCATTCATTGCAACCACTCGACGCCACCTCGAAGGATGGGCCTGTATGCCTGCACGTTACCATTCCCCTGGTCGAGGTCTGAGCCAACGCCTTACTGTATCAGTAACTTCTCCATCATTCCCGTAGCGGCGATGATGAGTTGCGCGTTTCCCAACGAATTTTCAACAACGACAACCGTGTTTTTGTCCTCTACCAGGTCACTGTGGACAGGGGCAGCTAGGAATTAAGGGTGGGGAGGTTTCAGGCGCAACTAAAACGGGGGGGTCTAAAGGGGATGTTATACGCACCAGGGTAAGCGGCAGGTGCGGGGGCCCTCCCCCAGAAAAAAATTTAACGTAAATGGGGAGTTTTGCTGCTTTATGGAGGATTTTGCAGTAATATTTACACCGTTCTGCCAGTACAGTGGTGTAGCCAAGGGGGGTCCGGAGGTTCAAGAGGTTTCGGACCCCCTCTCGAAATATAAAAACAATATTTTTATTTCATAAAAGAAAACAAAATGTCGGAGACTCATGAATTTACAAATATATTTTTTAATAAATGAAGTTTTTTTGATCATGAAAAGTGTTAAAATTAGTTTAAACCCTCTACTTAGTATCCTGTTTTTTAAAAATTTCCCCCCCTGATTTTGGACCACTCCCCCGAACGAAATTCCTGGTTACGCCACACTGCCAGTAATATCAATCCAATTATGTAAAATTAATTAAACTTTTTTTTAAATTAAATATTAAAAAATAAATAAAAATTTCCTCTGAGCTCTGGGGAGGGGGGGTTATCCCCCAAACCCCCCCTCGCTGCGCCACTGACTGTAGATATGCTGCAAGCGCCTATGAATATGTGAGATGCCCTGGTTTTCTGAAAAAAAAACTCGATCACTGCCCGTTGCTTGGAATGCACCTCGGTTACAGATGCCATAGTAACAGCTCCTTGTAGCGCGGTCACGTATCGGAAGTCTATACAATTACATGATACAAAGCGAGAATGTTTGAATATGTTCCACAAGATATACCAAGTTTTTTCAGTCAAAAAGGGCCGTGAAAAAAAGTGTGCTGCATTACTTATTCAACTCACCTCGTATTTTAAGGGAAGATGGCATCACGTCGTTCACTCAGCCCTGCATAGAGATTTCTTTCGTTGCTATATATTTGCTATATATAAATAAATATAAGATAAAAAAGCACGAATTAAAAAAAATGTAAAATTAATTAAAAAATACGCATTTCATCACTCGGAAAATAAAGTGTGGTTGCTGATAAGGCTTATTATAAACGAGTGCAGAAGAGCCAGATTGATGATTAAGATAGAAGGAATATAAGAAAGTTTTTTAAATTCTATTTTCGACCTTTTAGTGGTGAATTATTAAGTCGATTAAACCACAGCTGTTAAGGACATTTCTGCAAAAGAATTTATAACTAACATCATCTATTTAGAAATTTTTAAACTATTTTTCAAAATGATTATAGTTAATTAATTAGAGAAAAATGGAACAAAAATTCAAGTTAATGATTATTATTGAACATTGCATTGTCACCAAAAAGAAGCTAATGGGAAAAATTTCAAGCCGATCAGACAATGGTAATTGGGCAAAAAATCAATTATAAGATTCTATCGATGAAATACACAAGCAGAGAGATGAAGCAAGTTAAGAAAATGCGTATAAAAACAAACTTTTTACTGGAATAAATTCAGATTAGAACTTTTAAAAGTAATTTGTGAAGTTTAAAAAACCCTATGATGAAGAATTTGATTAACTTAAAACCCGATCATATTTTAGAGCCGAGCGCTATCATCAATATGCTGTCAAGCCTCTATAATAATGCCTTTATTGTTGTGACTGTGGCCAGTATTTTTGTCGCTAGAAAATACATGGAAAGTTATCATTGCTTTTCATTTTACATAAACTTAAAGAAAATATCAACCTGAAAATAAACAATAGTAGAAATCGTCACGGGAGATAATTAATGGAAGCTGTTGTTCTTAATAATAAATAAAACGAATTTGTAAATGTATGGCACTGATGTGCCATAACCCGGGTCGGTTAAGATTAAACAAAAAAAGCAGTTCAAAATTGTGTTTTATTGTGAAGGGAAGTTTGTAAGCTGATCATCTATCGCAGGCCTTTCGATCTATCTCATTAATTTGTTATGATGGGCATTAATAAGAAGTTCAGATGCAACGATTACAAAGGGGATAAATAATTTGCCTTAATCAGAGTTCAAACCAGGATTCCCCAAATCCAGGCAAGATATCTAACTATGCTGACTGTGTATTACTGAAAAATGCCTTCCTGACCGCTGATTTTTTTCTGTTTATCGATAAAAAAATCATTTTTGTCTTTAATAAATCCCATCGATAAATTATGGGCTCAGTTGGGCGAAGATAAGATATTTTTCGAGTAATTCTTAGTAATTATTTATTCTTACACTGTGAGTATTTATGAATTATTATCTGTACTTCACTTACATACAGGAGCGTGACCAGTGGAATAAAATTCTCTTTTATCGGCATAAAGGTGAAGACATGTCGATGCTGAAGCCATTCGGCGATTTTTCTGGCTATCCCTCCGCAGTACACACTCGGCGGAATAATCAATTGAGGCAGAGTAGTTAATGAAATTTCATTGATTCAGCTTCAGACCCCCCCCCAAAATTTTTCCCCGGTGGCGACTACTTTACTGAGTACGTCTACTGAGGGGAGTACTAACTTAGCGGCAACAATCCTCTGGTGATCCATTTTTGGATGTTCCTATATTTATGGCAAAAAGGAACGACGAATTTTGCTTTCAAAGTTATACAGACGAAATATATAGCTGACTCAATGAAATTCGAATGCTTTTCCGATTTGCGCAAATTGACAACAAAATATCAGTATAAGCAATCCGCAAATCTCCCACGAAGCTGATGTCTGGAGGCTGCTTCCATAAATTCATGGCGTAAGTGCGAGGGCCGTTTTTTTTCTGGCCCCGATGGCTCATGAACAGAAGACGAAGTGATTGATTGTAAAATAATTTCATAGCTAAATATTGACACACTTGTGGTATCCTTTCGACATAATCGCCTCGGCGATTGGTCATGCCTGTGGACGGACTTTGCTATACATTCTTCATAAGATGTTGCCGCCGATGACTTTAGATGAATTTTGCCTTTGCCCTGAAGTTCATCGGCCGTTTGAAAAGCCCTCAAAGCTAAATCTTCGTTTCAGCGCAAAGATGGAAGTCACACGGCAATAGTTCGACATTGCACGGCGGGTGATCAAAAATGTCCCATTGAAATTGCTCAAGGGCTGCGTCAACGTTGAGATGACGGGCATTGTCATGGATCAGAGCACATCCAGAAGTCACCATGTGTGTTATTTTGTTTTGAATGGCGTAATGTTTTACACTGAGCAGCTGCATTGGCTCAAAAATTCTCTTTTATCGGCACAAATGTGAAGACATGTCGATGCTGAAGCCATTCGGCGAGTTTTCTGGCAGTCCCTCCGCAGTACTCACTTGGCGGAATAATCAATTGAGGCAGTATAGTCAATGAGATTACCACTAAACTTAAACTAACCACTGAACGGTCGGAAATGGCCTGAACGTGTGGTGCAGATAAAGTGCAGTTTCCCATATTCGCGGAGTATTCGCCTGTTGCTTGTACGATGATTTTGATGGGTTATTAGAGGTTGAAAAAAAACCGCTCTCGTATCATCCAAGTTTTCGAAAGGTATTGCAATATTTCCTCCGAATTAATTTTTGTACGACGCGTTTCGTTGTTATCACAGAATTTTCAAGTGCATTTTCTTTGTTGTAGCAACGAAACGCGTATTACAAATATAAAATCAGAGAAAATATTGCAATGTCTTCTTTAACTAATATTTATAATTTCCACCACATCGTGGCACCTATCATACAAGTTACTCATATCTTCTGTTTCTTTATCTTCTAATCTAGCTGTAATATTAAATCTAAAATAATTGGTTTATATTTTTAACATTCTCTGTCACCTATGTTTTTTTTTACTTCGATGACTTCGTGCATACATAAGCAATGGCGCCAGATATAAAACCATTTTTCGAAGAAAAATCATGCATCGATTTTCGAACTGATTTTAGGAAATTTTAAGCATTCGAGCAGAGAATTTATTTGTGAAAAGACGATTTAGTCATATTAAATGGAGAAATACCAAAAAAATTAACAACTATTGGCCATTTTTGTAATCTTGCAAGGCTAAATTCTGTTAAAAAAACCTCAGATTCATCGTTATGCCCACCCCAAAAAAAACATCATTATCAGAGGAAGAACTCAAAACTACCCCGAAAAATTTCCGGCAAAACTGCATTTCGACTGGATAATGAAGGACGGAAGCCAATGCCGGACCTTGGTGATGACTATTGGTCCTGCTCTATGACGTGTTTTGCCCCGAAGCAACCCTCCTTCCCTTATGCCTCTCCCCACTCGTTTCTCCGTAAACACTGGAAAGGACACATCCAACGTCGTATTTCGGAAAATTCCCACATGTTTTAAAAACTTTCTCTCTCCTTCTCTCCGCGACCAACGCATCGAGGCGATTACAGAAATAGCGGTGGAAGAGGAAAAATTCTCCCTGACACAGAGTGCAAGGTATATAAGCACTCGAGTCCCGTCTCGCAAGTCAGAGGTGGAAAGTTTCGACTGATCGGTAAGTGTGCAGGAATATTGGTGCAGTGCTCAAACGAGTCACGAGTGCTCAAACCATGGAGCCTACATAGAGGAGGCCCCAGTCCGTCCCGAATAAGCTTGATTTATGTTGACAATTTGGGTGCATTTTAATCGGTTTTCAAAAATGTCCGCACCGCGACGTTGAGTGCAGAACGATCCATTCATTCTCAATATTTTCAATATATTATTTGAACTCGCGAGGCATGTTATTGAAAAGTAATGAAGTAGACAAGTCACATTATCAAGAAATACATTAAAATTGATTGCCCTTAAATTATAGCTTATTTCTCGACGAAGATTCGGATCACTATGCCCGTCAGCGACGCGAGTGGTGGCTTTTGTAAACAAATTTAAGTACGCGCTTGTTGACAACATAATTATTGAGGCACACTAGAGAATCCTTCATTGTTACAATCGTGGTTTCACTGAGAAGTACTGGGTCGCATTATCTCAATTCTATTGTTGCTTTTTACCATTCCCAGCACCACTGGTTCCAGCATGCTGCCTGCACTGATCTTCTTGGTCGTGGCGCTGTCGGCGTCGGCGAGCGCACAGTTCGTCAACGGAAGGATCCTTGAACCTCCAGTGCCAGCCCTCTGCGCTCAGAGTGAGTACAAGCTAAATAGTAGTGTATTGCGTGCAGTAAATTATTCGATAATTTCTGTGAGCCGTAATCGATTGCAAATAAAAATAAAATGAGTTTAACGAAAAGTATGAAAAAAATTGTGAGGTAGAGAAAAGGCAGGATTACATTTTACAAAACCCAAGAACTTTATAGGCAAGACTATAAAATATAAAGATTTCGATACAATAATGCTGTTTCGCTGTGATGCAGAAAATAAGAGACAAAATGAAGGGGAGAACAAAATAGACGTACCCTTTTTAAATATCGTTTTTTTTATGGTAACTTCTGGATAATATTTTATAAATACGATTATGCAGGACTGCTGGATATTTTTGAAATATTTAATTGGACATTTTTAGTTTTTTCAACTTTGCGGCCATTCTTTTACTTTTTAAAGATCAGATGCACAATTAAAATTATTTTCTGACAAAGGAAATTCATTTAAAATTATTGGGACGTCATGAACCAAAGACCACCTGCCATGGGTTTATTTTTAATAAAAGGGTACCAGCCACCCTCTTTTTTATCGCAGTAGTATGTTTGTATTGATCATGCGGTTTTTTTATTAAATTACTATAATTATTTTTTTCTTCAAAAATTTCCTCTCGGATAAAATATTAGCCAGCAAAGAAAAAAATTGGAATCAAATTTTTAAAAATGCTAAATCGCGTGGTATCTTAAAAATGTTCGCATTGGGCTGGTGGACTTCCCTATTCTTCAGAGCGCGTATTCTTACGAAGTTACTCTAGCTTATCCCGTGGCTACTTCAATTCTGTCACTGGTCCCTTGGATGTCAGGAAAGAAAGAACGCGAACTCTTTTTATAGGGGCTTCCCGCTAAACTACACTAATTTATATAGTAGCGTGTTAGGAGGAGTTTTGTAGAAATAAACCCTAAACATGCTAAACTAGCCTCGTGTATTATTCAATGGGCCTAATAAGCCCAGTAATGTTCTGGGTGTCTGCAGTATACTGACCAAGCTAAGGTAGCAATATAATTACTCTTTTGATAAATGCTGGAATTTTAAGGTTAAACGAAAAATTATCTTTTTAAATTACACACATGAATTTTGATTTAGAGTCAAAAGGCTCAAATTTCTTGGGGAGAAACATGGACGTTGCAGAGCTGTACATTTTGTATCAAATTTATTTACTTTTGTGATAACTCACACTTTTAGATTTTTAGCTAGCTTGTTTTTACTGCGAATAAAATATCCCCTGGCGAGTTTTTGTGCTTAAGGCCCTCTCATTTGACGGTGTTTAACTTATTGAACTCTGTTTGCTTGAAAGGAAATGTTTTCAACAATTAGAAAATATGAACGAGGGCTGAATTCTTACACAAAAGCTAGGAAGAAGCGATTTTTAGTTTTTTTGCGAGATAGCATAGAGAATCAAGGATTGAAAAAGCCAGAAAACAGGCAGTTTTACTCCTAAATATTTCTCAATTATCGTGATCTTTTACTGCT
Source organism: Ischnura elegans (assembly GCF_921293095.1). NCBI lineage: Eukaryota > Metazoa > Arthropoda > Insecta > Odonata > Coenagrionidae > Ischnura > Ischnura elegans. The sequence goes on along the minus strand of NC_060251.1, from coordinate 98,626,418 downwards.
GTTATCGCGAAAAATTATATTAATACTACCACGAGATTAAATAAAATTAAAATCCCGTTATCTTTCAACAAATTTCATTAATAAAATAATATTTTTAATAATTTAATTTTTGCAGCAATTTCATTAATAAATAGAACAAATTCCGTATTTGTTTTGGCCTAGCGATTCATATTTCTTTTTAAAATATTGCGTTTCGGAAAACTGTAAACACAAGTTATTATCCGCTAGCTAGTATTGCGGTTGAAAAATCCTTGGACATGTGAAATATTTTGAGTTCAAATTCATTGCTATTCAATCAAAATCCATATTAATTGAGTACCAAAAGGTTAAGTATTGTACTTATTAAATTAGGTGTGCTTAGCGAAAATTGCCAATCAAAAGCAACGAATCATCTCATTATACGTGTTTATTCATTACGATTAGCGATTTTAAATGGATTTTTTTGATTTTGTTAACTTTGTCAAGAAAAAGAATGTTGTTCCTTTTCAAGGATCATCAATAAAAAATTTAAAACAAATTAATTGATATCATGATACAAGTATTAAACTCAATGCATATATAAATGAACTGCAAACATTTCGGTAATGCTATGTATGAAACAAGAGTGAACTGGTTTTGATAGGATATGACGAATTTAGTCAATTTAAACATTCAATAAATTTAAAATCAGCTAGATGGTGATATTTTTCTCTGCAAGTTATTAACCAAGATGATTTATCGAGAATTTTCACACCTCGTGAGGTGTTTTGTGACTATTAAGTGATGACTAGTAATATATTTATTAAGGCTTTAAGGCTTATTTATAAGACTATTAAGGCATAGAAACAGGATAAAATCGCGAGGGACGAGATTTCTATGGGAGTCATATTAATGGTATGTAACATCAATGAACATCTAATCAATGTGGAAGTTATCATCTATCCAAAAAAAGGAAAAGCAAGAAAAATAGCATTATGGAAAATCTGGCATTCAAGGATACGTTAACGTGACAAATCGGTTGTATCCGGATCTATTCGTAAAGAGAAAGTCTGTTTTACTTTGGGAAAACATCACGAGCGCGAGCAAGGTGACTTTTAACACCTGCAGCAACACCGCGAGGGACATTAGCGCTCAAGGTTGTGGAAGCGTGCGAAAATTTTTATCCATACCATGTCATGGAAACTTATTTTCATTAACCTATAAATAGTTGTACTAGGCTAGAAATTAGGAAAAAAACCTGGGATTGCATTACTAAAAGGTATGAACACTATTAAATGGGTAGATAAAATTAAATTGCTTCTCTCTCAGGTAAACAGCGTTGCGAAAAAAACATATGGCAGAAAAAAAAAGAAAATCACACCGCTTAGTTTCCATTTAATGCAATAGATATCGCAATTATTCCAATTTTTTTAACTCGAGAACTTTTTCCAATCGATGTAGGCCCTTGGAAATGAGACTTGGTGCCATAATTTATACAGTTTTACTGAAGCATGGCCATGGAAAGGTGAATGACGCTTCCAAAATACTCCAACTCCCACTTTTACAAAAAGTATTTTTGAACATTAAGTTTACAGAAAAATTTTCCAGTTAAAAAATGCTACAATAAAAATTAGTTGGGTAGTTTTGAAGAATATATGGAATGTATTGAATTCATAGAATTGGTTATAGATTCCTTGCTAATAAAGCCTACACTCTTCTGTTTAGCATGTAAGTAAATCAAGGAAAAATGAGGTCGATATCCCTAGACATCTTCTGAGATTCTAAATGGATGGAATGAGTAGAAAAACAGCCCCACTTTTCCTTCCCAGCTGAGGGTAACATGTCACTAGATGACAAATGTTTTTGCAAATCCGAATTTTTAACGAATTATTTGCTACTCTGAATCACGACAACAGAAGAAAGCGCATAAAGAAGTGACGATAAAATACGAACAATCGGCACGGAGTGATATTTCCTCTTGATTTTTCATTAAAAGTGTTCAAAAACGCGCCAGGAAATATTATGGAAATTTAACAATCCATATAATTCGAGTTCGCTTGTGGAATTCTCCCATTTATGTGACAAGATGAGAATTCTAGCCCATTACGCAAGAGCTGGACGAGAATCGATAAACAGAATCGACACAGGGCGGTGATAGACAAGGCGTCTCGTAACACCGAGAGGGAAAATGTTAATCCCTTCCTCTCCGATGATAAGAGGACGAAGCCTCGCATGCCCCTGAACAGCCAGAGGAAGGTTTCCCTCACAACACACCTGTGAACGCCCACGTAATCATGTCACATTTCGAAATTATCATTCTGAAGTTATTCTACCGGTTGGGGAAGTGGGTTCGCTACTCCACGATACAAAACAGATGATTTTTACATCAGTTAATTAAAACATTTATGCCTGTCATACACGACATTCATCGAGATTTTAAAAAACTGATATTACAAAGCATGTGAATAATTCAAACCTAATAATTTTAATTAAATACTATATGCAGGTAGTTGAGCAAATCGCAGCGCCATTTTCATTCACATATCGAAACATATCTCGCTTACTAGCCTTTGACTTTTTACATTTATCGTTTTAAAAAGCTTTCATACTTGTAGTTCATTCTATTTATATTAATGAGATGGATGCGCGAAGCTGAAGAGCAGTACAAAGTCAGTGATGTCATCAATTTATCTCTGAAATGAACAAGGTCGTTGATATTTCGCCGCGAATACCTCGAGAAGTAAGCGTGAGATTTAAAAAAATGCGGAATCAGGCGGAAAATGATGGGTTTATTTGTTTCATAACCTCAATTTACAATAGATATTTTTAAAAAATCGGTGAACTAATGAAAATTCTCCCTCGAATCGCAGGGAAGATCCACGAGACATTCAACGGAAAGGGATATTACTTCTCATGGAAGGACCCGGCCACCGCCAACGTAGAAGAGGATTGGCTCGGCGGAAGGAACTGGTGCAGAATGAGGTGCATGGACTTGGTGTCGCCGGAAACCAGGGCAGAGAACGACTATATCAAGACAAGGATCTTGGAAGGTAAGAGAATCCACTGGACTTCCAAAGCGACTGCATTAAATGGTGATTCCTGTGTTAGAAAAACCATGGGAGTGCATTACTGAGGAGCATGAACACTTATGAAAGAACTAGATGAAATTAAATTCTTTCTTTATCAGGAAAATTGCGAAAAAACGTATGGCAGAAAAAAATAAGCAAATGTTACCGCTTAGTTTCCATTTAATGCAATATATATCGCAATTATTCCATTTTTTAACTCGTGAACTTCCTCTATAGATGTAAGCCCTTAGAAATGAGACTGTGTCATGATTTATACACTTTTACTGAAACAAGGCCATGGGAAGGTGTATTACGCTTCTAAAATACTCCAACTCCCACTTTTACGAAACGTATTTTTGAATATTAAATTTAAAGAATATTTTCCCCGTTAAAAAATGCTACAATAAAAATTAGTGCGGTAGTTTTGAAGAATATATGGAATGTATTGAATCCGTAGAATTGGTTATAGATTCCTTGCTATTTAAGCCTTCTCTCTTCTGTTTAGCACGCAAGTAAATCAAGTAAAAATGAGGTCGATATCCTTATCCCAACTGATGAATCCCAACTTATGAATATATCGATGGCTAAGTTCTAACAACACGTATCTCAAATTTTGGCCGGTCTGAGTCAGTACTGCTAATACTGTAAATATAAAATAAAATTCAAGCAAATAACAACTCTTTGTTTCCAAATGCATGCTTCTTTTTCATTTTTATGTATTTTTGGCTTTTAATTTCAATTGAAATTATATGCAACTAAAAAATTAATTGTTTTTTTTGCTCTCCTGAAAAGTTACTATTTTTGAGATGCGTGTTGTTAGAACTCAGCCATCGATATCCTGTTTGTTTTGCCGTGGTCCGAGTGCAGAAACCCATTTTCGGCCTGGGCAAGTCGATTGTTGTGACTCTCCATACGAGTTTGGTGAAACTTATATCTCATGCAAATTTTTTGCCTACCTCCTTTTATATCTTGTCTCACATACTTGCTTCTTTACTTGAAAAACGTATAACCTTGGTATTAGGAATATGGCATAAGGATTTATCAAAAAATTGTTGCTTTGAACCCAATAGGGTATGTCTTCTGCATCGTAATCTCATCCCAAATGTATGAAATGAGAAAAAAATATTCGAATTCTCGTGATTTCCCATGCATTCTAATAGATCAGTGATGCGATTTAAAAAGGTACAATTAATCGAATTACTGTTGCCTATCCTGCGGGGGAAGGAGGGAGGCAACAAATATCGCAAAATTCTTTAAGAAATATCAAGACTGCATTGAAACGAAAGTTTTGAAAAAATTTTCTTAAAACCCACGAAAAATGCAATTTGTGCAAGGCATGTAACTAAAATAAAAATAATTTTTCTCAAGCAAGTTATTTTAAAAACTAAGAAAGCGCTGTTATAATTTTCTAAAAATGTTGGTTCATTTTACCTTTCCCGTGCTAAAATGGTTGTAAAAAAAAGTTAAAAAAGTGATAAAAAATGTACAGTGGAAACCACCATGGCTTGCCCCCCCTAGTTTTGATCCTGGGTACGACCTTTTTAACGATTACAAACTTAGTCATTTTTGCTTTTGATCGATACATTTTCAAAAAAGCAATTTTACTTGGAATCTACTCCAGAGCTCATGCGAATAATAGTTACATTTAAGAAACCAATACAAGTGGGCATTTTAACTCCACATGCGCTGATCGAAAGACAGTTCCAGCTAGATGTATCTCATCCATAGGTGTTATTCTTTGATAGAACATATTTATTTATAATAAAGCGCCTAAATAAAATTTTTTAATTATTTTATGCAATGGAATTAAATTATAATTAAAAATTTTTATATGATTTTCCATTGCAAGTCATTTGAGATGACAGAAGATTTTATGAAGTAATAACAATGAGTAAACATAGAGTAAGAAACATATAAAAACACTGTAAGCTCTGAATGAGCGTAATAAATTCACTGAAATGTCGGAAATATTTTGAAGTAAAGAAAATTTTTCCCGATCAACATTAAAACATTAAAAAAGGACACAAAATAGCTGCAATGAAGTGGTTGATAATATATTACAGTATCAAATCACTGCATATAACATGTAGCTTTGTTAGCTGTCACGCGCATGAGAGCAAATTTAAATTATAGGTGAAAATTGCCAACCTTTGCCAATCCCAATCGCCAACCCAAAAAAAAATCTTTAAGCTCAATCGGACTTCGATTCCAGCACTCCAGATTGCAGGACAGGTATGGCTCAACCTGTTACTCAACTAAGCTATCTTTTACCATGGCTAATTGAGAGATCCGGGTTCGAATCCTAGCTAATCCAAATAATAATTTCACCTTAAATGTATATTATGATACAATAATTTTAATTAGAAGTTCACTTATCTTCCTATGAGTTGGACGTGAAGTAAATAAGTGGTATTATATCAAATTATTTACAGACAAGAAGCTGTTTTGTCATATTTATCGTAATTAATCTCATCCCCAAATGATTTCCATAGGTAAGCAGAGGTACATCTGGACGAGCGGAAGAGTCTGCGACTTCAAGGGCTGCGACCGCCCTGATCTTCAGCCGAGACGCGTCAACGGATGGTTCTGGACAGCCGAACTTAAGAAGCTGGACCCCGCCTTCAACGACTGGAGCCGCAGCGGGGGGTAAGCTATTTCTCAGAGTAAAAAAACATCTATTCCTGAACAGATTTGCCAAGCATTTTTCCGAGTTGAAAACAAATGAGCAACAAATTTCCAATAGTACCAACCCAGAACGTAGTCAAGTCTCGCATTAGAGGGCGGGTAGCTGGCACCCTCATTAATAAACCCGCGAACCCATCACGTGACGAGGGAAATTTACACATCAAGGAGCACGGCAGGAAAAATTAGGAGCATGTCAAAATGAAACACAATATGCACGAACATATTATTTAATCAATCGATTTTAAGTTACTGAGCTTCCCCTGAGCGATTTTTCGTGGTACTTTAATGCACAGCAATAGCTTACCTTGTCAGTAGTAGTTCAATTGTATGCAAGACACGTGACTCATTGACACGTCACAATTGAGGCGCTCGAGGTTTGTTGGTAACCAAAGTAGGGACGTCACCCGCCCCAAGACCCTATCTCATAGTTACCCATAGTATATTAGCGCAGCGACGACCGCTGGAGGTCTCTTCCGATGGAAGTTATGCGTAAATTGTCATATGAGACGTTGCCGCACGTCATCCGTTGAACTCGTTTTCAAGCTAACTTAATTGCTGGCTTTTTCGAGCACGCCCTTATGTGCTGATGTAAAAGAACCACATATCAACTTGAATCGGTGATGTAACTATATCAGTTGCGTTTTTTGAGGCGTGAGTGCTGGATAATCATAGTAATAGTAATCAGTTGCATAATCACGTGCAAGTTCAATTCAAAATTCAAAAAATACACGCGTAGACTTGTTCTTCAATTACGTAACAGTTTCTGTGCTCTCACTCAGATGATATTACATTGATATCAAGTTTCAAACCGGGCTTAATTTTTTATATCAAGCTTTGATATGCATTTTTCCTTCTTAACTCCACAGAATCAACTTGCCCCAGCCGGACAACCGTGAGGAGAAGCAGGGCGGAGCCACCGAGAACTGCCTCGCCATCTTGAACAACTTCTACAACGATGGAATCAACTGGCACGACGTCGCCTGCCACCACAGGAAGCCCTTCGTGTGTGAGGAGAGCGAAGCACTGCTCAAATACGTCAGATACACCAACCCAAACCTGCGCGTTTAATCAACGCGAATTTTGTGAAAGAAAAAAAAGTGAGTGGTCCGTGCCATGTATGACGCGCTCAAAGAAGAAGCACTGCCGGAGTAAAGTGTATAGTAGTGCCGATAGTATATTGTGGACATGACTTTTTCATTGTGGATGAGTGAGAAAGAGTGGCCAAGAAGTCGAAGCGATTCGAGTAGCAGTCCATCAATTGATTTTATGTCTATCTTCAATGGGTCGGAAACATCGGACCAAATGAACACCAACAGAAAATGAGTTGATTGAAATAAAATTGTAATTTATGTCTCAGCGCTCATTTGTTTATCTTCCATCGATTCTGTGAACATCTCTCAACGATGTCGAGCATGGCTTAGAGTGCCATATGCAAGGAAATGTTTTCCTTTTCACTCCTTGACAATTGTAATGTATTGAACAGAAGAAATGATTGTATGCCAATTTTTTTTAAAAGGATGTAAGATGAATCTTAAAATATATGTCAAATAAAAGAATAAAATATACTCGGCGTATTAATTTGTAAACCACACCAAAGAAGAAATTTAAACTAATGTTAATTAAATGGAATTTAATATTAAAGTATTAAAGGGAAGTTAATACTTAAGTATTCACGTGAGTTCTTAAAACCTAGATGTCAGTGCGACAAGTCGCGGCAGTTTGTTATTAAAGTGTAGGTAGAAAATATTCAGGAACCTCTCCAAGTACATCAGATACACCAACCCAAACCTTCGCGTTTAATGAGCGCGAATTTATGAAAGAGAGAGTGAGTGGTTTGTGCTATACCCAACGCGCTCATAGGAGAAGCATTGCCTGAGTTAAGTATATAGTGCCGATAATATTATATGGACATAAACTTTCCATAACGGATGGTGGATGAGTGAGAAAAAGTGGCCAAAAAGTCGAAGAGATATCAAGGGCCACTCCCTAAGATCTACTGGGATGGTAAAACCGAAAGTAGGATGGTCTCCCGTCAGTTAATGAACCTCACTGGGGCAAAAGTATCGGATGAAAGGAAACCCTACCAGTATAAAATGTCTGAGCTGAAATAAATTTTTTATTTTTGCCTCAATTCTCATGAACTTGTATCCTATATACTCTGAACACATCTCATTAAGATGTGATGCATAGCTTTGTTTGCCAAAGCAAAGAGATTTTTTTCATTTATTGTGATACATTGAACAGAAGAAATGACTGAGTACCTGTTTCTTTCCAAATGGCATATTCAGGACGTTAAAATATAAAAATGGGATCATGAAACAAATAATGTCTAATCTTTCATCCGTCACACAAAACCGTTTTGAATTTTGCTGTGGAGAGATTAAAGCTGAGATAGGCACGTGCATAGAGTCGATACAAAATTAAATGTTAAAGCGACAAGTCGCAACAGATTGGTACCTAAATTCTGCTAATGCTAATAATAGTAATGTTGCGGCCCGTGTGTGATCTGGGCGTCGCTGGGTGACGGGCTGTTGTTTATATGGACATAATTCGTGTTGATTCGTTTCATTTAAGTTAAGTTCTTATAAGATGTCGTTCGTTTAAGTGTTTTAAATAAAGTGCTGTTATAATTTTCAAGTGTCGACAGCTTATTTCAGAGTAAACCCGTAACAGTAATATGTAAATATGCCTACGCGAGCATTGTCCACTCTTCCCTCGACAAACACTCTCTTCTATTTTATAAGCGTCCATTACTTTTGTTTGTGTGCCATCAAAATTCGAACATAAATTTTAAATAAAATGTAAATAAAGGTGACACCAGAAACAAAAAACCAACATCAGGAATGGAACACTTCAGAGAGGACGAATCCGCGTTTTTTAATCCAGATGGAAAACTCAGAGTGTGGAATACAACGAATTTAGCCACCACGCAATGAGAAGAGTTCCACAGGGTAATGCTGTCTAATATGCTGAGTTAACAGCCGATATTATTGCATACCCTTTTTTTGACAAAGGATAGCCGTAGTATATAAAAATACATTAAATTAAGCAATAAAATAAATTCTGTCTATTATCTGAATTTTAGAACTTTTTCGAGCGCAACTTTTTCAATTTTTCCATTGAGAGATAGAGATTAAAGTATTCACGAGATTAATTTAAAAAAATTTAATGCGATATATCGTAATAGATAGGCATGCATCTAAAATTAGGTAGGGAATAAGTAGGAAAACCTAGAGTACTTACCAAAAGTAAGTCAAATAAACCAACCTCCGAGAGTCATTAAGGCGTAGTTATTGCAACAGGTACCTAAGTCGCTTGTGACAAATTATGCGTCACTAGTTGAGTGAAGTCCACAGTGCCGATAATATTTTGTGGACAACATTTTTTTTATGACGGTAGGCGGAAAAGAGAAATAGTAGCCGAAAAGTCAAAGGAAGATGGAAAGTTCCCCAATATTGTTTTGATTATGCCGGGATTAGCCAAGGTGATAACTTTTATGGGAGTGACCCGCAATGCACAAAGTGTGCGGAAAATCCACAGAGAAAATATCATTCGCCTTGTTCAGGATTCGAACCCGGATACCCCCATTTCCACAAATATCTACAGCGAGGAATAACGCCTCGGTAGCTGAACTGGCTAAAGCATCGACCGGAAATCGGGGGATCCGGTTCGAATCCTGTTCAAGGCGAATGATTTACTCTCTGTGGATTTTTCGCACCCCAATATTGTGTTACTCCTGAGTTAGCTTAGTTAGATGTATATATATTAGTCGGATGGTAGCCCACTCATCAACTTATCTCAATTGATTAATAACATCATGCATTCTCCGCATAGACCTCGACTCTATTGTAATTAAGCGTAAATTTATGTCACAGTTACCATTCGCTTGTCTTTTATCGGCTCTTGATGGCTTTAATCACGATGTCATGCATGAATTTGTACGCCAAAGTCACGAGATTATTTTCATTTATCGATGATTGTGATGCATTGATTGAACAAAAGAAATGACTTCATGTCTGTTCTTTTTAAAGGATTAATGAAGTATGTTTAAATATTTAAATTAAATTATCAAGCATATTCTGTCCATTAATTAATTTTTCACATGTAACTGAAACCTTTGAATTCGATCAATGAGTAACTAACAATAAAGTATTCATATGAGTTCTTAAAAAAACTAAATGTAAAAGCGAGATGTAACAACAGATTGGAATAGAATTATAGATATTTGATATCTTTAAAAACCTGAAAGTATTGGCGGATTTGGGAAGTACCTACCGTCCTAATTATCAATATAGGAGGCTCTTTTTCTTTGAAATGAAGCTGTGCAAAAAAATAAGAAATTTTTTGTTGAAAACCACGAAAAAATCAGTAAAAATCTTACCTATTTTTCACTAGAATGTGTAAAAGTCTAAAGTCGGAGAACCATTTAAGCTACACAACACAATCACTACATTCACTCAACCACAAGTAGGAAAAACATTGATTTAGACGAAAAATTATGGCATTTAAGTGTGAATCTTCTGCCCTAAAAATCTTTTTAAAATCCACTAGGACCTGAAAAGGGGTTTAGTAATGATAACAGGTAAGTTTTCCTATAGAATAATCAATATTTAGTTTATAAAACGAAAGTACAAGAGACGGAGTAATTTTGGGTCATCTCAGAAAAAAATTCCACAAATCATTTTCGTCACCCTCTCAAAGTTCTATGGTTGGATCATATATTTATTCGCCTGAGACACGGACGCTAAGAGCGTATCACTTTCTTCACACGCAAATGGTTTACGGTGCTTGCAGGCAATGTCATGCCACCTCGGGCCGTCGCCGAAAAAGTTATTCAGGATCGCCAGGCACTCCTCTTCGGGACCTCCTTGAAGCTTCTCGCGGTTGTCGGGTTGTGGTCGTCCAAACCTAGAATAATAATTCGAACAGTCATGTGAAGTTATTTTTACATCAAACAAAAAAAGCAGCGTATAGTGCAATTCTAAGAGTTGGGGCAATTCTTTAGAACTATAACTTTCCCAAACTATAGTTTACTATACTATAAACTACTATTTACTATACTATAAACTATGGTTTATGTTAGAGTTATTAAATAACGGTTACGAGAACCCAAACATTCCGATGGACCGTTATTTTTTGTGACGGATAATTCTTTTAATAATTTTCGATACATCGAAAATTCGAGTAATTTATGCAGGAGTAATGAAAATTTTATTGGTTAATTGATAGAATTTTTATCACTTGAGATTGCTGCATCGTACGGAAACTAGTATTGAATAAATAACATCAATGCTTAATTAGAATACCAAGTTTCGAATCATCAATTCATAAAATAAATTACCACAAAGTATCAATTCTGTAATATATTTTTCGACATTTGCCTTTGCAAAGTACAGCGTAGATTTATTTTGGTTCAGGGCAAAGACCTTAAGCGCTTTAATAATTTCTTACTCTGAAGCTGATGAACAAAAAGTTTGGATTCTATTGAAATGCTCATAGTATTTATCTGATACCATTTTTTTTAAACTGAAGCATTTTCAAGTTGTAAAAATACAACATATAATTCAGATACTTTTTAGTAAACGCATAGTATTTTCACTACTTGATAGTGCTATAATGTGTCGAAACTAGCCTTGAATAAAAAAATACTATCGTGGAATGCAAAGTTTTTAACCATCACTATAAGTTGGAGTTATTCAAAGTAATCTTATCTATAATAATATTCTGAGCTCCACTCCAATACATATTTACTCTAAGGTTGATAATAATGGCGAGCGGTCGTTTTTGTGCGATTAAAAAAAGTAAAAATAATGAATAACTTTAAATCCACTTGGACTCGTAAACCAAGATCATCAATCAACGGGACTGTATTTTTTTTAACAATAAGGAACATGCAACAATTTGTTCTAGGTACTAGAATAAGAAGGAGCCTTCATCAAATGTACTCGCCGAAAATTTCGCGGTTGAATTATGTTTTTTAGCTAAGTTATGAGTCTTTGAAAATTAATCTTCATCGACTGATTGAAAACAAGACGTCATCGGAGCGTGACGTCACGGCACGGTATCCACTGATGACAGGATGAGGAAGTGAAGAGAAAATAAGCCTATTCAGGGGCTCAAATGCAAATATGGCGAAAATAATTGCTGTTTTAACGTCAATCAGCAGATTGTGAATATGTTGGGTCGCCAAGGCGTTATTGAAACAAATGAAGGGGATTGTTTGGTGAGATTTGGAAGCAATCACTATTTTTCAGAAAATCAGCCGCCATAAGGGAGTCGACCAAAAGTAAACTGTCGTATTGTGCTTTCTTAAATCCCTCCCATAAAGTCAACTTGTCCTTTGAGGAACTACTACAAAGCTCGTTGATGATTTTTACTTCGATATATTGCAATCAAGACTCTGCCCATCTACTCTCTTAGCGAAGTGAATGGTGTGCCGTGTGATGACGTCAGAAGTCGTTTCAGGTCACGTGACATCAATCCATATTATATCACTTTTAATAAGCGTTTAATGACGTTTGTGGAATACTAGGAGAGTTTTGGCTTATATATTTGGACTCGTGAGAAAATTGTCTATTCAGTGAGACTTACTAGCATGATGAACAAATTTCATGCAAGTTCCCCATTCACAGTGGAATGCAAAGTTTTTAACCATCACTATAAGATGGAGTTATTCAAAGTAATATTATCTATAGTAATATTCTGAGCTCCACCTGAGATATTCTAGAAAAGACCGAAGTCAATTTCTTACCCTCCACGGTCACTCCAATCAGTGTCAACTCTGTTGGTGGTGGGGGCCATCTTCTGCAAACTGCCTGTCCAGAACCATCCGAAAACGTTGACAGGTTTCAAATCAGGACGATCACAGCCGGAAAATGTACATTTGCGCCCGCTCGTCCACATGTATTTCTGGCGACCTTAGGAGCGAAAAATAGAAGTTTCAGATAAGCATTTTACAGAATTTTTTCCACTGCTAGATGAGGGGACATATGGTTATGACAAGACTGTGCATCGGCTCACAATTTTAGAGCATCGATGGCTGTTACAGCTGGCTGAAGGGAACACTTCCCCAATTACCACATCCCAAATAGGGGTAATTTGGAGTGGCCGACACGCTCTTCCGATTTGGCCCCTTGTGATTTTATTCTATGTTTTTTTTCTTTGAAATCCTGTGTTTATTAAAACCGTGCAGAGGCCCTTCAACCTTTGAAGTCCGAGACCCAAAAAGAAATTGCTAACATAACCCCTGCTGCGCCGACAAGAGTAATCACAAACGCCGAAAATCGGTTTACTCGGTATTTGGAGAATAGGGATAGACATTTCGCTAAAAGGTTTGAAGAATTGACTCCAAAATGTAATTTAAATTGAGGAAATTAGCCATTTTCGTAAATTTTACGCGGAAGTAATTTAGCTTTGAAAATTCCGCGTATATTCGTAAACATTCTGTCGATGTTGAAATACATAAAGATAAGACAGATGAAGCGGGTTGCGCAAGTATTAGTGAGCTAAGTAATGTTAAAATTGTAAAAAAAGGGAAGAGACTGGGAGTTCGATAAGGCTGAAATAATAGGCGAGGTTTATAGACCGGATTCAAAGAATTCGGTTGTATTCCTATGTGAAGAATCTTTTGTAGATACGCCATTCTGATCGCTTCAGCGAAAACCCACCTTAACTGATGTGTTATTATTGATAATGATTCTTTCGTAGTCAATTCAATGGTTCCCAGTAAGTTTTGAAAAACTTGTCTTGATTTCACCAAAGCCAAGAAGCAGTGTAATATCAGCTTATTTCTAACTTTATCTCTTTTTTTTTTTACCTTTCGAGTCTCGTAAAGTTCCAATTCCCGGAAAATCTTAGTCGCAGTCGTAGTTAGTAATTATGGTGCCAGGTTAAATTATCTTGCGCCATCTTATGTAAGTGGGGAAGTTATTTCAGTTGTACTTACTAGGAATAGCTGGGGGGATTGTAGAAAAGCTCTGCTGATAACTAATATTAGAAAAATCGAAAGGCTATCAAAATGGTTCCGCTTGAACTTTTACTTGAGCGAGACATTTTATTGTAGTATTCGCGAATGAATTTAATATCCGTGTTGATTGGTAGGAGCGCTTGCAAAATTTTACGATTTGACGATATTATGTCTATCGGAATGGCCACTGAAAGAATGAAAGGCTCAGACCCCTGACTTTTCCAAAAATTGACCAATGAATTTTCATCAAGAATTAATCTTGAGGAAGTGGAATGACTAAGTGCTGGACATGGTGGGTGAGGAGAGGCAGCTTCAAGATGAAGATACGGAGGAGACAAAATGTATGAATGGAGGGAGTACTTAGCGAGGAGGGGATGTTGAATACAATGTTAATGAGCAGAAATTCAGTGGCGCAGCGAGGGGGGGGGATTAACCCACACCCACCCCAGAGCTCAGAGAAATTTTTTAGTGGAATCCATCTTACGTAATTGGATTAATATAACTTGTAGAATAGTGTAAGGATTAATAAAATATTCCTCAGAAAGCCGTAAAACCCACAATTTTGAACCACTCATCTTAAAGTGTTCTATGGGAGGGACCTCGCACCTCCTGCTTACCCCGTCGGGTACTACATCCCCCTCAACTCCCAGTATTAGTTGCGTCTAAACCCCCCTCTCCCGTAGCCTTAATTTTTAGCTGCGCCCCTGAGCGCAGTTAAAAATTAAGTCTAATACCAATAAAAATTAATGGGGGTGCCCATACCGGGGGTCTTTATCCGGGAAATTCTATGAATAGTGAGTTTTAAAAATTTTGAAAGTATTTTAGAAGAGTCATACGATCAAAAGTTGAAACCTGTTAACTCAACTCTCGATAACTGGACACTCAGGAGAAAATCAACAAGACTGACACATTTTTTCCTCACCCCCATAAAAAAGTTTTGATGGGGCTCGGGCCCCCTCACGCCCTATGGAGTCGGCGCCACTGCCAATGAGCAGAATGTTAGGTAAACGAGGGAGGGGGAGGAAGAGAATAGAACTTCTAGACAGAATGTAGAAGGGGGGGTTAGACCTCATTGAGTATTGTAGAGGTAAAGTCCAAATTGACATTAGAGATATCGTCATCATATGCAGCACTACAGCCCGGTGTGAGCCTTGGCTTCCTCTATTTGAAGCCTCCACAATTATTTTCTTGCTTTATCCTTTTATCTTGTGGCTCCCATTGCTCTCAAATCATCCTCCACATCCTGAAGCCATCTCTTCCATGCACTACCTCATATTCTGACCCCTTCCGTTCGTCCCTACATGTCCTTTCCCTACATGTCCTTTCCCTACATGTCCCAGCCACGGACGGATCCAGTATTTCTTTCTAGGGGGGGGGGGGGGGGACATTAGCAAGGCCGTATTCAGGATTTATTTCTGGGGGGGCACAAGCAAGGCCGTATCCAGGAATTTTTTTCTGGGAGGGCTCAAGGATACCTCGTAATACGAAACAAACGCAATGACAATGGGACCAAATTGAAAATCTTGCATATTTTTTAAGGGTCGGGGGGGGGGGGGGGCACTTCCACCGTGCTCCCCCTAGATCCGCCTATGGTCCCAACCATGCCAGCAGAAGTGACATGGCAAATTTTATTTTTTATATTTGTTTCCGTCACCCCGAAAACATCACTATTTGTCATTTATATCGAGGGTATTCAACAATCAACATAGGAAAATCACAATAGGAACGAAAACCTAGGGCGGGTTCGCGGGGATACACTCCTAGGGCAGGGACTATAAGCGCGAGCTTTTCTCCTCTGCACCCAGAAGGGGAAGGACGGGAAGGAACAAGGAAGGAGGCGCCGCCGCGATGAGAGCCCGACGACGCCTCCTGGGAGGGGATAGGGAAGGATGGGAAGGGACGAGGAGTCCCGCACCGTCACAAGGCGGGCGGGCCCTACTATTAGCGAAACCAAGGATACGCAATCAATATTCTAACGACCTTAGAGGATCATTCTATGAGGAAGAAAGATCCAACGATAAAATCGTTAGATATAGGAAAATCACAAACAACCATGCCCTGGTTAGGGGTTAACCATCCAGGCAGGATTCGAACCCGCGACCTTTAGTGTGGCAGGAGAGAATTGTACCCCGCCGCCACCGAGGCCGGCAAATTTAATTATATCCTTCCCTTCCAGTATTTCATTTATCTCCATGTTCATTCTAATTCTCCTTGTAATTATCTCCTTTTCTTAATTGGGTCGTAGATCCTCCTAATGATCTTTCTTTCAAATTTTCTATCAGTTTCTTCATCCCGAATCGATAATGACCATGTCTCAGCTCCATAAGTTACAACTGATCTAATATGAGTTTATTAGGTTCTTCATCTTTCTATTCCTTGATAATTGAGATGATTTTAGGAGAGTTATGTTTGCAAAATATGCCTAATTACCTTTCATTACCCTATGGTCATTAAGCCTGACTCCTAGTCATTATTAAGCTTGACTTCTAGGTAGGTAAACTTCTAGACACCTTCAAAATCACTATTATCAATTAATATGTTTTGCAGGCATCGATTTCTTCTGAGAAGCTGGTATTTTCGGGAATTTTATTAATTAATGTTCAGCCCGAGTATGAGAGCAGAGACGGCTAGAAGTATTCGAATATTCTTCATGCGAACCTAACTTCACCGGAGGAATACTATAATGAGAATGAGCTGATTTGGATACTGATCAGGTTACCTGTCCGATCAGGATCAGACATAATCAAATTTTAATTGGGATTTAAATCAGATCACTCAAAAATCTAAATTTAATATCAGATTAGTTGGAATTATATCAGAATATTTAATTAATATTCTGATATATTTATAAAAAAATAGAAAAATATTTTTAAAATCATACCCATAGGACAGAATTCGTTGTTACCGAATTTTTATTTTGGAAATCTGTAGCTTTTGAAGCTTTTACGGTGAACTGGACAATCCCATAGTTTTTCTGTAGGTACAGGTATCTTGCGAGGAAAGGATTTTTGAAGGCGCATAGCTTGCTTCAGAAACTCGCGTATTGTGCGTACTTCATGCGCGCGTCTGATTACTTGCATTGGAATGAGTTTGCGCTGGTTTGTGAGGTAGCGCGTAATTTTATTTTGGAATGTGTCTAAGCGTTTGATATTAGTAGGGGATTATTCCTGCGTTTTGAGTTCAGTGATGCATGCATAGAAATCACTAGTGGTATTACCTTTGACGAGCCTGTCTTTGATGAACTTGTTTTCTCTCTTGGTCTCCAAGGAAACCAGTTCCATGCAACGTGCACGACAGAACTCCCTGGCCTCCGACCAGTCGAGCTCTAACTTCGCTGTCCCGGGCTCTTCCCACGAGAAGAAGTACCCGTGACTTCCTGGGTACATGTAGTCATGGATAGTCCCTGAAAAAGCAGGTGGAAAATGAAATTCAGGAAAATTTGTGACATTCATTCTAAATTAATAACTAATTGCGACATTAAATGTAATCTTAGTAATAACCTTAACCTCAATAATTTGAACTGATGAATTGGTCTGGATGTGATAATAATATGAAATTTCATCTTTCATTAAGTTCTCCTGAGCAAACTCTGGTAAAGTAATGGTTGGAGGAAAAAGTAACAAAAATAAATCAATTCGAGAACAGCATACGAGAAATTTTCCATGTGTTACTTATAGGCACCATTTATACGGACAACCTTGACCTACTGATTCCATGTATAAGGTATCTTTAAGTAGACTTCGGTCATTTAATACCAATTATCATGAGACTGATGATGACCTTCAATGTAAATATATATTACATTTCCTAGAGCCCTAGATCAGCACACCATAAAAATGCATACAACTGCGGTTCATATAACATAAATCAAATGGTTTTATTCATACTTAGTAAAGAGCCATATAGAATAAAATAAGTGAATAGATCGTAACTCCCGATTTCCGATCGCATATGTGGGTATGGAGCAAGGTCAGCATAGCATGATGCATATCCGACCGTTAATTGGAAGAGTAGTTCGTATCCTGGCCATGTGAAATGATTTATCTACTATTGATAAAAACACGTTTGAGTGATAAGAGCGATCGTTATAACGAAAACCTCGGTATTGTGACTCGTCTTATTTCTGTTTTTACAGGCACCAAATTGTATTACTAGTGTAATTTACTCGACAAGTTAAATGTACATACATTAATGATGAAGGAGTTTTACGCAGTGGAATTGCATACCATGTATATTATACTTTTGCAGTGTTACCAACTCCTAAAGAAATACTCCTATGATCAAGGTAAATTTTTTGTAGACTTTTACTATTTTTTAATGTTTATTATGTTATCCGGGGCTGAGACGAATCCAAAAAACCCAATCTCATTAAAATCGGTAGAGCCTTCATCTTGAGTTATAAATGGTGTAACTAACACGATTTTCGACTTTGTTAAAGGTTAAAACGTAATATTATCATTTGCACCTCTTAAACATCCATTAAAAATATCGAGTCTATGTCGTCACTCATAAAAGGGTACAATCATGTGATTCTTTCTATTTAGCCCCGAAGTTGGTACTCATTACATTCCGAAATGTTGTTAAAGAATATCGATTTTTTGAATCATCCAAACTGACAGCTTATACGCGACATTTTTTATTGGATTTATAAATGAAAAGGTCGGGTAGGAAGGTATTGTATTACGCCTCATAGAACGATAGTTGTGATTTTTCTGTCGAGCCTTATTGTAAAAAATAACCGTCGATTCAAGAAGTTGACCCCGAAAAAATCCCACGATACCTTGCTTTTTTATACTTCTTAGCTATTTCTGAACATTGAGTTATTTAGCAAAGGTTGAATAAATCGTCCCGCTAAAGTAAACCCTGCCAATATACAAAATAATGTTGCTATAGGACTGTGAAGAATTCTAAATCCTGAAAAAATTCTTTTTGCGGAGTTTTTTTGATGGATTATACACTCCTAAATTAAAACATTTTTCTAATTTGAAAAGACTGTATAAAAATCATAATAACTATGGATACATTTATTTCTCTTGACTGAGATTCAAGATCGGAATTCCTAGTCACCAATAAATTATGCCTATCTAGTAATTAATCCAACCGGAAATTGAGAGATCTGAGTTCGAATCCAGGGCAAGTAAAACTGTAGAATTCATTCTTTTGTACACATCTAACGTTGCACCTGTGCCATTAAATGTGTATATTCATTTCGAGTCATTTGATCATGCAATGATTCCGTTAGTACAATAGGACTCCTTATCACTATGATATAATTCATCATGATCATTTATCGATATGAATCGGACAACCTTACATTACTGATTCCACGTATCTTGTATGAGAACATTGAGTCAAAAGTGCTGCGCATCTAAGATAAATCTGTCCGCACAATTTTTCATACTCACTCGTGGCACATAGCAGGGGGTCGACGTCAAAGGGGATGGCTCTGTTGTTGTCGATGACCGAAGACAATGGCACTTCCCTGTCTGCCCTGGACGAGGCGGCTAGGCAGATGCCCGCGACCAACAACTCGGCCAGCATCGCGAGGGCGGCCGACACGAAGACAAACTCTGGCGGGAAAATGGGCAATCGCTCCCCAAAAGTGGCCACTTATGTAGCTTCCGCATCTCAACTGATAAAAGGAATACGAAACTCTCCAGCCAGGATAGCCTCTTGAGCGAGGAGACAAGGAAGCTCGTTAGCTGTAATGACCCGAGATATTCCGCCGAACATTAAGTCATGGTGGTGTCCTGCCGATCATTGTTTATGCTTGTTCAAACGATACCATTTTGGCTTCCACAGGCATTGCTTCGAGCGGCGTTGATATAAGGAGATATTTGAGCTGAACGAACTCCTAAAAACTCGGGAGGTAGAAAACCGAGACGCTTCCTAGAAAATTGTGAACTTCTGTGACGTTGCCAAGGGGAGCTCAAGGGTTAAGCCCTTTTATATATTGTAAATTTATGGAAATGACTGAATTTATATATTTTACGAAAGATTCCCCAATTCCGCACGAAAGTTTCCCATTGATCACCAATTTCCTTCTGTTGATCGTTAAAAAAATAATTTTTATCATAAATAAATTCGATTGATAAATTAGAAGCTCAATTCTGATGGAGATTAGATGTTTTTCAAGTAATTCTCTGCATCTAGAGGAGCAGTGGTGTAGCGAGAGGGTGTTTTGGGGGATGACCCCGCCTCCAGAGCTCAGAGAAGTTTTAAAATTTAATCCATTTTACTTAAAAAATATGGTTTGAGGCGTAGGTAACTTTGTGAAAGCGATTTATTACGAAAAATGAAAAAGAAGAAACAAAAGGAGAAACTTTGAAGAGGAAAAAGAAGAAACTTTATGTGAAAGCACAATGTCTATTCTTTTTCATTTTCCATTTTACTTAATTAGATTAATATTACTCATAGAATAGCGTAAGGGTTATTAAAATATCCCTTATAAAGGCGTAAAACTCACCATTTTGAACCATTTATCTCAAAAAATTTCTAGGGGAGAGCACCCGCACCTCCCTTATCCATACCCCCCAGGATAAGTTGCTCCTAAACCCCCCCTTAGCCATAATTCCTAGCTGCATGTATAGGAGTAATTGCGCATATCATTTTAGGCTATCATTTTGCGAGTAAACTTGATCACATATGTAGCATGCGCAACGAGGTAAAAATTGACTCCGTCTCGCCTCGTGTAAATCCTAAATCCCATCAATATTATACCTCATTTCCATGTATTGATGATTCCATATTTCAAAATTGGTCTCATGAATTTGCTAAAAGAATTTCGCAAGCTGTGCTTGGTTTTAAGGGAAAAACTCTCATTATAGATCCATGTGTCAAATTTTTGCAGTCATTTAGAAATCACATGCATATCCACATGCTGATTGAAGTTGTAGGATATGATGCTCCTTGGGACATTGGCTTAGTATTACCGAAGAATAAAAATGCAATTTAGGTGGCAATTTAACAACTAAATGATGACAGTGCAACATTAAAGTTACTACCATTAAAATAAAGAACAGCTATCAAAAAATGAACTTAAGTACACTAAGTCATGCTTACGTGAAAACATATATGCATGACATAACGAAAATTCTGCTCGCATGAAAGATAGTAATATTCAATAGGGTTATTACAAGCAAAACAACAAAATCCAAACCGTTTTCAAATAGTTTTTATATTGAAATATAAATTTATTCTTACAATTATGAAATAGACGCAAAACGGAATGATTTTTTGTATACATTAAATGTTAACACAATAAATTTTATTATATAATAATTTTCAATTTGGTGGTATTTGATCGGGTAACTTATGAGCTGCTTCTTAAATAGGTTCATATTTGTAGAGTTCATATTGTATTTTTCAACTTAAATGCCATTCCACATACCATAAGAAGAATATGTACACCGATCTACCATGCACAGTAATGCGGATGTGCGGTAGAGAATTTCTGGATTCCTTGTCGATATTTTTTGAGTCCATGTATTGAAATATCGAGATGCTCAAGGGTGGATAGCGACCAAAATGATAAACACTCCCAATTAAATCACTTTAATATAATTTTCAAAGCGCCGCTTTTACAAAATTGCTCTCAATGCCACAGCAATTGTAAAGTGCCCCAAAATTTTCCTTGAACCTCGTGTA
Source organism: Ischnura elegans (assembly GCF_921293095.1). Classification (NCBI taxonomy): domain Eukaryota; kingdom Metazoa; phylum Arthropoda; class Insecta; order Odonata; family Coenagrionidae; genus Ischnura; species Ischnura elegans. The sequence goes on along the minus strand of NC_060251.1, from coordinate 98,605,094 downwards.
GGCTTTCGTGATGTGATGAAGATTCAGCGGAGAGTTTTACTGGATATGTATACCATGTTTGTCTATCTTTGTAGGCAATACTTTCGCCGGAATTGCACAACTGACTGTGAAAACGCAAAAATAATTACCGGGCAGGAGAGACCCTCTCTAATTACCGTTCGGGAAGCGATAGAAATTGTGAATTTAACGCCAGGTGGGTTTTAGGAGCAACTACTATTGGGGGATATGGAATGCGGGAGGTGCGAGTGTGCCCTCTTCCAGAAAATTTTTAAGATAAATGGTTCAAAATGGTGAGTTTTACGGCTTTCTGAGGGATATTTTATTAATAATAACACTATGCTTTGAGTTGCATTTATCAATTTATGTAAAACGAGCGTGCTGCGCCCGCTCCCAGCGGGATTCCCCCGCTCTTTTCAATGCAGGTCCACAGAGGGAAAGGCGCGTTTCTAATTTTAAAATGTAGAAAAAAAGACAGGGTGTTATGTACAAATATAATTGGAATGTTCGTGTACAAATGAGGTCATAGGACCTCTTTAAACACAACTTTGGAAGTAATTACACTATCCTTTGTTAAACGCACATGATGACTCATACTTACGTATCAACAGGAGACTTGAATGTGGAATCAGCCGCATTTTGATAAAAGTTATTTAAAGAATGTGAGATAATGTTGCAAATGAACAAAGTATCAGTTTGTGCGCCGTTAACGTCAGGAATATTTACCAGTTTTTGTTTTTTTGTTTTTTTTTTAAATTATTTAAAAACCATTTTTAGAAACAATAGCAATATTTAGGAAGTAAGATATGCCGTCGCATGTTCTCTGATAAATTCTGTTCATTTTGGTACCTCATGTGTAGAGTTTGATTGCGTATTAGTTGAGAAAAGGTATCTATACAGTAGAAATAATATAGAAGATGGATGATATTTTAAAATTTCTCTGAGTTCTGGGGGGAGGGTTGTCCCCCAAAACCCCCCTCGCTGAGCCACTGATCCAACTAATGGAAAAGATTACTCAAACTAACTCGGGATAAAATGAAAGTGCCAGGGAAAATGGACCAATGAGAGATCTCCTGTCTCCTATGTGGACCAATGAGGAGACGCCTCACTCCAACGGATGTGTATCAAAGAAGACGGTCATTACCACCTCTCCGCACTTCATCGACCTGAAGAAGCTAGCTGCAATGCCGGCGAAACCGTTGTCTACAAATATGGACACAAACGGTGCATACACTGCAAACTTCTTTGCTTTAATTTCTTGACCTTATTTGCTTGAATTGTGATTGAAGATTCTAGCAGAAGCCAACAATAAATAGGCCAAGGCCCTTCATGAGCTGCAGTGCCGAAGATGAGGATGATGAATTCATAGAATATAAAACAGTTATTCCTCGTCCTATTTTCTTCCCACAAGTTCAGTTTAACCTAATATCTTGGGCAGGTTGACATACACCATTTGATTTCGCAGGAGCATTTTTATCGCGAGAAGCAACGCCGTTTTATCATGAAACATCATTAAAACCTATCGCAAATCTAATAATGACAGAGTACATGTCGGAATAAGAATCTACGAACAGTCGAAAATTCTGCGCAGCTGTCTTCAAGAATATTAAAATCGCCGCGGTTCCGGGTCGATCTCACTCGTGGAATTGAAAAGAAAAGGCCATTTCAGCTGCAGGTGGGTCAAAATCTTTTTTTTATAGTCCCCTTCCACCACTATACACTCGACGTAATTTATTAAATTTCACCATTTTAGGCATTAAGGATCATGCAAAAATCAATAGATACACAATCAATAAGTTTTCAAGTAGTCTAGAGCAGTGGCGCAGCGAGGAGGGGGGTTTGGGGGATAAACCCCCCCCCCCCCAGAGCTTAAACAATTTTTTAAGTTTAATCTATTTTATTTATTTAGATTAACATTACTTATAGAATAGAGTAATGATTAATAAAATATCCCTCAGAAAGCTGTAACACTCACCATTTTTAACCATTTATCTTAATTTTTTTCCGGCGGAGGGCCCTCGCACCTCCCGCTTACCCTGGCAGGTATGGCATACCCCCAGACACCCCAGTATTAGTTGCGCCTGAGACCCCCCTGAGCCTTAATTCCTAGCTGCGCCCCTGGTCTAGAGTTAAGTGTCTCATCTTGATGATAACATAAGGACAGCAATGCTAATATAAATGGATAATTTGGTATGTTTATTTTTTACTGGAGTACATAATTTACAGAATCGTTCATTGATTGTCTGGGATTGCTTGCATAGTTCAACTTTGATCGTGCTGATTCATATTCTCAATAAATATTTCTGCACAAGTTCCTGTACAACACTGCTAAATTTTTTATTGGGACATTCCACTTCACAGTAGTTTTTTCTGACGAAACAACACATCTATCTTCCATAATTGGGTCATTGATATTCCCCTTAAGTTCATAACCCAATCCCCATTCTCCAACCATCGCGTCACTATCAAATACCTAGTCATCATTATCCAATTCCCTCCACATCCATGTCCCTCCCCTATCCATTTCCTTTCTTTCTTCCTCATACTATAACTTTATGCGTCTTCCTCTTTTCCTTCTGCCTTCCGATATCTATTTAAGAACATCTTGCATGATATGTGACGCGATCAGCAGAAGTTATTAAGTTAAGTCCGTGTGACACTTTCCAATTTATTGGCCAATAAATCGCGCAATATTGTTTAAAATATTGGGCGTAACGTACCGTTTGACACGTATCAATATTTACACCAATATTGGTCATAATAGTGTTCTAATGTCCCGCTAGAGAACGCCATTGTATTTTGATGAATTTATGTTGTATTAAGCATTCGTATGATTTGTACACTTCAATAGTAAAATAACTTCTTTCGCCCACATTTTATAAATTCAAGCGAATTCTCGCAACAAAACCAATGTTTTATAGCCAAACCGGACGTTTTGCAAAGAGCTTCTTGTTTTGGCCAATAGGAGTCACCAAAACTGGCTTCTGATTGGAGATTGGCCGCGAGAAAATAGAACCTGTTCTAAATTCTAAATTGGGTGAGAAGTTGTGTCCAATATTTTGAAAAGGATATTGGACTAGAAATTGGTGTGTGTCAGTTGGGCCACCATCCAATATCCAATGGATTGGCAAATAACTTGGGTAGTGTCATACGGGCTTTAGTTAAATAAGACTAAAACATTCACGGATTTTTTTCTGGCATGACACCTTTTGTTTTTTCAAAAAAATGAAGCAGCAGCGGAACGCGTCGTGCAAAAATAAATTCAGAGGAAATATTGCAATGTATTATTTAACTAACATTTGAGAACAGCTGTCGGAATTCTTCTTTTTCCTTTGCAAGAGTCTAAACCATTGCTGTCTTCTTCTATCTTCGAGATTCTCGAACACATCCTTTTTTCATTCATAATTTTTCTCTTTTCTACATTCCTTACTCATTCTATTCTTCGCCAAAAGTCCATTTCTGAAGATCTAAATTTGTATTTCTCTCTATACTTTATTTTATAAATTACTTCAATTAGAAAATAAATCCCAACCCGTCACTTTAAACTTTCTTATATTCAACAATAACCTCAACTTCTTTTCTGTGATTACTTACCAAGAAAAAGGATATGTATTTTAGATATTTTTTGAAACAAATGAGGGATGATACTGCTTTGCGCGCATTGCATTATTTGCTTATGTTAAGTTGCTCCAACATTATCGACCATTTTTCTGTTCCACAACGCATTATGATTTCTACCTTAGCTAAATATATCTTTTTACGTGATGTAGGATCAAAGGCTCACCCAGCGAATGGTTCGGGTTAATTCTTCTCGGTTGTCCAACCGGGTTAAATCTCGCATTTTAGATACCGACATTCGTCGGTAGATTTTCTCCTATTACTGCATAGCTACGAGAGGTAAGAAATAATAAAACGCTCAGGGTGTAGGGCATCGGAGTTGGTTGGGTCATTCATTCTAGGAAGTGTGAGCCCCACGGGGCCACAGCGTTCGCCTTCAATGAGGCCTTCTTCCTCTTGCTGGGGTCCCCCAGGGCCGCCAGTCGCCCCCACAGGCCCACCGTGAAGAAATACAGCAGTTCCACGATGCTAATGGCGCTTCCGCCCAGGCAAAGGCCGAAGATCCCGCCAATGGCAGCTAATGACCAGCGCCACACCGGCCGAAAAGATAAAAAAGAAAGAGACATTTCCGTGGCGTTAAAAGATAGTCTCCTTCAGTCAATGGCGTCAATCTCTTGTCAGAGCTTGGTCACGACTTCCGATAGTTAGTGTTTTGATAAAGTATTTTAAAAACGTAATCGGTCTCAATTAAAATAACAATGTCAAAATTGTAATCAATTACAATTGAGGGGGTGAGAAGCCAAGGGATACAAGTGATTTTTTTCTAAACAGAGTTTGGTACAGTTAATTGTTAAAAGAAATACACAAAAACATGGTTGCCAAGGGATGCGAGTGATCTCTGTTGTGTACTGACATCGAGTGGAATATATGCACTGCCACATATGAATAAATGCACTGCCAAATATCACGTTGATCTCGTTTGTTTTGTTTACCTGATTCCTGTACTTGATTCTGTAAAGAAATCACTTGTACCTCTTGGCTTATCACCCACTCAATTATAAGTCACTCATTGAAAAATTAATTGGTAGGATTAAAATTACTATTACTTTTGATTCTCCTGAATCCTTTAGGGAACATTTTGAAAATAAATTTGCAATGTATTTCACCACAACCCAAACATGGTAAAAAAATGATTTGTAAACTTAATTTCAGTAAAATAAAAGCCCTTCAAACGAAGGCCTTTAATTACGCAACAGAACCGCAGATCTTTAGATTCATATGACGATTAACAGGGATGATCAAAGTATTGAAAAAAATGTAACGGGGCTAATTTAAAATTAAACTGTCAAATTTGCAATTGATCAAATCTAAAAAATTACTCTTTGAAAAATTAATCAGGAGTTGTAAATGAATTTTTTAATTTGTTCCTGTAGATTATGTGATCGCTGTCAATATTTTTTCAAATAGGGTGAACTATTATTCTGTGATATGATGTCACATGAAAAAATTGGAGGAAAAGAGGCGAGGAAAGCCAGTGAAGTAGATCTAGGAATACAGGCAGAAGAGGTTTGAAAAGTATAATGGACAAAAATTAAGATGCCTGAACAAGCATGATAATATGAGTACAGATGAACCTGACTCTGATACCAAGAATGTTGAAGAGGAGGTTGTTGAAATTTTCATAAAAGAAGAAATAATGTGTGTGGATGAAGATAATATGTGAGAAGAGACTTTCCATGCGAATATGAGCACTGAATGTTTCTCAAGATTTCACTCGGGTTAAAAACTACATCGTCGCCAACGTTTCAAAGGGCTACATCCTTGCTCATCGTCTTCAGGGCAGTCCGATGTAGGTATAGAACAACCGGGCTTATATACGTTTGCCCAGGGGTCAAGCCGGATGTGATTACTGGATGCGTCTTGTAATAGGGTATCATGATTAGCTGAGGAACCCTTGGTCTTGGTTACAACTTTTTCTTTTTGTCAGTCGAATTTCAATTCGATACCTCCACTGCACAAACGCTCACCAATCGCTCACCGAATCAAATCCGCTCATCTAGCCCAACGGTACGAATCCGCTCAGCTGGAAGTAGCCGGAGCATATTAACGCTCATGCCCAATTCTCCAAGCTTCGGAGGTGAGCGTTTGTGCTCCGGCTACTGGGCTACCAGATGAGCGGATTTGACTCGGTGGGCGATTGGTGAGCGTTGGTGCAATGGAGGTATAGAATTGCTCCTTTAACCAAACTGTCCCAATAGCCTTGGGCGTCACAGAGCACCTTCTTGTCTTCCCATTTGAAGTGGCGAATACAGAAAAAACTCAAGAGGGGGGGGGGGCGCAAAAGATACCTTCAGTTACCTTTAATTTTGTCGTATTTAAATATAACCAAGTCAAATGCAAGTTTAAGAAGTTTTTAATGAAAGTGATTATGTAAAAAATACAATACAATGCCATTTTATGATATAAAAAAGTTACAATTGTGAGCACATTGACTTTCCATGCGAATATGAGCACTGAATGTATCTCGGGATTTGGAATTGTTTTGAATTATTTCTATTTCTCTGAGGATTTGGGGGGGATCTATCCCCCTGAACCCCCCCATAGTTACGCCACTGAATCAGAGAACTATTCAAAGTGCTGGTTTGCAAAAATAGACCAGCATTTTCCATAGAGAACGTTAAGGTAGATATTATCGGTAGGCATTGAGTGCCAATACGGCTTTTACCAAGAACCTGAGAAATGCTTTTTTTGTGGTAGAAACCTTTTACACCGAGAACTTCAGCCTTAAGATAAAAGTGGTGAAACCTTCTGGGCCAATATTTTAAAGAGAATTCTTTTAATCCATGTAACCAATCCTCATTCTTACAAAACATTATTTTTATGACGCATTATTGTGTTTGAATTTTGTTTACATGGAAATGTCTGGGAGAAACTATTGACCCGTAACAAAGCCACGTGCCGTTGGCATGTGATAACCTTGTAGATATAATGGAGAAATAGGTCAGATTTGCACTTCGTAGGGAGCATAGGACTTGTCTTTGATGGCATAAATCAATTACCAACGTCTGCTGATGAGTAGATTTGCCAAGCAAACGTAGTAAACAAATAGGTCGATATGTAGGTGGTCGTTGACAGCAGCAGAGAAGTCAAGAGTGGAAGTATTCGAAATGTGGTACTACCGAAGAATGATGAAGATAAGACGAATCCAGAGGAATGGAGAAGCGCTAATAAGATTGGGAGAAAGTAGAAAACTTCGAAAAACCTTGAGGAGAGGACTGGACAACTGACTTGGCCACATTATAAGGCATGATGGCCTAATGAGAACAACAGGAGGACAGGTGGAAGGGAAGAAAGGCTAAGGAAAGCTATAAATGAGTTACATAAGACATAAACTCAAAGATGTAAAAGAGAAGAAAGACGTCGCTGTGAAAATACCAGCAAATAGGAGCGGAAAGGAAAGCTATGTCAAACCAATCTAACGATTGCCGACTTCTGATGATGGAGTTTTTTTTGGCATTGTTTTCCCTTCAAGGGTCGTAGATAGTGTACATCTTTCTACAGATATTCTTTTTCAATTACTTTTCTTAAAAAAATAACTAAAAAATTTTTCTAAACATTAGCTCAGCAATTTTTTTAAACTTAACTTAAAACTTATTTGTCCACAGTTATTATACTGTAGTTAGGAATAAAATTTATTTCTATTATTTTATTTAAGAAATGTGCTGCAGAGACTTTTATGAAGCATAATTGAGTATACAAACACACGGGCGGATTGAGGATTTTATTCATATGAAAATGTCTCGGCGAAAATAGTGCTGCGTTAGAAAGCCATGTGTCATTGGCAATTGAAAACCCTCCAGATGTCATGGAGAAACAGGCGAGAATCGCGATTGGTAGGGATCATAGGGCTTGTCTTCGATGGGATGAATCAAACACCAGTGTTTGCTAATAAGTAAATTTATCCGGCAAACCTAATTGACATATAAATTAATTTTTATTTCGAGTAAGATGAAGTAATTTTTATTTCTCGTTCTGTTATGTTTTCTGCGTCAACCCGTCGATTTTTTTAAATTTTGCGTAGAGCATTGTGAAACGACTGAAAATTGTGTTTGTGACGGAGAGCTGTGTCAAACCAATCTAATGATTACTGACTTATGATCTTGACGGCGATGGAACGAAATTACGGAAACTAGTATGAAAACTCAATGGAGGGCACAATGGGAATTTAAAAGGAAGCAAAATTTTTCTTGATTGCTTAAAAAAAAAGCAAATCTATTCTCACAGCCGATCTATTTGTTTGCCTTGAAAAATTCCACAGGCAGTGATCAAAGAGAATTTTCGTACAGCAGAATACAGCTATTTCACCATGATATTTACTGCTATTGTAATTATAAGACGAGGAAAAATAAGAAATGAGGATTGGAAAGCGAAATAGGCAACGTTGCTTCTTGTCAGTGGTGTTGTACAACCTTCACATAGAAAAATTAATAGAAACGGCTCTAATGAAGGAAAGAAGGATAAAGGTTTGCAGGAGAAAGAATAAGAAGTATTAAAAATGCTGGCGATAAAACAATTTTCGGAGAGACTACAGGAATTTAGTAAATGCCAGGTGGAACTTTATAAAAGAATTTCCTTTTTATTTGTCAACGGCCAGTGTCATACCATCCCCCGCCCTTTGAGGCGGCTTGCAGGGTAGTATGCAAGATATTAATACAAGGGTTATGAGGGTGGAGAAGGAAGACACCTCTAACTTCTCTGAGAGTTCTAACTTCGGTGCGAATTTCGTGTGTTTCCGTGGATAGGTTTGTTAAAAAGTGAAATTTATGAAGGGTGAGATTATTAAAATTTAGATTCTCTACGGGAAGAATATTTTAGTAATTTTTTTGGGTGCTCATATAGGTGCTCATCAATTAAATTTGGCGTTTATATAAAATTTGAAGAATCTTAATTTCGTTTAAAATTTCGAGTGTTTCCGTGAGAAGGTTTATATCGAGTGAAAATTTTGAAATGTGAGATAACTTGGATTTTAAAATTTGGATCTCTACGGGAAGATTGTTCGAGTAATTCTCGGGTTTTCTATCGGGTGTGGTTTTTGTTCCCAACGCTTCGGCGGCTGAGTCTGCGATCGTCTTTAAGGGTAGACTCAGCCGTCGAAACGTTGGGACCAATTACAAAAAACCAAACCCGGTGGGACACCCGAGAATTCCTTTAATCCATACGCTGGGAAAAAATCAAAATTTACAATGTTCGAGTAACTTATAAGGAATAGCGTGCTAATAAATTTAATTTGGTATTTATATAAAAGGAAAAATTCTAAATTAGTTGCAAATTTTGTGTATTTGCGCGGGAAGGATGTATGCTTGGTGAAATTTTTTGAAGCGTGAGCTTATTAAAATTTTGGACCCTCTATGGAAAAATGGTTGAATAACTTCTTAAAAGCTTATTAATCTAGCTTAAATAAGTTATTAAATGTTCATTTATTAAATTTTGTTGTATTATAATTCGTAGAGTTCTAACTTCAGTAGATATTTGATGTGTTCCTGAGGGAAGGTGGCATGTAAAGTGAAATTTATGAAGCGTGAGATCATTAACATTTTCTATTAAAGGCTATCTTGATAATTTGGAGAAATTGTCTACCTCATTGAGGTAACACTAGTACACTGTCTACATTTGTTGTATCATCACTCTAGATTTCTGTTAACTCGTTGGAAATGAAATATTCCTCTTTCGAAAGAAGCTCTGCGTGTCGCGTTTCAGGCTTTCGTGCCTCGCGTCGTTTCTTCAGAGAGAAGGAAATAAATCATTTGTTTTTTGAAGATTTTACGACGGGGTATGGATCGATAGCAAGGACAAGGTTTCAAGCCTCGAATTATCCTCGGAATGGCTAATTATATCGTAGGAATAATCTGAGAGGCACAAGCTTCAAAATTCACTGGAAAAATTTAACCCACTTAAAAAAATCAATCGTAATTTCATTACGGAGATAAATAGCTGACGCAAACAACTTTCTTTCACTACACTAGAGGGTAAACCTCTCTTATTAGGAGATGTGAATCCTATAAGCTAGAAATCCTACTGTTAATAACACGCGGATAACAATAGACAATACCTTAAGAGTAAGGATCAGTTGAGTACGGTTAGCTTGAACATTTCCGTAAACACGTTTACCTATTATATGTACCACGTCCAAAACACGACCAGAAAATTGAAACAGACATTGACAAACTCAATAATCCTCCTCCCAGGCTATTTGAATATCTGATCCCTAAAAATAGAACCGCCGGTATAAATGGCTTGATCTTTTACGCAACAAGACGTATTTAATGCTTTGTAAGCAAAATAAATAGTCATACCTTGGTATAGCATGTAGCACGATGAAGTGGAAGTTATTCATATTAATCAAACAAGACGATATATTTCCACTGAATTTCAGTGGGAATAATGATTTTAATATAACTTGAAATTTCACTGAAAATACTGAAAGGTCTTATTTAACTAATGAATAGTCATAGTGGCACGCAAAAAGTTTACCAATTACCCACCAAGTAAACCATCCCAGGTCATAACAGCGTCTCTCCTGTACTTGATACAGTAGAAGTCGTTGAAGTAGACGTGAACCACGCTCCGGTTGGTCATGTTGTACAGTTTTCTGCAACGTAAAAGAGTTACAAAGAAGTAATTGGGTAAGTTATTCAAACATCAATTGTAACATAGCCAGTGTTGAGGTACAGGCAAATGTTGAAGCTCAACTTAATTTAGAATAGAATAGAGAAGAATCAATTTTTCTTGGACTCAAACTCAAATTGAAGAACAAAAACACCAATACATTGTATCCAGAGCTCGAACAATCGAACAAAGTAAAGACAGTACCATAAAGCGGGTGAATGCATTACAACAAAAAATTACATTAATTTATGTATAATACATAAATTAAAAATAATTATCTACCCTCAATCGCTCAAAGATAATGAAAATATCTTCTTCTTAATATGAGTAAGGAAGATGAATCCCTGATTTCGTAGGGAATACTATTCAATAACCTTATGCCATTCACACAAAAAGACCTTTCCTAAGAGGTTGTCCCATGTTGAGGGTGGATTGATAAACGTGACCAATTCTAGAGCTAACAGTAGCTTTTTTTTAAATCAAGAATGGGGAACAAACACAAAAATATGCCGGTTCAATTTTTTTTAAAGATACCATAACCAAACGAGCCAAGCAGGTATATTCTCCTTAATTTGACATTCAGCCACATAAGCCGGGAAAGTTACGAGGAAATATAATCTTAGACCTTTTGAAGCAATATATAGCCAGTTCAATGAATTTGATGGAAATACCTCTCGCACGCAAAATCTCAAGCGAAAAGGATAAATATAGATCCTTTATTCATTGGACTAAACATTATTTCATTGATATATATATGTACTATGTATAAATTGCTGATAATGTTCTTCTTACGTGGTGAATACAGCCCACAATTATATGAGAGTAAAAAGTTTGTTAATTTTCGTAGAGGTTTCTGGATCCCCATGCCGAAACCTACGTATATAAATTGTTTCTCGCATATGGGAGCAAAATTGTTTAATCTACACCCAATAAAATTAAAGAAGTCATTGGGTTATTTATTCACAGAACTATTTGTTAGGGTTAATTCTTATGGCTGATAAAAAATGGGTACGAAATTTTGATGATACTGAATCGTTATTATGAAGGGTCTGCATGTGCATTTTGTATATTATGCTTAAATTTAATGTGTGTTGTTCATTACAAATTATTACTCATTGTACACTCATACTACACATTACATTGTACACAAATTCACTCCACTGTCAACTGCCCAAATGGTTATGCAATATGGTGGTTGAATTTCAACAAATAAATAAGCGCGTAAGAATTTAATACCCATAACAACGTCCTATGGACCTATCGGTAGGTATTGCGAAGTTTTAAGATCAGAAAAATGTTTACAGTGTGTGTGTGTGTGTGCAGCATCAAGTTATCCGTCACTGGGACTTGATCCGTGGAACCTCTGATTCGAAGCATGATACTTTACCCACTACAACACCGGAACGATTGGGTTCTAAGGCAGTCTCAATGCCCAATATGTCAGCTGTGTCCTCTATGTCCCGACGAGAGTAGATTCCCTTGTAGGTGAGTCGAGGGCGAAGCATACTTCGGAGAATATGGCGAAGAATTCGTAGCTGGATCTTTTGCGCCTTGCCATGATGCGACGGATATGATGATTTCCCCGGTATGGGGTGCACATAGATTTTAAAATTCCCGGTTGTATGAGAGCATTACGAGGGCAAAATTTTGGAAGACAAGTGGTTCCTGAACTGGCCGCTCTCAGACGCCAACGAGCTTTGCGTTAATTTTTTCCGCCACTGTACATTCACAAAATTTTGAAATTTTTTTACTCGTACAAAATATCTGACATGTTTTCATTGGGTAATTATTGCTTCTGGCTTCATGTTTTTATTTCCGCATTTAAGAGTTTTTTGAAGTTAGCCTAACAACAGGCTTTCATGCCTTATAGACTAACTTACTTCCATGAATGTAAATAATTTACTGTATTTACTGTATATATGTTTGGAAGAAATGTATATATTATTAATATTGAGATTTTGCAATGTCTACTTAGACTTCTAATCGAGTACCACGCGTGTCACAGCAACTGCGTCGGGGGATCGGGTTGGTGTGGTGGCTAGAGTGTTGGCTTCCCACCCGGCGGGTTCGGGTTCAAATCCCGGCAGTGGCAGAGAATTTTCAGAGAATGCCCGATCCCTGCTTCAGTGTTGTGTGGAGGACATTTCAAGCGCAACACTCCGTCCGTCGGATGGGACGTTAAGCCGTGGTCCCCTTGGCGCCTTTCTTTAAGAGCAGCCTAATGCCGACGCCGGGTTTCTCTCCACCCTTCCTTCCATACCCTACCCTCATGGCGCAAATGACCTCAGCTGTCGGTCGCCTCCTCCAAATACCATACCATACCAACTACTGCGTCATCATCTAGTGATGACATAAACGAGTCTTTTTGTTGAGCTGCCTCACCGCTCATAACACACTCCAGAGAGCCGCTCGCACAGGGCGATTCAGCCAAGCGTTTTTGTGTTGTGGGGAGGAGGAAGAGGGGAGTGGAAGAAAGGGGAAGAGGGGAAGGTGGTGAGGGGGGATTTCTGAACGAACATTTAAAATGAAAAATTTACCAGATCACAATTTGAAATATTTATTTCAAGTCAATCACATATTGCATAATCACAATGCCTAACAGGTGATGTAACTTAATGAAAATTCGGAAAAAAAATCCGTGAAAATTCAAAATCGGGTCAACAATGGGTTAACGAAACCTATATAAGCTCGGAACGAGAACGGTTTCCCTCCCATTCTCTTGAAAACGCTCCCAGTGGGAGGAGTGAAACGTCGAGTAAGAAAATGTTACCTACGCAGCAATTCCCTAAAACAACCACCAACATTGATTAAAAAAATACACTGTTGTATGTTCCACAGAAGTTTTAATAACCGACACAGGTTTCGACAATATCCTACGTCATTTTCAAAGGTGACACCTTTGCAAATGACATAATGTATTGTCGAAACTTGGGTCGGTTATCAGGAGAATGTACCTGATGATGACGCCGTATCGCTGAAACGCATCGCACTTACTTTAATGTCTAAGTGGACAATGCAAAATCTTTCCTTCATTACAGGGCCGGCCCTAGCAGGTGCGGGGCTAGGGGCGAACCTTCAGTGCGGGGCCCTTCACTTAAAATATTAAACTCTATACCCCATCCAAAAACTCGAGAATTTTGAATCCCTACCACTCTCTGGCTAAGTATGTGTTCCCCTCCCAAATTCAGACTTCGTAATTACGCCGTTATGATACCATCACGCAGTTGAGTTCAAAATAGTATAATACAAATAAAATTTATAATTATATTTATTCATAAAATTATAACGTAAAATAAAATTTTTTCACGAACGCGGGGCCCCCCAAAGCGCGGGGCCCGGGGCGGTCGCCCCGGTCGCCCCGCCTTAAGGCCGGCCCTGCTTCATTAACCATCGTAACATGTTCCACGACACCTCGTCTGACACCGTTGGATCTACTCTAAATATCACGTAAGAGACTTACGTGAATGCGGAGTCGGAGGATGCGAATTTGGACCTCTGGGCCACAATGGGGGCCACCAAGGAGGACGAAATGGCGTATGCCCTCTCGGTGCAGGCGGGCATGCACTCGCTGCACTCCATCCCCTGGTCCCAGCCGCTCTCGAAGCCAGGGGTGCCGACAGGAGGACGCGTGCTCGCAACCACATCTTAAAAAAAAACACATACGCCATCATGCCTCCTTTTCGGAGCCTGCGACATGTACAGACAACATTCGAATTAATCTGTAATCTGTTTGAAATTATTAGCCGTTCTTTCATGAACATTAAAATCACAGGATGGCAGACTTTGCACTTACAGTTAGTTACCTTTCCTGAAGCCGGCTGCGGGGCGGCGCCACCTGTCCATGCGATGTTACTAAAGGCCGTTTTACACGGTAGGTACACGGAATTGCGCAATCTGACGTATATGCGAAGGCGCAATCAAAATTGCGTCGTGTAAAGCGGTGAATTGCTAGAACACATGCGAGAATGCGTGGATGCGAGACGGCAAAATAGCCCCTGTTCTAATTTCGTTCATGCATTCGCGCAATTCCACGCCATTTTAGAAATTAATGCAGCTCTAACCTGCGCAATTCCGTGCCCCGTGTCAAACGTCCTTAACACACGAATTGGTTGCAATAGGTTTCCTGCGGATTATAAATATTCATATGACTAAGCACGAAATCCTAAATTGAAAAATCGCCTATCTCGACAATGGAAAATCTAAAATAGTTCATTCCTCGGCATTGAACCAACGTATTGAAATTCCAAGATAGCAAAAAAATCAAGCAAAAAATCTAGTACTACCTATTTTGCGTCTCAAGGAATTTATCCTTCGATTATTGCGAGTTGGTCAAAAAATTTTCAAAGTTAGTGCCATAAGAAAAGCATCAGAAATAAAAAAATAAAATAAAATAAACACTAAATAGCAATACGTCGAAGGAATAATCACATTAAAAAATCAGCAAAAAATCTAGTTTACGTCACTGGTATATGATTTTCCTGAGACATTTATAAATAACGATTATAGCGAAAAAAATGAGTCCCACAAAGCTTCCATGTTCAAGTCGATATACTTCGAAAAATAATCGACTTTTTCGAGTTTTCGGATTTTTTGTCACGATGAATTTATTTTTACTTTTACGTCCCATAACCCACATAAACACACCTATCACAGTTTTGGCTGGAAATTCATGTTACTCAGTCCATCAGTCATAACTTTGCAGCTACATTTAGCGTAGCGATAATAGCGATATTTATTATATGAGACTTGAGCATAAAAAATACTTACGTTTGTATTTTCTCAAGCATGGAACATCTAGCAAAGTGCAAGTGCTCAGGTTATCTGAAAGAGAAACAAGACTTTCATTATAATGGCTTAAATCTTAAGACTTAAGTCTCCATAACAACTATAATGCGTTGATAGTTAGTAAAAAAAGAATTTTTACTCCATAAGCCTTTTGTACGAGATACTAGCATGGGTATTATCTCTTAAATAAAAGAGGTGCCATTATTTTATACCAAAATTATGCCAGACTTCCTCGAATAAAAACCTGAGTGCCCAAATACGGGAAAAATGCTTTTAAACCCATTATTTAACGGATATAATTTCATCACAGGCGACACTATTATTTTATGAATCATAAGCTGAATTTTAAATGTCAGAAATTTATTTTAATGAAAGCTACCCAAGAATTTTCGAAACGCTTGCCAAGCTCATGACAGCTAGTTTCATGTTGACCAAAGAGTATTCATGTAGTTGTTTTTGAGAAACATAAAAATAGATACTGATGATCAATTCTACATACTACCCTGCAAAGTCAGATCAATAGGCGTATGGCTGGGGGTGTTAGGACACCAGCCGTGAACAAATAAAATGGAGATGCTCCAACGAAGTTCTGCCTAGCAGTGGCGCAGCGAGGGGGGGGGTTTGGGGGATAAACCCCCCCAGAGGTCAGAGAAATTTTTAATAAAACCCCCCCAGAGGTCAGAAAAAGTTTAATCCATTTTACTTAATTGGATTAATAGTATTAATGGAATAGTGTAAGGTGTAATAAAATTTCCCTCAGAAAGTCGTAAAACTTACCATTTTGAACCATTTATCTGAAACTTTTTCTGGATTGCGCTTAAAACCCCCCCTTAATACCTAGCCGCGCCCCTGGTGAGACACATGCGGAATTCTAGTACCTGCCAGTGGTGTCGACTCCATGGGGCCTGAGTGAGCCCGAGCCCCCTAAAAAATTCGTTATGGGTGTGAGGTAAAAATGTGTCAGGCTTGTCGATTTTCCCCGGAGTGTCCATATATCGATATTAGAGTTATCGGGGTTCTAATGTTGATCATATGACTCATCTAAAATGCTTGAAAAACACTTAAAAATCACTCCCCCCCCAAATATCCCCCAAAACTGCCCCCCCTTGCTGCGCCACTGCGTCTCACTATGCATGCATAGATTTATTTCTATTATCCACAACTCACAGAGTAGTGGATAGTAGAAAGGGAGGCAGTTGCAGAGTTTGGCTAGGTTCCTGGCCCTGCACTCCGTGATGCACGTCTGGTAGCTGTAGGCCTCCGCAGAAGAGAGCTGCAGCTCGTCCTCGAAGAGGCACTGCCTGCGGGACACTTCGATGCCTCGCACGGCGCCTGTGCTCTCCACCACGGAGGGCGCCACGCTGATCCACGCCTCCTGGCGGGAAAACACCAAAGCAGCCGTGGCCGTCGTCTCCGGGAAGTCAGTCGGGTCGTGAACGAGAACCTAAGACCCAATCAGACTCTTCTCATGTAAGATATTACACTTTCCCGGCGAACAGAATATTTAAACTTTTCTCGAATTTCCGCGCGGGTAAGATATGAATAAAAAATATTTAAGCATCAAGGCTAGTTTGCACTCAGAAAAGTGTCCATAATTGTAAAAATATTCAAATCAGAGCATAGTAAAAACAAAATAGAAATCATTATAACAAAAAATGAAATGGTTACTTAAATTGGTTATCAAATCAATCCCGAGGAGCATTGTATTTGTATGAGTCCTCTCACTTTAAAACAATGATCGGCCTCGGGAAAACTGTTTAAAAAAATAGATATCTCACATCACACCAGCAAAACAATTTCCCAGTCTCTATACCAACGGCAATCTTATAATACAAGAATATTCCCTGAAAACTTCGAAGCTTCCACCATACTCTCTATTATGATTATAATAATATATGATAATGTTTCATTCATTTACATAATTCATGGCATACAATAAGCATCAGCTAAAATAGAATGAATTTAGAAACCCGAGGTGAGCACTCTTCCAGTGGGGTTGCTATCCAATATTTATTTTGACAGCAAAGACAAACAAAAATATTTAAGCATCAAGGCAAGGTTTTACACAGAAAAGTGTCCATAATTGCAAAAATATTCAAATCAGAGTACATTAACAGCAAAGTAGAAATCATTACAACAAAAAATTCAATGGTTAGGTACTTAAATGGCTTATCAAATCAATCCCCATCAATAGTATTAAAAACACTTTCAAAATTACCCTGAAAAAAACAGCCAGGCTCTCACTTTTCCGAGAAAATTGAGTTCTCACCCAATTCGTGCCATTTCCTTGGGGAATTCTAGATAAATTTGAGGGGCAATGCATTTGTGTAAGTAAAGACTCAAACATTTAAGACTTAAATGTTGAGGACTTGAACATTAGCGTGAAGTCTTTTCGGTATTTCCACTGGTTTAATGCGTTTAATATCACCAATATTTCAGCGGGCGACTCATCCATCGTCATCAGATGAATGAATAAGTTTCACAGAACAAAAATGTTGAGATTTAATTATAAACAGTTCCAATAATCAGGCTACGCCTGATTGGCCCGAAAGATCTGGGTGATTCGGATTGTCAATTGATACATTATAAAGCCTGTTCCATAAGTACTAAGTTTTACGGGAAGGTAAACGAAGGGTGAACTTCGGGAGAGTGTTGCTAGAGATGAAGCAGCCATTCATTATTCGATTGAAAATTCTGGGATTACTTAGAATACGCTCTCTTTGAAATAGAACCATTTGAACTTCGGAGAGGGGATTGGAAGTTGTATTTTAATATGAACACTTGAGGTTTAGATCACTTATGCAACACATATTTGCCAACGCTACGGATATTTTTTTATTTTCAAGGCTAATCATATTAAAAAATGAGAGGTGCAATGAATTCAAAAGTGGTCAAGTATTAAAATTTAATTTTTCTACGCAAAAAATATTTAAAAAACATTTTAACTACTAGGAACATGTTTTTTTATAAATGACCGAAAGCCCAAGAGTTCATATTAAAATATTTTATAAACAAGAGGTCAAGATGTAAAGAAATATATCGTAAGATTACGAAGGATGGGGTCGCGATATTTTACACTGCATTACCAGTGCATCTAAAGCCGACTTTCATTGTTCATATACAAAACAATACATAACTCAGATCCCATGGTTACATTATTACCTTGGTTCCGTAGAATGAATGAGCTGAGGCGAAGTAGTTTTGAGGTTGGCAATCCAACATGACAGATAGCCCAAGGTCTTGCCCTGCCCCGCTGACGCGACGGATGCCATGCTTTGTGTGAGGAGACGACTTGTGATGACCGCCATGACGCTCGTCACTGACGTCATATTCGACGTCATCTTCCATGTCCTCTGGTTCCTCGTCCATTAAACTGCCCTCCGTTGGTGATGACATCATTGAGCTGAGTCGAAGGAAAAGTATTTCTCAAAATGTTTCAACGAATAAGGAGGTTTCCCATTTTTTTAAGGGTAGTTTCTTTGATCAAAGAAAACGAAATGCATTGATTGCGATTCGTTACCAACTATTAGGGTTTTCATAATATACAAATTATTTGATTTTTCGAAATCCCAGTTTAAACGGTCAATTTTAACCTCATTTGCAAAAAGCCAGATTGGCGCCCATGCGATTCCACTCCATGTGACGTCACAGGGGCCTAGTTTCTACACGAGAGGATTTGCATCGTCTGAGATTACTTATGCAAGCATAAGTCACAGAGCTAAGGGAAACATGTCTTAATAATAACTTATTAAAATTGTGTAAGGTCGGAAAGTTTCTTTCGTTTGATAAGGTAGAAATAATCCATATTTAAGCCAAGCGCTATCTGCTAGCAGGGATCTCTCCTAGCTGCTAGCAGCCTGCGTCGTATCAGCGCTCAAGCCTCGCCTCAAGGTCACCTCACAGGGCGGCAGCGAGAACCAGAAATAAGTCACACGGACTTTTCCCATCATTCCTACTAAGCCGTACGCGTTTTCGCGCGCTTGGAAATTTTCACTTTTCGTTTAATCGCGAAAAATAGATATCGTCATTCGAAAATCTAAGAGCGTGAAATGGGTACTCCAGGAGTAATAATCTTTCGATTTAGGCAATAAAAAAATAATAAGAAACCAGCCTATTGCCGAAATCGTAAGATTATTACTCCTGGAGTACCTATTTCACGCTTTAAGATTTTTTAAAGACGACATCTATTTTTCGCGATTGATTCCAGGTGATGTGAACATCTACTTAGGAGGTCGAAGGAGCTTCGTGGCTTGCATTGATTAAATTTTAATTTTACATTAACTGTTAGCAAACCTATTCCTTGTACATGCATAAATATTCAATTATTTAAAAGAATTAAAGTAATGTTGGGTGTTTTAAAATTCTTATCCATCGTAGCAATCATGTAAGATTAACATAGAATTTTGTCAAATTTCCCTGGAAAACTGGGAATTATGCATAAGTTTTTCTGCTTTGATTGGCTGTAGACCCTGTATTTGACCCAGGTACTCCCAATAGGGTGGTTTCCTATTTTTTTATTGCCTAAATCGAAAGATTATTACTCCTGGAGTACGTATTCCACGCTTTTAGATTTTTAAACGACGATATCTATTTCTCGCGTTAAATCAGAAGTGAAAATTTTCAAGCGCGAAAACGAGACGACTAAGAGTGAATGCTGGGAAAAGCCCGTGTGACATCATTCTTGTTCCGCCTGTAACCGTGTGAGACCACCTTGGTGCGAGGCTATGAGCGCCGCTACGATGCAGGCTGCTAGCAGGTAGCAGAGTACCCTGCTAGCAGTTAGCAGACTACCCTGCTAGCTGGTAGCGCTTGGCTTAAATAAGGATTATTAATACCTTATCAAACGAAGGAAACTTTACGACCATAATTTTAATAGGTGATTATTAAGAAATATTTCCCTGAGCTCTGTGTCTCATGCATGCATTGGTAATCTCACACGATGTAAAACTCCTATCTACTCGTACAGCATCTAGGTCCCAGTGACGTCACGTTGAGTGTCATCGCATGGGCGCTAATCTGGTCTTTTTCAAATGAGGTTAAAATTGACCGTTAACATTCGTATAAACTGGGATTTCTAAAACCAAATAATTTGTACATTTTGAATACACTAATGGTGTCTAACGAATCGCAATCAATGCCTTTCGTTTTCTTTGATGAAGGAAACTACCCTATTATCTATTATTTCGTAAACTAAGTCACTTCAAGAAACGAAAGACGCTAATACAGTGGATTCCCGCCAGTTCGAAGTAACAGGGACCAAACCCAGTTCGAATTAATTGATGTTTTCGAATTAGCCATAGTAATAGTAAAAAAAACCTGTTTGCAAAGGAAGAGCTAGTCACAAGCGTATGCGGTGCATAAGACCACGTAACTGAACAAGACTGTACTCGCCCTAACCCTTCTTCGACGTATTTTCGGCTGTCACCACTCCCAAAATCTGTATTTTATTTTAAATACCGGATTTAATATAGTGCGAAGTTTATAATTTATATTGTGTACTATATTTTTAACTTTGAACATAAAAGAAACATTGTGTTGTGTTTAAGGACGAAATACTGAAGAAAAGAACTGTACTGTAAATAACAAAAGTTTATTTTCTTCGAATTAAAGTTCGTGTCGGAGCTGTTCGGATTAGCGGAGTTCCACTGTATCTTATTCAAGAATATAATGACCGATGGTGGTAGCACTATCTCCGGCGGAGATCTGATCAGGTTTTTATATAAATTCCATACATCCCATATCAGTTCCACAATGGATCCCGGACGCATCAATGAAAGCGTCAATATTCCTAAATTGCACATATATCAGGATACACGTAGCGGTATTGCTATTATCTCAGCTGCTAGAAGACACTTCTTCAGATATACGTATGTAATACCATTTATGGCTCTACAATTCTAAGATTGGTAAATGCTACCATACATTTGAGGGTTTTTAAACCATATCAAGCAACTGGATACAAGTACTGTCGGTGTTACCTACACATAATGTTGATATTTTTCTTTATTATTAGGTTCTAGTATACATAAAAAATACTAAATTCATTAATATAACAGGCAATATTTCATTCGGTGTGTTCATAAACATAATACTTACTTTGGTAATTATTTATTTACGCTATTGCAAGCAATATCTTTCCCATAGTACAATCATAAAAAATTTACTAAAAATCATACAACTGATGAGAAACACGATGACCTCAATAATCGTAGTCAATTGAAAAAAACTTGTAAAATACATTGATGGTGGTCATTTATCTTTGATTTAAGGCACGAAATCTTTCCTTCCCAAAGAGTGATTAATTACATGCGGTATGAGTGATAGCTCTTATGCAGGAGTATTTGACGAGTGATATGTGGTCCAGACAGGTAAATTCAACGGAAAACCTCACGAAGCCCTGATATTTCATGAAAAATTAATAGATGAACGGGTCAACGGTGTCATATTTTTACAATTCTACGAAGTCCCTTCGCCAAGAATGCTCATTCAGATACCCTAGATCCTGATGACCCTGCACCAACAATACTCACCGGGCATCTAATTGCATATACATCAGGATACGAGCAGAGGTGTACCCCTAACCCCAGCTGTAGGAAAACGATTCTTGAGGTACATCTATATAAAACTCTGCTAGCAGCCTCGATCAGTAAGTGGCAGAGGGTGTCAGGACATAAAATATAAAAAGAAAATGCTCTAAAGAAGTTTCGCCACCTTTTCCTAACGTCCTTTATTATTCGGAGGAAAAACGGAAAAGGTTTTTAAACCATATCAAGCGACAGGATACAAGTACTGTCGGTATTTCCCACACAAAATTTTGTGGGAGCATTTTTGTGGGTCCATTCGGCAAAATGTCTCCCTTAATTTATTGTTTATGTCGGGCCTGGAAATACAGGGTGTCTCAAAAAGCATGTATATATTTATTAACCTTTAAGATATACGAATATGAAAATTCATACATATTTTCGAACATCTCAAGTTCAGATTACACATATTCAATATGTCCTCCATCATCGACATGAACAGTACCACATCCATACTCAAATGGGGAACTTGTATGGGTCGTCGAATGCTGTAAAAACTATTTTGAGGAGGTAAAATAGATACATTTGCTCGCAAAAATAACCAGGTTTCTCCATTCATAATCAAAAGAAATGAAAAAATTGACTTAAAAATGGAAAAATATTTATCTGAGGCGACCACTGCGCGAAGACACCCGAGCCTTGCCGAAGCAAAGCGTGACGTCATATGTGCCTAAACTGTCATCGGGAGTCGGGAAATACACTGAGCGCATGCTGTAAACATTGTTTTGAGGGAGGATTTAGCCGATCATGGTCACTTGTGTACGTGCTATTATTCTTCGTAAGTTTTCCTAATGCTATAGTGCAACGATTATTACTTGGGATACTAAAAATATGGCAGTACGGATCCGATTCTTCACCTTTTCGAGATGCGGAGGGAGTAGTGGTCACAGTGGGGGATATATGGGGGGGTTACGGGGGATACAGCCCCCCACCCCTTGGTATGCAATTTGCACTAGATACAATGGTAATTTTTTTCGGACCACCACTACTGCTGGGAGTTTACCCTAACTTTACCCCTTTGCCCCTATCCTGGGTCCACCACTGGACTGGTACATAAACTTTGCAAACTCGAGGACACAAAATGATTTCTGCTGCGGATTAGCTATTTCAAGCATGTCTACATCTACCCCGCAGGCCGCCTGAAAGGCGTGAGTCAGGGGGTGTTAGGACACCATCCATTTGCACATAAAAAGGTAATGCTCCAACGAAATTACGACTGGCATTTATTAAAGTATTTCATGGTTCGGGGGAAAAAGGAATTAGAATATCTATCCCTTCGACAAAATATCTCTCCTAATTTATCACTTCTGTCGCACCTGGAAAAATAATGGGGCTCTAATATTATGTTCTCCGTGTCGGTCTTAAAGATATCCATTTTCAATTGTTCAAGCAATCTAAGCCTAGCGCGCAGCCTCCGAGTCACCAGCGGATCCCAGCCTAATTTGCTTAATATCTGGGTAACGCTTTCTGTACGCCGATAGCAGTTTTGAAGAACCGCGCAGCCTTCCTTTGCATTTATGACTATTACCAAGCAAAACAGAAGGCAATTAACATCTAGCGGCTTTTAATGTGAACCATACTATGCATTCGTTTCTCCATCATCCGTGCCGAGGCGAAAAGATCGATAGTTTGGAAAAAATAACACTTTGTAATTAGTATATTCTTTTTGAAACACTTTGTGCAGTGAAGTTCTAATATGATCTTCTCCGTGTCTCACTGAAATAGCTATTCTCAATCGCTCAAGTAATGCAAGTCTAGCGCACAGCCTCCGAGTCTCTAACGGCTCACCGTCCACTTTGTTAGCATCTGTGAAACGCTTATTGTAAACCCGTAGTAAATTTCGATAACGAAATTTTAAAAGTAAATTTCAAATGATAAAACAGGCATTTTCCTTTCCGATCCATAATTGCCTCTGAGAAAAATCGAACCTGAAAATCGTCATTTAAAAAAATGCGTGTTTTCAAGTTCACCATAGTTATTCCGGCAGCTACATTTTTGGCTTGTTAAATGTATAGCATAAAACGACACGCTGTTCAAATTTCAACTCAATAGAGCTGAAAATACATGCAAATTCGATGTTGGCTACTTTCAACAGTGGGCCAGAAGGGTTAAGATAGTAAATAAGAAACTCAATTTTGCCAAACAAACGGAAAAAAAGTTTAGTTAGAACTATCAAATTCTGATGGAATGTATCCAACTTTTCGGTTCATATGGCACACAGAAAAATTCTATCAAACTGGTTTGGTAATTGTTACCGCACTGGCCACAGCAGTCCGATAAAAACTATCAAAATCAAAAGGGTAATAAAACCGACGTAATGTGCACATATGAAAGATTTTACACCCAGAAAAACATTGTTCTGATTAAAAATCATAAAATTAAGAGTATAACGTAAGTTTCTGCAAAAGAAATAAAAAAAGTGGAGAAAAAAAGCCTGCACGAAGCATTGAATGTGGGCCCCCCGCGTGGTAGAAACGGACTTTATCAACAATGCTAAATCGGTTGCCATAACAATAGCTCATACAAACGTCGTAATATACTATTATTGTAAATAGTTATCGTTTTTTTGAAATGTGAATAAGGTGTGACTACCCCAATGAAAAAATTGTATTAACCTGTATAAAAGTTTTATATTTTTATACAATTGTATACAGGGGTACAGTTTCCCTTTGAAAGCATAAGAGGAATACTGGATGCACACAATTGCATTACGTAGGAACTCCTTATCAATATCTAGGGCAGATGCGAAAGGAAACTTTATTTGCAAGCTTTTTACATCGATGTAGAGATGATTTTAACGTGCTGGGTGATATCCTTAGCATAAATTGGGTCTAATATGATGACTTTTATCACATGTTATTGAACATGATCGCGAATGATTATACTTCAGGAATACCTCTAATTAAAGTTTTAATGTGTCAAAATACACAAACATCTCCCTACAGCTCTAATATCCATGATAATACGCTATTCAATCATTATCTTTGATGCACCAGCTTACGGATAACATTGCAATTTAAAGCAGAAAGAAACAGAAAAATGAACGTTAACAATTTAAAACGTTATCGCCATCACAAATAATGAAAACAAATTCATTTATACAAACCTATCTTTTATGTAAGGCCTGTTTAACAATCTTTAAACTGTAAATGTGTATTGGTATAAACAAAAGAGGAACGACAGACCGTTCGATAGGTTACAAAACACTTAGTAAATTCTATCAAACCAAATTTACATAACAATGCAGAGTTTGACAATTTTTACCAAACAAGCAAGCACCTTCGTAAAATTAATCATAACTTCGATAAAAGGTACCAAACTCTGAATCGTATTGAATTAATTAAGATATTTTTACCAGACTCTTTCGTACAATTGATCAAATTATGAAATATCAAAATGTTTGATGAAATATACCAAGAGCGTTTGGTAAAATAAATCAAGTGCTTAATAATTTACATCAAAGTTTAAGTATATTTAACAAAAATACTCCCTATCACACCAAGTTGATAGTTTTAATCAAATCTTTTTTTCCGTGTATGATTGCAAATGGTCTTAAAATATTATAAAATAGGTATCATGAGTAAAATTAACAATTAGGCCTCTTAGGCAATGTCCTCAACTTAACCTTATTTAACAGAAGACACAAAAAGAAAATGAGCGTTGCTGGAGCTAATTATTTGTGTTAAGAGCATATAAGGACCATGGTTAAGAGATTAAGCCCTAATCACCTTAAAGGCAGCTGCTCTTTGGCTCCATGGTAGTTGAAGGAACAGCAGAATCCTTCCATGGCCTTTATTGTCTTGAACAGATCCGTACAATTTCTCTCTTCTCCAAGCCATCTGCAGCGGACCAGCAGGCTCTCACATGGAGGGTTCAACTGGAATGCAACGAGCGCAAGATCTCCATCGAAGAATGACCGTCAATCATATAAAAATAAGCATACAAGGTGTGTTCAGAAAATAACGGGAACATTTTAATTTATCGGGTTTGGATGTCCGATGTTAAAATTATTTTTTAATTATGTTGACATACGTGCCCCAGATATATGATATGTATCGTATTCATTTTTTACTTTGTACGTGGCAGCCGCTAAGGTTTCATGCATTTTTATGAGGTCGGCGATGTTCATTTGTTAAAGAAATGGATAAAAGGATTTGCATCCAATTATGCATAAAAATGAAATTAAGTGTACCAAAGTGTTTCAAATGCCGAAAAAGGCTGAAAGGTAAGTATGCAATGAGCAAAACATGAATATTCGAGTGGTGTAAACGTTTCCAAGATGGCCGTGAAGACGTTGAAGATGGCGGACGCCAAGGCTTATAAACAACCGATGAAAATGTGCAAAACGTGAAATAAATGGCTATGAAATGGGGACTGCTTTGAGGGCAACAACATAAATGTAGACGAATAAACATTTTTTACGAAAATTCCCGTACTTTCTGAACACAACTCGTAGGTACATAAATATTTGTACGTTGACCTACGATTGTTAAAAATTGTAGGTTTCAAATAATGTCATGATTATAAAATAGTTAATCTATTTTATTTCGTTTGTTTTTGTTTCAAACTTGTCTCTTTTCTATTGTTTATTGAATATTATCCGCACAATAAAATTAAACACTGTCATAAAACTTTTCGCCGGGATTCGCTCGTTGCTGGTTCAACTTTGCGTAATATAGTCGCTTTATTGGGAGTAATAGCGACTTAGTAATTTTCCATTCAAAGCTATCGTAGGCTTGTTTACTTCGCTCAGAAGAAAGTGGGCTTCCAACCCTCTCAAGAAGCTGGGGTAATCTGAAGTAACATATTTTGAATGATTGCCCTACGCTAAGAGGTGGTTTTATTTGGGGATGGGGAAAACTTCTCTTTTTGGCAACTTTCACACTTGCCCATTAAAACTTACGAGAAAAAGGCTTAATGGGGAAGCTGTTCATATTCGTAACTTTTCTTTCCATCTACCGAATTCTGGTAATGAAATGCGAATTTGCAATTGCGATAAAAGGACACCAGTTTGTAATGAGATTTTCTAACTATTCATTTCCCTTGCATTTTCTTTTGTACTTTCTTACTTCCTAAACGGCATTTTAAAATATTTTTTACACTGGGTACACTACAAAAAGAATAATCTAGTTACAGCTGAGAGTAGAAGTATAGAAGAGAAGAAGCAATTCATCAGATGCTACATATGGAACACGATTCCCTATGGGAACGAGGCCTGAAAGTCAACTTGTGCAGAGAAGTCAAGAGTTGAAGCATTCTAAATGCGGTGCTACCGAACAAAGGGAAGTCTCCTAAAAACCTTAATGAGAAGACGGAACTAACAAAGAGTATGAGGGTTCAGGGCGAACCCTTCGAGGGTACAACGCACCGGGGCCGGGAACCAAGCCAGTGGCTTCTACGCCCGATCACCCGGGGAGGGGGAGGAGAGGAAGGGAAAAGGAAAGAGGCGCCGCCGCGATAGGAGCCCGACAACGCCTCTTGGAGAGGAAAGGTGCGGAAGGAACGGGACGGGGAAAAACACCTCAGCGCTATAGAAGCGAAGAGGGGCCTATTATAAGCGAAACCAGGCAAGCCATTATTTTCTAACGATCTTGGAGGATCGTCCTATGAGGAAGAATGATCCAACGATCAGATCGTTAGATGAGAAGACGGAACAACTAACCTGGCTATATTATGAGGCATGATGGCCTGATGAAAAAATTCTTAGAAAATCAGGCCGAAGGGAAGAAGGGCAAGGGACGCCACCGAATAAGTTACATATCATAGGTTATAAAAGATGTAAAATAGAAGAAATACGTAGTTATAAAAAGGCTAGCGGATATGAGAGAGGAATATAGAGATGCGTCAAATCAATCTTAGGACTCTTAACAGATGTTGATGATGCACGCTGATAAGAATGTTATTGTATTACCTCAAATGAAAAATTTATTCGAAGAAATAACCACTAATCAAAGTGAAAGTTTATGAGAATGTGTTGATACGTACTTTCATCATGAGGGCTTCGGGTCCGTATCCCATTTCGCGAAGTGCTTTGGCAACTTCATGGGCGTTGGTTAAGTTAACTCTATCCGGCCGAATGAGTAGGGGTAGCTGCTTCAGGTAATGCAAAGTGTGTTCCATGTTGAGTCCAAGTTTGTCCCTGAAAATAAATAATACACAGAC
The DNA here is from genome assembly GCF_921293095.1 of Ischnura elegans. Taxonomy (NCBI): domain Eukaryota; kingdom Metazoa; phylum Arthropoda; class Insecta; order Odonata; family Coenagrionidae; genus Ischnura; species Ischnura elegans. The sequence goes on along the minus strand of NC_060251.1, from coordinate 98,577,345 downwards.
TGAGGGGCGTATTCTAGAAATTTACTCAAGTCGTGATCCTGACTCAAACGATCGACCAGGTTTCTATTGGTATTACGCCTCACAGGAGTCTGAAAGACTTGGAAACGCCAAAAAACGACATTATTTACGACGTTTGCCATGATGTTGCTATTGAATACCTTAATTTACGCAACCAAGATTCTCGGTACGTAGTGAAGATAACCGTGTCGCATTTCAAAACGGCCCCAAAAATACGATTTAAGCAACAAGGAAAATAGAATAATTATTATTTAACCTCATTCGAGTGAATATTTGGGAGCTCCGTTTTTATTAACCTACTTACTATTATTTCTGAAACCGCTCATGCATTTCTATTGCATATACATATATTAAAGAATTTTGGTTTTCTCGACCAAACGAATCAGACTGAACCTGGCCATGGTATGTTGGCGCGTAGAAGACAGTTCCAAAACAAATGATAACGTCTCTAAATCGCATGGAGTCGTTCAACAAGAAATGCAAACGTATGGAAAGCAGTTACACATGAATCTTCTCCGTACGCAGCAGTTACAATACGAATGATGACGTCTGGAAATCCTGTCGAATCGTTCAAAAGTAGTTCCAAATGTGTAGAAAGCAGTAACACATGAATCTTCTCCGTACACAGCAATTACAATATGAATGATGACGTCTGGAAATCCAGTCGAATCGTTCAAAAGGAGTTCCAAATGTGTAGAAAGCAGTTCCACACGAACGCACTCTTTACAAAGGAGTTCGTAAGGGGATTACAAATGAGTTAGAAACGTCTTCATATTTCCAATTGTTGGTACAAGTGAGTGGAAATGAGTTCCACAGAAGCTCTATGATAGATTTTGGTGTTACAAAACAGTTTCAAAAGGGTTCAAAAACAGTTGGAAAGAAAAAATTTTTCCCTGAGTAGTTTATTAAGTTGTTGAGTCGCTAGGTTTCAAGATATCTGACGTCTTCGCCTCACGTTTTTAAATGAAATATCTCTCCTAAAAATAGCTCCACGTGCGAGATTGCACTCCAGGAATACTAGTTTTTAACCCATCTCCGCCCACCATAGCCATATTCCTACATCCTACCATTCCTAGCATATGAGGCTCATGAAGAAAACCCACACTCGTTTTTGCTATCGAATAGGGTGGTTTCCTTTTATTTTTTGTTGCCTAAATCGATAGATTATTACTCCTGGAGTACACATTTCACATTTTTAGATTTTTAAATGACGATATCTATTTTTCTCGATGAAATGAAAAGTGAAAAATTTCAAGCGCGCGAAAACGCGACGGCTAAGTATGAATGCCGGGAAAAGCCCGTGTGACGTCATTCTGGTTCCCGCTGCCGCAAAGTGAGGTGACCTTGGGCGAGGGTATGTGCTTTGCTGGGATGCAGGCTGCTAGCAGGTAGCAGACTACCCTGCTAGCAGGTAGCGCTTGGCTTAATTATGTACTATTAATACCTTATCAAACGAAGGAAACTTTCCGACCACAGCCAGTTTTAATAGGTGATTATTAAGACATGTTTCCCTGATCTCTGTGCCTCATGCATGCATTGGTAATCTCAGACGATGTAAAACTCCTATTTACTCGTGTAGAAACTAGGTCCCTGCGACGTCATGTGGAGTGGCATCACATGGGCGCCAATCTGACCTTTTTCAAATGCGATTAAAAATGACCATTGCCATTCGTCTGAACTGGGATTTATAAAACCAAATAATTTGTATATTATGAATACTAATTATTGGTAACGAATCGCAATCAATGCCTTTCGTTTTCTTTGATGAAGGAAACTACCCTATTACCACAAATATGCTATTGAACCTTGCATTTTGCATTATCATATTTAGGGGGAGAGGGGGAACGGGGGCACGTGCCCACCTCCCAGACGTTAAAAAAATAGACGGTATTTTTAATACAACTATTGATAAAGTGTACATTTTAATATAAAATTTATAAATATTTACATATCAATAACTTTTATATTAGAATTAAGAACCGTTTGGCTGTCAGACTCTGGTGGCCCCCCCAAAATCCTGAATCCGCCCTTGTTACCTTGCAATAACTTAATCCATTTATTAATTTATATTTGAAGTTGGTCAAATTAAGCCTACTTATGGAAAGAGATAAGTGCGAAACGGAAGTTCAATATGAACGCCAAGTATCTGTGAATTAATTGCAGTTATCTTAAAAGTTAGACAGGGAGCAGCATTGTATACACTAATTAACTTTCCTTCTTCCAAAAATATGCTATCCCTGAAGATGTTTCCTTTCAATCACAATCACTGCTAGAAATTGAATTGGCTACCCGCCCTCTACTAATCCTAGCTCTAAAGGCCTGTTTACACGATACATTAACACGTACGAGTTAATGTCTGTTTGCGTGAATGATTTTTGTGGACCGGAACGGAACATGTACGAATGCATGAACCAAATTAGAACAGGTTCTATTTTCTGTGCATGCATTCGCACAAGTTGGGTGGTAACACAGTGCATTTTGGCGTTCATTCTCGCGTTCATACATTTAGACATTAACCTGTACGTGTTAATGTACTGTGAAAACAGGCCTTAAGATTTAAATGGAGCGCAACCCGGGAGATCAAGATGGCCAGATGCGCAATTTCTTGGCTTGAATATTAGTTTTTCTATTATTTACGATTATTTTTATTTTCAGTGTGTGAGAAGCAGAGTCAATATGCTAAAAATATCAGGTCGATTAACAGTTGAAGGAGTTGTTTGCTTCTGAGGATTCTTTTTCATGATCTGAGATAGGTATTACCAGACGGATTGCGCAAGTGCGATGGCTGCCGGTTTGTGGACCTTGTTGACATTGCAGAGCGTGACGGCAGGGAAGGGGACGCTCCACACGGGGTGGCTGGTGCTCTCCAGCGAGACGAGCGTGGGGCTGCTGCTGTAGCGCTGCCACGACGTGAACGACAGAATCACGGTGGAAGCCACGCACGCCGAGCACGTCACGGCCCACAGGGTGCTGCCGACAGGATAAATCCGCGACAAACAAAAATTGTAGAATAAAATAAAATACCTTTATTTTATTCCACACTTAATTTTAAATAGCACGACCCGGGTTTCAGTATCTAAAGCTATCATCAGGTATTACCAGACAGGATAAATCCGCAACAAACAAAAATAATAGAATAAAATAACTTTGTTTTATTCCATACTTTATTTAATAGCACGACCCGGGTTTCAGCATCTAGTGCTATCATCAGGTGATAGCTGATCACCTGATGATAGCACTGATCACCTGATGATAGCACTGATCACCTGATGATAGCATTGATCACCTGATGATATCACTAGATGCTGAAACCCGGGTCGTGCTATTTAAAATAAAGTGTGGAATAAAACAAAGTTATTTTATTTTATTCCATAATGAAGCAATTCCACAAAATAACGCCTGAGACCGTGTATTATAAACAAAAATAAATACATTCGAAATCGTTATCAGTAGATAAATATCCGCAACAAAGAAAAACAAAATGAATTCGACATTGTTTTCATGGGCGTATCCAGCGGGGGGCATGAGGGGGCAGCTGCCCCCCCCACCCCCATAGAAGCAAAAGTAAATGTAGCTCAGAGTGAAAGTTTTGAACAAATTTCCTTTAAACCTAAGAAGAATGATATTAGTATAGAGCATTTAATTAGCATAAAAATATTTGATTTTTGAACAAAAAATTTAACAAACTAATAAAGCGCCGTCATAACTTTCTTGAAATGTTAGTTTCTTTAAACTTTTCTGTGTTATAACTTGATTGACAACGGCTTGCCTCCTCTAGTCTTGGTCCTGGGTACGCCCTTGATTGTTATCAGTTGATAAATATTAGCAACAAAGAAAAACAAATCCATTCGATATTGTTAACAGTTAGTAAATATCTGCAATAATGAAAGACCGATGCATTCGATATTGTAAACAATAGATACGTTACTAGCGAAAATATTGATCCCCACCACAAAGGTAACAAAGCGGCAAAAAAATTAACGCCACCTTGCGTCGTTTTCATAGTTTTTAGAGAACAAAAAATTTAATTAATTAATGAATAACACAACAGAACACACGAAATTCGCACGAATGCACGATAAAAATTCACGGCAATTGTGACCGAAAATCACATAATTGAGGTTTGGTTTAATTGTTAATTTTCGAATGTTTACAACCCAATTTGCATCTATTCGTAACATTAAAATTTAAGTTGTATCAACCTCAAGCCACAGTTCCATTTATTCATTGAAACTTCGCGAAAATGATAGAAAAATACTGCCTTTTCGTGCCATTTTCCCAATTAATTTCCCCAGGAGTAGCAAAGTAGCAATGGATGCGATGGCAAATTACTGCTAGTACCTACATCTATTTTCCGTACTATTACGCCAAAAATATGATTTTTTTCGTGATCACCATCAGCCATATTTTAAAGTACACACACCTGGTCACATCTCAAATGACGTCGTTTAGGACTTAAATATAAGCATTTGTACCCACTTAGGTCCACTAATATACTTCTAATTTGAATTTATCACAAGAAAGATTTAAAAATGGCATAAACACGAACTGAAATTTCTTACAGGATTTCCAACACTATCGCAACACTTCACAGTTTTAATAAGATTGAAATTTGAAATATGCATGCCCTCCGCTTGATTATATGCGTGAGTTTAATTAACTAAGTTAATACCGCCTATGAATATTAGAATACTTCTTTTGGTTCTCTGAGAAATAACTGGCCCCACAGATTTTGCTGACTCCCATGTATTTTAATCAGGAAAGCGCAAAACTATGAATGAATGAATATTGCATTTTGAGGTGCATAAACTCTCTTATTCGATCCAAATACCTTATCTTCCAAGTCGCTATCTCATCCTAAAATGAATGAGCTGAGAAAAAAATTCAAAGCTTCGCCATTTCCTTTGTACGTAAACGGAGCTTAATTCTACAGGTTCAACTCATGGTCAGATACGCAATTTATTCGCTTCACTTTAGAAATGGGTATCAGTATTTAATTATTTATAGTTGAGTGAGCGTAGGTGACGTCTGAGTGACTTTTTGAGACCAGATTGATTAACTAGTTGTCCTGCAGCGCAATCTAACTCGGATTTACCCTAATAAAATAGGCATTAGATAATTAATCTGTATAATCCATCGATTCAATATCAAATGAAAGTGGTGCCGAGCCGGTAAAGTCAGCATTGTATTAATTTTATTTTGCATTCAAAAGATTACTTGCCAAGCATATTTTACCCATTATTTGCACAAACATGAATCAGAATTGTTATTTAATCATGCTAATATGCAGTGTTAAACATTGGAGAAAAAAGTCACACAGAATGATAGTGTGGTAAAATACGCTCAAGTGACATGCTTTTTTTATTAATAGTTCAACTCAAACTCAAGAGACAAGAAATAACAAATAAATAGCCAGAAATGACCAACACCAAAGTTATCAGGCCTAATGGCGTACTTATTGCGATAAAGACTATTACTCACCTTTCTGCAAATTTCCTTCTCTTGGCAGCCATCACTATGTATTTCAATCCATGAATAGAAGTAAATTTGCAGTATTGACCGGCTTGGCGGAGGATCGAACCAAAGACTCCAGGTTTCCTACCCGTCTTAACCTTGGCTGGACGGTCGAAGTGCCTTCCCTTTTTCTTCGTCTTCTTGAGGCTTAAATCCTTAGTAGGACGCATAAATGGGGACTCGCTTCCGATCATATTTGACTGCAGTGAGGCAATTCCCTGGAATCGCCTTTTAAAAGAACTTCACCCAAGGAATGGGGCTTGACCGATATCCTCTCAAGGGTATGAAGTGACGGCCATCAGGAGATACGGAACATAAGATGGTAAGACAGCGACATCACGACCTTGCGTGATGTGTATTATCAAGCATAAGTCCTAGGTGATAGGAATCATTCTTACAGCCTAGATAACAGCCCGTGGTGACAGTAAGCAGAGGATGAACGACCCGTCAGGTAACCTTTGCGCTTGGAAAACAAGAATGACCTTCGAACGTCCACAAAAACTCTCCAGAGCAATGTCTACGAACAATCATTTGTTTGATTATAGAATGGAATTAGAGCTAATATAACTTTAAAAGTTTGCCACAGTTTACAAGTAGCTAGATAGACCTCAAGTTTAACAAAACCTTACGTAAGAATATATTTTAGCACTTTCCTTAAGATGGTTCAATTTTCATCAAAATTATATAACTTTCTTGATACAGACTTACCCTCTGGGGTTGTCCAGGATATCTATCTATAATGGAGTACAATTAATTGAAAAATAACTTATAATTATTATTGGTTCAATTTTTTTAGTTCTTACAACTGAATATGCTTCATCATTTATACAGCTTCTAGTGTAAAATTATATATTTTTTTAATATCTTCATAGCTTGGGTATTTATTAGGATTATGATTTAATTTTTGCCAGTCCACATCTATGTTTGCAGGTGGTGGCAATTCAAATATTATGATATTCTACCCTAATTGCTGTGAACAAGTGATCTCACCTGTAGTTAGTATCCTCCAAAATATATACCTACCTACCCTTATTACCAGAAAGATGACGCGTATTCCCACTGCAAAAAAAGGAGAAAACTTATAATATCCTCCACTTTGGAGGTATTTCTTTCCCAATCCCAGAGCTGCACAAAATCAATTTCGATTTTATTTTAAATACAAAATAGGGATCACTCCTGAAAATTTTATCTCAGTTCAAAAACGGCCAAGTATACTGAGGAAAATAGGCATTTCAATGCGAAATGCAAATACAATTTTACAATATCTACTTTCATAAAACATTATCTATTTTTGGACAGTGCCATAAATATTTTTCAATACGCCACGCAATTTTTATTTCCACGTAGTGTGTGTTTGCTCTGCCTGGCTCTAAAAACGTTCACGCGCTGCGTGTATCCGCGCGAGTAGATGTGTGAACACATTCACCATCAAAATTATACCGTGCTAACACTCAAAAGTGCGCAAATGAATGCACGCCCAGGAAATAGCCCCTGTTCTAATTTCGTTGGTGCATCAATCTGAGCATTTTTTCAGCCACGCACTTGAACGGGTTAATGCATCTACATCTATACAAGGGCGTACCCAGGATCAAAACTAGGGGGTGGATCAAAACAAAGTTTTAGGTAAGATTTAGGCATGGAGAAGGTGAATGAAATCAACATTTTAAGGAAACTTTCACAGCTCTTTATTAGGTTTAAAAATTATTTGCTAGAAAAAAAATTATTTAACTTATGGACATTTGCGATTTTTGCTTCAAGGGGGGGGGACTGCCCTTTCCTGCCGCTCGCTGGTTACGCCCATGCATCTATATATGTTACAACCCCGCAAGCTGCCTCAATCGGCGGGTGGCGGTAACACAAGCCGCTAACAAATAAAAAAGTAATGCTCGAACAAAGTTCCGCCAAGGTTTTATTAACCCTTCCGTGACTGTGCTTAGAAAAATTACGCGAACGACTGCGTGGGGTATCTCAATTACTCCATTTATTATTCATAAATTATGTGTTGCAATTTAGTCTTACCTGTAATTCAACACGATGACTCTTTCTTTAATGATATAATCTTGTTTTATAATTAAATTGTAGCCAACATTTAGGTTTTTACATTTATTTTATGCGAAATGGCAGGAATCTTTCAAATTTTTCTATAGTAACTGTACAGTGGCGCAGCGAGGGGGGAGGTTTGGGGGATAACCCCCCCCCCACCCCCGAGAGCTCAGGGAAAGTTTCAAGTTTAATCCATTTTACTAAATTGGATTAATATTTCTTATAGAATAGTGTTAGGATTATTAAAATATCATCCACAAAGCCGTAAAAATCACAATTTTGCACCATTTATCTTAAAAAGTGTGTGGGGAAGGGCACCCAGCATCTCCCGCTTATCCTGGCGGGTATTCCATACCTCCTATACCCCCAGTATTAGTTGCGCCTAAACCACCCCCCCCCCCAAGCCTTAATTCCCAGCTGCGCGTCTCTCTAAATTTCTCATATGTGCATTGTGACGGTAGCGGCCGTCCCAACCCTGGCCTTCACCCCCTCGTTCACCATCCTCACCCGTTTCCTATCTTCCCCCTCCCTTTTTTCACCCAAGTATGCAAGGTGGAGTGGATGTGAGCGAGTCCGTGTGAGTGAAGGTCAGCTATGACGAATGCCCAAGGTATCCCCCTATTTTCATTTTTTTTGTGTGTATGCGTGTGCGTCGGAACCCCCTCTTTTCCCTCGGAGATGTATATAAGCCTAATGCACCGCAAGAAAAAAGAGAATCCTTAATTGTGTTACTGACTGTGCGATATCCAGAAAGTGGTTGCACTAAGAGAAAAAGTGAAATTACGAGGCAGAAGAAATAAGGCAGCGAGCGGTGTAAGACGGGAAACCAATTCGGACGATCAACTTCGGAATCCAAAGGTGGTCGCCATGGAGGTTCCAGGGGCAGCCAGGCCGCGCAAATTGCCGTCTCCGAGAAAATAGGAGGCCGCACAAAGATAGACGAGCCTGCGTCCAGCCCGAACCACGGCACTAAGGAATGGAGTCATCCGGTGGTCATCCAGGTCACGTAAAGTTATATTGCCCTGACCCCAGTGATACCACCCCTGTGTCCGAGTACTTGTCCCCGTATGCAGCAATACGCCACTGTTAAGGTACCTTGTGCAATTCATCGACGCCTCAGTGATTTTTCTCATTATGCTCAGACTTAGTCAGCAACGGAACTTAAATGTGTAATTGGGACAGACTTTATTACTTCCCAGATATAAAAAGTGTAACGAAGTCTAATAATTGAAATAAGTCCTCTTAACGGCATACATTTTGGCTTTTGTTAGATATTTTTAAAAAATTGTTTCATGGTAATTTCAAATGCCCATTGCATAAATCATTTATTATTTCATCCATTCATCACTAACCCAATCATTTTCACTCATCAGGTTAAAAATTTCATGTAAGATGTTTCTTATTTTTGAATATATTTGTGCGAATGCTGAATGAAAAGGTCCTTGCATTTCTTTGGGTATTTCTACGAAACCTATTTAACTACCTTCACCTGCCGCCGAGTCGTCACGCGTCTTACTACAATTTGGATCTCTTCACCACGAAACAAGCTGCGAACGGGAATCCCCCGCATTTATTGTAATGCTAAATTAAATCTTTCGATAAATCGTCCTGACTGGCAACTTAATGAGGTTTATCATTTATGGGTGGTTTTCGCGGTTTTCATCCGGGCAACCGACGTTGAACCATTACAGTATTAACAAAAGAAATATGTTATTGGTACCTAAGTTACTGTAGTAATAATATAAAATTTGTTGATTGATTAATTTATTGTATTGTGAACCTGGATACTTCATAAGAAAATAAAAATAATAAGTAGCACATAAATTACAATTAAAAATAGTACAAAAGGTGTAATCATCCAGAATATTGTCGTTATTGAGGTTATAATGTAATAAAATTTATTGCATTCAACTTTTATCCACGCACTCACATAACAAACAAGTATTTTTTCTTCCCGCCAACAGCTATGCGGGGTAACTCAGTTACTACCCCAACAATAAAAATTGAAGCTTTCAAAAGCAATTTAAAAGTAAAAAAATAAAATCGTCTCCCAAATAGAAAAATAGTGGTTCAGCTCAAATACAAAAAATATCAAAGGAACAAAAATAAAAAATATTCAACATTAACATAATTTGGGGTAACTGAGTTACCCCGCACAGTCACGGAAGGGTTAAATCCCTATAATGATCGGGGAGAAAACAAATTCCCATACCGATCCATTCGGGAAAATATCTCTCTTAATTTATCGTTTCGGTCGGACCTGGAAGTACAGTGGGGTTCTAATATGATGTTCTACGTGTCGCTCTGAAAGATATCTATTCTCAATTACTCAAGCAAGCTAAGCCTAGTGGGTAGCATCCGAGTCTCTAGCGGCTCCCAGCATAATTCGTTCAACGTCTGCCTGACACTTTATGTTCGCCCGCAGCAGTTTTTGACGAATCACTCGGCTTTCTTTTGTATAAAATTAAGTCTTTTTACACCGGATACCGTACGCTCGCTGAATATTCAGGGTGTGGCCTGACGAGAGGGAAATAGCACCTCTCTTTTACTTTTTGGGATAAGGCCTAAAAAAATCAACAGACGCGGGCTCATTCATCACAACCGGACTAGATCAACTTTTTTTTATATTAATTGTATTCTGAAATTAAAAAATAATTCGTAATTGCATTTTAATTACAAAATATCTTCGGACGTTTTATTTCGATATCATCATCATAAGTAAACAATTCTAAGCACATTTAATTGATTAATGCAGCTTTCAATTCCACTCTCCTATACTCAAGCCTTTTCATAACGAGGTATTTCTTTCCAAGGGCGTACCTAGGATCAAAACTAGGGTTGGGGGTGGGGGGGGGCAAGCCATTGTCGAGGGGTAGGCAAGCAATGGTCTAGGGGGGGGAGGCGAACCAAGTTGTGACATTTTAGCATGGAAAAGGTGAATAAAAGCAGCATTTTAAGAAAATTAATACAGCGCTTTATTAGTTAATGAGATTATTTCCTTGAAAAAAATAGTTTTATTTTAGTTACATATCTTATACTAATACAAATAATTTTTCGTGGGTTTAAAGAAAATTTGTTGAATACTTGCGTTTCAATTCAGTACTGATTTTTCCTAAAGACTTGCGATTTTTGCTTGTAGTGGGGGCAGCTGCCCCCCCACCCCCTGCCCCTCGCTGGGTACGCCCATTTTTCTTTCCTTTTACATTCTTTATAACCTGTCCTAAGTTACTCATTTGAGGTCGCCCCTCTTCCCTCCTGCCCGTCCGTAGAGTCTGCCAGGATAATGTATAAAAACCAACATACGCGGACAAATGCTGACTAGATCAATAAGCATTTTGATTTCATCTGTATTCTGAAGACATACAAAATACTTCTTAAAAGTATTTTAGTTACAAAATACTTTCAGAAATTGTGATAGCAGGTGACATCTAAGGCGATGAAGAATATTAAGCGGAAGGATTATGTAAGAGTTAAAGTATCAGTTGAAATGAGAATTGAGTGGAGAGCTGCTTCAAACTAATCTTCTGATTACTGACTGATGATAAGCACAAAAATATGCGCTTCGGATGAATGCATTTTCGATACCGCCCACACCCAAAAATCCACCCCTAAAGATAGCAGCTAAGGTGTCGTGAGCTTTCACGCTTACGGCCGACAACACCAGAATAGCTTCGCTGGAGGCGTCGTAGGCCAAGGACGTCTCTATTTATCGCCTGCACTTTCTCCCTTCAATTTCAGCGGGACATGTGGCCGTAAAGCAGAACGAGGATGAACGCAATATCGCCTCAGGGCCTCCCTAAAATGAAGTTTCTACTTTTGCCGTACAGTCCTCCTTCCACGGCTATTGTGTCCTCCACTTTCCATTTCTCGGAAAAATCTGCCCTATAGGATTTAAGGCTATCAAAGAGGCATTATCATTCCCATTGACTCATCACGCGGCGGTATTTCCCTATGCACGGGGGGAAATATTTTTTTCACTAAAGTATTCTACCACTTAAGGTGCAGTTACTTTCAAAAGTTTTAGGATAAAGTGTGTGGCGCCTTCTACTTCTCACGAAAATTTCAAGGGTGCGCAAAAGATATCTAGAGATACCTACCTTTACTTTTATCGTAATAAAATAAAAATCAAGTCAAGAGCGAAGTTAAAGAAAAGTTTAAAAAAACTGTTTATACACACATACAAGACCTAACTTCTTATGATACAAAGAAGTTAGAATTGTGATTCTGTAATATTCGGCATAATGTGGACGGTCCAGCAAGGGGGGGGGGTCGCCCTCCGTGACCCCCCATACATATCGCCACCATCCTAACTCCTTCTGCACTCCTTGGTCACGCACCGCAAATATTTCGTTTGTGCGGGAAAACATATGTTCTCGATTAGATAAGTTACTTCATTATTGCAAATTCATCATTCTTTTTCGATATATGTAATGATTATTCCGTGAGTATTTACTAGTATGTACTTGCCCCGGTTTTCCCTTCTGATTTGTATATTACGTGTGAACAAACACTTCTGGTAAATTTGATGTGAGAAATGCATGATTGGGTCCCCATTGGAGCATAATTCTATCTAATTTTTTTCTTCAGCTCGTTCAATCGTTTTTTTATTCAATACAGTTTTCTACTATTAAATTAGCATCAATTCATTAATATACCTTTTCAATGATAATGAGTCATGCACAAATAAGGAATTACCGTACTTGTTTTAAGAATGGCTACAATTTTAAAGGTTCGGGATTTGCCCAAGAGGGTAACCCGACGGTGAAGGGCGGAAAAAAACCCAGTGACAGTGAAAACGAACCTACTGATTTAACACCGGCGCCAAGGAGACATAGGTACTCATTACCATTTCACTATTGCAAATACGATAATCGGTTTCTGTTGGTTTTAAATGTTTTCTGTAGTATAATGTAGGTATCTAATAAGCTCGTCTAGTCATATTTTATTCATTTGCAGTTTTCTACTCGTTGCAAAATTCGCTGCAATCGATTTATATACCTTTTTAATGGTAATTAGTTACATACAAATTAGGGATGATGAAAGGATTGACGTATACTTTTCAAGAATGACTTTTTAATCGATATTTTTTCCGTGAATAAGTTTTAAGACATAGCATTTGGCCTTCTACAAAAGATTATCATCTGTCGTTGTCGATCAGGGTGAATTAGTGGGCTAGTGGGTAGTACGCCATGTATACAGCTGAAGTGTCTAGCCTTATCGGGTCTAGTGTTGGTAAGTATATTGACAGCTCATTCAAAGTGTCTGGGTTCAAACACCGGTGATTCCGGAGGTTTTCCAATTAAAGCCTGTTCCCTACCGTCCGTCGTATGGGAGGTTAAGCTATTGTCTCATAGGAACCTTTCGTTTAAAGCAGGATAAAGGCGACGCCGCGCCGGCTTTCTTCACACTTAAAACCTGCTCTCAAGGCGCCAGTGAAGGGTGGATCAGCGTCAGTGTAAACGTAATGATTTAACACCTGCGCCAAGGAGTCATATATGACTCAAAATAAGATCCAAAACATTTAAAAAATCTATATCAACCCTTACACCATGACATTCTGTGGGGGTTGAAAATCTAAAATGCGTTATTTTGTGGTCATTATCAATAGATGTTGCCGAGATAGTTGTCCATAAATTACGCGAGGTGATTTTGGCGATTTTTGGACCCCTACCTCCCCCCTCAGTGACATATCGTGAGATTTGGCTCGACCCTCTCCCCCTCTAATCCGACGTGCGGTTGTTCAAAATGCGTATTTTCGGTGTCAATACCTACGTTAATCTATGCTTCTATGCGTTGGAATTATTGAAAAAATACAATATTGAATTATCTTCATTTCAAAGTAGTTAAGACTAGTGTTTAAGATAATTAAGATCGTAGTCTAGAATCAGAGTGAAAAAATTAAACAATAAAATGCGAAATACTGAAGTCGATAAAAGAATACTCATTCTAATTCGGTCCACGGGAACTCATACACGCTCTCAAGAGTGACTGCTACACTGTTTCTTGGGGAAAAAATTACGCGATACTTGCCAGGACCCCCACTCTACCCAAAGTGAGATTAGGGGAGAATCGGCTTGACCCCGCCCCCTCCCTCCCCTGAACGCCTCACGTAATTACTGGATGTCTCCTTAACCCATTAAAGCCCACGAGCAACTTAAGTTGCATCAAGGAAAAAAAATTCTCCTTCCCTCCTGGAAGCTCACAAATATGCAGGAGAATACCCTATTTAAGGGTTATTCCTTCTTCTAACTAGGTTATTTTTTAAAAGCGTCCAAGCAAAGAGATAACGGTGCTTTGCTGCGCCGACCCTTTTAGGGTCCGTCGCCGCCAATTGTGCTTCTGACTCTGTGCTGCTCGGGAATATATACCATCTGTCCAGCGGAATGCATATTGGATTTGAATACTCCAAAATGGTAAGTAAATATGTAATTCTCTTTGAGTAAAATATTTCGTGATTTGGCTAGAAAATAATTTTTTTATTGATGGTCAAACTTTTGATGCAACTGAAGTTGCTCGTGGGCACATAGTAGTACTAATTTTTGCCTTTCCCTTAGAATTTGTCTCCTTTGCCTTGAAAGATTGAATACCAGTTTCAGTTCTTCCCATGCATTCAACAAGGTGTAAAAAGGTTTTTCTTATGTATTACTTACTAAATGTTAAGGTGAGGTGGAGTAAGTGCGACTGCGGGATAAGTGCGACCTCCCTTGAGGAAGATCGTATTTCTGTTCTCAAAGCAGGTGGCGGTAGTGCAACATATTCCATACATTGTAATGGAACCAGAGCCAACAACTTTGTAATAATTATCCCTTTAGTTCTCGTTTCACATGCTTAGAAAATATACCCGTCCATTCATCTCGTAGTCTTAGTTGGTTTTGATGAGAGGCGACACCGCAGTTCTCTAAGAATAAACGCATCGGAGGTGTAAGGTAAGAACTGTATCTTGTTTCCTCTTCTTTATGGAATGGTTTTCCTTGCTTTACTCTAAATTTTGGAACTCGGGTATTATATTTAGTTTAGATGGGGGGGCGCACTTTCCCCGCCGTATAGAGAGAGAATTTTTTCAGTGATTCACCTACATATTATACATTGAATCTCATGTTTTAGCAAGCCTAGAAAATTTTCCTAAGCTAGTTAAAATTGATGTATGCTATTTAGGGGTCGCATACTCCCCACATTACCTTACATAATATTGATCATTTCCATGCTTTAAACGTCTATAACATTTATGAACTAGCTTTTTTGCTATTAGCATTTGTAGGTGCCGAGTGATTTGCAGTGAGGGCTGTTCTTGCTGAGACTGTTCGTCTATTGAGACATTCTTTTAAAATGTAAGTTCATTTAACAAGTTATTTATATCATATGAATTTACGATTTCCCGTGTAAATATAAACTTAAATGATGTATTTTCAGGTCTCGACAGCGTCTGACCGTAAATGAAATAATAAATATACTTGAGGAAGAGGGTGACGAACACAGGCCGCAGACAATAATTATAACTGGACCGGAGGAAGGTGCTGAGGCTATTACGGATGAAGATTCCGATGAATCAGATGCGGAAGTGACTGGAGATCCAACGCATCTACCACGACGTGTTTTGGATGCAGAAGGACAGCTTCATTCGAGGGAAACTCTGCCTGAAGAATCGCAGTCAGAGCAACCGTCGACATACAAAGGGTGCAAAAGGATGGCCAAAAAACGCAAGTTAAAAGATTCAACAAAAAAATGGTCGCGCGATTTAACTGAGTTAAATTTTAAATTACCTGAGTTTATCCCCCCTCTAACTCCGAGTAGATTCTCGATCAATCAGTCACCCTTTGATTCCTTTAGGGTTTTCTTTTCTGAGGATTTCGTGTTGCACATAGTAGAACAAACAAATATGTATGCGAACTTGAGAGGGAATCATGGATTCAGCGTAGCTAGTGAAGAGATATATGCATTTCTTGGCATATTGCTATTCTCTGGATACCACTTTTTACCCAGAAAACGCCTCTTTTGGAACACAGATGATGACTGCAATGTCACTATTGTCAGAGAAACAATGAGAAGGAATAGATTTGATGATATTCTCCGCTACTTACACTTAGCAGACAACACAAACCTTGATACTTCTGATAGATTATATAAAATACGGCCAATATTTCAATTTTTAAACAGAAATTTTAAGCTATTACCTCCCAGGATGAACTGCTGTGTTGATGAAACTATAATTCCATATTGTGGAAAACATGGCGCAAAGCAGTTTATAAAAGGAAAACCAATTAGGTTTGGGTTCAAACTATGGTGTCTGGCAGAATCAAATGGCCATATAATTCACGCAGAGCCCTATGGAGGATTGTGTACTCGAATCCCGAAGTCTGATCTTGGTCAAGGAGGTGATGTAGTTGTGGGCTTATTGGAAAAGAGTCAACTAGAAAAAGGTTCAAGGTTGTTCTTCGATAACCTTTTCACATCTGAAAAGTTACTGTACACTTTAAAGGATATGCAAATTGGAGGGACTGGCACACTACGTGAAAATCGAGTGAAGTATGCAGAAAATGAGTTAACAGAAAAAAATAAATTCAAAAAAGAAGCTAGAGGAACGATGGAGGAAAGAACCAATGGTGACATACTTGTTACTCGCTGGAACGATAATGCAGTGGTAACAATGATGACAAATTGTATCCAGGGAGGAAATAAGGTTGTAAACCGTTACTCAAGGAAAGAGAAAAAAAATGTTACTGTTCCTATTCCTCTTGCCATTGCAGAGTACAACAAATTCATGGGAGGAGTAGATTTATGTGACCAACTATTGGCCATGTATAGGGTGAACATCAGGACAAAAAAGTGGTGGTGGCCATTTTTCGCCTGGGCAGTAGACGTGTCATGTGTTCAGGGCTGGTTGTTACACCGACATGTGGGGAGTACAATGGACTATTTACAGTTTCGACGAGAATGCGCTCTGTACATGATGAGGCATTTTGGATCTCCATCTGCTGGACGTGGTTTTAGACAATCACATACGGGGGCTGAGGAAATCAGGACTGATCACTTAGACCATTTGATAACTAAAGGGTCATCGAAGTATAAAGTATGTGCTCAGTGTAAAAAAAGAACAGTTTACATTTGCAAAAAATGTAATATTTCTTTACACCCAGAATGTTTTCTTGCATTTCATGAGAAATGACGAAATATTTTGTACATGGTGGAAACACCCGGTAAAAACTGTTTAAAAAAATGTAACTCTAATATTTTATGCTCATTGTATCTATGATGCATCCGAATTAGTGATATAAAAGAATAAAATGACTAACATGTAACATTTAAAAAAAAGTATCTTTCTCATTACAATACTAATGAAGATCCTGAATTTAGTTCACTCAAGTGCCCACGAGCAACTTGAGTTGCATGTAAATATTTCTACATTGAAAAATGCAAAAAATTTAAAAAATCATTTATTTAGTATCAATGAGTTCATATAAAGTAATTCAGGTTAAAAAATTGAAATTTTTGTAAAAAAAATCATTTGGGCACTAATGGGTTAAGAGTCTTTCTGGGCGGAAATTTTGGAACCATTTTTGTTTACTATCAGAGACTGTTTAGCCACAAACTGACTGTTGACTATTTAGAGTGAAGGGGAACCCTTGGCAATATAAAGCAGTGCACGTGGGGGGATAAGGGCATTGGCGTTGCCAGGGGGAGGGTCTGGACTCCCTCCTCCCCCCCCCCGAAATATAAAAACACAATTATTTTCCCTCATGTAAAAAAATATATCGAAAAATTATGAATTTACAAAATATTTCTTCAACAAATGAAGTTTTCTCGATTATGAAAAGTGTTAAAATTAGTTTAAAACCCTCTACTTAGTACCCTGTTTTTTTTAAAATTTTCTTTCCCTTAACACATTGCGTATGGATGGCGAGAATTCTCATCATTTTCTTCCCGAACGTTCCGGACGGATGACGAAGATTCTCGTCATTTAGGCACATCAACCAACATAATTTTAAAGCGTACAATACGTATTCGTTAGTATGTTTTCAGTTGTTGTTCGTTATTCATAATGAATTGATGCATCATAACATTTGATTGGGTGAAGTTGTATTCTAAACATTAGCTTACCTCGGTACGCAACGTGTTAAAGAGCCCATCACCCACCAAGAGGCTTTACAGTAAGAAAGCCAGCGTTCCTACTCACGTGACAAATATTACCTCTGGACATCGTCCCCATTGAATTCTACAATCAAGGCTCACAGGTTAGCTTTTGTTAATCCTTGCATAGATTGACAGGAGAGGACTTTATTCTGCCTTACCAAGACCAGCTTGACAAAGGGAGTAAAATTGTTTTCGATTCAATACCAAGTTAATTTCTCATTCAGCTTGAGCAGATAACCCCTTAAGAGATGTAAGGAAAATTATGTATACATAATAATTAGTTGCTTTAATGATTTATGGTACAGCATAAGATATTCATACGGAGGAGGAAGCCAATTTTTACCTTTACAGCTAAAATAATCTATAATGAAGACATAATCTGTAGTGACTTTCATTATGTTACTATGTATTATGTTACCTCAGGAAAATAAAGAGACACTTGAAATATGTAGTATTCCATGATTTATTTTTGCCTCCTTTTAAGAATTGAATGTTGTTTTTATAGTTTTAAGAACACCTATGTTAACAACCACCAAAAACAAAAAAGTACTTCCCAAATTGAAATTGCAGCACCTTCGTCTGATCAAAAATCAACTACTTTCACTTAAAATTCAACTTCACTTTCAAAATAACTATTCCACTTTAACACTCGATGCAATACGACTCTTACTGTCTACTACTATTATGTTGTCTAATGTAGGAAAATAGTTTGAATAAAATTAAGTTTCTAGAGGCCTTTCAAAGCAACACAGACTTCATCCTATTATGATAGCATTAATCCCACAGTTGTATAGGCAAAATCCTTCCCTACAAGGGTAAACACCACCATCCAGGGCTCAAACAACAGGAGTACAAATAAAACAAATTAATTAGTTGTTTAAGGCAGTCTATTATTAAAATTTGGTCACAATTAAAATACATAAATAATAACAATCAGTATTAATAACAAAACAAAATCGTTCCAAAATAAATATACAACAATTTCACACAAAAGTCAATTATTTTATACATCACTCAATCACAGTTAAATATAAATACAATGCACAAGCACATAAAATAAGAAGCTCATGACTAGCAATTAGTAAACTTAGAATACAATTGTTACCCACTACAGTAAAAAAATAAGTTAATCTGAGTTGAGAGCACATTATCACCTCTTCACTTTTTCACAATTGTATAATTCTAGGCTTAAAAAGCAGAAAAACTGTTTATAAAAGTAGTCACTTGTAATAAATTACCTTTGATAGTGAAGCACAAAATTTTTCACCATTCAAAATACTTAGATTAAGGCCCAGAGAGCATATAAATAAAATAATTTCTCCCGATAATTTGAAAATTTTCACTTTTGTTTAGAATCTCATTCCGTTTCGAGCATTGCCAATTTCAAAAATGAATGTTGGTCTGCCCTTGTATTCAAAATATTCAAGAGACAACACTGTTTTGATTTACTTTCTCATCCATAAATTTACATTGATACCTCTTCAATGTAAACAAGAATATTAATAAAATTTATCCATCAAGAATGACCAATGAGCATAATAAGAGCATTTGTCATAACACATTTTTCCCTGAAGCATCAGGTACATACATAAATAAGTTTCAAATTTGACCCACAAGAATAAATTAAATAGTTTTAGCAAAAATATTTTAAGGAAAGCAGAAAGAAGTGTATTAAATCGAGTCAGGAGGGCCATTAACGGAAGGAATTTACAAAAATAAAGAGTTTGGTGGTTACAGCTGACTAAATAGCATTTCATGCACTAAATTGATATCAAATCAATCTTATACTACGATCAAGACTAAATGGACACAAGTACAGCCACCAATAAAAATATATAATGATCGAAGTGAGTACAAATTCCACGGGCCAACCCCCAAAAACTTTTCATAAAAAATTGTACAAGTACATGCAAGTATATATATTAATTTAATTTCCTACATCATAGGTTTGTTCCTTAATAATATTAATACTCAACATAAATCAAACTAGTACTGGCCTTCTTCATAAAAACTACAAGCTCACACTTTCAACCATGAAAGCTGAAACCACTGCACAAATAAAATCTTATTATGCAGCAAGAGTAAAAGAATTTAAAGGGAAGGCAATAATTTAAAACTTAGCCACCAAACTAAACAAAAAAAATGCACCACAAAGTTATCGAGTTCTCACCCTCATTTGAGGAGATAAAAGTAAACGATGAGTTTAACTTTAAATAGAAGTACTTAGACAAATTATTTGCCCAAATTCCATTCCTTAGGCCAATCAATACCAAAGTTATGATGATACCGACTAATGATAATTGGTGCAGAAAGAATTCATGGATGAATGAATGCAATAGGGAGAGAAATGTTTAAAGCTAAGAGTTCAATTTGTACAATTTACATTGGGTTAATGCTGATTATGTACAATTTGTAAAGATTCTTGCGAGAAAAGCTTTGACGTTTGCCACAATGGCACAGAAAAATGAAAATATTTCCCTAAACATATGCAATGAGTTTACATTTATCCTTCGATGTAAAAAAATATTTGTTTCAAAGTCATCAACTTTCAGATGTGCACTTGTGGACTTGCACACATCACGTATTCATGGGTTAATCACATTAATCCACACAGCACACAGTTAAATAAACATACCGAGTCTCACTTCCATGTGCATCATATTTTAGACTACGTTGAGGATTGTACAATGAGCATCCAGTCAAAAGAGCCCTTTTATTTTTTGCATACCTTTCCACCAAAATATTATTTTAAAATATATTTAAAAGAAACCAAAATCTCCCCACTAGAGAATACCTTTTTAAGGAATAATCAAAAGTAAAGTTGTGCTAAATATGTAAAAAAATAACCAATTCCATATCCATGCATGACCAATTACGAAACTTCCAGGTGACTTATGCCCAGAAATTTGAAATTTGTTAATTACTGGGATAGGAAATGGAACTGCTAACACCAAACACATTTTGGAACCAAAAGAACACAATGAATTTAAGAAAGACTCGAACACAGGATATTTTTTAAGTTTCATAATACACTCCTACTGTTAGTTCAACAGACATGCACCTTGATAAATTACACCTTCTTTTCTGAGCCAAGTGCTGTAAGATCCTAGTTTTAGGGCGATCAGGTATGATGAATAATGAAATATCATCATCACTCCTATATGTCTATGGCTAGCTGACACTGAAAGCTTAGCTTCAGAAATATATAATACCATCTGCATCTCAAATTACACTGATATGGAGGTATCCTTGGGGGAGACACCTAATTTCTGCATTACCAGCATTTTTAAAACCCATGCTTAGGTTTTCCTTGGTTATGTAAGCTCTTGATAGGTAATCAACAACATAACATGATCGCTATTTTGTCATTGTAATGGTAACAAAAAAATGAAATGAAAAGGAGTCATCGAATACCGGAAGCACATTCACCACAGCAAGCCAGCAAGACTAATGTTTAGGTGACAATACTCCTCACATGTTGAAGTCAAACCATTTTCAGGAGAAATATCATTTGACACCCCAAAAATTACTCTCATCTATGCCCTTTGCTCGGTGTAAATAATTCTCAGTAGTGATTCACTCTCGGCCTGCGTGAAGAAAGTGTATACAAGGATGTAGCAGCAGCTCAGCACTGTTTTTCTTCTGTTTACTCCTTGGTCCCATTCGTCTGTTGTTCGGGCTGCTGGAGGGGCTCGAAGTGCAAGGCTGAGCTGTTGATGCAGAAGCGCGTCCTGGTCGGGAGGGGTCCGTCGTTGAAGACGTGGCCGAGGTGAGCACCGCACTGCGAGCAGCTGACCTCCGTGCGCACCATCCCTGCCGATCGGTCAGTCAGCAGCAGGAGCAGGTTAGCACCCACTGGGGCACGCAACGAGCGCAACGCGGCAAAAAACACGATGGGCCCAGGGGGATTGCAAAGCGAAGAGCAGAGTGGGGGAGGACAGCCGTGTGAGTCGGGAGAGGATTGGTATTGTTTTAATACGAATTAGAGACATTAATTGAGACAGTTAAAGAGCATGCGAGACATGACCAAAAGCCACAAGCAAGAGATGAAGAGAGACGGAAAAAAAAGACAAAGCAAAAAGGCATGAGCAAGTTATCGTATTAGACCAAGAAACCAAATAAGAGTGATTTCAAAATTAAAAATGGGTGGTGCGCGTTAAATTCATCAAAGAGTGGATTAAAAATTAATGCGAATTAAAATTTTTTAAAATACCGAAGTGGTGAAAAGCAAGTAAGAATTAGATCGAGAAACCATCAACCAAATAGTGTGATTTCAAATTAAACATGGGTGGTACAAATAAAGATTCGCCAAAAAATTAACACATTAAAAAATTATGAAGAGTAATTACAAATAAGCAAGTCAGTATTAGGCCAAGTTATCATCAACCACATTGTGAGTTTTCAACATAAATATATATGTTTTTGCACAAGTTAAATTCATCATTGGGAATGGGGTAATAAAATAAATTTAGGTGAAATATTTTGATTATAAAATAAAAACAAATCAATTATTTGAGAGTTAGGTTGTGAAATGATTTAAAATGGTGCACACACAATAGATTCACATCAGCCCCAACAGATCAGAACATAGAACGACAGGTCAGAATCAACAATCAAGCCAATAATATTTTTGACCAGAATAAAGAAATACATTTAATAGGAAACCACACAAATGAGATTTTCGGCAAAGATAACAAATATGCACACGAGAGCAAAAATTGGAAACACAAGGAGGCATCACAAGATAGTATTAGTCACAATTCATGAGGGGAAAAATGACATGGTTTGAAAAAGAAGCCCGAGAAGAGGGAAGAGAAAGAGAAAAATAACAAGGTATCAGCAATTGAATATCTTTGCGGACTTAATACACCTAAACAATGCTACACTGGCTTTCAACAATTGAAGCGACTAAAATCTGAGACTAAAACCAAATGAATTAAAAAAATATGTGAAAATAAAACATTGAGTAGGAATATTAATGGGGAAGAAGAGGTGACATCACACAGTATTCAGCCAAAATCTGATGCCTATAACTGATGACTACTGCGAATGTTAACTGAATGCCCACTATCTTATGTTTAGGTTCACCCTAAGTTTACTGACGGCAGTACATACTCAGTGGCAGCTAGACAGTTTTAGTGAGTGAAGGGCCACATCCACTATATATATACACGGAATAAATGAGTAAGTCAAATTTCACAAAATTTTACACATTCAGGAATTAAGTTGAGTAAAAACTAGGGATGAGATGTTCGAATAGTTAAATCACTGAATACTTTAAATAATGAGCTTTTACACTATTCGATATTCGATGACAGAAGAGATATCAATTATTCAAATTTCGAATACACAGCACAGATCGTCCATGATTCTCTTTAAATTCGCAGAAAATGGTTGAGTCTTACATGAAGATTTGATCATTTGGTTCGTTCAATTCTTTAACTATTTTTATGAAAACTTATCATTAAAAGCAAGCACTAAAATAAATAAAATGCTGATGCCTCCATGAGAACAACACTAAGAAGAAATAAACTAACTTATGCCAAACAACAAAGTCCATGTTGTGCATAGAAATAGGATTAGGAGGTGTGCTTTTTGGTCACTGCACAGTGAGCCAACATAAGATCAAGAGACTATGACCAATTTCCAGGGTTCCGAGAGTTATTTTCTCCTATACATCAACAATTTCCCTGCTACTCATTCATTTGTATGAATACAAATGAATATTCTAATGCCAATACACCGTTCGTAAACAAAGGTGAGTACTACCACCTTATTACCATGAACGATGAGTAAAAGAGTAATAAACTTGTCATCTTGATGTCGGTTGATAGTCACTTGATCTTATTTTGGCTTACAACTTTCGCTACCGTGTAGTGAGGACAAATGTTCTGAACTGATTGTATCTCTATTTGTAAGTTTTGATAATTACTGATACATTAACGACCTGTACTATGGGTGTAAGATTTGAAATTTAGTGGCACTAATTTTTTTGGCAAATTTCCTCAAAATTGGGCTAAAAACCTACCACACTAGAGTACTTGCTGCCAAGCAACATTAAGGAGACAAATCTGAAAGATGTATGGGAAAATGAATACACTGACTGAAATATTGTGATGACCATGCAATGTTAAAGAAGTGTGACCTTGAGACTCCCAACTCCATTTTTGATTTCTCCCAACTGGCAAAGGGGAGATCACGTATCTTGCTAAGCCTTTTTCGTTGCCATATTTTTTATGGCATTCGGAATGGCGAATGCATCTGGAATTGGTGGTGGTTCCATTGAATGGGCCTTAGTTTGGCTGTAATTAATTATTTTTCATGCAGTACTTTTAACATGTGTTACATTATTCTAAAATGGCTCTCCTCTTCCATGTAGCACAGTTGGTGTAGTGGTTAGCATAGTTGACTCCAACAGTGGGGTCCAGGGTTCGTGGCTCCATCATGGCAGTATATTTTATCTTCGTCTTCATCGTCATCATTCTGTGACTAGTTAATATGAGGGCGTATTGAAAAGAAAGGTCTCCTATTACTTAAAAAATGGAAAATCAATTTATTTTAAACTTTACCTGCGTCATTGGAAAGCCTAAGAATTTAGCTATTTTTCTACAAAGTAATCGCCTCGATGATCAATTATTTTTTTCATCCTTGTAACCAGCACCTTAATACTACCGGCATCATACCACTCTCCCACCACATTGTGAAGCCAACTGGTGACTACATCTTGCACTCCCTCATCTGACTAGAATTTCTGTCCCCAAGGAAGTTTTTGAAAGCGGGAAACAGTGGTAGTTGCTCGGGGCAACTATCGGGCTATAAGGAGTTTGGTCGATAATATTCCAACCGAATTCATTGAGTAGGGTGATCGTTTGATGTGACACATGTGGACATGCTTTTTCTTGTGGTCATTGGTGAGTTGCTTAGGGATCTGCCAGGTGGATATCTTGTTGTAACTGTTATGTTGGCAGCCTGCGCGCTGTGAGTAGTGTTATGTTGGCAGCCTGCGCGCTGTGAGTCATGTGGGCAGCCTGCGCGCTGCCGAGTGTTACGTCCGGGCAGAGTGCTGTTCGGGCGGTTGACGAGTTGAGAGAGGTCGCAGTCTTTCGTTACTCATGTCTGTGAGACCCAAAGTGAAATAAAGTCTAAAAGCCAAAGAGTAAGATTGTTCTTCTTGTAGACAGCTTCCTTCGACATAATAGTAACCAAGGACCTTTGACACATTATTCTGTACAGAGAGGTAGCCCCATTCTTTTTTAAGATCTTCTTTCACCTTATGCAGGTTATTCTCTAGCCATTGCTCACCATCTTGTCAGTTCAAGCTGCTGTTAATTCCTGCAAACTCATCCTAGCCAACTGCTGATCAACATGGACGTTTTCCAGTCCATCAGAATACTCCTGGCACCATTTCCCCAACGTTTTGATGCGCATATACTTCTCACCATACACTTCCACTCACTGGTGACGAATTTCTATCGG
Source organism: Ischnura elegans (assembly GCF_921293095.1). Taxonomy (NCBI): domain Eukaryota; kingdom Metazoa; phylum Arthropoda; class Insecta; order Odonata; family Coenagrionidae; genus Ischnura; species Ischnura elegans. Next base: position 98,552,166 of record NC_060251.1, on the reverse strand, counting down.
AGAAAAATTTTTGCTTTCAAAAATCGAATGACAGAGCGTAGTTCGAACCTAGCGGGCGAGCCAAGCGGGAGCTCCATCCTAACCCACTGCTATGCAGCGACTGAGTGGCCCAAGGTCATGTGAGCGGTTCCACACTTTGGCGGAGGAACCACGGAATGCAGTGCAGTAGTTATATTTCACCTAGCGACTCGCGTTCGGAAATAGTGTCACAGGAGACCTTACTTTTCAATACACCTTCATAGTAAATGGTACCATGAACCCTGGATCCCACAGTGGGAGTCAACGACGGTAATCACTGCAACAACTGTACCACATGAAAAATAATTAATTACAGCCAAACGAAGGCCCTTTTAAAGGAACCACTACCAGTTCCAAGATGCATTCGCCATTTTGAATGTGCCACTGAAATGGATGAAATAATATGCCACTGAAAAAGGCATAGCAAGGTACGTGGTCTCCCCCCTTGAGTACTACATGCTAAAACAATAGATTTCTCCAAAACTGAGTACTGCATGCTAAAACAGTGTGAGGATATTTTCCCTTTGCATTTGCAGGAAACAGATGCAACATCATCACCTCAACTAATGGATGTGCATTGAATAGTTCAAAGTTTGGTAATCCCTTCACCAATTAAGAAGAAGGTTTTGTTTTTTTTAATTGATTAATTCAACAAGGCATTCTCACCCGAATCACGGATTCCATCATTGGAGGGAGGACAATGGGCTTAACTCAAACATAAGAAACTTGAAAATAATCATAAAAAAATAAAACTTCACATAAAAATTAAAAAAATTCAGTGAAACATGATAAGGATTCTCATGCCTCAGAACTCGCAGTTAGAGATGATAATGATAAATATGCCCCAATTAAGTTTGAATGGAGAACTTCAGTAGAGAGCCCTGGCATTGCCAGTGAAAGCAGATGAGACATAAACTGATTCACAAATGTGCTTCCTTATGAATTGTGATGAAATCCAAACATTATTTTTTTGATGCATGGAATGAGCAAAAACATATTTTTGGAGCAGTTCCCTCTCACAAACTTGGAGTGCAAGCTGATTTCAAATGCACATCGTACGACATGGTGGTCGTGTGTTTCACTGCAATCACAATTTCATACATTTTTTTTGCATCCCTGTATCACAGTTTCCCAAAAAAGGACAAATACATGCTCTGCTGCACACAGAATTATGGATAATGTGGACCTTAAAGAGGAGTACTTTTTCCTTTAATATTTCCAAGCATTATGAAAACTCTTGGCAAAAACTAAGGGATATACTTCAACGGAGAAAAAAAAATTATTTTCTACTAAGCAATACCATGAAATTAGGATGTCCAAGATGTTATCACAGTATCAAATAGCAAAAGCCTAAGTGAATACACAAAAGATAATGACCACCAATGGAAAATTAATAATTCCCTTTTGTTCATCATCACCACATTTGAAGGAATACAGGGAAAAATAAAAACAATAACATTACCCCTAAAAAAAAGGAAAGTTGTCACTAATTAAGTAAACGATGTACATTGGAGGAGGGGTAGGCATTCAGCACTATTTGGCGAGTAGGCAATGATCAAAAAACGAGGAAACTAACAAGTCAATAAGAAACAAATCAGCAATCATTCACAAAAAATATTGGATTGCAATAAAGTTGTCTCTAGCAACACAAATGGCCGAGATTGGGAAAATGCAAAAATTATAATGGAAGCACGAGTGAAACAAGTACATGTTTATACTCTCAAGACAAGCTGGGTCATGTTTCTTAAGCAAATGCATGAAAGCGAATCAATTATCTAAAAGATGCTTCACAAACCAAGGCAAATTATCAGAGGAAGAAAACCTAGTTTCTGGCTAAATGGTGAATAATCAACTTTAACTGAGTTCACCTCACAACCATGAGTGTGTCATTAATAGTAGGAGAGGACTCTACCACAATCTAGAAGGACAGGCATGAATCATTTTGACTGTTTATGTAACTTTTCCACCTTCATGCCCACTTACGTCATCAAGATATCCTACTATGCAATATATTCTGATAATGCACAGTGACGCCCATTATGATAGAAATAAAATAACTCATATTCTTCTCACAAATGCAATTTTTATTTGAAATCGAAGAAATGCAAAAATATTTGTTATTTAGGAAACCAGCAAATAATGAGATGCTTGTTTACGACAGAATAACATTCAAATGAAATTAAAAGGCTTCCGATCTAAACGAATTCTGATACCTTACAATATCTGTAAATTAATATCCAGTGTCTGACTGAAACGAAAATAGAGAGAAGATCTGACCTCAATGCACAGAGGAGTAGTGGGTCAAAGTGAGCCAAAACTGACATGTATGGCTTCCATATAAAAAATTCATGAAATTTTCTTTCTAAAATACACAAAATCGTAACATTTCTGACTGAATATAACAGGGATCTCCAAACTTTTCAATTTAAGGGCCACATTATATATTTCCTACATTTACGCAGACCAAAGGATTTAAGGAAATCAATGCCAGCAATTTAAATTTCTCAAAAATTAGATTACAAACGTTGAAAAATTAAAAAAATAACTTGTTTGAAAAAATCAGTGAAAACTAATTGGATTCCTGCCTTTAGTTTCAAGCAACCAAATTAGTGTGCGAATGATACCGTCTTTTGACTTCAAAATTACATTAAAATCAGTTTCCAGGTTACATTGTAAGAATTGATTCTAAGTGATCATCAGACAAATTTTCCCGATAGTTACATTCCACATACTTCATTTTGGAAAACGTTAGTTCACACACGTATGTTTTAACAAAAACAAACACAAAACTAAATGCAAAATTTATCAAATTTGGAAACTGATCCTGCTGCAGGCAATAGGGTGGTTTCCTATTATTTATTTATTGCCTAAATCGAAAGATTATTACTCCTGGAGTACGTATTTCACGCTTTTAGATTTTTAAATGACGATATCTATTTTTCGCGATTAAATGAAAAGTGAAAAATTTCAAGCGCGCGAAAACGCGACGCGTAAGTAGGAATGATGGGAAGAAGTCCGTGCGACGCATTTCCCCCTCCCGCCTTGTAAGGTGACCTTGATCGAGGCTCTGAGCGCTAATAGGACGCAGGATGCTATCAGGTAGCTGAGTACCATGCTAGCAGGTAGAGCTTGGCTTAAATAAGGATTATTAATACTTTATCAAATGAAGAAAACTTTCCGACCTTAGTCAGTTTTAATAGGTGATTATTAAGACATGTTTCCCTGAGCTCAACCTCATGCATGCATTGGTAATCTCAGACAACGTATAACTCCTATCTTCTCGTGTAGAATCTAGGTCCCTGTGACGTCACGTGGAGTGGCATCGCATGGGCGCCAATCTGGCCTTTATTAAATGAGGATAAAACTGACCCTTGCCATTCGTCTAAACTGGTATTTCTAAAACCAAATAATTTGTTTATTATGAATGCACTAATGGTGGGTAACGAATCGCAATCAATGCCTTTCGTTTTCTTTGCTGAAGGTAACTACCCTATTATAAAACTCAATCAGATTTCTTTCTCTACACTAAACACACAGGGATTTGTTTGGCGGGCGGGATGAAATAATGTGTCAGGCCGGATATGGCCAGTGGGCCATAGGTTGGAGATCTCTGATAAGGAATTTAAAACAAGGAGCAAAATTTGATTTGGAACATGATGCATGGGTCTAGATGACTCATCCTGTCCCTCTAGTGCACAATTACCTTACTGGGACCCCCCACAAAATGACAATTCCTTCTGCAAGAAATTTGTTCGATAAAAAATAAAGTATGCCATCATAAATTTCACCTGAAGAACGCAGTCCTTAGGCACTTTTATTCTTACCAGACATTCCTAAAAATCCAAACAGAGTACACCCACTCACCATGTGTAGTGTCCTTCGAAAGCTTCACCAACCCTTGCTGAAGAACTTTGGAGAAGGCCGGCCATCCACATCCTGAATCATATTTTGCATCCGAGGAAAAAAGCTCCTGCTTGCATACTATACAGCTGTAAACGCCAGCATCTGTGCACTTGTAGTATTTACCGGTGTATGCCCTGAAAATCAAATTGTCCCATGAGTTCCACAAAGTCATATATTAAATCTGTCTAAGAATTAACACATTGAAATAAAAGAAATGATGATAGAATAACACACACTGAGAGAACGACTTCTAAAAACAAAGAATGTATAGAAAAATACCCAAAAAATATCTGTAAAATTACATCCTGAATGAATCCTAAAATTACAAGCAATATAAATATCATTATTGCTATTTTTATTCAAACAAAAGAACTCCTGATTAGCAAAAGCAAACTATGACATTTTGACTATCTTGACATATTACATCAGATATTCTGAAGTGACAACTGCAACATCACACGCTTTTTGTCACACTATTGAAATAACAGTGTGGCATTTTTTAGTGTACCCCCCCCCCCCAGAAATTCCTCCGAACTTATCCGCAGAACTTAGCGTGAAAAGTCCTTAGCGGGATGCTGGATGGGATCCACGGGCGCCCGAGGTGGACGGATGGCTTGACTGACATGGGTGATTTTAGAAAAATTATACAGCTGGTACTTAGTTTGGTGATGTTTCCTATGGGATCATTAGTTATCATCGTTGTTTTCTGTAATAATTCTGATTTTGAATACTTCTACTTCAAATTGATTGAAAGTAACTCGTGAATATTTTGACAATTATTTCTTGAGTGCTGATTTCTTGTTTGTGGAGTTTTTCCCTGAACCAGCTTGTGACCGACGATTGGAGTTCCCTATGTCTGGGCTTACGTGGACAATCTCCAAGATTTTACGATATAATGCTACAACAGTAAGAATACAGAGGACTACAGTACAAAAACATCTATTTTTCTGCCACTGGCACAGTGAAGGAATTGGAGCAGGCCATGGAATCTGACAAATTGATCAGAATACTGCGTGAGGACATGCCTAAAAGAAAAACTACATATCCTTGAAATGATTAGCTATGGTACATATGTATCTGCTCACCATTAGCAATACTTCTTTTTATAAGTTTTGCAAAAGCCTCTATTTATTTCCTTGCATTGTCTCTCCCTCTTTAGATCATTGTTGAGACTCAGAAGCATTCAATAGGATAAGTCTCTCCGCACTCAAAAATCATATTGGGTACGAAACAAGTAGGTGGTGGCAGATGACAATTCACTCATGCATCATCCAGTCATTTGGGAATCTACAGGTCTCCAGACTCCCAAGTCATCAAAATATTTCAACACAACCCACTCCAAGGAAATTTAGGTAAAATATCATTTTCCCCTATACAAAAACACTAAAACTCACTTATAATGAAATTCAGGGGACCATTTTTCTATTTTGCTATTAACGGGATTTTGTTATATTCATCTTCCATATTATTTCTACTGTATAGATACCTTTTTCTCAACTTATGCGCAACCAAACTCTAAAAATGAGATACCAAAATGCACAGAATTTATCAGAGAACATGCAACAGCATATCTTACTTCCTAAATATTGCTATTGTTTCCTAAAATTGATTTTTAAATAATTAAAAAAAAAAACAAAAACCGGTAAATATTCCTGACGTTAACGGCGCACAAACTGATACATTTGTTCATTTGCAACAATATCTTGCATTCTTTAAATGACTTTTATCAAAATGCGGCTGATTCCACATTCAAGTCTCCTGTTGATACGTAAGTATGAGTCATCATGTGCGTGTAACAGAGGATAGTGTAATTACTTCCAATGTTGTGTTTAAAAGAGGTCCTCTGACCTCAATTTGTACATGAACATTCCAATTAAATTTGTACATAAGACCCTGCCTTTTTTTTACATTTTAAAATTAGAAACCAGCCTATCCCCCTGTGGACCTGCATTGAAAAGAGCGGGGGAAGCCCGCTAGGAGCGCGCACAGCACGCACGTGATACATAAAATTCCGTAAATCTTCTTTCTTCAAGCAACAGACAGTGGCAGATACATAGATACAATACATATGGTGGGAGGCAGGGCACAGGGTTGTGTGCACCCCCCCTTGCAGAACTGCCAGCATTGCCGAACATATCAGAACCACAATTGTACCTTTTTTTATATCATACGATAGCACTGTCTTGCATATGCGTATAAACAGTTTAAACAAAACTATCTTAAACTTTGCACGTAACTTGATTCTTTTTTATTACGATAAAAGTATACATAGGTAGCTCAATAAATACCATTTGGGCCCCCCCTTGAATTTTTTCCGTATCTGTTACTGGCAACAGGTCTGTAACAATTCCCCAAGGGACCAAAGAATGGTTTATAATAGTGGGTATTCCGTTCCATCCGTACTCTTAACATGCAGGGATATTAACACTGGCAATCGTAGGAATGTCCATGGTACTGGGAACTCACCTCTTTATGGGCGGGATTTCGTTACATGTGTGATCATTATAAGAGTGTTTTACCGTACACATAAAATAAATGAATAAGCTTCTAAAACAATAATTGTTTCAATGAAATAAATTGGGGTATTCTCAGTCTCTCAGATTGACCACTATTGACACGATAGGTATGTGGGGGAGGTGACCGACAGCAAAGGGCATTCATATCATACGGGAATGGTGGGGAAAGAGGGATGGAGAGAGAAACCCAGCATTGACATTTGCTTGCTCTTAAACCTAAGGTGCCAGGGAGACCACGGCTTAAGGTCTCATCTGACAGACATAGTGCTGCGCATTAATTACCCCCGACAATGTACTCACACAAGGATAGCGCTGTCTCTGAAAAATCTCCACCACCTTCAGGATTTGAAATCAGAACTTAATCAGAATTTGAGAGGTTATTAAAAGCTGCGATATAGGAAAGAATGACAGGTGACCAAGGATGGAGGAAGAGGAGATTAGGATTTATAGATAGAATAAAAAGTGATAGATCTCACTTGTGTGGATTATAGGGTCGATTTGCAAAATACTTGCCACTAAACCTACCCTAAGTGGCCATCCCTTAATTATGTGAGGCTAATAGAGGGAGAGGGGTTCAAACCAATTCTCAACTAATCTCACGTGGGGTGAAGTAGGGGGGTCCTGGAAAGTATAATGTAACTTTTTTCTGATGTAATTCTAGACTACGATCTTAGCAATCTTTAATACTTGTCTTAACTAATCTTAAATAAAAATAATTACACAAATTGTTTTTTATAATAAATCCAACACAATGATGCATAGATTAAAGTGTTTACACTGAAAATACGCATTTTGAACAATCTCACATGAGATTAGAAGGAGGGGGTCCAACCAAATCTCATGATATCTCACTAACGCGGGAGTCTAAAAATTGCCAAAATCACCTCAGGTAAATTAATGAACCTAACTGGCAGAATACCTTTTAATTAACATGTGAAATAAATCACTTAGTAATGTTCCACAAAAACTTTTATTGCTCTGACCCAGGGTTTCGACTAGAATATGGTCACCTTGATATTGACTTCCTATATTCCAGTCAAAACCCTGGGTCAGAAAAATAAAAGTTATTCGCATATTAGATAGGTGGTTCCACGTACTTGACATATACCTTTTAGTTATTTGATAATGCTAGAATTCTTTAGCACTGTACAACTAGGACAGCCAAGGACTACTACTGCAAGCTAAAACTACCACAAAGCTGAAGGTTACTAGACTTAAAGCTTCACTCTTGGCAACAGCAATGAGACCTTGGCTCAGTGCCACAGAAAACCCATTCAATGAAACCCAAGAGGAAGGATAAGACTATTCTGCATTCAATATATCCGCTCCAATTTTTTAAAGGTACACAGCTCCCCAGATTTGCCTTGGATTTATAGGAGTGTGAGAAGAGGTAAAATGGCAGAGGACTATCTGGTACAAGCAATTTTCCATGATTGATTATGTAGTATGAGTAGCATCCAACCATTTATCAGAATCAAAAACTAGGATTGAACATCACTTGTTGCCCAGGTTACACAAGGACTTGAATCATTTGAGTCCCAGGGTAAACCCTTTCGCTACTAACAACGAAAATATGCGGCGGGACGTTTCTTAACCTAGGGAGAAGAAATAAGCAAATTTTCATTGGAGATTATTCTTCGCAGGAAAAAGAATGCCAAAAATATACATTTCCATCCTCTCCCCCTTTTATGACGGTCGCGGGTCTTAGTTTTGGGACCCAACAATGCAGAACTTCGGCCATACCCTCGTTACCTGGGAGCCGGTACCCAGGCCCCTCGTCTTATATTATCCTCTTTGTGGTAAGGGATCGCGGTCATTAAATTGTTCCTTCAGTCAGTTTTCGAAATAAATATTTGTTCCTCTCTCTAAAAGTATAAACTAAGAATTAATTTCTTTGTCGTTTGAGCAGCGTTTATAATTTTTAACCAAAATTCTGCGATAAATATTAACTTAAATCTCGATTTCAGTATAACAATCAACATGGAAATTGTTGCTGCATTAAATGCATCAATATTGACGACATCAGCTTTGTTCAAAATTTAACAATTCTCAGAATTAATCGAGGAATTCAATTCCAATTCTGACATTTACGTGCAAGCAACAATCACCCATGCAGCTAATTCATATAAACATAGCATGATTGACCGCGAACCAATGCCGCTGGTAGGGTTATAAACCCTGAAAGGAGGGACCCCAACTACCCTCGGAGTCCGAGATAATGCAAAGTCCTCGCTAGGAAGGGTCGAAAAAGGTTGGTGCTGAGAGTGTGTGATTATCCGCGAGACCTTTCTTAACGAATGACCTACAAAAATTCTCCCTACGGAGGGGACGGATGAATCTCTTGGGGCTCAGTCCAGCAGTTATCCTAAGGAGAGAACTCCACCACCTCAAAAGGGTTGACTGAGTACTAAAACATATATTTCTGGTTTTGATGTATGGCTCGGAAGGTTTTCCATGAAGATTCAGTAGATGACTATGCTACAGCATGCAGGTTACACATTTATTTTGCCCACCAAAAATTGTAGTACTCTTTTTTAGCCAAAAACAAATTGCTAAAAATTCAACACCGTTTACATGAATGTAACATAAAATATGTAATACATAATTAAAATGCACATATCTACAATAAGTGCAACTGATACTTCTATCCCACAATCTTCTCTCCATCTGTCCCAATAACCATATTACTGTAGAATTAAATCTCCATACTTTCGTAATCAAAAAGCACCCCTACACATCTTTAATTTTAACGATTGTCACTGAATTACAAGAATTGATTATGTAACCCCTAAATTTTGTCCACAAAAACCAAACTCAGAACCTAGAAAAAGAGTCACACTTGAGTGTAATGATGTAACAGCTAGCCATATCGTTCAGAATTACACTTTCATTATGCTAAAACATAATTACATTTCCATCCCAAATTTTATCTACCCCGACATAAACTAAAGCAGAAGTTGGAAAGAACAATGGTTACTTGATGACTTCCCAACATTCTTCACTCTACCATGGTTTTCAGCACCTGGCATCGTACTAGTTCAAAAAACAAAAATATTCAGAAAGTAGTCAATTAAATTTCTGAATTTATTACAGACTTATTATCTTATACTCTTGCATTTGATTGATGCAGTTGAGGGGGTAATCTTTAACTCTTTAATTTAATAAGCCATCTATTGAGGTCAAGCACTTCATGGACTTGACATTGACACATTTCCTGGCAAGCTTTTAGGTTTCATTTCCTGATTTAAAATTGGCTCATGTACGGCACTTGTTATAGCATGTCGTGATGGCCAGAAAGGCTCATAGTAATTGAGTTGAATGCATAATAGGGTGGTTTCCTATTATTTTTTTATTGCCTAAATCGAAAGATTATTACTCCTGGAGTAGGCATTCCACGCTTTTAGATTTTTAAATGACGATATCTATTTTTCACGATCAAATGAAAAGTGAAAAATTTCAGGTGTGCGAAAACGTGTAGGCTAAGTATGAATGCTGGGAAAAGCACGTGTGATGTCATTCTGGTCCCCGCTGTCGCTCCTATCTACTCGTATAGAAACTAGGTCCCTGTGACGTTACGTGGAGTGGCATCGCATGGGTGGCAATCTGTCCTTTTTCAAATGTGGTTAAAATTGGCCATTGCCATTCGTCTAAACTGGGATTTCTAAAACCAAATAATTTGTAGGTATATCATGAATACACTAATGGTGGGTAACGAATCACAATCAATGACTTTCGTTTTCTTTGATGACGAAAAATACACTATTGAATTGAATATCCATCTTTTTTAAGCAGAGGACCTTAAATTAGGCTAAACTGAAATGTAATGGAAAACTAAATGGAAGCCAATTTCCTCCTCACTATCTCCTTCCATCTACTTCTAATCTTCTATAAATGGAATCGTAAATAAGGACTTGTGGCCATGGACATCCTCTTTCTCTCCAATTCCGTCTCATGAAAATGGAAATGTTTTCTTTCCTTGATACTGACATTCTCAAAATCATTTCCTGATATAACATCAAAGTCATTTCATAATATAACATTGGCTCATGTACGACACTTGTTATAGCATGCCCAACAATAGAGTGCCAGAAAAGCTCATAGTAACTTGCTATATCCACTTTTCCATTTGCTTAACGGCTTTAATTAAACTGTACTGTGGTAGCAGTTACCAATAAAAATCTTTCAGTTTTTGAGAAAGTAAGACAAAGAGGATTAAATGAAAATTTCAGAGACTTTAATACAGTTTTTTGAGCAAAATACATTAAATATAATGCTTAAATTGGGTACTGGTGAAATTAGCGATTTTCAATCTTACCCTAGCAAAATTTTTCATGCATAATACGAGAAGGTTCACATAATAATAAAATGTTGTGTTAAACCTTTGTCACATTAACTAATTGTAAGAAGTACAGTGGTTGTAGTAAAAAGCCTGGCAATTCAATTGCTGAGAATGGTACATATCAAACAAAAACGTTATTGAATTGGGTAAGCCAAATGAAATATAAAAGAGGCAGGTAAAATAAAAATTGAACACAACTGCAGGCTTTTTTTTCTGTCACACAGCTTGTCATGAGGCCAACAAGACAATTGGCAACACCATTCCCTTTCTTTGGCACACTAGCCAATGTTAAACCAGGAAATTAAGCCAAAATGCTTGTCAGAAAATGTGTCAATGCCACATCCAGGAAGTTCTCGACCTCAATATTTGGATCATTAAAGTGAGGATTTAAAGCTTACTCCCTCAACAGAATCAATCAAACACAAGAGATACTATGTACATAATTCAGAAATTCATTTGAATTATTTTGGCCACTGAACTAGCATGATACTGCACGCTAAAAACCTTTATGACAAAGGGAAGACAGTTGGGTATGCACAGGAAGGAGAAAGATAAGAACAGGAATCATGGTCAGAATCAAGATTGTCTTAGGCTTGCCTTATGCCAAGTTAAAGAAGGACATTCAATGTGGCAATGGATACATGCTGGCATGATCAGTAAAAATGATCAGTAAAGATGATCAGTAAAAAGACTTTTGTTCTATATAGAACAATTGTAACTGATAGATTACCTCCAGAGGCAATAAAAATGTATGCATCTCCTTAAAATTACTTGATTAAGACATGAGTGAAATTTTAAAAATCATGTTAGACTCAACTAAGATAGGATTTATCTGAGAAGTTTACTATAGGCCTTAACACATTCAGCACAGAACTGATTTAGAGGGGAGTCATCAGAATTGATTTTTTTGATTGGAAACTGGAGAAGAAGAAAAGATCGACACCAAAAAGGCTGAAGAGCAACTATCCAAAAACAACACACATCACAGTTGTTATAACCCAACTGAAGGTAAAATGTACGGTCGAAAGCATTTAAAAAGGGAAATACATAGTTTAATACAAGTGCGAACAAAAGAATACCCAACTGAAAAAAAGAGTATGTTGACTGACATGATCTATAGATCTGCTTGGATGGGACTACATCAAATAAATATGCTCTGCACTGTATGTAATCACACTCAACCTAATTACAGCCAACACCGAAAAATGTAAAAAAATTATCCCCTTAAGGAATTCATTGACTGCTTTATGAATGTTCATTGTGCATGCCTGAAATAACTTCGACAAAAAATAATGTTTGAATTTCGGTTCCCTCGTAGTATAAACAATGTTTCACTTTCCATTTTGCTTCGCTTACCCATAAACATTTGTTACCTTAGCATCACATTTATTCACATACAGCAGTCTCCTGATTACCCGGCTACGGTTTATCCGGGCATAATTTACCCTCTTGCTCAGTTTTTTCCTTGATCTTAATAAAAAAAAATCATCGGAATTACTGTATTAATGCTAGGATACACCGGGCTTATTACTTCCGTTAGAATCACCTTCGTAAAACATTAGCGATGGCACACTAGTTCCATTCACGGGAGCAGTGTGTTCCTGTTTTCCAAGCCTCGCAGTGTGCTACCGTGCTCCGTGATCACAGATACACATCCCTCAGCAGTTGCAACCCGGGCACTTTGTGTGAGACGCGACTACGTGGCATAATGCCTGACAGTGTAGTTTCCAACGTGGAGCATTGGTTTTGAAGCATTCGTGCAAACCACTTTTCAGTAACCGTAATCACACAGCCGCGAATGTGTGGTTTTCGAAACCAGGCCTTACATCGAGCATTAATAATATGAGTACAACCATGTTATTGCCACGAAAAAGATCACGAACAAAAAAAAAAGCTCTCATTGAGTCCGGGAAGCACTCTAAAATAACAGAATAACTGCATAAATAATAATATATTGTTTGTTTTAGGTAAATTATGAACATTGCAAGACATTTAAGAGAAATTTTGGGTTATCCATGTTTTCCTATTATTTGTGCTGCCTATCCCCATCATTAACCCAGATAATCTGGAGTGTACTGTATATCCTTCCCTTCAGACTAAACAATCCAAAAAGCTAATTAGGTAGTCAAAAATTCCTTGGAAATTTCCATCAACCAATGGTGTTGCAACTGGTAGCACACCCTGACCAGGAATCAGGAGATCTTTTACATATAATTTACCTCTTATAGTGTCATTAATAGTTATGTCCTTCACAAAAGGCAGAAATATCAACTGCAGACATTATAACAGTCAATGCAGCTTAATTCACTAACTCATCACCTCAAAGCTTTAACTCACGGTTAGAATAAGCAAGGGTAGAGTTCAACTTATAGTAAGCCAGAGGCATGTAAATTTCACTAATTCAGGGAAGTAGGGGAGGGGTTTCATAAATGGTTTTTAGCATCATCCAGTGTCCCGTCAGTTCAACAGCAAAAATATTTCAAAAAGAGTCCCTAGAATTTCTGAATGATATACTTAAGAGAAAATCTCTGAATCATCCTTCTAACAGAATGATCTTTCCTTTCTCTAGGAACAGTGAATCTGGTTTCGCTATAGGTAGCTCACGTGGCCTTGATGACTTTCTTACATTCCTCTCCTATCCTCTCCAATCCTCAGCCTGGAAGAGCCACCTTGGTCACTACTGCTGCAGTATTCCCTACATTTCTTCCTTCCCTTCCTCTCCCCTTAGCATTGCAGGATGTAAAAGATACAGACTCGTGAAGGTAACGTTAAGTCAAATGTAACATTTGTAAAATTAGACATTGTAATATTTCCACCGTGCTACTCAGAGGAAATATTGCAATGTCCAATTTTACTAATATTAAAAACTTTCACCATGTCGAGCCTCACATCATACAAGGCATTCAAATGTAACAAGTTACACATACAATTAAATGAAAAGTAACATGCCATTGCCGGTAGCTAAGATACTCCCCTCTGGAAATGAGTATCATTTCTCTCGCATCAGCGACTTCCAAGGGTTTTGTTTATAGCAGCTCTCACTGCATTAATGGTGGCACAGGACTCTCCCATACCTAACCTCGGAAAACTATCCTTATCTTGGGGATGCATCTTTCGTATCTCGGCAGGGTCTCTAATTTCTTAATATCCTCTCAAAATACATCTCCTCATGACGGTGCACGGTAAAAAAAAGCTATGTCTTATAGACCTGGCCTCTGAAGCAAAACCTGCAATCTGAAAAGACTTTCGGTTCCACTGCTGATCTGCAGCCAATTGGTCTACTCACTAGATCAGCATGCTCCCATAGAAACGTCACGGTTTAAATATTCAATCAGGTTCCTAAATAACTTCCATATTCGATTTTCCCAACATTTCCTGATTTGCAGCCCTGTTCTTAAAAATTTCCCTGACTTTATGTCAATGGCAAAGCAGTTGTATATAGGGATTTTAGGGAAAAATTCGGCAAGGTATATTGTGAGATAAAGTAAGTAGAAGCAGTAATAGGTCAAATACCAATCCACTTTGGGGTAGACTAGGCATTCTTAAATTTCCCCCGTTTTCAAAAGTGGCTTCACATTTTCGACTTTGGGGCAAACTTCACGAACAAAACAAGACGTAGAACGGCTGGTACAGCTGAAGCAATAGAGTGGACCCGAACCAGCCTTATTAAAGATACATGGTATGCAGAGACCAACGTATGACCATATTATTTGTTGTTAAAATATTATTTATCAACTAAAAGTAAGATTTCTATAGTGGCTACACTTGCTAAAAATGGTTTTATAAAGATAATGCACTTATGTTCAAAAGCCTCACATAAGAAACCTATTCATCGCCTCATTTTTAACTTAAGTGTTTACCTGGTATGTGCGTGAAGGTCCAAATTTTTTTTACCAGTAATATAATTTTTTGGCTGAATTTCATGAATTTGTTCATGCTCACGCCCACCTAATAATTTCACTTAATGATTCAAAATTAAAGTGAGGATAGTGTCTATTTGTATTTCAGTTTTTAATACACTAATACTGCATGCAATGTAATGTACTAGATGAAAATTGAAGTTCCTCATCAACACATTTCATCCACCATCCCACTGCCAAATTAATTCTTTCAACCTTCCCGACGCAATGCTTCTCTAGGCAATGCATCTATGTATAGCTTAAACTAAGGATTAGCAGAGGGCAGGTATCTAGCAACCTCTTCGGTTAACATGTACTCCCATCATATGTATCAGGTGACATAGGAAACTTAAGCATCAATGCCCCCAGGAAGAAAAATTAGGTTCATATCAAAATGAAATATAAGATATTGAAATATTTTATGCTCATTCACCAATGAAAGGACAATGGGTTTCCCTTTAATAATTATTCTGGGACCCAAATACACAAGAAAAGGCTATTATTTGCTAATCGTACGCACGTCACGCAACACAATACCCACACTACAACAGAGACCCTCGAGTTATGTTGGGACCAATGTACTGATGTCACCTGCCTTCCACAAATCCTTCCTCTTATGGATCCAATTAAACAAAAGGGATAAGAAGCACTTACTACCAATGTTTATCACATGGTAGCTACCAATGGTATCACATGTCCCTTATATACTGGTTGCTAATCTTCGGCTCGGTATTGTTGCCTGAGATTCTGCTTTTACCCCTCAAACCCCTCCCCTCAAACACAACTCTGGGCACAGTGCGCTGCCACTAGGGGAAATATGGAACTAACTGCGCTGTCGAAAGCATATACTGCCGCCGACAGCGCAGTTAGTTCCATATTTCCCCTAGTGGCAGTGCACTATGCCCAGATTTGTGTTTGAGGGGAGGCATTTGAGGGGTGAAAGCGGAATCTCAGGCAACACTCCCGAGCCGGAATATGTAGGGAGATTAGCAACCAGTATATAAGGACCATGGTTTATCAGATAAAAGAAAATGGTGGTAATACAAAACATAGTATTCCAGTGAGCGCTCAAAGCCTAAACTAAGATGTCCAATATGCGATGACTCAGAAAACAAGATAGAAATGATTATCAATTGAGCTGCCATAGCCATTAGAACTAAAGAAAGTAGGTAATAATTACCTGACTCAGGATTTTAACTAAAAGACTTAAACCATTTCAAGTACTCAGATAATCGAGATGAAAATCAAAATATGTAATAAGATTCAAAGTCCTTCACAGTCTCAGGTCAGTACATTTTTCTAGCACACAAGGCAACTTAAAGACGGCAAAAAGAAAGATGAAAAAATATACCGACCAAGTTTACGTCATGATATCAACTTCGAGTAAGAGTTAAAAACAGTAAATAATTCACTGCCTAAAAATTATTTGACTACTTCATAATTAACCACCATCCTGAAATTTTTTAAGTATAAATAGTCACAAATACTTTCATCACTGCATTTGTCCCCCCAAATGTTCTCCTATTCTGCATTTTCTGCTCTTCCCCACCCATAAACAGCTAGCTATTCAATGGATAGATGGAAGAAAGGCTGACGCAGAAACCAAAGTAAACACTTACAAAAAATAATGCTGATATTATGCATCGCCATAGATAATTTATTTTGAATTTCCTGTCCATTTAGGTGGATTGTTGAAGCTCTACTATATGACATGAAGAAGAATTAAATACCTTTCTGTGCCTTTTTCTTGAGTGACATGATACTGCATTGCAGTCAATCGCTTCTTAAGCTCTGCTTTAGATGGTGATTGCACATTTTCACTTTCAGCCATACCTGTGGATAGAATATCACATTAATTGTATACACTATGCGAATCTATCCACTACAAGTGAATCTTAGCTTTGAAAAAGCACGTAAGATATCACATGCTCATGAGCTGTGTATCACTTATTTTGAACTCAAATAAGTTTTAGGAAACATAATTATTCTACGTAGAGGGAACTTATTTCTAAAAACACCACACTTCTCAAGAAAAAAATAACATGAAGAAGAAGAAATTGAAAATCATAAATACCAAAAAATTCTACGAACGTCACATAACAATCAGATCCTCCAATAAGGCGGACCTCAATATCCTGAGATGACCTTCATAATTCACAATTCGATTATGAAGAAAGCCAATAAAAATACATACAAGATCAAAAATTATAACACCGAAATGGGTTGACATTGGAAACAATGAAAATGTTTAATCTACTGACAGAGAGGGTAAACTGAACGGACCATTCATATCTCATGCCCGATTAAAATGCCATTTTAGGAGAGACAAAAATTTGGCAAATACCCAAAGGTGACTTCGTGTGTCGTGGAAGACTAGTCTCCCTGCCAAGGGCACATGTGTATTCAAAAAATAAGAGTTTAGCCATTAAAATCACGAGAGATAGCAAATGTCACATTGATGACAATGTCACTGTCACTTTCTGTGACGTTCTGCAATAATTATAATTCTCAACCAGTTGTTCTTCAAGGAGAAGAATATATTCGGCGATATCACAAAAATTCAAATCCTAAGCTAGCGTTCAGAACTATATTTCTTGTGGGCAGATGGAATCAGCCGATTAAATAACATCATAGTAACAACAACGACAATGAAGCAAGTAAGCATATAGCTTTGACTATTCTAGAGTCGATTTCCGAGTGAGTTTTTCCTTCAAGCATGGATGAGCACAGACATTAAATTACTAACTAAAATTAATGCTTTAACTGGCTGGTATTTTTGAGCGGTGCATAACATTGATAAGTTTTCCTCTCACTTACCTAAGGATTAATCTCTATACCACAACAATTATCCACCCAATTGACGTCTACTCCAGTCTTCAATCTTTACGTGGCCATCCTGGAATACGATGCCGTATGACTTCGTACGAGCACCATCTAAAGATAGTGTGGAAGTATAGCCCTTCCAATCTTGGCTCTGCAGGCAGCCAAAGTTCGGTTTCCTTTTTTGGTTTGCTTTTCTCGAACGTCAACGACACGAATATTTTCCTTCAGGCCAGTTGCGCATAAAATGAATGTTAAAATGCGCATTTTGCTCTTCTTTTTTTCGTAATAAACTTTTATTTTATACTTGAGTTTTGACGTTTGACGGAAAGCAAGGTAATGCACCTTATGCCATAAATAATCAACGTTTTTACTTTTTAGTATGACAGTCTCAGGATATTTCAAATCTACCTTCCATTAAAATTTTATATTGTCGCCTGCAGTTGTTGGCATAGGCAGGGTCCGGGGGTGGTTATCATAAGATTACGCACGCTCACGTGCTTTGTATGGTGAACTTACGCCCTGGTTGTCTAATATTTTCTCATTATTGAGTCTGAATATCAAGCTGCAATCATGAAGAAAAAGGTAAGCCTAGTAAGACCTAATTTTTAGGTGCAGCTAAACTTGTAAGTGTCGAATGATGTTTAGCAGTCTAGTGTATTTTGTTACTAGACTATTATTATTTATTTTCTTTTCAAGCTATATTTGATTCCTTAGTATTGATTTAAAAGAGAATCAATTGTACTTCATCTCTATATTTGTTATTTTTCTGAGTTATGGCGTTTATTTTCTTTCAGGTTCTTCTTATGGGCAAGAGTGGGTCTGGCAAGACCAGTATGAGATCCATTATTTTTGCTAATTATATTGCTAGAGATACCCGTCGATTAGGAGCAACTAGTATGTATCATTTCTTGAACTTTAATATGTATGAATAAAAACTGTCATATAGATTTATATGCCTGTTTTTCTTGCAGTTGATGTTGAACACTCGCATGTTCGGTTTCTCGGGAATCTCGTTCTCAATTTATGGGACTGTGGAGGGTAAGTTATGTTTACGTGCCTTTATTAGTTATAACTAAACCTGCTTCTTGCTATTCCGTATAATCATCAATTTTTTGTCTCATTATATAGGCAAGAAGCGTTCATGGAAAATTACTTTGCTAGTCAAAGGGATAACATCTTCAGAAATGTAGAAGTGTTAATATATGTTTTCGATGTGGAGAGCCGTGAGTTAGATAAAGACATGCATTACTATCAAAGCTGTTTGGAGGCAATTCTCCAAAACTCCCCTGATGCCAAAGTGTTCTGCCTAGTTCATAAAATGGATCTTGTACAAGAGGACCAAAGAGATTTGGTAATTTTCCTTAAAAACATTCTTGTTGTTGACATATCCTCGGTGGGATTACAATAATGCACATACTAAGTCATTCATGAAGTTGCCGTTGAAAATTGAAAACTCGGTTGAAAAAAACTTTTGGTGTTATTGGAGTTAAATTGTGTGTCAGTTGCTTCACGGGAATTGTGTAATTATTTCATATATTTATAACATGGTCTTTCATTTTTTTTGTAGATATTTAGAGAACGGGAAGAAGATCTCAAAAGACTATCCAAACCTCTAGAATGTACCTGTTTTAGAACATCCATTTGGGATGAGACTTTGTACAGGGTATCGTATATCTTGTTTTTGATCCAACATTCTCTTCATTTTCTCTTGTAAAATTGTGATCTGTGTCATTGTTAATATTTCTTGTTCCATTTTTCTATTCATTTGATAGGCATGGTCGTCAATTGTGTATATGTTAATTCCTAATGTCAAAGAATTGGAGCAAAGCCTTCAAGAGTTCGCAGATATAATCGATGCCGATGAAGTGCTGCTTTTTGAGCGAGCTACTTTCCTTGTAATCTCTCACTGCCAGCGCCTTGCCCACAGAGATGTACATCGTTTTGAAAAAGTCAGCAACATAATCAAGCAATTTAAGCTTAGTTGCAGGTAGGTAAATGCAAGGTTCTGTTGTACCCATTTCACATGGAAGGCTGAATAAATACAGTATGGTCCCTACAGTTTGTAAAGCGTAGTGTCCCTGGCTATAGCCAGTTATTAGCTATGTATTATTCACTGTAATTAAAAAATGTGGCTTATGCTTTTGTGTGTGAGTGGTTAGTTTATAGTTTATTTCCTTACATTTTTGTTTGGGAAGTTTTACATTTCCTCGTGTTAGAATTTGACCCTGGTTTTCCATTTTATCATATCATTCACCTTTTTTCATGTTGCATTTATGGGTATCTGTTGAAAATAAAAACATTTTGAGCATCACAAGGGTAACTTCAATCCACTGTTTTCGTTAATGAGTGACATCATTTGGCATAGAGGAAATGCAACACCATAAATATGCTGAGTCAGTGAGGCGGAAGGATGTGGGCCTGTATCTCTACTAGATGGTTTCAGTCATCTAGGAAACTGGTCAATTGAAGTTGGCATGATTTTTCTTTTTTTATAAAACATAAAGCAATCACTATGTCATGCTGCAAACTATTCATTGTAAATGTATCATCACCTCTTTGGGTATAATGTGTCTGATATATTTTGTGGTGAATGGAGTGTAGTAGAAGGATACTGCAATATAAGCTTTTAATCATACCATTAAAATGTCCAATGAAATGTATCATCTGATGAAAAGACCGGTTGAATACTACATGTTTGATTTTATGACTCTTTTTTTTTTGTCCCTAGCAAACTGGCTGCCCAGTTCCAAAGTATGGAGGTTAGAAACTCAAATTTTGCAGCTTTTATTGATGTCTTCACATCTAACACCTATGTTATGGTCATCATGTCTGACCCATCAATACGTAAGTTGACTTTTTTCTAAAATTGATTGGATTTTATCCTGTAGTGTACTGTATTTCAAATTATAAATGCTTGGTGATATTCAACGAGAAGCATAATCTTAGGACTTTCGTTACGGCATTTGAATTGGTAACTTCAAACTATCTTAACTTGTTGGGTGAAGTTTTCCTGAAATGGATGTCCTCAAAGAAAAAGTTTACTTACTTTTTTCAACTCTCTTTTTGTGTTGTGCTTAAATAAAACCTTATCTTTGCAACAGATATGTCTGCAAAAGTTGTTACTTTATGAGCCCACTCCAGTCACTACTTGCATTCAAATTATTATTTACAATGCTAATTATATAATGGTATCATAATAAAATTTAACTAATTCTGGGGCAGAACTTGTACATTCTTTATGAGTTCTGACCAATTTGATATGTCATGCATTTTAATCAGGCGACCAGTTTACTGATTAATGCAGCTCTGATTCACTCATTGTTTGAAATACTAAGCTGAGACTTCTCCAACTCATTTCCTTGAATTCTTGTCTTGAGCTCTTCCTTGAAACTCTTCTTTTCCTTGAATTTCGTAGAATCCTGAACTGATTCTTTGATTCACAAGCTCCTGAGCATCATTCTTTTATGACTCATGCATGTCAGCTTAAGGTGTCCCAAAAAAACCGAAAGTTTGAAAGTTGAGGGGGCATTTCCATTTTCCTATGCGAATGCATGAAAAAACATCCCATAAAAATTTTCAGCTCAATCGGACAATATTTGACCCTGCTGAAACGCATTCAAAGTTTGAATTTTTGAGTATTCCAAATTTCATGCAATGTTGCCTACCCTGCAGGAGGCTCGAGTGTTAAAAAAACAACCAATTTTAAGTTCAAACCATCTCCTCTAGCTCTATAGTCGTTGACAGCAACACTTGAGTCAAAATGAGCTTCATAGCCACAACTCGGTGTGTTTACAAGTCCCGCTCGCCGTTTCGGCCGCCAGGCGCTAGTCGAGTGCATATTGCCCCGCCGTGTCGCGTTGAGATTCGAGTTATGCGCTTTCGGAACATCGCTCTGTTTATGTTAAAAGTATCCCGGCTTAGTCTATCAGTCACTCGTGGAGTTTAGTGTTGTGCACTGACTGAGAACGTGAGGTATTGTCGTGTGTTTCGAGGTCGAGGCTGTTTCGGCGGTGGCCAGAATGAGCGTGAAGTCGAAGGGTACGCCGGTTGTGCTAAGTGCGACAAGTGCGTGGTTGGTGGGTAATGAGTCCAAAAATTTGCCCGGCAATGGTAAACTCCCAACGCTGCGTGAAGTTCTCAAAGTTTTCTTTTACAACCTACACTGTTCTCCAGGATCAATGTCAGCGGCAGATGCAGCAAGGATTGCAATCAAAGAGTTACTTGTTGTGTGGGAAAAGTCTAATATTCCTACGCAGGAGGTTTGAGCAGCCAATAAGAAGCTCCTGACAGCTTACGAGAACTACCGTGCCCATGGGAAAGACAAAAATAAAACTAGTGAGAAGTCAGTGTCCGCAAAAGAGGAATTCAGCAAAGTGCTTGACCGTCTGTTTGACATCGGCTGCAAAGACGCCCTTTCAAACATTACTGTGGAGGAGGACAAGTTGTTTTACATATCTATGAAAACTGATTGAAAAGGATATATGGCGGGTATTGATATAAAGTGGTGTAAGCGTTTAGAAAACCGTAAGAGACTTCAAGAAGAGGATTTTTTAAGGAAAAAACGGCATGAGAAAGAAAAGGAAATATTGGATGAGAAAGTGGACCTCGTTCGGCAGATGTCTGCGGAGAGTACGACAAGCTCGTCGGATTCGGAACAAGGTAATTTTTTCCGGGTGTGGGAAGGGTAACCAATATGGCGGAAGAAAAGGAGAAATAACATTTTGTTACTTTTACAGAATTCGAAATGCGGACAAGGTCCGGAAAGCGCCGTAGAGTAAGTATAATGTCCGACAGCCTTGTGACTGCTTCCCTAGATCGGACTCAGATGTCCTCTGCCGCTGGGTGTATGATAGTCCAGGCTGTCGCCAATGCGACAGCATCTGCATTGGGTTTTAAAGGGGATGAAATCCATTCAGTATCTTCCAAATCTCATCTACATAGAATGAGAGTGAATAAAAGGACCGAGACAGTAAGGCTTATCAAGCAAGACTTTCACCCTCAAGTTCCTTTAGCAGTGCACTGGGATGGGAAATTACTTCCAAGCAATGAAGACGACAAGAGGCTGTTTGAAGGATATTTTAAATGTAGATGACATTATCAAATTTTGTATTCTTCAGATGCAGGTTCGTACATGGTAAATGTCAGAATGTTCAGCGTGATTTAAGGTCCATCCTCAGGATTTGTATTTAAAATTATGCCACATATTATTTTAGAACCACCATCCTCGAGACGACTACAAAGAACTTTTGGAGTTGTGTATAGTGTGGTAAGGTGGTGTGGTTCCCAAGAAAGAGAAGTATGTAGTTCGCCCCCCAGGCCCAACTGACTAATCACGGCGGATGAACAAGGAGCTCTACGCTTTTAAAACGTGGATTTTTGGCAAGCAATTGCGTTTGTCGACACATGACAGTGACAATTTATTCAAATTGCGTTGCTTCATTGCAATTGCATTTATGAAACATTGGCACACCTGTCCCGTGGCAGTGAGCGCTCCGAGAATGGATGTTGAGCTACTTAAAGTCCTTGGTCGGAAGAAAGACCCTCACTACGCAGCAGCTTTGGCCAAGTTTTGTAACCATCTATGATTAAAACTTTCGAAAACTTGAATTGTATGGCCCTCTTCGATGAAATGGTTTCTGACGACGAGAAAAGAGACATTGCGGAAGCAATCAGAGACAATGAGGGGTCTGATGATGACGCACCTCGGGCTACTCTTCCGCCTAATCGACCTATTAGTGAGCTGACTCTCGCTGACTTCGCATCGAAAAATTCTGTGAAGTTTTTCAAAATTATTAGTATTTCGCCGACATTTTTGTTGCGAGATCCGTGCACATGGGAAAGTGACGTAGACTATCAGAAGGGCCTATCTATAGTTCAACACCTTAAGGTTGTTAATGATACTGCAGAGAGAGGAGTTCAATTAATAAAATATTTTCTAGTCAAGAAAAAATTGACAAATGACGAGGCTCAGAGGCAACATCTGTTACTAGTTGTTAAGCGGCATAGGAAAATGCATGAAAAAAGTGGCAAAAACTCTAGTTTTTCATATTGCTTGTTGTTCACAGTGCATTTGTATCCGCATTGTGACAGTATAATAATAAGAGAGCATTTTCTTACAGAGGTTTCTAATTTTAAATCCCCCAAGACCCTTAGAGCTAGGCAACATTGCATGAAATCTGGAAAACTCAAAAATTCAAACTTTGAATGCGTTTCGGCAGGGTCAAATATTGTCCGATTGAGCTGAAAATTTTTATGGGATTTTTTTTCATACATTCGCATAGGAAAATGGAAATGCCCCCTCAACTTTCAAACTTTCGGTTTTTTTGGGACACCCTTATGTCAGCTGCTTTGAATGTAAAATGAGAACATTGAGACATCCAAACATCTGTTCATAGTGTATCTGTTAACACTCTCTATGCCAGTGTTGGTTGATGAGTGAATGTGGTGAGAAAAGGAAAAAGCATACAGATTTATACGTATGGCTAAGGATATGCTAAATTTGAATGTATGCTAAGGTGAATTTTGACATGAATTCAGAGGTTTTCCCGCAAAGGTGCAAATATCATTTTTATCACAGGTTTCAGCAATTTTAATGTGTTTTTCATCATCTTTCATTCTTCTGCTCTTACTATAGCCATGGAAACTATTTAAAAGTGCATGTAAGTTGTTTTTTCCTTAAACCTGACAGTCTCCTTAAGTTCATGTGATTAAAGGACAGTACTTTACCGTTGGAATCCATGGTTGAGAGCAATTCAGGGAGTTTCATCAGCGAGAATTCACTATGGACTGCCTCAGCTAATGGCATATATTTTTATGCAGCTCTAATTTATTTGTATTTAAAAAATACTGAAAAAGGATGGGAGATTAACATCGAAAAAAATCTACGGTAAACTCAAGTTCGTGTATGACCATGTGTAAACTTATCTGATGGGTTCATAGTTACTTTTGAGGAATTGACGTGTTTTTGGAAATGCCTTACTTGTCGAAATGTTGATGGCGAGGTCGGAAAATTCTGTGAAAGAGATTTAAGAGTACAAGACTCTTCATTAGCCTTGTCTTTTTACTATTAGATAACGATCCTCTCATCAGCTCTTTCCTATTCATAAATGCATCCTTATCCAATGCAGTTCTCTTCCTGATGTCCTTTCTGTGGTGTATGTTTTCTTCCCAAGTGCAGCCAAATAGCTGAACTGCTCCTCCTGCTGACATTTGAGACCTACTACTTTTACATTGAGCTTGACATTCACAACTCCTGATGCTTTACAAAACTTATCTTCTTGTGTTCCTTTTGCCGAATTCCTCACATTTTTGTCTAACACATCTACCAGTGCAAGCTACCCTTTTGCCAACTGGCTGATCAATGCCTGAGCATCCACAAACCTCACTGATATAAACAGCAATCCCCCCATGTACTCTCTTCACAAACCACGTAAAACTTTCAATTCATCCCATGCTTCTCTTACCATCTCTTCAGCATACACATTAAAAAGCAATGGGATTGAGGACAGCCTTGCCTCACACCTCACCCAATCTTTCCCTACCTCAATTCTTCTTTGATTACCCTCATTTTTTGAGTCTGGCTTTGTAAAGATTACAAATGAGTTGTCTATTTCCCCATTCTGTTCCTATTTTTAGATCCATTAACTTCTCCCAGTCCACTCTAAGGGATACATTTTCAAAATTCATGGAACAAGCGTAGACATCCTGGTTATATTCTAGGTTCCTCTCCATTAGGATCTTCATTACCACTATTGCTTCATGGGTTGACTTTCCTTTGTTGAAACCAAACTAGTCATCACCCCAAATAATAATTTGCCCTCGCCTCTATCCATCTATTCATAATCTTCAGTCCCACTTCTACCACTTGTAATTTTAGGCTTCATAATAATCTTAAAGTCTCCTCGTTTTGACAGCTTTCTTCTTTCTTTTTAGTGGAATTACACTCTGTTCATTTTATCTCTGTGGGTGAGCTGGTGTGTTCAAAGGAAGTGGAGACGAGGGGAGGGAAAGTTTCTCGACATGAGACTTTGCCTTTGCCAATCAGCAAACAGTAGGCGTGGCCTCAGTGAGTCACTATCAGACCTCCGTCGAGTTAACATTGTGACTTTCCTAGTGGAACAGTGTTGCCAAACATCATGCATTCTCCTCGTATGTGACAAAGTATGCCTTTCACCAATGGTGCCTCAATCAGCACGGTAGCTGACAATGGCGGCTATGTACATTTGGCAACATTAAGTTTGCTCCTCCTCTCTCTCTCGGTACTACCCCTCCTCTATCAGCGAAGCCATCCGAGAGTGTCCGGGCTCTCACGAATGCTCACCCGCAGACATAAAGTGAATATAGTACTGTCCTCACAAAATCTTCAGGCCAGGACCCCTTCTCATAGATCATACAGACTAGTTCAAAAAATCTTTTCCTCCCAGTCTTCATTAAATTCTTAATAAGCCGAAATGGAATTTTTTCAACTCCCACCACTTTCCTTGCCTTCATACCGTGAAGGGCTCTCTAGATTTCTGTCTCTAAAATCATCAGTCTAAGATTATCCTCCTACTTTTCACTCTACTCCTCAATGCTCATTATGTATCTCTGGCCTGTTACCACTATCCTCCACACATTCCTTACACCTACTCTTTACCTCGTCTTCACTTTTATCATTTTTTTCATCTTCAGTCTATTTTGGATGAGGCCTGCATTCTTTTTCTGCCCAATAGTGACTTTACCTTGGTGTACAGCATGCTTGCCTTTTCTCCCTTCTGAAACTTTGTCATTTCTTCATATTTGTTTTCCTCCAAAGCTCTCTCTCTTTCTTTGTTTCCTGCTATAATCTTTTATTTACATATTTCCCTTTACTTTCTGCCTCCTAGGTTTGTGTCCAAGCTCTTTAATTTTCTTCTTCTCTCCTCCATCTTCTTTATCATATCCTCAGTGATTCCCGATTTATTTTTATCCTTCTGCTCTCTATGCATATATTAAGACTTCTCTGCCACCTTCACTATTTCCATTGTTATCATACCCCACCCTCCATTTACTGTCTGCATATCTCAGATTTCCCAAGTGTTGATTCCCACCTTTCTTGGTATTCCAGTCTTTTAGTCCCTTCAAGATATCTGCCTTCCATTTCCTAACCTTTCTGATTTCTCAAGGTCTTTTGAATCTTACGTTGTATCACATGAGCACTAGGTTGAGTCTTAAACCTGCAAATGCAGCAGGGAAGCTGTGCGATTTTTTCGCACTGTTCTGAAACCTCTGCCTTACCATTATGAAACCCAATCTAATATATCACCGATCGTAGGAATGTTGACTAATGATGATGGTGATGATGGGCTGATGAAAACAATCATAAAAGGACAGGTGGAAGGGAAGAAGGGCAAGAGACTGCCCCGAATGAGTTACATAGGACACGTTGTAAAGGAAGTAAAATAAATACGTTGCTATGAAAAGGCTGGTGGATAGGGGAGAGGAATGGAGGGTTGCATCACACCAATCTCAGGATTATTGACTAATGATGATGATGATGATATCATATGTGGGGGTGAGAAGCCAAGGGGTACAAGTGATTTCTTTTCTAAACAGAGTTAGGTACAGAAAATGATATAAGAAATGTACAAAAACTTGGTGACTAAGGGGTACGAGTCAGTCTGTGTTCTGTGCTGACAGCGAGTGGAAAATCAAATGAACTAATATATTTATGTATATTGTTGATCTTGTTTGTTTTCTTCCCCTTATTCCTGTTAACTTATTCCTTATAACGTTCATGGTGGGTGCGTGGGCGTATCACTGGTAGTACTTGGTCCCAACTCCCATGTGTTGTATCATTCTAAGGACCCCCCTTGGTTCTCATTCTCTCAGTCATATTTTTGTAGATACTCTAATGAGTATCTACGGAAAATCATAGGGTTTTTCTCCTCCATAGGAAAATCTTTCTTTTCCATTGAAACATTTAACCTTGCGTTGGGCGCAATGGATCTGACAGGCACAGCCTGAGTGTTTTTTCATTTCTCCGTGTTACCATGCAGCATAGATCCTTGGTGCTCATAGTAGCTGTTTCTTTTGACCTGTTCTATGCAGCCTTTTGCTTTTCGCATTTATGCCGACAGATCAGTGGCGGATAATTAAGCTTAGCTAAACAAAATAATGGCGCAATATTGCAAAATAAAAGCATTAATTGATAAATAAGATTGCAAAATAAAAAACACTGATCTTGTAGAATCCACATGCTAAAATACTTTACATATAATTAGTGATGGGTCGATTCCAAAATTTTATCGATCCCGATTCTGACATTTCGATTCTGATTCTACCGATACCGATTCTATCGATTCTGATGCCATAGGCTCCAAGAAAAATATCACTTAATTCCAGGCAACAAGAAAACCACTTAAAAAATATTACTCAGTGAAAGAGTGAGTTGACAAAAGCATCTTTCATATCATCACTATGTAATTAAAATATAATAGCTAAAACGGAACATACCTGAAAAGTGTTGTTACATGATAGGTATTACTTAAGAATATTAGCACTCATGTTTAAATTAAAAAAAATTATCTTCTTTAACATCTATCTTTTATTGATAATGTCTTATCATTATCAATAATGCCTCACAAATTTAGTCTCCCTTTACAGACTTTAAATTTTTGCTCAGAAAGCAAAGCATCTTCACTCTGTCAGGATAAAGCCTGTTGCATTTTACTTCACATATTTTTCCAACAGAACTAAATGTCTTTCACTGAACACAGGGAATGGCGGTATGGCAAGAAACCTCTTCGATAATACTTTCAGCTTTGTGTAGGAGATACAAGTCTTCCGGTATTTCCCAGGGATGGAATTTGGTGGTGCATTCATCTCTGATAAATAAGCTTCCACTTCAGCTTCAACAGTGTTTGCTATGGTGACTTTGGGTACTTTTCCAAATGCATCACTGTATCTTGACCATATATGTACTTGTCACAGGCTCCCTAGTCTGCATTTGCTTTTTGCTTTCAATTTGCTTTGTTATTTCAAAGACTCCGCAGACGACGCATTCGCGGACAGAGATGTGTTGAAGTATTTCATTGGCTCTTCAGATTTCTCAATGATACCAACCTCGTGCACTCGTACCTATATGATACACGCGATGACGGTGGCTTACATGATCGCACGATACAGCGGAACGTGATAGGAGAATGTGATGGTCATCTATCGCCGTCGTCGCTGTCACATTTACATAATCGAGGTGGTGGTGTGTTGCATCCTTTCTAAGGTCCCACTCTGGATCCTCATCTGTTGACTATGAATGGATTTGGACGATTTGGCAGCTGCTTGGATGTTTGCTTACAAATGTGCTTAGCTAAAATCTATAATTACCAGTTGAACCATTCTGAGGAGCTGCAAAATGTGAGGCACGATTTCTCGGGTGCCGAGGCTAGGTTGACTGTACTCGACGATTTGTTGTTGAGTGTAGCCTTACTGGTCACAGGTTTCCGATTACTCTGCCAGTGTGTGGGCTCTTTGCCCATTTTTACGTCGAAAACGTGGAATGGGAAATGACTAACCGGCAGCCCACCAATGGCGACCGAGTACGAAACCCATTTATCAGGGCTCTCATTTGGGTAGGTGAGGGTAGAGCTCTCCCCAGACTAAGCCACAGCTGCTTGAGCATATGCATACAAATTTGCTTTGCTCGAATCTGTTAACACATTTTACGGCAGCCTGGAAAGTGTACTCGGTTGCCGTACTGGAAAGTGTACTCGAGTATTCTCTGTCGAGCGTAAATGTACTCTGCTAATCCTTGCATTACTCCGCCATAGTGCAGGCTCTTTGCCCATATTTCTTTCAAAAACGTGGAATGGGAGATGATTTACTAGCAGCCGAAGTATTGTCGCCCAATATGGAAACTGTTTTACACTGCTCTTCTCAAAGGTTTTGAGAGACTTCTACTCTTCTCATAACTTCGGCATATCTCAAACGATCAATCCATTTGGTTTTCATTTTTTTAAATGTTATGTTTATATGTGAAAAT
Organism: Ischnura elegans; assembly: GCF_921293095.1. Classification (NCBI taxonomy): domain Eukaryota; kingdom Metazoa; phylum Arthropoda; class Insecta; order Odonata; family Coenagrionidae; genus Ischnura; species Ischnura elegans. The sequence continues at coordinate 98,522,670 of NC_060251.1, read as the reverse complement.
TGAGTTTTCAATTTTTCTCTAATTTCAGCCTCAGCTGCCACGCTGATCAACATACGTAATGCAAGGAGGCATTTTGAGAGATTAGAAAGAGCTAGTCAATCGCAGAGTGCACTGGCGAGATAACAGATGCGACGTGCATGAAAGTGGCCATTGCTTGATACCCATCATTATTCGAGTGGCGATGAAGGTGGAGCCCTTCATATGTACGAGCAAACAACTGTCTTGCATCGGTGGATAAATTTGACATGAGGTGTACGTAACCTTTGCCGGGATTTCTGGGTGTTATAAAATTGGATTCAGAAACGGTCGGATTGTCAAGTGGAACAAATTTTTGATTTGGAAGAGAAACTGTAGACCAGAAGACTTAATTGTGTCTGACCATATTGATGATATTTCTGTGTTTAGGTATAAGGTTATGATTTTTGTTGATTTGTGTTTGCCACTGATGCTATTTTTTGGATGTTTGAAAAAACTTTTATTTATACCAGTGTGCTATCGAGAATCCATCTCCAGTGCTAAGATATTTTCCCACAGATAAATTTGGAGGAGATTTTTTTTTAATAAGTATAAATTACCTTACCATATATTGCATATTCATTTTTCTATGCAGGTTTTTTTCCACGTAAAAAAATTGCCCTCTCTACTTATATGCAGTAAACTTTTTCTTAGGTTTGTGTAATTATGTTTCTGTGAGTGGAATGAAGTTGATCTTCATGCATTTTTACTATTCTTTTGTACCTTATATCCCAACCTAGCCTACTTGGGGTCTAATTTTATCGACTTGTGTTTGTTATCAGATGGCAATTTTCATCAATTGTGATGCTATTTGTTATTAGTTCATAAGATGTATATTTAAGTGGTGTAATTCATTATTGTTGTTATCTTATAAAAAGTTATAAAGAGAAATGCTATTTTGTAAACATTGTGTCTTTTTTTTAAGTATTCACCGAGTACATATCTGAATACATAGTAAGACATAAGTGAAAGTAAGGAAACAATGATTCCTGGATTTGCAATCCATATATAATGCCTAAATTGGATTTGAATGGCCAAATTACCTATGAACTTGTCAACTCTTGAATGTCCAGACTAATAATTGCTGTATGAGATAATGTTTCAAAGATTTTTCTTGGAGATTTCACATCATTTTCAAACCACATTTACTTCTCACAATCAGCATAGAGTCATGATTACTTACAGCTAGGAAACCAGGGTGGGGTAAATATGACAATGTTACTAGAGTGTTTTGTTTTTTCCATTCTTTTTTTCCTGGTTTCACTTGTTTTTGATGCTTAAAATTAAGAATCTAAACCGAAGCAAAAAAAAAATCTGTATCAAGATATCCTGCGTAAATTGAATTTGGAAATTTTAGAGCACAATTTTCTTTGCATACTTAGGTGATGTGATATTGTGGATCCAATCACTTGTGGGCTCCCTTGATGTTGTAGGCAATTTTTGTATGAATCTTAAGAGAAAAATTCATAATTATGGCTTATATCCAATGATAATCAGAGTAAAAATAATAATTTTAATGGAAAGTATACACCTGATTAAGACCAAGGTCTGATGCAAGAAACCAAAATGAAATTGAATCCAGCAAAGCAGTGGAACTGATTCATCCATAAATTTTGTATGGCCAAACACAGCTGCTGTCCACGAAACCAGACCAAGGTGGGTATGAAGAGTTTTTATTGGAAGGAGAGGGTGCAAGTGACCGATTGTCAGGTGATCTGTTGAATGCCATAATAGGGCTGTATAGTTTCAAATCATTCAAGAGATACAAAATTATTTCAGTATAATTAGTATTCCAAGAGGCACTGAATTTTTGTGAGCTGTGACAAATGTGGGAAGTTCACTTGGTTAGGCTAAACGTATGCTCTGGCTCTCTTTTGCACAAAATTTTTCCAATGCCTCGAGAACGATTATTTGCTCAAATTTTCTGGGACTGATGCTGGTGAAAAACTATCATTCAATAGCTCCATAGCATAAAAAATTGCTTTTGCACACCCACAATCAAAATTTTGCCTCCTTTTCCATCTTCTCCTTCATCCCTATAATTTCTTTCTCCCCACCGTGAGGTTAGGTTAACAAAATTTAAAAGTCTACTGCCCCCCCTAGAAGCAAAATTAAATTTAGTACAAAACAAAAGTTATGAACAAATTTTCCTTTTGAAGAAAGATGATTTTATTGTAAGACATGGAACTAAAATAAAAATAATTATTTTTTCAAGCAAATAATTATAGAAACTAATAAATTGCTGTCATAATTTCCTTAAAATTTCGGTTTCATTAACCTTTTCTGTGCAAAAAAGTTACCAATTGAATGACCACAGCTAGTCCCCCCCCCCTCCCTAGTTTGGATTCTGGGTATGACCATGCGTGGAAAGGCACTTGGAGTGGATCTTAGAATTCAGTATTCACTATGTATGACAAAAATACTGAGGAGAAAACGCGTGATAAATACTGACTTACTTTGGTACTAGTGAATTATACAGACTGCTTTGTTGTACTGAATTTTTTACATCAAAAAGGCCAGTTTGGTCAGTGCAGATTGATACTCTACTCAGTCAAGTTTTTTCAGTAAAAGTTGAGGAACACGGGTCAAATGAGCAACTATATTGCGTGCATTATTATGAACAAATTTATTCCAATATAATATAGAGCTCATGAGCTTATTTCAAAACATTTTAGTGTCAAACTTTCATGTAGAAAATCCTGTATTTGATGGACATGATAAATGAATTCATGCAAGAAAATAATATATATATATGCTTAATAGTAAAAATTTGAAAAAATACTATTCAGCTACATTAATATTGCTACTCTCGTTGTATTGAATTATTTTTCTGATGCCGACTTCATTGTTTAACAAGAAGCACTCCTTATTGATGTTCTGTGGGCAATATACTGCAATCCTTTTTCTGTTTTTCCCAGGCTTAACCAGCCATCACTCACTAACCTTTGAACCTTTTTATACTGACTTTATTTACTGAGGAATCCATTAACCATCATATTGGTGACATTCATGCATCAATTTTATTTTTGCGAGTGGAATGTACTACTTCAAGGATAGAGTTCCTAGTTTTGCCATTTTTTCTCAGAAAGCATTTTTTATACGGAAAAAGTACAAAACTTATTCAGTATTACCCTTGTGATTTTGTCCCTAAATCCATTTGCATTTTACACCAGAATTTCCCTCTTCAAAATAACGTCGTTTCTTAAAATTCGTATTCACTAATATAACAAAAGAGGATTCTCAAGACGGCATCTAAATGTGATGCCACCCGCCGCGCATTTAAATGGGTTTACAGTAGGCGCCACTCGCGTCGCTGACGGACACATTGATCCGAATTTCACGGGAAATTTAAGTAAAATTAGGGATGTGAACCGAAATTTACATTCATTCATCATAAAGCGATGTATGAAATCCATCAATAACTCTTCAATTCTATTTCTCACAATTAAAGACATAATAATGCAAAATATAGGAAAAAAAGCGGATCGCGCTGCACTCATCACTGCGCCGCGGACATTTTTGAAAGGCGATGAAAATGCGACCGAGGTGGAAACAGACATCAACCTTTAAGGGATAGATTGGGGTATCCTGTATACAGTCCCTATGGTTGTAGAGTATCGATATAGTGTCGTTCGAGGGGAGTGATCATTATATAAACTCTATGGGCTTGACCATGTTCTTGTAGTTCATAGGGACCGTGGGCGCGGCTATAAACTTTTCTTTCCAACATTGATTTATTTGTCTCATGGCGAATCTCTTGTAATGTAATTTCCGTGATGTATTTATTGAAATCGATATCATAGTTGATACCTATTTCATGAATCGACATCATATATCGAAGGAAAATGAAGGAAAATCAATCGAAATTCGCATCACAGTTGTTGTTGATATCTCAATGTTTTGTTGATGATTCAGTGATTCTCATCGTATTCTGTGGTTGTGTTGGGATTGCTATGCGATCTTGTGTTGTGGTTTTCTGGTAATGAGAGTGCAGTTAGCTGACACGATTCTAAAGGTCTAGGGAGAGAAACCATGCTCTTCCTATTTATTGCCATTTGATTCAGTGTGTACATATATCATTGTATTTTTTCACAGAATACTGCTCCGCTGAGGATGTGTTCGTATTACCGCGAAAGGAAGATGAAGCGTACCATTCATCGTTGAAATACATTCGGAGTAACCTGGTCTATGATGAGAAAGGAGAGATTTTTGGCGGATCGTTCAAAACGAAAGATATGTGTTACAAATTGCCAGTTGATGATGCAGGCTGGGCTCCTTATCCACTACACCCCTGCAAAAGCATACCGCTTTGATTTTGTATTATTATTTCGTGTTGTAGGAGTAGAACAAGAACTTCAAGCTTTTAATATACACAAAGACGATGCTTCACTTATTGTGCCTGAAAACTTAGTTACGCTTTCAATCGAGTGGAAATAATGCAGGTTTATATTTAAGCTTGACTTGAAACATGGCAACATTCGATGAAGTTGTTACTATTCTTTAAAACATCGCATTCTTGTTTTTTTTTCAGTTTATGTAAAAGACATACTGATTGTGAGTGATGGATATTTGATTCGGTCATCAGCGCCACGTAGTTCTCTTCTATTTTTTCTAGAATGTGTAAAGGCCGCAAGGCAGTGACGTCAAGGCAAAAATTGCAATGCCGGAACGCTCTTCTTAACTTTCTTTACAAGTGAAACATTACTATGTGCGTTTTTGATTACAAGTCATTATTTTAATTTTATTACTAAATTTTTGCTTTTGGTTAGTAATGTATAAACCAGAAATTTTGAGGCAACAAAATTGACGAAATTATAATTTGACTATTGTCTTTCGTTGACCAGTGCCGGAACGTCGCGGCGTTCCGGCACCATGACAACACTGCCGCAAGGGTTTTTTTGTTTGTAATGCCACAGTCGTCGAGGTTATCCAAGGCAACACTTCTTTCAGACCGATATCCTCCATCTAATAGTAAATATTATTGCAATCCTTGCAGACTTGCAATTATTGAAGACTTTTTGCGACGGATCCCAAAACCTCGTTGCCCATCGGCGTCGGTAATAGTCAACTTAAATCAAAAAGCGCCAAGGGTACCGCGGATTGAGCCTGATTCACACTATCATTTTTTCCGTCCCTTCCGGACGCTTTAGCTATTGCTCCAATGATGGCGTGAAAAATATGACCGTCTCATGCAAACATTTTTCGCTATGGCCAATGGGATAGTGATGCGATCCCTTTTTCCATTTCTCGGCACGTCCTTTTCCGTCGCTGAAATCATCGCTGGTACCACGAATACCACAAAAGAGGTTCCTCAAGTCTGCTTCTACATGTGTTGCCTGCCACCGCGCATTCAAATGTATTTACAAAATTCGCCACTCGTGTCGCTGATGGACAAAGTGATCCGAGTTTCACGGGGAATAAAGGTATTTTATGATACTAATATATTAGTACCATGGGTATTATTAGCTGTTTTAACCAAAATTTATATACAAGATGATGTAATCTATCAAATTCATAACTTGAAAATGCTATTCCTCACTATTAAAAGCATAATAATGCATAATATTGAGAAAAAGCAGATCGCGTTTCTATGGGATGGAATTGGACCACCTCTATGCAGTCCCCTTGGCTGTTACCGTCTTTCAACCAATCAGAACGGACATCCGATGACAGCGATTGTAACGCGTCGCTTGGTTCCTAATTGAACAACAGTTGTAATTTATGGAAAGTGATGGAAAAAGCGATGAATTAAGTGACTGTGGGAATGACCGTGTGATTCAAAAATGTTTGGTCGAGCGATCACTCTTTTGGTCCCTGAAAACCTATCGCTGGAGCTATCATTCTGAGGGACGTAAAAAGTGATGGTGTGATTTAGACTTTAAGTCGTTGGGGAGGAAGGAAGAAGAGACACGCGTCGGTATCAGCCTACTTTTAACGGAAAGGGCCTATTGAGCGGGTTAACGTCCCATCCGACAGACAAAGTGCTGTAATTGAAGTGCACTCCACAAAGCACCCAAGTAGATATCGGGTAATCTCTGACATATCTCCGCCATATCCGCACGGTGGTCTGGGACAGAAAAAAATGGGGAATAATGTCCCCAATGCAGATATTTTTGCGAATAATTGAAGACAGTTGAATATGTAAGACAGAGGAATAAGGAAATGGAGATACTTATAGCAATTTTTTTTGCCTATGGAAGCCTGTTATACGTTGAACAAATACGCATAATACTTGTTCAAAGAATAACAGGTTTTCATGAAAAATTTGTTTTCCATTTCCTTGAAATTCACAATCTGTTGCTACATCATATTTTTTAACCCTCAAATGGTGCTATTTATTGTTTTATGGTAATTTTTTAAAACTGTTGTTGGTAATACAGATTTATTTGTCGCTTGCATTTCCTTCAAATAGTGGAAATTCCTTGAAATCGGTAGCGCAAATTATTTCCTTGAGAAAACGAAATGCTATAATGTTCGTGTTTCTGATTCCAGAGTTCCAAACAGTGGCACAAATACAAAAAAGTGGCGTTTAAACTTTACCTGGGCCATTTACTTGCATGATGCTCCGGATCAATGACGTAACTATGGGGGGGGGGGGGGGGGCCGGGATGACTCGTTGAACATCAAATGTCATAAGTTTGGATACAGTGAATAAAGTAATATCGTTTCCTGCGAATTCGCACAAGACTACCGTACGGCTTGGGCGGAAGCGGAAGCCTAGTCGCGGGACATGCATTTTACTGGTTAAGGTAGGCCTCATGGTTTATTATATGAGAAGCATTCTGGTAATCTCCATTCTCGTCAATTCACAATGTGCCCTACTCCCTCTCATTCTATCTAAAATTCCTATTATCCACTTTTCTCTGCCTCGTTTGCCCAACATTCTACCCTCTAACACTGTCTTCAACATCCCCTCCCCGCTAAATACTTCCTCCATTCATATCTTCTGTCTCCTCCGTATCTCATCTAGAAGCTTCCTATCCTCACTCACCATGTCCGGCACTGCGTCGCTCTTCCTCTTCACCGTCTCCTTCACCTCCATTCTCCTCGAGACCCACATGTGGAACGCCTCCAGTCGTCTCTCACCCACCTTCCTAAGTGCCCACCTTCCCGCACCGTAAAATGCTACACTCCACCCTTCCTTTGACTTTTCTTTCAACCGTTGCATAACATTTCTCTCACCAGGAGCGCAGCCAGAAATTAAGGCTGGGAGGGGGGGGGGGGGGGGTTGAGGTGCAAAAAATACTACCGGGGTGTGTGGGGGTATGGAATACCCACCAGGATAAGCGGTAGGTGCGAGATTAATAAATAGGTAGCGGAATTTTAAGATAAACGGTTCAAAATGGTGAGTTTTACGGCTTTCTGAGGGATATTTTATTTATCCTTACACTATTCTATTAGTAATATCAATCAAATTAAGTAAAATGGTTTAAATTTAAATATTTCTCTGAGATCTGGGGGGGTTTTAACCCCTAAAACCCCCCTCGCTGCGCCACTGTCTCTCACAATCTCATTCCTGTTCATGAACGCCTCCTTTTCTAACGCATTCTCTTCCTCATAACCTTACTGATGTATAGGTTTTCCTCTAGCGTGCTGCCCAAATAGTTGAATTGCTCTACCTATTCAACTTTTGCACGCCTACTTTATCTTGAGCCTATCTGCTTCCAACTCATCCCAGGTCTCTCTTACCATATCCTCAGCGGACACGTTCAAAAGCAACGGTCATAGTAGACAACCTTACCTCACACCTCAGCAAATGCTCTTACAGATTCTCCATCGGCTACCCTCACTAGTGTAGTCCGGATGGCTTTAAAAATAAACGATAAAATAATAACTCTTAAATATTTGTGCAGGCGGTGTTCTCTTCCACCAAGCATACGTCGCTCAATGCAACTCAAAACTGTCATTCAAGTTAACAAGACAAGAAAGCTAATATTGCTGAATAAATCATGCACAAAAGGTTAGTGTTGAACAAAGGGCTTACCGCGAAGAAACATGGGTTAAATAATACTGAGAAATTATAAGCTTTAAAAAGCAGTACAAGAGTAGAAAGTTAAAGGAAAAAATATCATCTCGGAGAATAAAAATCGTTGGAAGTATGGAAACGGTGGTCGTAAGTACTCGAAGAAGAATAATTTTTTTGTAAGTGCGCTAATTTTGAACAAAAATTGTCTTCGTGCCTTTCATTTTACGAGCTTACTTCTTTTCAAGCATAGGTTTTAAGTCCAGAGGGCTAGATACCCTTATGACTAAAGCTTTGCGGTGGGAACACTCGGTAATGGTTTTTTAACGAGTACCTAGCTCCTTCCCGAATGCAGGTCACCGGAAGTGTGGTAAAAACCACAAGACCTGTGGAAGTTTATCCTCAAGTAGTGAATTTTCCTGGCAGATATTTTTCTTGGGTGGCTGAATTTTGCCTTGCTGAATATGAACGTTAAATTTACATTTAGCAGAGCCAATCAATACATCTACATTTGCCCCTTCAAGCCGCCTCAATAGAGGCGAAGGGGGTTTAAGGACACTAGCCTGTGTTTTTTTTGTTTTAAAGACTAGAAGGTACCCGTTGGAGATGTTTAACCACTGAGTCTCACCAAGAATTCATTCAACCTCTTTGTAGGGGGAAAAACCAATTCTTATACCTTTTGGTCGTGAAAAATATCTCTCTTTCTTAATCGTTTCTTTTGGAGCTAGAGATATAGGGAGGATTATAAAATGATGTTCTCCTGGTCGCTCTTAAAGATATTTATGATATAATGCCCTGAACATCAGAGTACCTTCCCGCCACACCCGATCTACCTCTTTACTCCACATTCCTAAACCCAGGCTATGTGTAATTAAGCGCTCTCTATCCCATAGAATTTTTCCTAATATTTTCCAATAAATAATCTCCCGGGTGATATTGATCCGTTTTCTCTAACAATTTAATATTTAACTCACCTGGCATCAACTTATTTAACTCATGAAAGACTATATAGCTGGATAAATGTTTGTTGTTTTCGTTTTTGTTTTATTTAAATTTGTAATTTATAATTATTTATTTAATTATTTAATATTAGTTGTTATTAGTGAACTATAAATTGGGAGTCTTGCTGTTTGTGTACCACTTTATTAAAATAAAATAAAAACAAAATAAAATTTATTCTTAATTACTGAAACAATCTTAGACTAGCACGTAGCCTCCGATTGTCCATTGGCTTCTGGGAAATCTTTACAAAGCTCCGATCGCTTTTAGCAGTTTTTGACGAATCGCACAGCTAACCTTTGGACATTTTAAAAATTTATCGGATTTTATTATTTTGCGCTGGAACACAGTTCCTTTTCGCTTTTTCATGATTCGATCTCCAGTGTGCGTAGTAGAGCGTCTTTTCACTTATGCATCCGAAAGCCCTCCCGCGATATCCCCAACGAATCCAAACTTCGATACTTCACTACCTCGTGCTGGCTGGGTTGTTTTCCGATCAAGTACAGACTTGTGTACAAATTTAAACAAGTGTTTTTTTGTTATATCGATTTGTGTTTTTAAAAGTAAAAAAAAAATACTTTTCCGAGTTTTAACGTTATTCAAATCAGTGTTGACAAACTGTCTTGTGGAGCATGATATCAATGACCTTATTAACCATTTAAGATAATATAGAACTTTTTTGAGATGATATACTTACTCGTTAATTCAACCCGAAGGTTGGGTTTGATATGGGAGGGTAGAGCTCACCCAGAACTAAGGCACAAGTTTGCGACCTTCACACATTTAGGATGGTGGGGGGGGGGGGGGGGGCAGTTCCTTTCACTGAGCCACCTCGTACTTCGAGGATTTGATTTGAAAGCGTCTGAAGGCTTCACTCGGGATTTGAACTCTCGATCAGCTGCCAAGCGCTCTACACACTAGACTACCACGCTCCCCCGAGGGAATAGGGTAGTTTCCTTCATCAAAGAAAACGAAAGGCATTAATTGCGAATTGTTACTCACCATTAGTGTATTCATCATAAAATACTTATTTGGTTTTAGAAATCACGGTTTAGACGAATGGCAATGGTCAATTTTATCCTCATTTGAAAAAGGCCAGATTGGCGCCTGTGCGATGCCACTCCACGTGACGTCACAGGGACCTAGTTCCTATACGAGTAAATAGGAGTTTTACATCGTCTGAGATTACCAATGCATGCATGAGGCACGGAGCTCTAAATCACCTATTAAAACTGCCTAAGGTCGGAAAGTTTTCCTCGTTTGATAAGGTATTAATAATCCTTATTTAAGCCAAGCGCTACCAGCTAGAATGGTACTCTGCTACCTGCTAGCATCCTGCGTCGTATCAGCGCTCAAAGCCTCGCCCCAAGGTTACTTCACTTGCGGCAGCGGGAACCACAACGACGTCACGCGGAGTTTTCCCAGCATTCATACTTAGCCGTCGCGTTTTCGCGCGCTTGAAAATTTTCACTTTTCAGTTAATCGCGAAAAATAGATATCGTCATTTAAAAATCTGAAAACGTGAAATACGTACTCCAGGAGGAAATAAAAAATAATAGAAAACCACCCTATTCATAATAAGTAAAATTTGTTCTCAGAGTCTCTGAATAAATTCAAGCTGCCGTCCCTCATTTGAGTATCCCATCAATTTTATCATTTACATCTACTTGGATATCGAAATGAAACCATCAAACGTATTGAGTATTGCCTGATTCTTTCTGGTTATTATGTAAGTTATACTTTATTTCTGAGGGACGGTCTTTTTTTTTATTTTAGAATTCTTGATTTATGATCTCCCCTCAAGATCTTTGGAATAAAACGTTTCATGAACCTCAGAAAATGAAGTTGCGAAGAATGTTCATAAGTTATAAACAATGAATGCGAAATACTTTCTATAGGTCGCTTTTTCGAAACTTTTTACACTTTTCATCGAAATTCACTTATATGGTTAATTTACTACTATGACCTCCGAATGAGCTTGAATGTAGTCAAAAGTCCTGAATATTGAAATTCACTTTCAGGTGGGTGTAGATGTCAGCAGTATAAGCATGAAACAATAGTTAAGTAAAAGTAAATTTGTCCCCATGGAATCCATCGAAGATGCTTATAAAATTCAACATTTATAATGTGTGGAAAGTCAAATTTTTTGATGTTTTCTTCATGTAAAGTAGAATATGATTCGGTGCTTTCCCGGCGAATCGTTTTCAGGAGCTGCCCTCGGTCTACCAGCCGGGTAAATATCTCCATAGCCTCCACAGTTTCGGGAACTGACTCGGGCACCATATTCAAGGAACTGAGAACTCTGTGTTTAACCTGGAGACGGTGCCCGTGTTTAGCGACCTTGCCCACAATCACCGTTTAACGGCCGAGTTTTGCTATTTGTCAAGTGTAAGGGTCGTTGATAGGGTGGTTTCCTATTATTTTTTTTTATTGTCTAAATCGAAAGATTATTACTCCCAGAGTACGTATTTCACGCTTTCAGATTTTTAAATGACTTAAAATGACTTAAAATGATTTAAAGTGGTTTCCTATAATCTTTTTTGCCTAAATCGAAAGATTATTACTCATGGAGTACGTATTTCACGATTTTAGATTTTTAAATGACGATATCTATTTTCCGCGTTTAAATGAAAAGTGAAAATTTTCAAGCGCGCGAAAACGCGACGCGTAAGTATGAATGCCGGGAAATCTCTCCGTGTGACGTATTTCTGGTTCCCGCTGTGACCTTGAGGCGAATTGAGCGCTGATACGACGCAGGCTGCTAGCGGGTAGCTGAGTACCCTGCTGGCTGGTAGCGCTTGGCTTAAATAAGGATTATTAATACCTTATCAAATGAAGAAAACTTTCCGACCTTAGCCAGTTTTAATAAGTGATTATTAAGACATGTTTCCCTGAGCTCTGCGCCTCATGCATGCATTGGTAACCTCAGACGATGTATAACTCCTATCTTCTCCTATAGAAACTAGGTCCCTGTGACGTCACGTGGAGTGGAATCGCATGGGCGCCAATCTGGCCCTTTTCAAATGAGAATAAAAATGGACCATTGCCATTCGTCTAAACCGGTATTTCTAAAACGAAATAATTTGTATATTATGAATACAGTAATGGTGGGTAACGAATCGCAATCAATGCCTTTCGTTTTCTTTTATGAAGGAAACTACCCTATTGTCCCCGACGATCATATTCGAATGATCGATGTGATCGAGTGATTACTCGAAAATGACAAAAAAAATGATCGTATCATTCAGGCTTAATATTCAGGATGTTTCAGGAGGAATTTGCAATACTTCAGGAGATTGTAGGGGGGGGGGGTGGACTTTTAAGAATTTTTTGTCCTCAAACATGAGGTCGAAATTCCTTAGTTACTGAACTTCGGCAACGCAAACATTTCCTTGGATGCACCTTGCAGTTACCATAAAAAAATGATTTTTTGGGTATCCAGCCTTTTCAACATTTTATTTAACCCTTAGGATATTTAAGAAAGTAAAATAATTAGAGTTGGCCTGAAAAAGTTTATCTTCGAGCTTAATTAAAAGAAAGCTTTGAGCGAGTATCAGCGATGCGAATGCGCAATCTCATTCCTTTTAAAAATCAATTATTTCAGAAAATTATGATCGCGAATTTTCATCCGATCTTAATTATTTGATATCTTTAAAAATACTAAGTATTAGAGTAAATGTCGAAGAGGCTGGATACCGAAGAAAAACCATTTCCATGGTAACTGCAAAGCGCATCCAAAGCAAATTTTGGGTTGCCATAGCTCTGTAACTAAGGAGTTGATAGCAGGCCCTCGCTGGGCCGCCGGGACCTATCCCGGTGCGACCTCAAGCCTGGAAACCTTTGGTGCCCTCTCGTTCCGAAACTGACAAATTTTACAGTCAGAATACCAAAATTAAGCGGTTAACTTTATTTCAATGATGTCTCATTTAACAGCGTTATAAAACCATGCTGAAACCTTTTTCTGACATACCCTTCTCCGGTCTGGCTGATGGCTTCGAAGACACACCTCACAAAAATCCAGAAAAGTGAAAACGTCCTCCTAAGGAAAATAGTTGGCGCTCCATGGCTTATAAGAATTAAGGACTTACGCAAGGACCTTCACATAACACCTATTCTCCAAGATTTAAAAGAAAATCTAACACAATTCAAGAAATTCCTCAGCCGTACAGAAAATGAAAAAATTGCCAACCTCTGGAACTATACACCAAATTCATCTTTTAAACACCGAACTCCTAACTCTGCATTCCTCCCAAATCATATCCCCTCCCCCTAAATAATCACACCACTAGAAATACTAAAATGATACAACGAAAAAACACACCAGAAACGAATTTTCCTGGAACACACTGGAGACAGCCAGTAGGCTGGGACTAGTGAACACAATAAAACCAGAAATTCCGGCGAGGCATTCAACAGAATACACACACAACCGCCTTGAGTTAATATAGTAATGAGTAAAATTAATATAATTCAATCTGGTGAGATTCGATTCAATCTCAAGAGGGTAAGGATTAAAATTTGAGAATTTATTTATTATATTCCACACCCCCAGACACACACCCGGTAGTCCTACCCCTGAATAGTGCTGGCACCCTCTGCCTATGGCCTTCCACCTCCCTAAGAGTTTGTCGAGAAGAGCTATCCATTTGTCCATTTGCAGCACCAGAACTAAAAAAAAAGTTAAATTGTAATCCTGTTCCATTGGACACTAGTCCTCGAACAATAAAATTCTATTCTATTCTATTCTACTCTAAGAAGGGATCCAGCTCGGGCCTGGTCGAGGCCCTATGTTTATGGACAAAAATGCTTAACACTAGAATGCCCGACTGGGTCAATTTGACCCAATAGGAAATATTTATGTTGATTATTTTGAAAGAAAGAAAAATTTTAGACTCATATTTCATGGCTTTTAATTATTTTATGTGGTTTACCACCGTGCAAAAGTTAGGCCTAATATTATTATTTTTTCTATTTTTTCTCATCACTTGTGCCTGCCGTGTCCGGATGGCTCATTTTGACCCAGACTATCAAATCCATTTGAAGCCTTTCTAATTTTCCATTGTATTCAATATAACGGTGTGTTTTAGACTGATTTTTTGTCAAATTGTTACTGTAATTTTTTTTTAACCTGATGCCATTGAAATTCTTTGTACCTCCCAAACCCATCGGAGGAAAAGTGATAGGTATTCACAAATTTGTGGAAGCTAGTTTCCATAACACCATAGAGATTGTTAAGCAACTAAAATTTAAATATTTTATGTCAAATTAAATTTTCTACTACCCTACCGAATGCTTTATAAGCAATATTAATAAATAAAGTGGGAATGAATTGAGTATTTTGAGTATAACCTGCAAACATGGTCATATTGGGTCAAATTGACCCACTCGGGCCCAATAGGGTGTAAGGATTGTTCGGGCGTGCTAGTGTTAAAATTGCTTACCCGACCACCACCTGAAGTATTACAGATTCCTCCAGAAAAACCCTGTATATCCTTGTTGCACGGGAAATTTCACATCAATACTTTTACTAGAAAACAGTTACATCCAACCCAGTTTGATCGAATGCCATCCGAAGCCTACATACATGACCGGCTCCCTGCATCAACCCCGACGTCATGCTAGGAGATAAAAATATTTCTCGTAGTTATTAGGATGGTTGTTGTTTACTCTGACGACAAAGAATGGGCGCAGTTGACGTCCTCGGGCTGTTGGTCATTTTAGTTAGGAATTTCTTTTCTTCAAAATTTCCATCTCGCGAATACGAATATGGAGGCGTAGCGTATTATTTCGAGGTAAATTAAACAAAAAAAAACTATTTTTATTTTTAGACAATAAAAAGGTGAATTTGGAAATGATAACAGTTTGAATTTTGCGGAAAAGAACTGGAAAAAATTGAACGAGATTTCCGGAATGATATCATTTCACCGCTGCGTTGGATAGGTTTTTCTCGTTTCCCGATTAATCTTGGAGAACTCTCGAGTTCCATCCTCGTTTTTTTTCGCTCCAGATATCTTGAGACATGATAAAATGCTCAGTTTCGAAGTGGATTACGTCCTCCACCTCTTATCTGGTTTCGCTTCGAACGGTCGTATTTATCAGGGATAATTAAGTTTTCCCCGCGATGAGTATGCCGGAGCAAACTTGATCCTTTGATCGTTTCCTGCCTGGGGAAAGGATCAGAAAAGTGTAGGAAAGATCTGATCGGAAGAGGGGAGGAGGTGGGGGTGGATGACGGTCTCCATGGGAATAAACACTCGACGCACGCCGAGGAGTGGTGACAGAGAGGGTAAGGTAGCCGAGCGCCGCGGTCCAGAGGGTGCTATCGCTAAGCTTTCCCCCAGTTTTCCTCCCTCTAATCTCCGATTTCATGGAAAATGGTAAATATTAGATTGGCTTTATTAGCATGTACAAACTTGCTCCTTCTAAGCCATATGGCTTGTCAGAAGGTTCCATTTATCCTACATAGTGCCAACATCGAAAGCATAGCATTTATTACAAAAGTAACAGTACAAGTTACAACTTCATTGACATAAAAAAACAATAAAATGGCACAAAACGTTTTAGGAGCTTTGAAACAAAAATATGAAAATTTAATATTATTTGTACATTTCAGATTAAATTAAGGAAAATACAAGTTTACAGTTTCACTTATTAACCATTCTTTCACTTTTCTTTTAATGTCGGCCAAAGATTTTAATTGCTTGCTAGTAATAAATTGTTTGTATAGAATAATCAATGGAATCTGTTTGGAATGGAATATGTTTTCTCGGAAATTAGCGTGAGGTCTGGTCGAATTTTTAACAATCGAGAAAATCGCATCGAAAAAAAGCGTCAACCGTTGGGACGAGCAGTGTCGCATCAATTGTTTTTCTTGCGCTTCGCAACCGTGTTTTGTTAGATGTAATCGTGGATAGTGGAAGAAGACTCCTTGGGATGAAAAAAGCGTGCATATGATAGGGAGGTAAGTAAATATCGATGCGGCTAAGAAACTGTTCCACTCAATTTCAATTATGTGCAGCCGTTTGTCGTACTTCTTCAGAGGAATGATACCTAGCGTTCAGTCCTAGCTAAGTTATCTTTGAACCTAATGCTTCTAATGATGTGAATCAAGTTGTTCGTTTTATTAATTATATTTGTTGATTTTCTCTATAATCTGGCTTTAAGGCCTAAATTTTTCCATTCCATTTACCTAATGGCGGATGTATAGTATTTCCGAATAAAATTATCGTATTCGGATATCTTTTGGATCATCGAATGAATCGTTCATTGAGCTATTCATTGCTTGAGGCAACAACGATAGATGGATAGAAATGAACCGTTCCTGTGGAAGTGAACCCTTGGAAGTGAGCCGATACTCTGGCGCAGGAGGCGGTCACCAATTGAATTTGAAAACAATTCCCGTATTTCGCTAAACATTTGACGTCATCCGACTTTGTGCCTAAATTAACAGTTCCTCAAGTATTTACTCATCCCATTTTCCTCGCCATTCCTGACGCCTGTCGATGACGTAACAATCAAGCTTAGCCGAGCATTGCTTTCCGATCGGATTCAAAGGAGAAAGCAGTCGAGTAAGGATCGTGGGCTTTTGCGGCGATTTAGCGGCAGGAATTATCCTCGGGTTCTCCATCGCGTTCTTTTTAGCCCACGTTTCGATTCCCGACTCACGCATCTTCATCAGGGCAGATGAGCATTTAATTGAGGTTTCGACATCGAATCTTCGTCCATGGAAAAGCTGACGCGATGGAGAACCCGGGAAGAATTTCTGCAGCAATACCTTTCCGTTCTGATCCTCTACGCATGTGCAAAATGCTTTTAGGATAGGAATGGAAATAAAAAAGGGAGGTGTGAATTGTGACTTATTACTGGGATATTATGTAGCATGTAAAGAGGCTCAGTACCTTCCGGACATGCGTTACCGCTGACCATCGGGATTTTCCATTTCGTCATAAATCTTTTTCCATGGTGAAATTGACTTAATTTTTTGGGTATGATCTGAGTTAAGGATGAATATGTGCAGTCATTACGATACATGGTTCATTTATCTTCGAAATTGAGGAAAAACAGACGTTTTACCAAGCTTTTCTATGTAAATTCGTGCAGTTTCGTGTGCAGTTCTTCGTTCAGTCAAATAGCGATCATATGATGAAAATGGCGCTAATATTGGCTTAAATTTCCGGAAGAAGTGTTCGGTTAAAAACTGAACGATTATATCATCTTCCTTCTCTGTATCATTAAATTGATTTTTTAAGACCTCGATGGTTGTATTGAACAATGGAAAAGCTTGTTTTTTTTTTAACTTATGCGGATATTATTTTTTGTACCTCGCAGTCGCTAACCTACATCCTTAAAATTCGCCATGCGTTCCCAACGCCTCGAATCAAAATTTACAGTGCACTACTTTGACTCATGTCGCGTAGTATGGCATCTATGAACGTAACCGTCATGACTGTGGGATCTTTCGCTGTAAATATTACTAAGGTTACGCACCTTGCAAAATGTCTGACTGGTCATCACTAAGCAGATCTCGGTACCTAATGGATGTGATTACGGTCTAACTTCCACTGCTCCAACTTTTATAGCTTGAATGTATGATAACTCATAAAATCATCTGACTTTTTCAATTAAACATGTTCTGCCTCTGTTATAAATAACTAAGGATTTTTTAATGTTTAAGAATGTACTATTCTAGCTACGGAGAATTTTCTTTTTTTAGATTAAAGTTGGTAAAAAAATAAGTACATACAGTAATGTCGATTTTCAAAAAAATACCCTATACCATATTGCAAGAGCTGCCGGATTGATTTCAGGGAAAGACAGCCTGAGTGATGATTATAGCCATTTTTGACCGATATTTTAGCCTTCCAATTTTTCAACTCCGTATTTTATTTTTCTCCGATAATATTCCCCTTCCTGGTATCAAATTTTCGTCTCTCTTTTATGCATAGGTTTTCAATTCCCTGTATTCTCCGTATCGACTTCATTATTGAGGCTTGCGTGTGTTGTATCAGTCTGAATAAAGCTGACCCAGTGACTTAAAATTCTTCCGTACATTCCCCGAAAATTTTCAGTAGTTAGCTTGCCACCAGTGAATGTTATCATTTTCGGTAGAATCGCTTTCCAATCACCCAAAAGATAACTGTGTTGCATCTCAATCATGTTCATCGCCATTGTTTATCAAAATGTATGGAGATATTCCGTGATGCGATGTGACAGAGTAAAAGTAATCGAATTACTGAAAACGGTTATATATTTGGTTATTTTTACTTACAATCGATACATCAAAAGAAATATTTTACTTGTGATCTAAACTAAAGATCGTTACATTTGAGTCAAGGTAACATTTTAGTAACAAAAGATCAAAATTTGAATACCACATGCGCTGATCGAAAGGCATTACGCCTTCCAGGTTTCTCGGTTAGATAACCACTACTTATACCACATCTTTTAAAAGGAGTGGTATAAGAAATAGATTTCCAACCAAGAAACCTTAAAAAGGAATACCAGACAGTTAAAAATGAGTAAGTGGATTTTAATTACGCTGTATAATATATAATGTATATTTATCATATTATATATAATATATAATATGATAAATATACATGGCTATCAATAAATAATTTAAACGATTGAAACCTATGTTGAAAGTATAGAATTTCACCACAAATTTCATTTAAGACTAATAACTACGTCTTTGAAAAAGCGGACACGTTTAGGAAGTTACATATTTTGGCCATCTATTTTATCCTTTTTTTTCAAATCAACCATTCCTAGTATGCTTTCCAAATTTGAGGCGATTCTAGTTCGCAACTCCTCAGAGACGAATATCTTCATAAAAATAAAAATGATGCGTAGGAATTCTCGTTTTATTCCAAGTGAGTCTTTTAAACTCACAATTTTTTGCAATCTTCGGCGATGTGTTTGCGTAGAGATAGAAAAGAGAGCAGCATATTTTTTTCCTTCGCCGCGGAAGGTGTAGCTTTGGTGACGCGCAATTCCATTGCCTCATCGTGTCTGTGCGAACGCCTGTTTTCATATTTGAAATCTGAAGTTGTTATAAAAATTGGTAGGATAAAAAAAATTGATTTATCAAAAATGATTTTGGGAAACATTTATAATTTTTAGAGGAAATTCGCAAAAACGTGTCTTTATATCTATCAAATTAATTTTAACAATTGTAGGGCAGGGTAGAAAAAATTGATTAAACCTTTTAAATATTCATCCCCAAATTTCCTGAATTCTGGATGTAATTATTTTTATTTCAAATATAATGAAATTATGATAATGATTTTTCTTATGAATAAAGATTTATTTAGAATAAAATTTTAAATTGTTTAAACAATTGGAATCCTTTGGCCGAACTATCATCGATTACACAACATTTTTTAATCATATCGAAGACCAATGCACAGACCTAACTTACATGTTCCTCGGGAAATTAGCCTCCTAAAAATCAAAACTCGACTAAATTGTCATCCTCGGTCATATGTTTTGATTTCATCGACACCGGGAAGGATATATCGTTTCGTAGGGGCAGGAATGTTCCCTTGAACCACCACCTCGATGTCACCTCTTACACCTTCCCTTACCCCAAGTACCTTTTATCTACTCACTTCTTTTCCTCTCTTCTGCTGTAGAATTTTCACCGGAAACTATTGGTGCCAAAACGCGGGAAATATAACATACGGTTTAGCTATGAAAATTATTAACTTTCGTGCGTGTGATACCACCGTAGCAAACTATTTGGTCAAATGTAACAAATTACCCCAATTTTAACTAATTTTGATACAAATTGTAACTTATTGTGCTTATTCGTCACCAATTACGCATGCAAAATCGTGGAATATTGATCATCTCTGATATATTTATTATTTTCATTACTTTGTTATTTGTTCATTGCCTATTCCGTATACAATTTTGTCTTTTACAATTATGGGAAATATCTATAATTTTCCGGTGAACCTTCGCAAACGCTTGCTTTCATCTGTGGTGCATAGGTTTCACCATTGTAATATAGTAACATTGTAAAACGTTACAACTCATGTTAATGATAACATATGTGGCGTTAAAATATTTTATGAACAAATTTAATTCATAAAATGTTTTTACAAAACAAACATTTGTTTATACTTTTAAAATGCTTTTTCCCCGAATTAACTGTTCCCTCGATTTCACTAGCTACTTTTAAACATGCTTAAAAAACCATGGTCACTAGAAAATGCGGGTGTTCCTTTGGAAGTTAGTGATTTTAAAAATAGAAATTCGATTCAATCTTCATATTCGATCATATGTTTTTCGTATATTTCATCGATACCGGAAAGGATATATCGTTTATTAGGGACAGGAATCTTCTCTTGAATCACCACCTCTACCCTTATATGTCATCCCTGTTACCTCCCCTAACCCCAGATCCCTATTGCTCTTCTCTGTTCCCTCCCCCTCTTCCCTGGAACCCTTACCCACCTCGGGAAAGATATCGATTATCATCAGCGCGGTAGGGGAAGTGTTAGGCTGAGGGGATGGGTGGGTAGGGGTGTATATGTGTACGCGAGGGTGAGGAGGGGAGGTAGGATGAAAGGGATAAGGGGTGGTACTGGGGGAGGGGGTGAAGGTAAGGTGTGGGGGTGGTTACATACTCTGAGCAGGGTTGAAGGGAGAGAAGGGGAGGATCCTTGCTCTTTACTCCTCGCTTCAGTGTGCTCAGAACCCTCCGGCTGGGAACACCGCTGGAGTTAGCGGTCTCTCCCCGCTGGGTGTTCTTGCGGGAAGGAAAACTGGTCCACCCATTATAGATCGTCGAGTGGATTTTTCGTCTTTCCATCTTAGTTTTAGTGACAGAAATCAACGAAAATAGTGCTGGTGGAAGTGCGTGAAGCAAACTTTAGTGGCAATTGTTGCATACTACAGGAATTTTTGATTTGTTTTTAGGAACGTTTAGGCGTACGGAGCGTGTTTACATTATTGTTGTCGCGTGGTAACCTTCAAATTTGCTGGTATTCTTACTCGCCCGATACACACCGGTGTTTTCAGTTTGGTGAAGTCTGTGTTGCTATTTGTTTTCGTGAGTTAAGCTACATTTATAGCATTTTCATGGTGTTATATTTCGTATGAGACCTTTTTGTAGTGGTTGTGTTCACTCCACTGTTGTAGTGTGGTTGCCGCTCCTTCGCCGGTGGATGTTTATTTTCCCATCGTGTTTGTGCATCGTATTCTAGTAAGAAAACAGTACTCCATCGCAATATCTAGCTAATGAACGTTTTTGTAGTTCCCCTCGGTGAAAATCTTCCAAAGGCAGCATAAGTGAACGTGTGGGTTCCTCGAAAAAACGCGAAGTTTTTCAAGTTTTCCCCAATTTTGGAATGGCAAATTGCTTGAGGGAAAATGTTTTCGTTGTCAGCTCTGCTGGATGAGGAATTGTGATTTTTAAAGTTTATTGTCGGTGAAATATTTTTTCTTTATAATATCAGGGAAAACTCTTCCAGACTAGTTCATTTTGTAATTATTACGACTATCCTCCAGTTTGCTACATTTCCTTAAGTAGTTATGCATCTTTTACTGTAGCGGAAACGGAACTTTATCAAAATATCCGGCGAAGGAAATTGGAAGTCTTCCACGATGAAAGTTGTGCAAAAACATTATTGGTGAACGCGTAAACTCTTCGAAAAAAACTGAAGTTTTTCCCTATGGTTGATGTTTAACTTTTTCCCCACCTGTAAGCACTCTTCTTCTCTGACTAAAACAACACTTTTATCAAGATAGCCAGATAAATGACTCAGGGGAGTAACGTTTAGTACGTCTTCACGACGAAAATTTTGTGAAAAACACTTTTCAAAGTATATTTTTTTTACAAATCTGTGGAGTTTTTAACATTCACCTCCTTCTCCGAACCGGTACGTTACCTGAAAGGAGAAATGTTTACGACTTTTGTCTTGCCAAGTGTGAGTGTAACGTACTTACGCTGACGGTGGTGAATCAGTTTGTTTTTTTTTTTCGCACATCTCCGTCTCCAAGTCTCCGTCTTCGTGGGAGTGATGATGATTGCATCGTCGTGGAGTTTTTCAGAGCCGTGAACAAAGAAGGAACGAGGTCGTTTTACTGGAGCATGGTACGTGGATATATATATATTTTTTTAAATTTATGCCAGCGTCAACGTGTTCTCGAAAGATGTTTTAAAAAATTATCTCGTGCCGGGAAGGAAACGTGCAATTTTCCTCCTTGCTGCTTACCCAAACGCTTGTCAGAGTAGTTCCTTATGTTTTGCTCCTTTTGATATCCAGTGCGGGGTAATTAACGTCTCTAGCCACAACATTTGCCGCTGGTCTTTTGATTCGCTTGAGGAATCGTGGCGCGCAAAGTTTAGGGAGCGTGTTTGCACAATTTTTGTCTCCAGGGCCGGATTTACCCAAAGTTACGCTATGTGTACCTCTCCAATGAGCGCCCCTCCTCACTTGAACCCCCCCTCCCCGATTTTTATGATAAGGCATAGCCACTCGCATGAGGTAAGTTTCGGAAAAAAAAGGAATAAACAGATATATGTCTGACAGCATGAGTTCATGCTTGAATTTTTACGCAGGGAAAATGTAGACAATTCAATTAGTGAAAAACAGATTGGAATAAAAGTACATGAAACAGTTTCACTTTTATGCAACTAAAGGACTTTATGAATGCCATTTCCTAAAATAATGTCGAACCTTAATTCATACAACAAAAAAGAAGAATAACTTTGGAAATAAAAACATTACATATTGCTGTAATTGAATGAACTGCCGCCCTTAAAGCCCCCCCCCCCCCCCATGGACTGCGAAACCCCTAGGCACGTGCTTATTTTGCCGCACGGTAAATCCGGCCCTGTTTGGCTCTTGGTAACCTCTAGTTACTACATTCACTGACACGTATTCTGATTTTCCCGAAAAGCCTGGTGTTAGTAGTTTGGCAAGCCCTGTTTTACTGAATGTAGTTTGAGTCAAAGTATTTTTACGATCTTCTTATGCATGGGAGCTATTTGCAGTTGTCGTGTTTACACTATTGTTGTCGTGTGGTTACGCTCCCTCGTCCGTGAATGTTTGTTTATTGTTTGTGCTAGTGCGTGCATCTGTGCACTTCCTTTTTTGCCGTGAGTGTTTGCGTCTTCCTCGGTGGTGCTCAACAATGTAAGGTATAGTTGTTCTGCTGCCTCCTTCTCCATCCTATTTTATTTTTTGTTTGAGACAACTTCTCCAGGGAGAGAAAGGCGTCTTCTTTCCGTCTCAAAAAGAAAAGGAAGGCGACACAAGAAAAGAGGAAGAAGGAGTAGCGAACTCGTTTCCCCCGTTTGCATCTGCTGGATGCGAAGGGATCTCTCCTTCTCTCCCTTTGTCGTTCTCATCTCAAGCGTGCTGGGACCAACACGGCGGTTTGCTCCGCACCGGATCGGAGCGCCGCCTGGGAAGACGAAAGCAGGAAGGCAACTCGGATCCGTCGGGAATAACAGGCCGGGGGAAGTTGTGTATGTACGTACATACATACAAACACGCCCATGTACTGCCGGCCCACGTAAATATACGTTCCGGCCACCGACTTCCGTACCGCTTGGCGTGAAAGCACCCGGAATATCCGTGAGTGCAATTCCCTCTGAATTTAATGCTCGCTGCTTGACCTGGTCACGCCCGGTAAAATATTTTACATACAACTTAGAAATACATTAGGAACCAAGGAGCCTTGGGACACAAGTGAATTTTTTTGTTTGTAGATAAGTACAGTTAATGGTTGGGGGGGTACGCAATATTTTTGTGGCAAAGGAATGCTAGTGATTCACAGTGATTCACTTCTATCCCTTTGCCTCAGCAATATTGTGTACCCCATCAACCATTATCCGCACTTATTTCCGAAATTATGAAAATTGCTCTTGTACCCCTTAGCTTCTAGGGTCCTATTATTTACTCTCAGTTATCCATGATGAGCACAATCGTAGTGATCATGGTCTTGAGCTATCTCTACTTCTACTTTAGTTTTATTCTTTTTACGTCGCTAGTTATGGACAAACATCCTTCAACCAAATGGTACCGTTTGGCTGATTATTGTCATGAAACCTTTAAGAATTAATTGATATTTACCTGTCGCTTACGAGAATCATAGGCACACAGGTATTTTATTATTTTACTAAATGAATTATATAGTATTAAAAAATATTACTCTTCGAGGAGAGATTTCAAAATAGAGCTACCTCATTGTTACGGCTGTCCATAATTTAACATATTTTTATGTGTCCTCGTTCAACACGGAGAAAAATATTGATGTTATTTCAAGAGAAATAAGCTTAAAAAACATTTAGCTGGGCAGTATGGAGATGATGATGAATCATTTTATTCATATAAATATGCGGTAGTTCACTCAGATCCTAAATCGCTATTCATGAAAATTGCCAGGCTGATGGAAGGAAAATAAGTCAGGCGAAGGAACATAATTCTCCTCTCAGCCGTTCGTTTATAAGAGTAAAATAAGAAAACTCGAAACTAGAAACCGCCCGTTTTTCATGAGTTGGTGATATCATTAGAGATCTGGGTAATTTCCTCGTTCAGGGAGAAACCTCCGTTGAGGCAATGGATCTCTCGCAATACTGTGGTCAACAATCAACCTCGTGAGGCCGATGCGCGAAGATGAAGAGAAGCGGAGAAGAAGCGGCACACTCGGTACCGTATGAGTTTGTGACGTCATCTGTATCTGAGAAAGGTTTAATGCTGTCGCGGCGAATAGTTCGAGAAGTAGGCAGAGGATAGGGAAACGAAAAAATATGGTGCTCTTTATTTTTCAAAGACTTATTATTAAGGTACATTAAAAAAATGGTGAACTAGGCTACGAGAGCATTGGTACTATTTAAGGGAAGTCTCCATCGCCTTCCCAAGATTAATACACAATTCTCCAAGTACCAATATCTTCTTCCCTGGAACTCTAATTAAGGAAAGTGTGAGCGTCGCGTTAGACTTGGGGGAATACCGTTCCGTGGTCCTTGTACAGGAGCAAGGAGATGCTGGAGGCTGTGTTGCGAGGGCACTTTGAAGAGCTGGGTTGGGGGATTGACTTAAGGATTATGTTGACGGGAGGAAGGCCGTTTTCCGGAAGGTAAATTCCATCTGCGAATGATTTTCCTTCGGGGTTGAGACTAACTGTCTAATATTAGAAACATTCCGTAATCAATTTTTAAAATTGATCATAATGTCTTTCTTAGTGCAAAAAAATAGAAAATATTCAGCCAAATAAAATAAAAGGAATCTGTAGAATGTAAGTAGGTAATGACTTGTCATCAGGTGAAATCATTTAAATATATCAATTTTATCAAAATTTTCTATCTTGTATACGTACATAGTGCCAAATTCCAACACTCAATACATAAAAAAATTTTAAATTTATGTACCCAATATGCCTACAATGATACAACACCAATACACCTTAAAATATAGAGTACTTTATTATTAATCTTTGACCATATATGTAGATTTTACCGTATTTAAATTCGTCAATTTATTTTGAATAATATCATTCTTCAATCAACCATCTTTTATTTTGTACCTTAATTCCGTTACTTTTCGCCATTTTACTTAAATTATGTGATATCTAATTAAAGTATTTACGTACTACCACCTTGAATGTGTTATTTTGATAAATTTTATACAGAAAAGTTACAGTAAATGTTCCGCTTCCTCAGAGATTTTCAATTTCTCTTAAAAGACGAGCTAATATATTAGTTTCGTATAATAATGATTGCGTTTGCTGTTAAAGTGATCTCCCAATTTACAAAGCTGTGTAAGTAAAATAAATATATCGCAAATATTTTTTTACAAGGATGCCATTGGAGTGCAAACCCCTTTTCGTCTCTATACAAATGTTAATTTGCTTTAGAAAATGTTTCGGGCAGTGGCGTAGCCAGGAATTCCGTTGGGGAGGGGTCCAAAACAAGGGGGGAAAATTTTGAGAAAATGGGTACGAGTAGAGGGTTTCACACTAATTTTACACTTTTCATAATCGAAATAACTTCATTTGTTAAAGCAATATTTTGTAAATTCCTGTTTTGTCAATATTTTGTTTTCTTTTATGAAGGAAAATGATTTTGTTTATAAATTGTGTTTATAAATGTGTTTATAAAATTTGAATCCCCCCCTCTGGCTACGCCACTGGTTACGGGTCTGTTTAACTGTAGCTTTCGCGGTACTGGTCCTCTCAATTCTTTTCTCGCCTTTCGAGACATGTACTATCATGTCATTTGCTCAAGTTAGCCCCGTTTTTAAGAGGAATCTTTTCCTCAGTGCCGTGAGTGAATCGTTTAGAGAGCGCAAATATCCTTGAAACT
This sequence comes from Ischnura elegans, assembly GCF_921293095.1. NCBI lineage: Eukaryota > Metazoa > Arthropoda > Insecta > Odonata > Coenagrionidae > Ischnura > Ischnura elegans. Next base: position 98,496,373 of record NC_060251.1, on the reverse strand, counting down.
CGAAAAAAAATATATATATGCTTGCGTAATAAAAAAAGGATTTTTTTTACATTGCAGGGCGTCGAGTTTGTTTGCTCATTCTCGGGTGCACGACATTAATCTTCTCCAGGGATCCCATTTGGGTCCCTTAACTTTTTTTTTGCCTTCTCCCTTGCAATCATTTCCGAGAAGGATGCCCGAAAATTTTTTTAGCTCAGGGCAATTCGCATCATGTAGCTCTTTAATTTTTCGCGGGCATGCGACATTTTTTGCAGTCTTCCTACACCGCTAGCTTTTCAATTTATATCTCATTAAGAAAAGAATTTGCAGTGGAGTACTACTAATCCAAACACGTTTGATCCGAACAACATTCGCCGAATCCGAAAACCTCCGAGATGAATTTTTTGCGAACTTTGACGGCAAATAACTCGCTAATGGAGAGTGATGATTGCCTAACGTAGCAGGCGCGCCTATGAGTTATCAGTGTGAGTTTCGTGCGTTGAAGAAGGGGTCGGGCGAGTATAGTCTTATTCTGGGTCTACACTAGTACCTTAAGTGACCACTTAAGTTGGCTCTCTATTTAAGGTGGTAGTGTAGGTGTCACCAGCTTCCTTTAAGCACACCTCCACTTAAGTCACTTACTTAAGAACCCATACTTAAATTGTGTAGGCAACTGTTTTCGCACGGTTGACGCTCTTCAAGGGTTGTAAATGGCACATGATAGTACCCAAGGGGATTCCATTACTATGGTAATATTCTTGATAATACCCATCCCACCCCTGACTCATCCCGTTGATTATTTTCTAAGTTGTGCTGTATTCCATGATGTGGTTATTGAGCCTTCTATTTCGTTAGTTAACTTTCTAGTGTTGGGGTTATTAAATCGATCAATTTATTTTATGGAGTTTCTCATCTTATTGTTGGTTTCATTTCCGTGAAAATTGATGGTCTAATTGCTATGCCTGTTGCTCACGATGAAACCCGTTTTATAAAACTCGGAAAAGTTTTAAGGAATTTTAAGACTGAGACGACGGCAGAGGATCCGGTTCAACAGTTAAGTTTCCATGGTGTCATAATCGAAAATAACGTAAACCTATGCACTTAGTATCGTATCCCACACACTGCTATTGAAACCATTGCATTTGGCTTCATTTTTGCCCTGGGGATGCCGAGGGGGATAAGATATTGCGATTTAATTGGACGTGGGAGAAATTGAAGGTTAACATTTAACATCAATGGTTTTAATAAAGGAGTGGAATTTGACTAATTGTGTTTTCGTTTACGTTATGAATATGTTATTCCACGAAGTCAAGCTTAGTAATTCTAAATTCCTTTGGTTCCATCACCTCTCGCCAAATAGCGTTTACTCAGGGACTGAAACCGGTTTTTCCTTTTAACCTTCTAAATCCGAAATGGTTAATTCACGGAGTTTGAGAGTTTATTTCAAATATCAGTGGCTTTGGATCACAGAATCACTAATTGCTCTCCTAGATCTTCATCTGTCAACATAACTGTTTACCCAGATAGAAAATCACGGCGCTGAAATCGACTTATAGATCAAGTGTAGCTACCGCTACCACACTTAAGATTAGACTTAAGTAAAGTCACTTAAGTTAAGTCTGTAGTGTAGACTAGGCATTATCCAGTTACGCGGCTCATTGCACGGCGTACGCTTTTAATTCGTTCTTCCGTTTAAAACATGTTTTTTGACTACAATTTCGGCTAATTACGAACAATCACGTAATCTGAACTGGGTTCGATCCCAATTACTTCGGATTATCGGGTCTCCACTGTATTTCCTTGATCACAAAGGAACGGTATCCCATAGAAGTTGATGGGAATAACTGCACGCCGCGAAACTTACGTCGCTGGTGTAAAGCCCAACTGTTCATGTTCTCGTTTAGGAGCTTCTTCCACTCAAAAAGCAATTTTCTTCCTGAGTTTAAATTCAGATATCCCCACATCAGCATCACAGCTGATAGTCTGCACTGTCCTCGAGTTAAGCGCACAAAGCTAAACCGTAAATGACTCATGAAAATGGAGCAGGAACTTTTGGATTTTGTCATTTTAATGTTATGAGAAAATGGCTGAATGGGGGAGACTTTTTTATATCGCTACAAATTATCTTTCCCACCCTTCTACGGAAATATGCTTATGAACCGTGATTTCGGGCCTGAGAGATCGACTCCATTTCCAATTGAAATAAACAACTTGGGAAACAAAAGCTATCGTCGTAGTTAGCCAAACAGATCCATTGGACCTTTCCCGCCATCCAGAATTTAGTTATATCACTTATGATTGCATGCGCATAAGCCAGAAATCGCTTTTATCCATACTTACCAGTTTTCTTTCCTCCACCTGCAGTGTACAGGTATCACTTTTAGCTCTTTCTGCTCATACGTCGCCGGCGAATATTCAGTGTTGACATAGTGCCCTCATTGTCATGTTATGTATCTTTTCCATTGTTATTTCGGGTCGTGAATTGACCCAGATCTCTTCCCGGCAGAGTACCCGTCTATTACTACTCTCGAATTAAATCTATGTATGCGAGATTGCTCAAGGGGTATGTAAAGTAGCCAAGAACTGAGGCACAAATCTCTAACTCCAGTATTATTGTGACGAATGGAAAAAGTTAAAATTAAATAAACATTAAAATGAAAAACATTTTATTGTTTATTTAATTAAAATCCTGATTCATTTCTTTGTCTTGGAGCTTTAAACTAAACTTCCCAATTTCAATCGGAACAATTCTAGGTGGTTGCGCAGTAACCAAACGTTGAGACCAAATTAAAAACGTTTACTTCAGCATTTTCATGGGAAATAGAAAAAAATGGCAAGCAAAAAAAATATATTTTTCAAACTGCCAATACTTCGGCTTCGGAAGTATTAAATTTTGGGGAAATAAATTTCCAATTGAAATAACCAGCATAGAAAAAAAGACTATAGTCGTCAGCCAATAAAACTCATCACGTGATCTGAGATACAGCCATTTCAGTCTTGATCGCATGCGCTGCTGCTCAGTGGCGCAGCGAGGGGGGGAGTTTTGGGGGATAAACCCCCCCCCCCCCTAGAGCTCAGAGAAATTTTTAAGTTTAATACGTTTTACTTAATGGATTAGTATTTCTCATAGAATAGTGTTATTATTGATCAAATATATACCATAAAGCTGTAAAACTTGTCATTTTTAACCATTAATCTTAAAAATTTTCTGGAGGAGGGCCCCCGCAACTCCCACTTACCCTGGCGGGTATGCAATACCCCAACACCCCAAAGTATTAGTAGCACCTTAAACCCCCCCTAACCTTAATTCTTAGCTGCGCCCCTGCTGCTGCTTAACATTGATTTTTTCCATATTTATCCTAGAATACTACCCGCTAATTTTCCTATACATGCATAGTACCTTGATCATTTTTTAGGCCTCCCTGTTCGTAATATGCTAGCGACTGCTCAATATGGACATTATACCCTCATTGCCTTGTTTTGCTTCTCGTCCATTGTTGGTCCGGGTCATGAATTGACACAGATATCTTATCGTGAGGGTACCGGTGACCCGAATCCGGGGCAGGTTTAATCACCGAAATGGCAAAACCACGGTTAGTGACTCAGTTCTCGTCGCTGAGCAAATATTTGAACCGATCGCGTGAACTTCGCCGGGAGGAAGCCTTTGCTTGCTCCATTGACCTGATAACCGTTCGTTCGGCCTATTTCCGCTCTGGTAATAAACACTGCGTTGCCCTTTATGGGAAAGGTCAGCGCTTGCTATTCATTCATAGACATCGTCTCTTCTAATCCAATATCGTATATAGTGTTGTTTTACAGTGACATGGTTAACATTTTTTTAATCAACAATCCCCACTGATTGGGGTATTGACATAAATTATTCTCTGAACGTTGATCGATTCATATAGAATTGATATCTGTGATGTTATTGGTGATATAATTATGCAATTGATGTACCGCGATGAATATATATTTTTTGGGGATAGAGGTCCTACAACAGGTTATATGAAGGATAATTTGATCTTATTAGCTATGCCCCAAATTCTTATTACGATATGGCGAAATTGCTGTCATTTATTGATTTTAACACTTTCTTAACCTAATAATTTCAGAATTTCCGAAATTAACACAATGCTCTCTGAAAGAAACTCCATCAGAAAATAAAGAATCATCGGAAATTATTTAACCAAGTTGTGGCTTTCTGATTCATGCTTCTCTTTGGCCATTCATAAATTAATGCTCAAAGTTATATTGTTTAGCTTGTTCCTCTAAATTCTTGTTTTAGCGTATGATATAATCATATGAAATAAGAAAAATCTTACTACTTGAGAATTGATTTAGAGAAAGAGCACTTAAAGTTTAGAATAAATATAAAATTATTCATTATATAGCAATGACTCTCAATTTACTGCCTGTGATTCATCCTACGGGTGCGACCCCATTCATACAAATTGAAATACATAGAAACAAAAGAAAAATCGCGCTCACATACGTCCTCTATTTGTTCGGAGAAGCGGATTTATGCACAGGGTCGCAGCATACATATCTCGTACCCACGCTTTCTTCCTCGCTAAAGACTACACTCTTGGGGTGGATTACATATATTAGAGCCTTTTAAGGGATTTTATAATATTCAGCAGTTGCTCTCCGTAGAACTTTCTCTATTTTTATTCACTCCTCTTCACTGTGATTTCTTATTAATTCGTGATTAATGCGTATCTACAATTTTCCTTCATATGTGATCTAATTTTTTCTTTAATTTTCCTGGTAAAATACTCTCCTGAATCAGTGAATGAACCAATGACTTTTGGCTTCCCTTGCCCCTACACACAAAACAACTCTATTGCTATTCTGGTTTCTCAATTTCCAATGAAATTCCACCAATTTTCTTGGCTCTAGGTGTTGGGTCCTCGTGGTCTAAGTAAAATGCTCAATGTGGACCATAGTTGGGATTAAAGATTTAAAAGAATTGACAACTGAAATTAATTGTTGAACTTGTAGTTAACCACTTAGTTTAAAGCTTCCTTTATATAAGAGTTAACATTTAACTTAACCTCGTCTAAAGTGAACATATCAATGGCTAAAAATAAGTTCTTACAACACGTGTCTCAAAAATAGAAACTTTTCAGGGGAGCAAGAGAAACGATTTATATTTTTAATTATACACTGAAATTAAGGACCAAAAATTCATAAAACTGAAAAAGAAGCATACATGTGCAAACAAAGAGTTGTTTTTTTCTTGAATTTTATTTTTTTAATGTCATTACACTTTGTTTAAGATACCAGTCTCTGACCGGCCAAATTTTGATATACGTGTTGTTAGAACTTTGCCATCGATATTCTGGTTCAAAAACTTATTTTATTTTATGGATAACTTTATCTAAACTAATGATTATTTAATCGGTGTTATTCCTTAAATTGACGTGAAAGTCGATCTGTACCATTCGAAGACAGGTACATATAATGTTTTTTTTAAAGTTAATATCTAGTAAATGATTCTTTAACGTGAAGTTTGCATTTATTACATTGTGGCCTTACTCGTCGAATTTCCGTTCAGGTTCTTCGTTAAGGGAACAAGCGTGGCTCGCTGTGGTAGATTGATCCACAGCTCCGGTGGAAGCGATAGGCATACCTTGGGACCATCCCTGTGGTGTCGGGAGGGGAAATTGAGGGGGAAAACAAGGCCACGTGCTCCGGTCGTGCTCCTGATTCGGATATCGGCTTCCTTCCTTGCCTCTTTCCCCTCCTGCAACCGCTGCGCCGCTCAGTGGTCCGAAATAGGAAAAAGCAGGACGAAAGTCCGAAATGGCTTTTTATTTTTAGATAAAAACTTATCGAAGCAACAGATATAAACTGGCACCTTTATTTTTTAATAACTTACATAGGTGCTGAAAATTCTTTTCTTCATCATCATAGGTCAACAATCCTGAGAATCTTCAGCAGATATACTTTGATCATGTCTTTAAGGTTCGGTTAAATGGTTTTAAATTTCGTCGCCCCATGATATTTTTTATACAAATAAAAATTGAAGTTAATCAATCTATTTGGTGGAAGGGAAGTAGGTACTACGATAGCTTTGAGCGGCGGGTGGTAGGCAGCTAAAACGCTTAACATTTTACATGCTACTCATAACTTCTCTTTTTTAATCCTTGATAAGCTTTCTTGTATGACTAGTTAGAAGTCTTAATCGTTTTAATCCTGTCACCCTGAACCTCGGTGAACAGAGCACGCAGTCCCTATGCCTCGTTCTGCGGCCGACTAGATGTTCCCATTTTCTTCACAATATTGTAGAAGACTTCTCTTTCCTCACTTTTCTTTATAATTTATCTTAATCCACCCGATATACCCGGTACCTTCATTATCTTTTCTCCCTCTCCTCTTAAAAGACCCTCATCACATTCACCACTACTTCATTTAATCGCAAAATTTACTTACTTCCGCATACTTCCACAGATGTAGGATAAATTCATCTTAAATTAATTTTTTTAAATAAATTTTACCTTTTAATAAATATTTATGTTATTATTTTGGAGATTGGTCACTATTAGAAGAAACCAATCCTCTTTCTGATGTTTTACATCATTATTTTTTAAACATTTTTAGGGCTATTTTCAAGTGTTACACTGCGTTGTTTTTTTTAAGGAACATTTTCCATATTTCAGTAAGACTCCATGTAAATTTTTAGAGCATCAATCTAGGATTCAACTGCAAAGTAGACTTTCTCAAGAATTAAATGACTGATAATGGCAATCTAGAAGCTGGAATATGGTTTGGGGCTCGTAAGGTAGAACCGTACCGTCTCCATTTTACTCAGGGAGAAGATGCGATATTCCTCAGGGTACAGTGAAAGAAAAAAATGACATATGAGTAGCGGATAACCTCGGATATTTTACATATTATTTTAAATGCATGTGAAAAAAAAAATACTAATTAGATGGATAAAAGTTAAAAAAAAAACAGTTTATCAAAATGTACAGAAATTACCTTGAGAATTTTTTTCGTACCAGTAAAAATATAACGAAGGTACAATAGATTACCGGGTGAGTTATTATGGATTATAAAGGCAATGGTAAAAGATAATACACGTGAAAATGAAAACAGAAAAATTCAAACGGCCATACTTTGAGGCATGCCTTTATGATGAATCCATCTTAAATTGCGGCCTTAAATTGAAAATACGGCCTCTAAATAACCGTACAGGAAAAGTTATCAAAGATGAAAAAGAGTATTATGAGCCAGATAAATAGAAGAGCTGAAAAATTGAGTAGAGAGATGTATCTAACCTGTATCAGTAGAGTAGAATTTTTAGCGTTTAAGCTTAATACTTATTCCACCGCTTAATACTTTCGTAATACTTTCTTTCCATCTAAATATTGTTAATTTAAATTTAAATGTAGAAGATCATCGGACGACCAAATTTAACCGAGCCTTTAAGACAGCGCAAATATATACATATCTACTAACACATAGCTGTAACTGTTCGAAACCTTTGTTAAACATCGACAAGATGTTATTTCGATTTTTTAAATGCCTCCAAATTTAACAGGATGTAGGTATTTTAAGTTAATACAAAGGCTTCCTTGGAATTAGCAGCAAAAAGGTGCATACTTCTCCTGCATACCTGCCATTTCATGGTTCAAATGTGTGCGCCGTCATTGATAATACTGGAAATCAAAATATACAAAAATTACCTTGAGAATTTCTTTTATAAACACATAACTTTAATTGCTCGAACCCTTCCTTAAATATTGGCCAGAGAATCAGTCGATATTTTGAATGCCTCCAATCATAACAGGATTCAGGCATTTTAAATAAAGATGAAGACTTCTTTGGAGCTTTTCCACAAAAAAGTGCAAATCTCTTGAGATACCTGTCATTTCATGCCTCTAGTTTTAACGGCATCGAAGGTACAGTCTCCATGTCTGGAATGATTTCAGCTTGAAATAACTTCAATAGAGAAGACCTACAGTACTGTGCGCTAAACGGAACTGTCTTCGCGGGGACAAATAGGCGCAGAGGAAACCCCGGCAGCCTAGCTGCTCACATTATTGATGAATATCCATGTAGCGTCGCGCTGTGATGCGCGGGGCATCTTTAAAAATATCTGGGAAATTTATGCCGCTCCTCCAGGAAGGTTTAATCCCTTTTTAACCCTGCCTGAGAGGTTATGGATAAATGAATGAAGTTTATTTATGTTCTGGGTTTCCCCATAATAGAATATTAGAATATTTTATTTTGCTCAAGGTAAAACCTATGAGAGCAAAAAATAGAAAATACAGGAAATATTCTACTCTTAATAAAAGGTATTTTGACAAAAATAAGGCATTATGGGGATTATTGCTAGGCTAACAAGTAGTAGATATTTATAGGAAAAATGTAAACTATTCACTACTAATAACACAAAAATATGTTTGAACTTAGACAGTAATGAACACACACATACATATACACATTTATGTAGAGAGTTTTGATAACATCACAACTTTAAGATGATAACTCGAATGAGTTGAGGAGACTGAATTAAGCCCCAGACTTCAAATAGGAGTACAGCCTTCTTTTAAACGACTGAAGTGATTGTGACGTCTTTATATTTGGCGGAAGAGAGTTCCACAATCTAGACGCAGTTGGATGAAAAGATTTGAAGTATATATCGGTGCGGGCTTGAGGAATTTGAAGGTCAGAAACACGGCGGGTGTAAATTCCAGTGACTTTTTTGCGGGGGATGAATAATTCGTACAGGTATGCAGGACACTATTTTTGGAATAAGGAGAACCCAGAAAAGATCCCAGGATATAATCCCTTCGGCTGTGAAGAGGTAACCAATTCAGATCAATGTAGAATTTGGACAAATGTTCATCTCTACGTAAATCAAATATAAATCTAATTAATTTATGTGGTAGGATGAAGACTCAAGATTTAGCCCGTTCTGGAATACGGCGCAACGAATAAAACAGGACGACTTTGGCACTAAGCCGTCGAGCCAAGAATCTGTTGCTTTAAAAGCGTTTATGACGTCCTGGGTAATCCCATAATTTTGATGTAAGTGGAAGGATTTCGTCTTAATCAGACAGCTGAGCGGCGGCATCCGTGATATCCTTCTACCCCTCCCCCCCCCCCCCCCCCCGCGCCCACCCCTTCCAACGCAGCATCCATCCCTTTAATACGTATCTCACCCTCCGCCCCCCCTCAACCCTCCCTGCTCAAGACTGCGGTCCTCCTAATTAAGATAGTTTCCCGCGCACTCCTTGCTCCCTTAAGTGGTTTCCCATCCTTCAACCCACCCCACCGCAAAAACATTTAAGCTCCCCGCTCCAGGCGATTTTTCAATCTTGTGAGGTAAGGCGGTCGATCTAATAGGGTAGTTTCCTTCATCAAAGAAAACGAAAGGCATTGATTGCAATTCGTTACCCGCCATTAGTGTCCCTATTCATAATATACAAATTATTTGGTTTTAGAAACCCCAGTTTAGACGAATGGAAATGGTCAATTTTAACCGCATTTTAAAAAGGTCAGATTGGCGCACATGCGATGCCACTCCACGTGACGTCACAGGGACCTAGTTTCTATACGAGTAGATGGAAGTTTTACGTCGTCTGAGGCTACCAATGCATGCATGAGTCACAGAGCTCAGGGAAGCATGTCTTAATAATCACCTATTAAAACTGGCTAAGGTCGGAAAGTTTCCTTCATTTGATAAGGTATTAATAATCCTGATTTTAGCCAAGCGCTACCAGCTAGCATGGTGCTCTGCTACCTGCTAGCATCCTGCGTCGTATCAGCGCTCAGAGCCTCGCCCCAAGGTCACCTCACTTGCGGGAGCGGGAACTAGCACGACGTCTCGCGGGAGTTTACCCGGCATTCATACTTAGCCGTCGCGTTTTCGCGCGCTTGAAAATTTTCCCTTTTCATTTAATCGCGAAAAATAGATATCGTCATTAAAAAATCTAAAAGCGTAAAATACGTACTCCAGGAGTAACAATCTTTCGATTTAGGCAGTAAAAAAATAATAGGAAACCACCCTATTGTCTGCCCTCATCCTCTGCTTAGTTAAACGTTCGGAATCGGAATTTTCAGCATTAAATTGTGGTCTTTCAGGACCCCAAGCTTAACGTATTTGCGCCCGGAAAACTTTCTGCCTGCGATTGAGAAGATGATGAAGTAAATGGCTTCTATTTTCGTCTTTAGAAATCCAGTGAAATATTTTGGTGATGATTCAGCATGTTTCTTCAGAGTAGGTAACCCGTAGCCATTAGGCTACCCTCGGTGGTCACAGGTCAGAATCTAATGTTGCTCAGCTGTGGATGAAAGAAAATTAAAGTAATCTATCCAATGCCATTTCCTGCTTAACTTGTATGGTAGTTGGATATAATTTACACACAGTAGGCTTTCATATTGAGTTTCGTTTTTTGTTTTCTCCTGAACTTCGAACCGAATACTTGTCCACGGGAAAGTTGGTGGTGAGAGCTTCACTTTGTTGAAAACATCACTTAATATAAATATGACTGTATCTGCTGCAGTTCTCCATTGTATGTGCATATTAAATTGTTATTTTTATCAGTTTGTTGGCGTAATCACAGCCTTAGAATGAAGCGAAGTAATTTTTTCGATTTTATGAAATACATTTCTCGAGGATTTAGGATATTTTATAAATAATTTTTATGACTTTAGCCTCATATAAACTTTTTTAAATTATGCTCTAGGCTACATAATGGCAGGAAAACGTTTTTTTGGTCCTCAAAATGCATTTGACTTCGTTCGAAAATCTATGTCATTTTCAAGGTAGAACTAACTATTCATGATGCGTGAAAATTTGTACAATTTTTTGGATGCTGAGGGGGTGTTTGACAATTGGGGGAGGAATAAGAAGGAGTATTGGGCTACTTACAATTAAATTTTCCATTAATTTTATGCTTTGTTTAGTTGTGAAATCATATTTTCTAGGAATTGAGATGTTTTTCCTATGTACTTCTGTACTATGCGTGCCTGTCCTATGTCTTCACAATAAAAAATAAAAAAAATAAAAAATTAGATATCAATAATATGAATATATTATTGTAACATTTCAACTAACAAACGAACTAAATAACTGCATAAAAGGTATGTCATATATATTTTTCTATTTTGATTTTTTTTTAAATTTTATATCTCATTTAAAAAAAGTTTTAATGGATATTTTTTGCACTGTAATTTTTTTAATACTTGACAACTTTTGTATTTATTGTTTCTCTCATCTTTTCATATAATACGCCTTAAAAAGGGTAAATAAATATACCGAAACGTCAACACATATATTTGTTTTTGTCAATGACCAAAACCTCAACAGTTCATATTTATATCGAAATATTTTATTTAAATAGTCGGAGACTACGGCGGCGGACATCTTGAAATTTGGCCTCTCAATTTGAGTTTGGATCCTGATTGAGGTCCTGTAATATTAGCGTGGCTACCGATTCGAGTTTCAGTCAGGAGTAAACGCAGGGAGACAACGTGTTCGTGATCTGTTAACTATAATACGCGAAAAGATGGCTGACGAGAAAGCAAAGAGTATGGACACAACCAACGCGAAAGCGGTAAATGTGCGTGATACAAGGCCAACTTCCTTCTCTTCACGTTTCCCGCTCATGGCCAACCAATCAAGAGCCCTCTAACCAATGAGGGACACAAATCGGAAACAGTAGAAGATACGAGGAGTGAAGATTCCTAATTCTATTAGAGAAGATTCAGAAGATTTTAGAGGTTCAATCTTTGTCACATGGGGGCTCATTGACGAATAGCATGAATTGTATTATTATAAAAACATACTGGATTCCAAAATAAGTTCAAAAATGTATTCATCCATTCCTCGGAACATAATATCTATCAAGTGTTGTAAAATATTAGAAGTCCACCTTTATTTACGTACACTATTACGTAGATTCAACGTTTTCAGGATGCGCGCCGCTACGTCGATTGCGTCCTTGGACTTGAGCGAAATTTCGCAATTCGGCCCATTAAAATAAAAAAATTCACAGTATATTCCCTTTTTAAACAATTTTGCAGTACATACTTGGCTGTTTATATCTAAAACCATAGTTAGAGCACTTATAGAACTCAAATTAAGTACCCAAGGTGATACTAAACACATGATTCCTTAAAGGTAAGTTGACAATTTAAGTGCATTTGTATGATGTTAATAAGATACTCATCGGATTTCCGAACAGATAGGAATGGGAACCGAACTGGCGAACGGATAGGTGTGGGAATTCGTTTTTCCTCCGAAAAATAATAAATACTTTAATAAATGATGGGCAGAATTACGTTAGAGCACTTTATATTTGTCAACGGTTGGTGTCCCTGCCACACGCCTATTGAGGAAGCTTGCGGAATATTATGTATATTTAGATGCAACTGATTGGCTGATAATATAAAAATCAAACAAAAAAATATAAAGCTTACCTTTGAAAACCAACTTATCTACGAAATCAATCTCCTAAAGGCCACGTTATAGGAATCCTTTGAGTTGTTTCGTTTCGCCCTTAGGGTGTAATATCTTCACTCGAGTGACAGCGGATGTATCCAATCTACGAACTGATTAAAATGCAAACGTAATTAGCTCAGTACGTAGAGTACTGATGCTAATCCAGAGACTGTGTCACATGTAGATTTGTAGATAAGGTTGCAGGAAATTTGATACTCTCAGTCCGTACGCAGGGATTAGAGCAGCGAGCTAATAGGAGGCCTCGCTAGTGTCGTGATTAGACGAAGGTTGTTATTTTAATCTCACAACTCAACTCTGAGGCTGATAGAAGCAATAAAATGCGAAATGTGTTTCGGTGAACTGATGGAAAAAATACTGTTTATATCCTGAGATGAAACGAAAACAAAGCGGTTATATGTAAAATTTATCGATACATTTTCAGTGAATGCTCTTTCTCGTTTTAGAAATTTTTTCTCTGGTGCGTTGACTTATACATCTATATACTATCCCGAAAGCCGCCTCAATGGGTTTGTGGCGATTAGAAAAAAAAAACAAATAGATGTGATAAATTCAAAATTTGCTGCATAGACACGTATAAATAAATAGAGTGAAATTATTGTGAAACTTACTCGGGTCAAAAATACATCACCACGTTTTATTCCATTCCTCCGAACACAATATTTATCGACCGATGAAAAAGATTACAGCTTCACCTTTGTTTGCATACGTTGTTTGGATCCAAACTGTTTGGATTGAAATTTTCCAGGATCGCGCCTTTGCGTAGAAAAACAGCAAATATGATACAGACTTTTGTTGCTAAATAGGTCACCAGCCGTTAAGAAATAAAAAGGAAGTTCTCTAACGAAATCAAGCCTAAAATTTATTGCAGTTCTTCATTGATCGGGAGAAAAAGAAATTTCAATACCTATGTGTTCGGCAAATTATTTCTCTTAACTTTTCGTTTTTGTCGGACCTTGAAATATATTCGGTCAGTATGATGTTCCCCGTATAATTATGAAAGATATCTGCTCAACATTATTCAAGCAATTTAATCCTAGCGCGTGACCTCCGAGTTTCTAGCGGAATACGTTTTACATCAATGTAAAGTTTTCTTCACGCTCGTAGAAGTTGACGAATAGCGCTGCTTTCCTTTATATTTTATTAAGTTCACGGATTAAGTCTTTCTGCGACGTATCCCATATGCTCGCTGCATATTCAAGATGTGGCCGGATGAGCGCGAAATAGCTCCTCTCTTTTAATTTTCATGTGTCCACTTCTTCTTTTATCTCGTGCATGCAACATTCTTCAAATGAAAAACAACATTTGTTATTTAATCTTCAAATGCCAAAATGCGAGACATATCGTTAAGATGTGAATTCTGTGCTATATTAATTCTGAAAATTCTTAAATTCATGGTTTAAAATTGCAAATACATTGAATCTGGTTGAAATTGGCTGCAGATACATTCCTGTTGGATAATATTTCCAATTTGTCGTAAAATAGCATCGTAAATTTTTTACGTGATATTTTTTTGGGTAGTGAAATTAATTGATGCTATTTTTTCATCGCAAATATCATTACTTGATGTAAGAGTACGAAAGAATTATAGCTGTATTGAAAAACCTTAGTGGAGCCACACTGCATGCTTTGAATTGAAGGTTTATTTTGTGCGGTTAAAGAAGGCCACGCTCGGGATTTACTATCCGTGACCTTTCGGTCGGTAGCCAAATGCCACATCGCTTTTCCCGAATTTAGAATTCAATATTGCAAACATTTTCCTGGTCAATTTTGAATTTCATCCTGGCATTTTTTCCTTTATGATTCTCTGATGGTTGAAATCCTGTGAGTAAGTTTCAAAACGGGTAAACTGTGAAAACCATTAAAAAGTATTTCAATGGATACATTTTATCGTTGTAGTAGTAGTTAAAGAGCAGATTCTACGAATTTTTAAAGACTAAAAGGGGGAGTAAATCTCGTTTTTTTTGCAGATTACGTGTGCCACGTAACCATGGTATCGAGCGGAGAGGCTGCCTTTTAGGTATTGATTGTTTTCGCTGTGAAGTTGTGCGTTTTTTTTTCGTTTACTTTTTTTTTATCGCGGGAGAAAACTTTCTCTGCTCGTTTCGGCGTCTCGCACTATTCTTGCGAATTAAAATAAAAGGAAGGTTCTGCCGTGGAATAAATCTCACCGCAATTTTTAAGTGACACTTTCGCCACGTATCATCGATCGTGCTCTCAGTGAATGAAAGGAAATGAATTTTAATGCCAAGGGTGACAGAGCTGACGGCTTAGATTTTTATACAGAAAATTTTGGTAATATGCCGAAAACCGTCAAATTTTCAATCACGATAGTTGTAGCCCTTTAATGCAGAGCGAAGTATTAACTATTTATTGAGAAAAGTCCTGCATTCGTAATAATTAATTCTTTACTAGCGTACCCATTATAAAATTAATGGGCCCAAAATACATTGCTACGTTGTCATCCATTCCTCCGAACACAATATATATTTATTTTATTTGTATTAGTACTCGTTATGTTTCTTGGGAATGGAAGAAATATGGAGCATATTAAATAAATTAAGTAATTAGTTAATTGCAGTCAATATCATCCATAAGATCGAGTGGCCTCTGGATTAAATTTATTTGTTTGTTATCGGTTGTCAAGCACAGGCTTAAATGCATGAAAACATAGTCCACATCAATGGTTACCATGCATAGACACAATCGTTGAATTGAGAAAAATTAAGTGATTTAGAGCTTATGAGCTGATACTCATGAATTAACAATCTCAATGATGATCTCTCAAGATCTCAAGATGCAAAGCTCCTCAATCTACTTATCATATTTATCGCTATCGTTTTGGCTGCGTAAAATCTGCTCATGAAGTAATCTTGCAGGAAAGAGATCTGATGGGCCTTTAAAGTGACTATATTTGCCCCCTTTGAGTACAAGAACAGGAGTTAATGCAATATTGACTGGTTTTTCTTTTCTATCTCCTATAATTGGAGAAATACGATCAATGATCGCTTATGGAAAAAGACTATGTCAAATATCCATTTGCATTATTGTGTATGCTACCTCTGAGAAAGGTACGATTTTATTAGTTTCTCAACTCAACTAGTTTGACTAGTTTTTCGTCTCAAGGAAAGTAAAAAATGTATTTTATTTTACTAAACCGTTTATTCTGAATGTAATATGCAAGCAGAAACAAATGGCATATAATTTGATATACGTTTGCAGGTTTTTCAATTTAGAAAGGTGCGGTTTCAGTAATTCATGGGAAGATAGTAGGGATGGGGTGGCAGAGATTTTTCAGAGGCTGCCCGATCCCGTCTTGAGTGCTTTGAGGAGGGCAATTCAAGTGCAGATCTCCGTCCGTCGGATGGGACGTTAAGCCGTGGTCCCCTTGACACCTCTTGTTGGGAGTAGGCTAAGGCAGATGCAGGGATTCTCTCGTATCAAGCGATTTAGAGCGCACATATTGAAATTTGTTATGTAAAAAAACTGTTTTAGAACGCAAATTCGAAAAATAAAAAGCATTAACTGTAAGCAATTCTTTTTTCACTTAAAGTATGTTCAAAACCGCACCATTCTTTTATGATACCCCTGTATAATGCGTCATCGGATCCAAGTTTTGTTTTGATTGCTAAAACTATCTGTGGATGCTTTCTCTTTGTGACTAGCGCATTTCACATGAAATTTATTACGAAACCATGCTATTTTGCTTTAATCTAGAATAAGTAAACTATAAAACAATTGACTATTCTTTCTTGCTATTTATGTTAAGGAACCTCAAATTATTAACTAAATGAATCCAAGTACCGATTTTAGAATAAATAAAAAATAAAAATATATGTTTTAACAGGGATTCCAACATTGATTGAAACATATTTTAGCTTTATTAATGATTTTGCGCGCATTATTTTTTTTGGGGTTTCTAAATTGAAAAATAACAACTCCGAATTATTTGAAATTTCCCCAATGCGAACGATTTTGATTTATTTTCCATTTTATCTGAAACTTTGATATTTTGGTGAAAATAAACTCGAGAGAATATTTCGAAATATGGAAGCTGATTCGTGAGAGAACTTTCCTCCTCGTCATTTATCAGTCAACACGTTCAAAAATGTAATCGGTCTCAAATAAGTAAGCGGCTGAAGGTTTAAAAAAAAAATATATTCATTTTAGTTATAGAGATTCCATTAAGTTTCCTTCTTCTGGCCTTTAAATATGTCTTTGGTGTCCCAAAGCATTCCTTATTGAATAGAGCTTTTGAAAGCGAGAATTTAATCATCGGCTGGAATCCTTAGGGAGATATAAATTATAATCGGTCGTTTGAGGCGTCACCTGGTAAAATTTCTTTTCTTTAACTCCAGAGAGCAGACCAATGCCGACGCCGCGCCGGCTTAATCTCCACTATTCTTTCCCATCCCATTCGTCATGTCAGAAATAATCTGAGCTGTATATTGTTTTCCCCATCTGGATCTCATGCTCCAAAGTCCGTAGTGCTAGTGATTTTCTCGTGTCCGACGTGTCCTTTGCATCCTTTTCTCATTACTGCTTATTACGTCACAACTCAAGATACTTTTCTAATTGTTAATCCCAAAAAAAGTAATATGATACACTTTTTTTTTACCAGCAGCCAGCCATCTGAAAACATGCTAGTAAAAATGGAACAAAAATCAATCGAACAAGTCAACACCAGCAAGTTCTTGGGCTTACTTCTTAATTATAAAATGCCCTGGGCAGAGCACATCAATTTCCTTAGCAGTAAGCTTAGCTCAAGCTGCTACATCCTTAGACAGCTTAGTCAGACAACGGGAAATGTTTACTAAGTCTGCGATTTTTACCCACATGTTTCATGCAGTATCATCTTTTGGGGATCTACCAACTTATCTTTAAAAATATTCAGAATTCAGAAAAAAAGCTGTAAGGATTATTGCTCAAAAGCCTAATAGATCCCCTAGTGAGCCAATCTTCAAGGACCTGAATCTCCTTCCGATTCCATGCATATATCTATTTTAACCATAATGCATGTAAAGAGCAATTTTGACAATTATGAAGTGAATGGTGCATTACACCATCATCAAACTAGAACAAAAAATTATATTCATCAGAATTATGTAAGAACAAGAGCTGCTAAAATGGGGACCAGAGAAATGGCCACTGAGATGTGTAATGATTTGCCATTATTTTTCAAAGAAGTTAAAAAGCATCAATGCTTTTAAATCCGATCTATAAAGGTACTTAAAAAAAGACGCTATTCTATTCCATCGATGTATATCTCATTGACCCTTCATGTTAAAATATTCCATTGTATATAATATGTGAATATACGTATTTGATTATGAGGTGCCTCATATCTATGCGTACAAATGTATCAGTTCTCCGGGCAAATAAAGATTTATTATTATTATCATCACTTCTGTGGTTGGATGTCCGGAAGGGTAGGCACACATCTTGTCAACTTCAAAAGGAAACATTACTCAAAGAATTCTACACTTAGCTAATAATCCTCTCGGTGCAAACTTTTTTGCTGGGACATGCGTTCACACGACATTATTTTTATACGCACGTACGGGCACTAAACGATCAGTGTTGCGGGGAAGGTTTATAAGCTGATCCCGTGCGCGGTATGATACAGAAATCGTTTTTATCCATTGTTTGCTCTTACATATGCATGCCATCATCAAACCTTCTTTGCTCCGTTACCTAAAAATCCTGCCGTGTGACCACGAATTCCAAGTTTCCTGCTTCTCTGGGTACTATCCTTCCAGAACAACGCCGGATGGCCTGCTAGTATTTTATAAAGATTTACCCACTACGATAAAAACAAGTCAAACTTCTCTGACGCTAGTGACTTGCAGACTTGCATTTGTATATATACATCCATTTACTCCTTTACAAGAAAAAAAAACTATTTAACTATAAAGTGCAATTGATGAAATTTGGGGGGAGGTGTCGTGACCCGGGTGACAACCCCCTAAATCCGCCCCTACTACAATTATCTACCTTCTTTGACACATGCATCCAGGTGAGCGTTTGGTCACAAAAGAATTATTTGGCAGAAAGTAGGAAAAAAAATTGGAACATCGATGAAAGAAGAAGCAGCATTCGTTTGGATATGAAATCTCTATGAATCTCAGAGCGTTAAGCTTTCGGGACATTGAATAAGCTTTTGAATTCTGAAAGAGTCGTGCATATTTGGGAATAAAATAAGAAAAGATAAAATAAATTTTTCGATAAGGCGCACACCAAAAGAGATTTTATAACCGGAGAAGAAGAAAGAACTGTGAGGAGGTACGTTGATATTAGGGGAGAAAATTTGCTCTGAAGGTGAGCGTTTGGTCATAAAAGAAATATTTGGTAGAAAGTTGGATTAAAAATTGGAACATCAATGAAAGAAGTAATCGTTTGGATATGAAATCTCTGAACCGCCTTAAGTTTAAGAGCAATTGAATGAGCTTTTGGATTCCGAAACAGTCATGTATGTTTGGAAATAAAATAAGAAAGGATGAAAACCTTTTCGATATGGCGCTCACCAAAGGAGGTTTTATAACCGGAGAAGAAGAAAAAACCGTGAGGCGGCACGGTGAGACTAGGGTGGAAAATAAAACTCCCTCTTGTGGAAATTCCAAACGGTGTGGAGAGGGGGTTAAGTGAAGTAGCGATCGCAGAATAGGAAGTATATACATGCTTTCTGAATTGAGGTGTAAATAAAAGTGGTATTCTGTTCTGTAATTCCCCGCCAAAATAACGGTATTAGCGTCTAGTAGCTCAAATGGTGGAGTATTCCATGCCTAAGCGTAAGGTACTAGGTTCGAGTCCCAGTCAGGCTGCATTTTTGTCATATAAATTTCTTGCTTTTACCATCTGTCTCTGCACCATTGTCTTTGTCCATTTTGCGCTTTATGTTCCTATCTCTTTCCATGAATTTTACTAGTGTATATCTGCGCGTACGCGATTGTGTTATTTCGTACTTCTTGATCAGTGGTGTCATAAACGCGGTCCAGCACTGGATAACAAAAGACATGATAATCAAATAACACTTTTATAAATTTCTTGCCTCAAAATTTCTAATATTAATACATTCGTATGTTAATACATTTATAAATTCGTATCCAAAACAAAAAATTGCAATAAATTGTAAATAATGACTTGTAATAAAAAAACACACAGAGTAATATTTCATTTCTAAAAAAAGTTAAGATATGTCCGTTACGGCACTGCTAATTTTGCCATGACGTCACTGTTCTTGATTGATATACATGTATATTCAAGGACAATATCACAAAACAACATTCACTCTAATCGAAACTTGAAGCTTTTACGTGGTGGAAGGGCTCCATATTAATAATGAAATACACTTTGTTACTTCCACAAAATTCAAATCCATTCAAATCAAATCCAAAAAATATTTTGTGGAAGTAGCAACGTGTATTTCATTATTAGCATTCACTCAGTATAGTGTATGTAGAGTAAACATAGATGTATAAATAAATATATATGTAGACACTGTCCAACTTTCTCATTATATATACATTCCATGCTTATCATCGAAAATTGAAGCAAAATCTCCCCGCTATCTCCATCTTTTATTATTTATTGTCTTATTAAGTGTTTTTGTGTGCCTGCCCTTGGGCAAGGAGTTTCATTTATAATGCTTGTGTGAGTAACCTTCAAACGTTTTGCATTTGTGTGTATGTATATATGTATATGATGTAACCTTGACTCCTCCCCCCCGGAATGCATCCCACAGTTGACTAAAAATTGAAGACGGTGAGCGCAAGTCGTTAAAAACAGTAAACAATGGTAAAAAACGATTTCCGTGTAACGCGCAACGCGCACAGAAGCAGCTTATACTTCGCTCCACCACATTGATAATTATGTGAGTCTCTACATGCGTATACCAAAAACGTCTCGTTATCATATACCTACTTGTGAGCAAAAGGATTTGAAGCGGGAGGATTAATATGAAAGTGATGTATCCTTCGAGTTAGGCTTTTCATTTGACTGAGTCAAGAGGTGTACCTAACCTGCAGGATGTACAATCGTAGACTTTGTATGACAAGGCATAACAAACAGTAATGAGCAAACGACGCAAAGGATTCATCAGATAAAAGCGGAAGCAGCACTACGGGATTTGGTGGCATGAGATGCACCTCTGTACTAACTTTGGTCTCAATTCGTCCAGCCGTATGGAAACGCGTAGCGAATAGACAAACATACTTTTATGTATAAATAGATGGATAGGTATTAATATAAGTTCGCTGAAGGGGTATATAAGTATAAATTCGAGTCGAATCGTCGCGGTCGATATATATAGAAAAAAGTAAGGAGCATGTGGAATAAAAAAAAGGTAGCATTCGGTGGTGGATTGAGGTAAACGAGGCGTGCAAATTGGATTGTGATATGACGGGGATGAAGAGAGCGGTACCTACGTTCAGTAAAAGGATTCTTCTCGCGATGCACGAGCGATCTCTCGCGTCGGTCGGCCGAAATAGCAATTGGATAACAATATTACCTTGGAAACGAAATTGATCCACATTTTTGTAATCCCCTACACGCGTGGGATACATAAATTAAAAAAAAGGTCTCCACCATAAGGTCACAATAGAAAAAAACTAGGAGTAATTGAACCCTAGGGAAGAATTGGTGTTAGATTCTGTTACTCGTACCTCATTGGCAGCGTTCACGGAAAAATAAGATTACAAGGTAAAATATTTTTTTCTAAAAAAGAAACGTTTTTATTGCGAAATTTAAAAAAAATTATTTCTATGAGCCTCACGGAGTCACTTAAAAAATTGCAACGTATACAACAAAATACGATAATTTACGAAATAAAACGGACTACGCTTGAATTGACTGCTGCCCACTTCTCATGATCTTACATCATTAGTAGGGATGGTCGGATCGGATACCTCGGATCCAAATATCCGCGGATATTGCCCTTCATCGGATACATCGGATCCAAAGTCGCGGAAGACATCGGATTTGGATCCGAAAGGGCATAGCTGGATAAGAGGGTGAAAAGTCCCCCTCCGGGATTTTTCCCGTACTTGGGGTATGCGATTTGGGATCAAATAGGACTAACTTCCCCACATTTCCAGCCCGCTAGATGCCCACCAGGGCCAGGTAGATCGAAAATACGATTTTCACTCTTTTTTTTAATATTTCGGTCAAGAAGGCTTATTTTTAAATGTGGTTTGCGGTATTTGAAACCTTATTTAATGGAGCAGATTTCCAATTTTTTTCAAGAACTTTCAGCGGGACAAGAAGATATGGCGTAGATTTGAAAATTTCTAACGCATATTTTCATGAAATATGTTAGAGGGAGCAAAAAAAAAAGAAAACGTTTTCTGGGGGTGTTTTTAATAACTTTCGGCTGGCGTATTGAAAAATAATTTTTAGGTGGTGGAACATCGCGAAAAAATGCGATTAAAAATATGCGACTTTGGCCATTTGGCTCTATGCTCTGGCCTTCCATAACACCCCTTTTTATTTATTTTAGTATTTTACGGATTAAGGTGCCCACCACAGGGACAGAATTGTATGGATACTGGTGCCGAAAATGGCTTCTCTGCCCTTGAAAACGCCCGAGTAAGCTAAGAAGAATTCCCCCTCCTTCACTTCTTTCAAACGTTAGAATAGGTTTGATTTTACCGTAATAAGCGCACCATGAGAATTTATTGAACTTCCTCAATGTCTTCCTTATCAGATATAAATTCTTTGAAATTACATCACCAGTGCTAAACCATTAGGATTTCATCAAACAGCTATCATTAAGTTAATGAAAAGCTGAAATGAAATTTTTTTAAATGGGTTTCAACTTTTTCCCAGTTGGCATACAAATAAAAAAAATATGGTGAACATTATCTAGCCAAACAGATGAATTTTCGTGAACAGGCATTGCCATGCAGCAAAACGATCACTTTACTTATTATTTCTCATATTTTGTTGCACGACGCAATGTTTCAATTGCATGACGCAATTTCTTTAAGGTTCACAATATCTCATCGCATTCACTTAGTCACCGCGAGACCAAGTATCGACAAGCACATTTTGTGTCCCAAAACACGGGTCCACATGCACCCAATCGAACTTAAGTGGCCCTTAACTCAGGTAGCAAATTCCTATGACGACAGTGTATCGATGGCTCAGTTCTAACAACACACCTTAAATTCGGCCGGTTTGAGTGAGGTATCTTAATCAAAGTGTAATAGCATTAAAAAAAATTAATGCAAGCAAATAACAACTCTTTATTTGCCAATGAATGCTTCTTTTTCAGTTTCATGAACTTATTGTTTTTAATTTCAGTGTGCAAGTAAAAGAAATTAATCTGAAAAGTTGCTAGTTTTGAGATACGTGTTGTTAGAACTTAGCCATCGATGTACAAAAGCTTATTGTTTGGTGTGATAAGTGCCTTGATATTATCGGACATAGTGAGGAAAGGTAGTTATAAGTGTGGGCTTTTATGTATAAAATAAAATTGCTACAAAACTTTCTGAAACTATCCGGAAAGGTAGTTAAAAGTGTGGGCCTTTATATAAAAATGAAATTGTTACACAAATTTTACTATTTTTTTGTGTTTCTAAGCGGTACTTCATTAAAAACCGTACCAAGTATAATACTATTCAGGTGTGAAGTTTGGTCACTGGTAATACTATCGGAAAAAAGTTGATAACCTTTGAAAATAGGGTATATTGTAGGTATCCTGCATAAAATTGTGCGCAGTTTGTGGTTAAATCTCGTTGACTTCTCAAGCCGGAGGCGATTTGCACACTAGAGAGCAGGTAAAGCTTCTTATATGAGTCCCTACTGCGCGTGTCCCTTTTACTTTTTTCATAAAGCTCGAGAGAGAGAAGGAATAACATTTTCGTAAGCCGTGGTTTTGTTGGAGATAGACGTCGCTTTCGCCCGGACTCGTCTTCATATCATTCTTCTTCTTCTTCTCCCATTTCCAAGTAGGTACTCTCCACTCGGCGACCTTTCTTTTCCCACCCCCGCACCCTCCTCTTGCGAGAACCACCCAGGAATCGCCCAATGGGCTCTTTTCTTCCCAGACCACGTCCCGGATATTACATCAATATGACTGCGAGATGATGATATAGAAAAAAAACATAAAAAACAGGAGGGAAAACGGTCGGCTCTCACCAAATATCACCGGTATCCGCATAGTGTGCAGTTTCAAAAGAACATATAGAAGGTTGGATATACGCATGAATGTGCGTGATCGCTATGAGTAGATTCGGTAAATGTCGAGAAGAGTACGCATGAAAGAAAAAAGGAAGAATATATGCTATTGGCTTAGAAAATCACAAAAATATGAAAATAATTGTTTTTAATATTACTCCTCACTCCCGCCGTGGTAAAAGATCTCATCATCATCACTCAGTCTGGTCAATAATCCTAAAGTTGGTTTGAAAAAATCATAAAAAAACAGGAAGGAAAACGGTCGACTTTCGCCAAATATCACCCGCATCCGCGTAGTGTGCAGTTTCAAAAGAACATATAGAAGCTTGCATATGCACGTGGACATACGTGATAGGTATGAGGAAAATCGGTAAATGCCGAGAAGAATATGTATAAAAGAGAAAAAGGAAAAATAAATATGCAAAATTAGTGAAATCTCAAGAAAGATAAACAAGTATATGAGGAAATGTTTTGCAAACAAAGATATCTATTCGTGGGAAAATAAATGAGGAAAAGGGAGTAATATCCTTCAGTGAAAAAAAAACACATAGAGAAAACGCCCACACCAGAAGGGGGACGTGAAAAATCTGCGAAAACCTAAAGTTGATAATGTTTTCCTGAGCCTTGAAGAACCAAAATACAAAAATTTGAAGCGTGAAAACTTTGAAAACGTCGGAAATGAAGTGAAGCTCATTTATGGAGTTGTTAGAAATATTTATTGCCGACGAATCGTCCATCTATCTTAATTCCAAATCTGGAAATTGAAAATAGACAAACTCCAAACCCCTCAAGGCCCTCAATTCCCCATTACAGTCCCCCATTAGTGATGTGACAACCCATAGAGTGTTGCTATGACACTATTTCGTTGTTATTATTAGGAAATCCAGAGGACTCTAGCATATTTGTCCCCGCAACGCCACAGGCTCAAACTATGCTTTCGTACACTACGTAACGAATAATGATTCGAATATTGATCACTTGTATTTTCTGTTTTAATGGAGGCATTGTCTAAAAAAATAACAAACCTGGTTGACGAGGCTTTGGGTTTACATAGCCTCAATATTAAGAGTAAACTAGTACTCCCGCTGTACAGTGCGAAAAAAACTCACTGATATTTGCTTGTTTACGTGGGAGCTACAAGGAAAATCGGCTAAGGTCGAGAAGAACATGTTTGAAAAATTTACTTCGGAGAAGAGCACAAGGAAAACAGGAAGGTTCGGTGATGATCATAGACCTTTCCGTAAAATCCCTTTGCATGGAAAAATAAAATGTATCATTATTACCGGAAATAACCAGCCATCAAGCGGTAGCAGTATCCTTTAGGTGGGGATAAAGTATAAATATATACCGAGGGAAAATTATTTGTTCGTGTTAGGAATTCGAACCCGGCTCCCCAATTTTTTGCGCCATGCGGTCCGTCCGTACCAAAGTTTGATAGATAGGTGGAATTGCTTATTTATTTTAAGTCTGAAGGTTCCTTTGGTCATAAATTTTATTCCAAATATCTATATTCATTCAACGTAGATATATCAACTTTACATTCATTTAATAGTGTCTTTAGGAACAAAATATTTTTAGAAACTTATAGATACCAG
Source organism: Ischnura elegans (assembly GCF_921293095.1). Taxonomy (NCBI): domain Eukaryota; kingdom Metazoa; phylum Arthropoda; class Insecta; order Odonata; family Coenagrionidae; genus Ischnura; species Ischnura elegans. Next base: position 98,471,149 of record NC_060251.1, on the reverse strand, counting down.
ATAAATTTGGGAAAAACGAAGATAGTAAAGGAAGAAATTGGTACAATCACAAGTATAAAATATTATATACACTAATGATGAAATAAATTAATTAACAATAAATCCAATATTTCAAAGGACAATTAAAATTGAAAGAAATCACTAATAATATTCAACAATACAGAGTTAATCACGAATTTCATCTAAAAACTTGATTAAGCCTGGAAAGTAAATTTAAAACTGGTTAAAAACGTTTTTGCTTGAAAACGTGGTTAAATTATGAGCCATCATCGATAATACGTAAGTATTAAAGCATATTTTAAGCCGATTTAAATCATATATGAAGCCTTCGCACATCTCACTCAAAAATTACCCAAATACCAGGGCCCCCTAGCGTGAAAATTTAAATTATTCACTCCAGTGCCTTAGTTTTTGGGTGAGCTCTGTATTCTTTACTCTGACTGGAGTAGGGAAATATTCAAATTTAGTTTCGATTATGCATGCCGTTCATTTTTACACTTTGAACAGACTACTTGCATGTTGTACTTTGCATATCGATGGCTAAGTTCTAACAACACGTATCTCAAAATTTGGCTGGTCTGAGTAAATACTGCTAATACTGTTAATAAACTGTACATTCAAGCAAACAGCAACTCTTTGTTTGCAAATGTAGGCTTCTTCTTCAGTTTTATTTATTTTTGGTTTTAAATTTCAATTAAATTTATACGTACAGTTAAAAAATTAATCGCTTTTTTGCTCTCCTGAAAAGTTGCTATTTTTGAGATACGTGTTGTTAGAACTTCGCCATCGATATATTATCCTCCCCATACATTTGTTTGGATTGGTGGCGATCAAAAATACTTGTATTTTTAGAAAACAAAAGCATTCATTGATGGGCTCATTAATTATTTAGTCATACCACCCTCGTATAAATAAAATATCATACTCATTACTCAAGGAAAATACTGCGGATTAGCCACAAGTATTTATTTATGAAGACAAATACATTGAAAGTGAGAAACTTCCACAGAGAATAATCTTTCTTTTTATAAATAACTGCCAGTAAAATTTGGGACGATATTACCCGTTCCCTGAAATTGTCCGTAAATTTCCACCGCCCTCGCAATAAAAGGAAATGGGAGATAGTCCGTTTCCTTAATGCGTTTGAAATCTTTTAGAATAACCTAGCCAGCTCCGCACAGTTGACTTAAGAGCTTCAAGCGAATGACCCGGCTTAAGTGAGCGAATGTGATGGCCAGAAATAAAAAACTGGGCTTTGGAAATCTGAGGTGGACCCCATGATTTCCGTGGTTTATGTAGCGCGAATATAGGAGAATAAAACAGACGTATACGTGAGTATATGGAATACGGTTTCTGAGTTTTAGACGAAGATACAAATAAGTGCCTGTAGGTTTTTCGCCGACCGCCCCTGGTTTTCGGTATAACTCAAGTAGCTTCTTTCACCTTCACCCAGTGTTTGTGAAGGAGAATTAGAAAGACAGGCTTCTAGTGAGCGCGTGCAAAAGCACTCCAAAATTAACAAGACCAAAGGGGGGTTGGTACGTATTTGGGGAAGATGGCCGACTGTTGAAGTAATTAGCGCATTGAGGGAAGGACAGGAAAGGAAAGGTGGAGAGAAACCCGGCGTTGGCATTGGCCTGTTCTCGAGCAGTGTCGGATTTAGACAGAGGGTGGGTCCGCCATTTATTTATTTATTATTTATTTTTAACTTCCCCGTAAATAGCACATAGTGGCCTTTACAATGAAGGAGTTAACAAAGCACGGCACAAACATCCATGCCCTAGATAGGGGCCACCTACCCGGGCGGGATCCGAACCCGTGACCTACGGTTTGGCAGGCGAGGACTTTATCCCACCCACGTGCTTGGAGAAATTCCTGGTAACAAAATAATACCCGCGTGTTTCATGGATATAGGTCCTACCTCCATGTCGACATGTGCAGTTCGTTTAAGACAGCATCACGCTATTATTTTTTTCGTCCCTCAGGGTGACGGCTTCATCGATAGCTTCTCAGGGACCAAAAGCACGCACGCACGCAACGTATTTCACTTTCTTCATTGTTTTCAGTAGTTCCCAGCCAATGGCTGTCTACTACTTGTTTCATTAATTTTGGTTTCTGGCTATTTGTGAGTCATGGCAATTCTGTTTATTGGTTAATTAGGGGGAAGGGATATGGGACGGAAGGAAGGCGGTTTTTGGGAGTTTGTGCTTGGCCTTTTCAGGTAGGTTATAATCCCAGAGATGAGCGATCAGTTCGTTGTTTGTTAGTGGCAGTGATTTTGCAAATTTATGGAGAGAGCTGTTTAAACAATGCAGCAGTTGGGTGATCTTCAGATCTTTTCGTAGGTTCCGGTTACTGATTAACCACGGCGCTCCGACGATTTTTCTGATGATAACGTTTTCGGTGGTTTGTAGTCGTTTAAGATGTGATGCGGCAGCATGAAGCCAGACCGGGGAAGCGTAGGAGAGCAGTGGATCGATGGTGCTTGAGTACAGTAAGAGTTTGGTTTTCAGCGAGAGCGGCGAAGATGCTTTGATGAGTGGTAGTAGGCTGATTCTGACACCTCTTGCTTTGTTTATTTGTGTTCTTATGTGATGGGCCCAAGTTAATTTTTTATCCATGTGGACGCCGAGATATTTCACTACTTGTTGTTTTGGGATTTTGGTTTTGCCGAAAAGTAATGAAGGGCCATCGCCGGCCTTGGGTCGTCTGGAAAAGACGACGTGAGTGCATTTGGATGCGTTGACAGACAATTTCCATAGTTTCGCCCAGTCCTCGTAGTCGTCGAGATGGTCCTGGAGTTTGTCAGCCGCATGTTCCGGGTTTGGACTCTGGGATAGGATTGTGGTGTCATCAGCATACAGGTACAGTTGAGTGGAAGGGGAGGTAGGAGTATCGTTTACAAATAGGTTAAACAAGGTTGGTGAAAGAATGGCGCCTTGGGGACCAAAAGAGTGATCGCTGAATTCATGAAATGAATAGAGACGCGGGTTTTACCCTCAGGAAAACATGGAATCCCATGATCAAAGGAATGAGCGAGCTAAGAGGAGGAAGACATCCTAAAACTGACCAACCACAGACGACTTGACCGCCCTAAATGGGTATATAAGCCCGGCACTAACCATTGAAACTATGTGTAAAAAAATAAATAAAATGAACAAAATGCATACTAATGCACCAAAAAAAACTAAATAATTGTGAAAAATCATGATAAAAATTGTATTCTGGTAATGCCATGTTTTGGGCCAATCAGGGCCGTTCCCAGCTTCCGACGCCGGCTGGGTTTGGTCTTGTTAATTTTAGAGTGCTTTTGCACGCGCTCACTAGAAGCCTGTCTTTCTAATTCTCCTTCACTAACACTGGAAAGTGAATCGTCATTTTTGCCCCGCATACGCACTTTGCGTATATTCATCGCCGCTGAAGAGGTGGTATATATACTCACCGGCAGCCTCAATAGCAACTAATTAAGTGTGATTATTGTGTAATTCAAATGAGGAAAAAAAAATATATATATATATATTTATAAAAGAAAATAAAAATAAAAAGATAGCAAAAAATAAAAAAATAAAAATTCATAGATAAAAAAAAATGATACAAAACAGAAAAAAAGACCCTAAAAAAAAATGATGATGACAAAAAATAAGCAACAAAATTATACATAAAAAAAAAAAGAAATATAAATAAGATATAATCCAAAAAAATCTTAGACAAAAAAAATATATATTGACTATAATAGTTATTTATTAAAAAAAATATATGTGTGTTTAAATACTTCAACTCAATTATCATGCATTAATTAAATATATTTAGTGTCAATTTTCAATGCCATGTCCATAGTAATTAAGTTTCTTATTCACACAAACAACATAGCACACAACAACAGAACTATACACACGTCATGATATTATTGTAATTTCTGTCTGACTGGTTGTGGTGAGGCTGACTCACCGGTACAGTTTAATCAGACGCGCCTTCGGCGCGGACATCCATGTGCTGCGGACCATCCGCGGGTATATAACCCGTTGAATTTGAAGAGAGAGTCCATCATTCGCCCTGTAGACGATGGCAGAGAAGGTCATTGAAACGTTGGACTGATTTGTCCATCTTGACCCGGCTGATCTCCCGAGAAGACTTCATCAACCATTATTTTCTGAATCTCGCGGTCAATCCCACGGTCCCTCTGTCCATTACTGCTTCCTTAAGCCTGAACCACTCGATCATTTCATCTGTCATTTCCGAATGATCACTATCACGATCACTAGAGTGATCACTCGCTAATGATCTTCGCCGGCAATTGTGTTTCGCGATCACTCTAATGATGAGGATTCCCATCACTTTTTTCATCAGTCGTATCCTCGCTTTTTTCGTCGCTAAAGCCGTCTCTAAAGCCCTTCTCCCATGTCAGCCAATTATAACGTATTCCCGTATGGAGCGATTGCAGCGCAATGTTTGGCAATCGTGGGAACGACATAGATAAACAAACACGCTATATATTTTCGTTATGCGGGTCCTATGACAACGAGCTGCGAGATCGGAAGTGATGCGAAAGGCGACGGCGGGAAGGACCTTGTGACTCGGAAAAATGATCACTAGAGCGATCACTTTTCCGGTCGCGAAAAGCGATCGCTCCAGTGATCACTTTTCGCGACGAAAGAAAGTGATCGTGTGACTCAGGCTTTAGCTTTCCGTATTTATAACTATGATTCTTTAAAAGCAAAGCGTGGAGTTACAACCGCTGTTAGTGGCTGTGCGTTCTGATTGGCTGAAAGACAATGCTATCGATGATTTGAGCGACGGTAAAAGGGATTTGTCGACTGATGAGAAAAGGATGGGATTTCCATCCCTTGAGTTATCGCGGAAAGATACCACGTAAAATTTTCATTTTTCGGTCATCATTGGAGCGTTCGCTTGAGCTATCGTTCGAAAGGGACGGAAAAATTGATTGCGTGATTCATGCTTTCAGCTCGACAGAAATGATCCGGATTTCACATTTCGCGTGAAATTATTATTCCCATGATACATTTACGTCTCGCGGTAGGTATTAGAACTTCTCTGCTCAAGAAGCTGGTAGCTATGCAATAGATCATAAAAGTGATTGAATAATGAGCCATCGTCGATAATACGTAAGTATTTAAGCATATTTTAAGCCGATATGTATCTGGAGCTACATACATAATCGAAACTAAATTTCAATATTTTCTTACTCTGGTCAGCACTTGGATAATTTTTTCGTGAGGTATCCGAAGAATTCAGATAATTATTGGCTTAAAATATGCTTAAATACTTACGTATTATCGACGATGGCTCATAATTTGATCAATTTCATAACCTATTACATACCTACCAGCTTCTTGAACTGAGAAGTGCTAATACCTACCGTGAGACCTAAATGTATTGGGAATTGCTAATACATTGTTGCAAGTAATACAAAAAATTCCATTTCATTGGTCCTAGTCCACTGTGTGTCATGTGGGAGAACACATGAAAAGCACATTTTGCCGCCACTATTTGACTTCGGGAAAATCAGTTTCTCTTCTCATATCCAGAAAATCAGTTTCTCGTATCTGAATTGGTTTTTGGGTTTAATATTCGGATTCTCTGTGCTTTCCAATGGTCTCCCAAAAAAAAAAAGCATTGGGATGAGTTCTTGGCATCAATATGTATCTCCTTAGTATGGATTCTCTCTGGACGAATTTTCGGAATTTCGAATAATCCTCGTGTTGGAATGAAAGAAGCTCCCTTTCATCAAAGGGAATTTTTCTCCTCGACAGGAAAACTTGGCGAAAATATATTTCGATAGCGAGGGAAACGTATCGAGAAGTCGCACGGAAGAATAGTTGCGGAAAAATTGAATGGATTTTCGGGAAACAAAACTTTTTTGGTGCATCGATCCGTGATGATCTTACGCACAGTACCACAGGTCCCGAACAATGCATTTTTCCGTGTTAGTATCGGAAAGAAACGTTTCATTCGGAATTCAGAACACCAGAAAATCGTGGAGTAACCAATTACGGCGAAAATCGGGTGGATACTTCCACGCGCCGATATTCAATTCGGCAGATTCAGGGAAATTTTCGCCATTATTTTTTTTTATTACGAATTCATTTCAGATTTTTGTATTCCCTACTACCATTTGCGCCGCCTGAATTGGCGTTGGGACGACGGCCGGCAGCTAAAAAAGTAAATAAATAATGAAGAAGAGGAGATGTGCGCACTGAGTTTCACTGTTATTTTTGCGTGAGGTATCCGAAGGATTCAGGCTAAAATACTTACGTATTATCGACGATGGCTCATAATTTAATCAATTTAATTTACAGTCATTTATTCTTCGCGAGAAGCGAATTCCTATCTATATTCGTTCGGAAAAAATGTCTCTCTTAATTTATCGTTTATTATTTGTCGTATGATGATTTGATACCATCGTATGCTCTCTTGAAACGTGGGTTTCAATCAATTTTTTATGATTTTAATGACCTCTTCTTTCTCTTCTGTGCTGATTGAATTTATCAAAATTCGGATGATAGGAGCCCGTTTTTTCCAAGAACGCAAAGACTGAAATTTGTGCCTGTACTCCGATGCATCGATCCACAAATATTATCATAAGTAATGTATTGAGAATAACAATTCGCTTCTTGCAAAATTATTTGTTCAATATTCATCTAGTCTTTTTTATTGTAACTGATGCATCTGCGTTAAATTATATTTCGTTGCTGCTAGAGGAATAGACTGGAATGCATTTATGCAACTTTTAGAACATTATTTCCTTTGGAAAGTTTACATAGTAACGTAAAAAGACAAACATCACCTACCTCATTTAAAATGGATGCATACATTAAGTACTTAGAGAAAAAGTTGTTCTTTGTTCGATAAAATTTGTAGATTTAGATATAGATTCATAGATAGCTACATTTATTTAAAGCCTATGAGTATCAAGTAGTGAGGAGTTGCAAGACCAGTAAGGAGTACTGGAGACATTATTTCATATCCTGTAATTTTAAAACACTTGGTTTTGGTGTTAGAGATGTCTTCATATCTTCCGCAGCGTACCTATGAATTAATACCAGCTTCTGGATAAAGCCCTCATATACGCACGCTACATTATCCAAAGCAACGTTATAGAAATCATTTTCCCTTCTGAGATTTATAAAATCATTTTCTCGTATCTGATATGGTTTTTGGGTCTAATATTCGAGATCTCTGTGCAAATAATGGCTTCCGAAAAATGCATGGAATGAGATTGTGGCATCAATATGTATACCCTTAGTATGGATTTTCTCTGCACGGATTTTTGGAATTTCGAATGACCCTTGAGTGGGAAAGACAAAAAGGTCCCTTAACATGAAGGATACATATCGATGGCTAAGTTCTAACAACGCGTACGTCAAAAAAAGCAAATTATCGGGAGAGAAAATGTAACGATTTATATTTTTAAATGTACACAGAAATTAAAAAAATAAAAATTCATAAAAATGAAAAAGAAGAATACATTTGCAAACAAAGAGTTGTTTTTTGCTTGAATTTTATTTTTTTCAATGTCATTACACTCTGTTTAAGGTACCTGTCACAAGCCAGCCAAATTTTGAGATACATGTTGTTAGAAATTAGCCATCGATATAAAGAATTATGTTCACGCTAAACGCTGTGCAATATTTGAGTATTATTGGGCTATTTGAGAACATTTAAATATTCGTATAATTGGAAAATGGCCATGGAGTCATTTTTATTCAAGTAAATATCTGCTCATTTTGATGGGAATCCCGGTTTTAAATCTCGGCATCTGCTTGAGTTGTACCTCTTACTCACAATAAGTGCTGATCATTCAGCTTCAATGATGAGCGTTGAAAATACAATTTTCCTTTATAAACAGTATTGTCGAAATTTATTTTATGATGAGTGCGCAGTAATTAATTAGCTAGGCTGAAATTTGAACCGACAAAGAGGATAGATAATATGACTATTTAAAAATAAATATATTCAATAAGATGCAAATTTATGTTGCTGGAAAAATATTAATGTCTTTCTAGGGCTTTCGAAACTTTTTCTGTAGATTGAACTCCTCAAAACCAAATAATTGGCTCTGTTAATTCGCTCCAAAAACATTTTGGACATTGATTGACGGGAAACTTAGAATTAAAATTGTTCTAGGCATTTCCGGTTTCCCAAAAAACGAACGATTTGTTTTATACGCGTGAAGAAAGAAAACGCGAATATAAACCGTACACAAGATTCAAAGTGAATTAATATAAAAATATAAAATAATTGTAAACGTGCAGAAACGAAAGACCGGAATTCGTTCCTCCAAATTGGTGTCCTCGCACATAGCGAGTAGAAATGCGTTATAAAATAAAGCTCGCCTTTTTCTGAAATTGTTATTCTAGTGATGATTAAGTCGTATGTATTTTACTCATGAATATTCTTACAGGAATGGAGAATAAGAGTTACTTGGATTCATAACGGTTTATACTTTGAATATATTTCGTTTTGATACCGACCACGTTTAATGGTCATTGCGGTTTGTACTACTGACTATTATTTTGGCAGTAACCTTCATAAATCTGCTACATTCATCACTGAGTGATAGAAAGTGTTATTTTTAGATTTATCAGTTACCCTATTGTGTAAGGATAGGAATAGAAGAGTTGGTAATTTTTATTTTACCTTTTTTTGTGCATTGACTGCAGTCCATGCAACTTGATTAATTTAAGCTGAGTTAAAAAGGTCATTTTTTAACAAAAAAGATAAAATATGGAAATTTTATGATATTAGTGCGTGAAACTTAATCATTCTAACTGAAATTTGAGACGTATTAAACCGAAGCAGAGGGAATAAGATGGAGGAAATAGGGAGATAGGTTGTTGGAAAAAATTATACTTATCTATTTTCTTACGCCATCAATCACATGCCTTTAATTAATTGCATCCCACTTTTTTTTAGCGGAACTGTCTCGGATAATGCCTGGCCCATCCAGCAGATTTATATCTCTTCAGCTCAGTAATGTATCAGCCTTTTCGGAGCTGTCTCGTTTTGTATTCTAATTTACCCCGTCCGGAAAGGATTTAGTTTGGCGAAGATTAGTTCGCTTTTAAATCAAAATCTCTTCTTTCCGAAAGTAATCGAAATCAATCCAATTTGGACAGACGCGTAATTTGAGTTTTCTTCTCGTTCTCGCGTTTTTAACACGTTGAAATCGTTAACTTGACGCGTAGCCATAATTCAAAGGATGAATTAGTGGCAGTTTTTAGAAATATCTGGTGCTATCCTGGCAAATGGACTAGATAGGGACACCGGGTGCTCGCTGAGATACACTTGGGGACCAGTGAAAGGGCGGATCCAAAATTTAATCTGGGGGGTTGGCACTAGAGTCTGTCAGACAAACGGCTATATAATATTTTGAGATTAAAAACAACATGCAACGCTGAATGTGAGAAATATTCTCTTTATTTTAATATGAAAATAATAATGAGCTACATACATGAGGGGGTTGTAAGCCAAGGGGTACAAGTGATTTCCTTTTATCAACAGAGTTAGGTTGAGTCAATTGCTAGAAGAAACACAAAAATTGGTTGGCAAGGCATACGAGTGAGTGTCAGCCCTGTGCTGACATCGAGTGGAAAATCAAATGCCCTATTAAATATCTAATTGATCTCGTTTGTTTTCTATATATAATTCTGTATCTAACTCTGTATAGAAAAAATAAATCCCTTGCACCCATTGGCTTCCAACCGACTCATATAATAACGACAGGTTTCGACCCTCTTTCCTTGTGGAGGATGCTTTTTTTCGAGTACTGTCTAGCGAATGACCAATGATCGGCAAATCTGCCTTCTTGACTTTTGATCAAGACTTAACTGAATGAGGTACTGTGGTACACGAAAATACGAACGTAATGATAACAGCGTTAAAAATATGTTAAACGTCTGAGGGGGGTCCGCCCCGTAAATTAGCCTACAGGACAGTTCTGAAGACTGAAAAGTTATTCGGTAAATAGTCTTTCGGAAAATCGTCATTTGGGAAAATGTCTGGTAACAGTGCTGAAGGCTCTAAAGTCATTGGTGTGGACGAAAATCGTCGCCAAGCAATGGGAAGGAAATTCGGTGTTTTGTCCAGGCAGTCCTCCTAGCCTGGGCTGTTTAGCTGTCCAACGTTCTGTTACTCAGCTTCTGTGTATGCGGAGTGGTACTCCCGTCCTTTGTTTTTCCGGTGAGGGTCCTTCACCTCCGCCTTGATCTCTTCCGTGGTGGCAAGTCCTCCTCCCTGCCAGTGGATGAGCAAGGTCGTTTATGTAGGTCGTGGATGGACGGCTTCTCTGCCGCCTTCTTTATTTCCTCTATGGTTGAAGCTTCTGCTTTTTTGAAGTACTTTTTCGCGATGTCCTTCATGGTGTCTTGAATCGGCTGGATGCCAGTCAGGGCGTAGGTGATCTCATTGGCGTATAGCCATCCGAGCTGTAGTATGTTTCTCAGAGCCGAAGTCTCGGTTACCCGGAGCGGCTTGGCAGCGGTCCATGAAAGGCGTCCACTCCATGCTGGCGCGGCGTAGGTCAATACTGGCCGAATGGCCATGGTGTATAGCCGTATCTTCGTCTTCAGTGTGAGGTGTTTCGACCGGAGCAGCGGCCCCAGGCCTAGACGCTTGGTGCGTGCACGTTGGGCCACATAGAGAGCATGCTCTCTGAAGATCAGGTGACGGTCCAGTCGGACTCCAAGGTACATCGCAGTGGTCTCCCAGGGCGCCTCCTCGATGTCCACGAGGATTTCTCCCGGCAGCGGAGTGCCCGAAGTGGCCGAGAAGAAAATCGCCTGAGTTTTCTTTGCGTTGATGGTGATCCTCCACTGCGCGTACCATGGGATGAGCCTGTCCACCGTCCTCTGTAGGTAAGATGCCGCTGTATGGGGTTTCCAAGACCTCGCCACCACAGCTGCGTCATCCGCAAATAGGGTGATGATTGTATTCCAACCAAAGTCTCTTGGAATATCAGCGGTGAATACATTAAATAGGATCGGCCCAAGAACCGATCCCTGCGGAACTCCGGCAGCAATGGTCTTCCTTTGAGAGATTGCTCTCCCCCAGATGACAGAGAAAGTCCTTTTCCGTAGATATGATTCCAGCAGTCTCCGTTGCCAGAGCGGGAATCCGAATCTCTTCAGCTTTAGCAGAAGGCCATCATGCCATACACGGTCAAAGGCCTTCTGGACATCAAAAAAGGCCGCAGCAGCACAGCATTTCCTGTTAAATCCTGAGGTAATGAAATCCACCATTCGGACCAGTTGATGGGTGGTTGAGCGCAGTTCACGGAAGCCATACTGCTCTGGTGGGAGTATATTCCGGTCTTCTATATGCCTCAGGATAAAAGGTAGTATCGTCCTTTCGAGGAGCTTCCCCAGCGTTGACAGAAGGGCTATGGGGCGGTAGTTAGAGATGTCCCTTCTCCTTTTTCCGGGCTTCGGGATGAGAAGAATCCTGGCCGGCTTCCATCGCTGCGGGAAATAACCCAATGTGATGCATGCTGTGAAGAGGCATATAAGCTGTGAGGCTAAGGAGGTTGGCATCTGCAGTAGAGCCTCATTTGGGATGCCGTCTTCTCCGGGAGCCTTCTTCTTCTTCAGCTTCCTCAGCGCTGACCTCAGCTCTTCCGGTTTCAGCTTTGGCAGCTCACCGTCTGGTAGATCGACATTCATGTCGTCAGGTGTTGGTTCAGGGCCTTCCGGGGCCAGTGGGTGGATGTCCGAGGTAAAGGTCCCCTCGATATATTCCGCCGCATACGATGCCTTCTCATCCTCCGTGCAGAGAAGTCCATTTGGCGAATCTATCGGGGAGTCTTCCACTGCTTCTCCACTCCGTAGTGCAGCTGCCATCCTCCATAGGGTGCCATCCTCTTCATCCAGGTTGGCCACCTTGTTATCCCATGTGGTCTGCCGATAATCCAGTATTAGCTCTCTGACATGTGCTCGCATCTGTCGAAAGCGCTGCCCATCGTCCGGACTTCTTGAGTGCTGGAACCTGCGCCTCAGCTGGTTCCTCTGACGTATTTTCCGCATGATGTACTGCGGCAAGTGTAGATAATTGAACGGCCGGTGCTGCTTGGTGGGGACCGCTTTCTTCAGTGCTGCGTCTATAGCGATTGTAATGGATCCAGCCATATCATCCACTGCCTCTTCAGTGTCGAGTTGCGGTTCCGCAATCGGAAGGAGGTCCGTCAGCTCCTGGCGATAGGTGTCCCAGTCTGCCTTCCTCCAGTCTCGGACTTCCTTCGGTGGCAGGATTGTAGGTAGGCATCCGAGGTATGCCAGGACCGGATAATGATCGCTGTCCAGCGCCGGCGCAGCATGTAAGGTTAGCGAGCACTTCAAATTGCTGTGGAGTGCGATGTCCAGGACATCTTCATCTCCATTCCAGTGCATCCGGGTGGCAGCATGTGGTCCAGCTGCTTTCACTGATGTCCTCCGGGTCCAGTTGTAGAGCGCCTCCCCTTTGGTGTTCCTCACTTGAGAGTGCCAGTGTTCATGCTTGGCATTAAGATCACCCATCAGCAGTACTGGATGTGCTGACTGGAAGATGGCATCGAAATCCGTAGGTACAAAGCGTCGGCCTGGCGCCAAGTAAGCCGACACCACCCTGAGAGTGCCGAGACTGGTGTCCACATCCACTGCAGTCGCCTCAAGAGTCTCAAGGTCCGGAAGAAGGCAGCGTCTGGATGGTATAGTGGGGAGTATCGCGATGGCAGTTCCTCCTCCTTTGGTGTCTCTGTCATCTCTGTATATTTTCCATCCTGGGAAGCTAAGAGATGTATTCTGCCGAAGGTGCGTCTCCTGCAAGCAGAGAATATCCGCATGGTTGGTCGTAGCGAATGTGGTCAGCTCCGGTATTTTCCTCCTGATGCTGCCACACATGTTCCATGTGGCGAGGACGACTGCTTTCTTCCGGCCATTTCTATTTGCCATGGCGGGATAGGAAATGGTTCATGGCAACCGTGAAGGCCTGGAGTTGTGACTGCAGCAGTGCTGCTGTGGCCGTTAATGCCTGCAGTATTGCAGGGAGGGAAGTAAGATCGTTTTCGACCGGCTCCTGCGAGGTCGCGGCGACAGCCTTTTTCTGCCGCAGTGGTGTACGAAGTTCCTCCTCCGTCTCCCGTTGATCGGGCCTGCTGGCTGGCAAGCCAGGAAAGCCAGTAAACTCAAGTGTAGGCCGCATTGTCGGGCGCTGTCTAGCAATGGGTCCTGCAGGGCGTCCCGTTCCCCATGCATTCTGCCTTCCTAGCGCCGGTGCATCTTCAAATGTTGGCTTCGATATCGTCTTTTTGGGAGCCGGTTTCTTCTTCTCCTTGAGCTCCTTTGCTTTTTGATATTCCGGACAGGTCCGGAAGAAGGCAGGGTGGTTGCCTCCGCAGTTGCAGCACTTCGTCTGCTTCCTCTCCTTGTCCGGACAGTCTCTGCCTTCATGGTCGCCCGAGCACTTGAAGCATCTGGGAGCTGCTGTGCAATGCATTGAAGAATGTCCGAATCGGTTGCACCGATAGCACATCTGGGGGTCCCTGTGCGTGTATTTGTCCACACGAACGCTGTTGTTGCCGAGCCATTTCAGCCTCTTCATCTCCTTGATCGTCCAGTCCGGTGTCTCCCGAATGACCGCCAGGAAGAATGCTCCGCGTTTCGCCGGGTGCACCCGAACTACATCGATGCCGAGAACATCCAGGTCTTCCTTGAGTTGCTCTACGTCATATCCGGTTGGGAGGTTGCGGATCGCGTAGAACCGCGTCTTGTCCCCGAAGGCACTCCATGTGGAGATTTGCGCCTGCTGATCCTCCAGCTTCCGTTTTAGCACCGCATAGTCGTCCGCGGTGCGGACCTGTATACGGCTACTGTCCGCTGTGTGGACCACGGTGAATTTTTGATCCGTGACCGTGGCTCTAATCATCCGCACCAGGGCTGCATGGTCGGTCACAGCGTAGACGATAAGTGAAGGCGGTCGCTTGGCTGTCCTTTGCGACGATGGAATCGGTATGGAGTTCTCCGTCTCCATAGCATCAGCATCGGCGGTGGCAGCAGCAAGAGGAGAAAATGAATTTCTCGTCTCAACCGGCGTCGGCTGCTTCCTCTTTGCCATGTCCGTGATTGATAGGAATGGTGACGACCGCTTCCTGTGGTCCTTTTCCGACACCGTTGTCCATCCCGTGGACGCCTGGCTGGTGCCGGAGAGGTTTTGCAGTTGATGGCCCTGAAGAGGACCTTTTTGTCCGTTTGCAACGCTAGTAGGGCCTTGCGCTGCAAGGTGACCGCTCCCTGAGGCGACTGTGGTCCATCCGGAGGAAGGCTGCTGCTCTCCTGCCGAAAAATGGCGTTGCCGGTCCTTAAGAGGACCTTTTTGATTCTCCGCAGCTGCTATGCTGGAAGACGATCCGCCCGTCGACATCTTGTCCCCTTCCGGGAAGAGAATAGAAGTAATTTTCGGCGGGAGCAGTCCCGCGTGGTTCCCCGCCGGTGTCGCCAATGCTGGCGTCGGCGTTTTTCCGTTTTCCGTTATTCGTGTCCAAGAGTCGCAGTGGTCGTATTCCGGGAGAGAAGTCCAAAAAAGAAGGTGCGGTCAAAAAGTTGCCTAAGTATCGGGTAGTCCAAGGATCAAGCTTGGGTTTCCAAACCGGGCAAATGGGAAGGGACAACAATTACGATACAAGTATGAATCCAGGCCACGGTCCTGGGCACCAATGAGAGAACTGGTGAGAACTTCTGGCACCAGTATCACTCCCTGATAACGAGAAATATGTAGGACCTCGATAAGTTGGTGAAAATGGAACACACTCACCTGGATGGAATCCCGGAAAAACCTTTTTTTTTGTTTCTATGTGCTTGTAGAAGGGAGATGCTCTATTTTGAGAAGCTCTTTCGTCCAAATGAAGCAACCAATGCCAAAGCAGCGAAAAGCATTTCAAATTGCATCGTGTAAAGCGGTGGAATTGCAAGAACGCAAGGGAGAACACATGAGCGCGATATGGCAAAAGTAATTGGGTGGTTTCATATTATTTTTTATTGCCTAAATTGAAAGATTATCACTCCTGGAGTACGCATTTCACGCTTTTAGATTTTTAAATGACGATATGTATTTTTCGCGATAAAATGAAAAGTGAAAAATTTCAAGCGCGCGAAAACGCGACGGCTAAGTAGGAACGATGGGAAAAGTCCATGAGACGTATTTCTGGTTCCCGCTGCTGCCCTTTGAGTTGACCTTGAGGCGAGGCTTGAGCGCTGATACGACGCAGGCTGCTAGCAGGTAGCTGAGTACCCTGCTAGCGGGTAGCGCTTGGCTTAAATAAGGATTATAAATAACTTATCAAACGAAGGAAACTTTCCGACCTTAGGCAGTTTTAATGGGTGATTATTAAGACATGTTTCCCTGAGCTCTCTGCTTCATGCTTGCATTGGTAATCTCAGACGATGTATAACTCCTATCCACTCGCATAGAAACTAGGTCCCTGTGACGTCACGTGGAGTGGCATCGCATAGGCGCCAATCTGGCCTTTTTCAAATGCGGTTAAAATTGACCATTGTCATTCGTCTAAACAGGGATTTGTTAAACCAAATAACTTGTGTACTATGAATGCACTAAAGGTGGGTAATGAATCGCAATCAATGCTTTTGGTTTTTTTATGAAGGAAACTACCCTATTCTCTGTGGCGTAACCTTTTCGAATCGGAGGTTTATTAACGTTCGCCCTATCGAGAACAAGAATTCTCTCCACCAGTCAGTGACGCAAATGAGCGAAAACTCCTCAAATTACAAACAAACCCAGGTAGAAAAATGAACTAGGCAATATATTTCCAAAAAGCTCAGCAGCTGAGTACAAACCAACATACGAAAATAGCGACCAAATTGTATTGGCAAATTGTTAAACGCAGTCGGTGTGTGGCGATTGTGGGCGGGGTCTGAACCTTACTATTACGTACTATTATGAATTTTAATATATTTATCTATTTTTATTTATCTATAATATTTTGTATTTTTTGCTTGTCAGCGAGTTTATTTCGTGCGAATTCATTACACACGTATTGCTATGCAATTCCTCGCGTTTCATATTGAAGTATCTCTAGTTATGTAGTTCCTTCCGATGAAAATTTAAATAAATAGTTAAAAATTTGAATTTAATCTTGAATAATGCCTCCAATATCGATCAACCACGTTTATTTTGTCACCATAGCAACAGCCATGAACGAATGCTGTGTTTACGTCATCCTCCAAGCTTAATTCAGAAAGCAGCGTGCTACCTGCGTCCCTCATTGGTAATTAGAAAACAAAAGATAAACAGTGAATATAACCATGGAATCAAGTGGCTCTTGGAGATAATAGAGTCAAGAGAGTGAACAAAATAATAATAGCACAAATTCCGTACGGAATTTTCTCCCCGTGAACTTTTTAGCGAATTTACCGCTTCGGATGCGGGAATTCATTTTAGTTTCTTCTTTGTTTTTGTCTCTTTTCCAAGCGTTCGATGGTGCACTCATCTGCCTCTCTCTCTCTGTATCGATGTGTTTCGAACGAGACTTGTCTCGACCCAGTGACACACTTTACAATTTTTCCCTCCTAGCCTTTTCTGCGAACTATTCATCCCCCACAAGCGAGCTACCACTATGTCCACCCGATATAAACTTGAACGACCTCCTTCAAATTTCTCTAGCCCTTAGCAAGATTTATTTCAAACCCTTCCAAATTATCGCTTCAGAAGTTTGGAATTCTCTACTGTTTAACATCAAAATATCATTACCAACCCTACATAGGCATTTGAACAAAAATTATATTGTTTACTTGAAGACCCCGATTGAAATTTGTTTAATACTTTTCATTATTTTTCAGTTCAAATATTCTCATCTATTGGGCAGTGTTCGCTATAATTTCTTTATTTCTTTAAAGCATTTAACAGGTGTGTTCAGAAAATAACGGGAACTAAATTTTTAAATTTCGCACGAGTTTGGAGATTCCGAATGTCAATTTTTCTTATTATGTTGGTACGCTTAACCCTGAATTATGATAAAATTTTCATCTGCATTCATCGTTTACTTTGGCTGTGGCAGCTGCTGGGATTAGACGCGTTTTTATGACCTCGGCGTTCTTCGACACTCACTCCATCATTTGGTCATTATATTTTGGCCACAAACAATTCCGTAAAAATAATGCCCTAGCCTCCCCATTCGCCAGACATGGCTCCGTGTGACTTTTTCCTATTTCCGAAAATAAATAGAATATTAAAGGACCGTCTTTTCACAAGCATAGTTGGCATTTAAAAAATTCTTTAACAGAGCTAAAGGCTGTCCCAAATTTGAGAGGTGTTTCGCAGATTGGATGAGACTCTGGCATAAGTGCATTGTGTAAGATGGGGGGCTATTTGGAAGGCGACCACACTAATGCAGACGAATAAATAAATACCATTTTCCAAAAATTAAAATTCCTCTCATTTTCTGAACACGCCTTGTATATTTTATTATCATTAGTATTGAATGTTTTATTTATTAGCTTATTATTTGTTTCTGAGCAGAATGTAAAAATGTAATTTTTTTATATTGTGGGGTACTGCAGAGCATAAATAAATAAAAAAATTGTCTTCATTCATCCATTTGCTTTAGAAACTATTTAAATCCATATTTTTTAGCTAAGCATCTAGTCGTGAAATCAGTCGTGAAAAAGGATGATATTTTCCTCAATTAATCAAACTGAAACTAACGGTGCTAATACATTTTCCTCGCTTCGATTTTCTATCACATTTCATACCGTTATTATGCATGTAACAGGAAAAGAGAGAGGATACAATCGTGAAATGGTTTATTTCATCGAGTCTCAATGCTACTGTTGCGTTTTAGTCTCAGCCATTAGGTATTCATGTGGTCCAATGTGGTTATAAGTGGGTAATTTCTCATTATTTTGTGCATAATGTTTTCTAAGCACATTTAATTCAGCAAGTTAAGTGATCTAGCTCAGGCAGTAGCGCATATAGATCGTCATTTAGTGGGTGGGGACTGAACCTTCTGGGTAACCTCCTTTGCATTTATCCACGACACGATGGTACTACCAATAGTAACTCTAGGTATTTGTTTGACCCCTATGCAGAGCTTAACCTGAGTGACGATATACAATCGTGCATTGCAAATTTAGAGTTAAATGAGAAATTAGAGCATATGGAGTTCTCATTATTATAATTATTGTTATCATGAAACCAAATGGTTAGCGTGAGGAGTGACTTGGTGAAATTGCTTCATGTTGAATCAAAAAACCTTGTAGATTTCGCATAAATAATTTTAATATCGACTAGTTTCGTAGCAGTTCGACATCGTCAGGTGCAAATACAGGATGCATGAAGAACATGACCTTATATGCACTCAGTCATTAGGAATGTAAGGCTACTGACTTAGTTTATATAAGATCACAATATGCTTTTACCTTATATTGTATATGTATAATGTCATGCTCTTCCTGTATGTATTTGAACCTGACGATGTCGCATAACGACGAAACTGGTCGGTATTAAAAATATTAATGAGAAATCTGCATAGTTTTTTGATTCAACATCATTGAACATGTTGTTATGAGTCGATCATGCGGTTAGTTGGTAACATACCGAAAAAAATATATGAATTCCTTAATACGAAATATTAAATGATACATACAAAAATATAATAAGGCCCTCACGGTACAATTCGTTCATCCTCATCATAAAAACCCGAGCATTAATTGAGATGGGCTCCAGTTGGAAGGAAAATTTTAGTGTAGGCATTCTAGAGCTTCTTCGGAGGCTCTATCTTTAAATTATAATTCTTTCTTACCAAATAACTAGGTCCTTTTAATTTCTTTTTACCTCCTCGCAGGGTCACCAATTAGCTTTATAATCAGATACTCGTAGTTCGTACTTCCGTCCTCCTTGACTCTGATGATCTCAAGCCCCAGGTTTTAAACGTATCTGTAAAACTTTCCGTCTGTACGAAATTTTCCATTAGAAATCTTGCAGCTATGCGTTAAACATTTTATAGCTGTTTATCTCCCATTTCAAATGAGGATCCCGAACTGACGCCAGGTATTCTATGATCGGTCTAACAAGCGGTTTTTTAATGGAAGTCTTTTCTTTTACTGCTGCTCTTCCCCGGGATCTCATAAAAAACTTTAATTATCTAAAAGCTTTCTTTTCTTTATTGCTTTATATCAGTAAAGAGGAAGCTCTATACGATGGAAATAGTGTAAAATGCCTACAGGATGAACAGGAAGGAGCCTATTAAAGGATTGTTAAGTAATAGTTTAAAGAAAAGGCTAGTGAAGGGTCGAATCCGGAGTGCAGCGTTTTACACTGCAAAAACTTGAACTCTTGGGAATGAGGACGAGAGGAGACTGGAGGCAATCACAGATATTGGGAAATAAATGTGATGGTGAAGTGGAAATAGAGGAGGAGGAGCGACGAAGTGCTGGCATGGTGGGTGAGGAGAAGCAGCTTCTAGATGAGATACGGAGGAGACAGAAAGTATGGATGAAGCTAGTACTTACGTAGCGAGGAGGGGATGATGAAAACAGTGTTAGAGGGTAGAATGTTAGGTATATATGATATGGTATTTGGAGGAGGCGACCGACAGCTTCGGTCATTTGCGCCATGAGGGAAGGGTAGGTAAGGAAGGGTGGAGAGAAACCCGGCGTCGGCATTAGCCTGCTCTTAACGAAAGGCGCCAAGGGGACCACGGCTTTACGTCCCATCCGACGGACGGAGTGTTGCGCTTGAAATGTTCTCCACACCACATTCAAGCAGGCAGGGATCGGGCAGTATCTGAAAATTCTCTGCCACCGCCGGGATTTGAACCCGAGCCCGCAGTGTGGGAATCCAACACTCTAGCCACCACACCAGCCCGATGCCCGAATGTTAGGTGAACGTGGGAGAGGAAGAAACAGATTAGGATTTGTAGATGGAATGAAAGGAGGTAAAGGCCTTGTTATGAATTTAAGAGGGAATATTTCTGGTCTACGCCCCTATTTCGGAGCGTATTCTTGGCGGGGATGATGAAGTTGACTCCTTTGGGGGCAGTCCGCAGGAAGGAAAGGTGGCTTGTTTACACCCCGTCCATTTCTGGGAATGTCGACCCTCTTTTCCTCGAATGGCATCCCTCGGAATGAGCTTGCTGCGATCCGTGCTTGGGCGGACGGAACCCCACCTGTGTCTCACGGCCTCTGTGTTTCATTTCCTCCCCCTCATTCTCTCTTCCTCATTCATCCTCTCTTCGTTCCCCGTGCTTCGTTGTGTACATTTTCTTCCTTCAATCATCATCATCTGTACCTCTGCGGCCCGGCATGGGCCCTGGCTTCCTCTGTTATATGTGTCCAGTTAGTTCTTGCGTTCATCTTGTAACTCCCTTTGCCTTGAAGTCATCCTTCACATCCTGAGACGTTCTTCACATCTTCTATAACCTACCTCTTCTTCTGTTTCTACTCTTCACTTTTCTGCACCTGTCAACGTCTAAGCTTTGCTCCCATAGAGAAACATGCTCTATTTGTAGCATCTGTTGAATATAAGACACGGTCTCAGGCGTTATTTTGTGGAATTGCTTCATTATAAAACAAAGTTATTTTATTTTATAACATCTGTTGAATGTTTTCCTCACTGTATTTTCAGCTCTAATTAGATTCTTCTTCTTCTTTCATAAAAATGCAAATTTTTTCACGATGAGAAGTGTGCTCATTTCTGCTTCCATTTATTCATACTGCTTCAATTTGTCAGGGTATTATGCAGAAACTTATCGGGAAATATACAGTGAAACGTTTCATAAATAAGCTTTTGCCATTCTGCAATGCATTGAAATTGAAAATGAGTTGCTGTAGAAAGAGCCGGTTGGTAGGATTTGCGGTGACCGTTGGGGCAGTCGGGAGGGTTGCGGGGAAGTGGTGCCCACGTGTCCCCCGTCCCCCTTCATCAACTCGGAAAGGGCACTTCGCCTCTAGAGAAGATGCCGCTGGGGAAGGACGGGAGTAATAAGGACACACACCGTCATGTCCTGCAGAAGGCGAATCTCCCCTGCGGTCAACTGTCCGTTTATTGTCTGACCGTTCCTTCCTTTTTAGTTCATTTTTCACTTCTCCACTTCGCTTGCCTGCCTCATCTTGCTCTACGTCTCCATTGTACCATCTCATCAACGCAGTGACTCAACCCTAAGAATGGTTTCGATAGGTTAGGGTAGCGCTCACCCTACAATTGACCACTAACTTGTGAATGGTACACAATTTTTCCATTGAACTTCGCCGTTGACTTACGGATATTGGAAACACACGCCAAGTGCTCCCAGTGTATAAGTTATTATTTATTGCTAATTTTTTCGTACCAACCGGTGTCACCACAACTATTTTCTGCATCATTTCCCTATATTTTCATTTCCCTGTTGTAATGTTTTTTATTTTCCTCTTCAATGGTTCACAAACATTATTATTACCCTGTATAAACAAACTCGGGAGCAAAAACACATCCGCACGCCACAACTTTTACAATCCAACTCCCCATACACTCCCTCCCGCGCCGTCAACAACAATTGCCCCACTTTACCTCTGCTGCTCATTATTGCCCGCTTAATTGTCCTCCTCCCATCAATCTTCACACCCAAATCCAATCCAAAATAACTCAACATTAAGTGTTACACTGTTTTTTCCTTGAAATATCCTAAGAAATTTCTGCGCTCGCGTTTAGTAAAAGAAATAGCGGAGTTCACTTCTTCATTCCATATTATATGTTAATGTTATTTTACATCTCAAAATGTCTTTTTCTATGATTCACGGTTCGAAGCAACAAAAAAAACGGTTAAAAAGCGCATGAAACACTTTAGTCAATGACAACGAAATCGCGCGTTCCTAAACTTTCACAATATGTTTAGCTAAGAACGCCGCCATTGACACATGGATACTAGAAACATACGCTAAGTACTCTCACGGATGATTAATTGCTAATTTTCTGTATAAAAAGCCCTTGAGTTAAGTTATTTCTTATGCATTTAAATTGAGCGCAATTCTCAACGTTTAAATTGAACGCAATCCTCATTATTATGGCTTGTAGCGCAATTTTTTGGCATTACTCAGGAAGCATTTTATTGTTAAGAAATACTTGTTTTCTCGTCTGTTGCATGAGCAAAGAGAAAAGATTTGTGTGCACAACAATGGAAATCTACGTCCCTGGTAGCCGTGGTGATAATGTGAACATTTGCGCCCCAGATCGGAATAGCACATGGACCTATTCGTATGGATGCCATTATACTGCTTGCCGTTGGATTTGGGGGTCGGCAGTTCATTTCCCTGCGCCACATCGCTCTCTCGAGGTAATCAAAAAAGGATTTCGTATTATATACACGTTATTTTTCATTCGAAAATGTCTTCTTCCATGATTCACGACTTGAATCAAAACGACTTTTATGCATAGAAAGCGCATGAAAAACTTGAACTGCGACTCTACGCGTTCCTGAACTTGCATGCTATAACATCATCATCATCATTACTGTTCAACAATTCTAGGATTGGTATGACGCAGCTCTCCACTCAACTCTCCTAACAGCTAATCTTTTAACACCTTCGTATTTCTTCTCTTTCACATTCTTCTTTACTTGTTCCATATATTTTGTTCGAGGTATTCCTTTTCCGTTCTTGCCTTCCACTTGTCCCTCGACGATTGTCTTCATCTGGCCATCATGATCTATGGCCATGATTATGGTGGGTCGACCTTATCTAAAGGTCGACCCACCATCCGCAACCCGGTGGACGCAATCGGTGGCTTTAAGCTCAGCCGCGAGTCATGCTATATGTCCCCTTTATTCAAAATAGGCAAAAAGAAATCAATCTTATCGCAAATTTCACCAGTTTCCACGATTTTTTTTCGATGAATTTCTATTTTCGCACGGATACTAGAAACTCAAGCTAATTCCTTCCACGGATACTATATTTCCATTTTTTTAATATTAACTGGCCTTAAGTTCCAATGCATTTGAATGGAGTGCAATTCTCAATGTCCTTCACAACAAGATGGCCAGATGCACCATTTTTCGGCTTCACTCGGGGAGTGTGTATCAGCATTCCATTGTTTGGAGTTGGGTTTTTTTTAAGCCTGTCGAATGGACAAAGAGAACGATTTGGATGAGCAGCAATAGGAAGCCACGTTAACCCATTATAGCCCGGTCAAAATAGACATTGACCCTTGCATAAATTGCCAACAAGCTGAAAATTTGCATGAACCTCAAGGATGCCACTCTAATGAAATCCTGAAAAGTTTATCGTTTCTGAGAAAAAGCAATTCGAATGTAGGCTGGAGCTGTACTCTCCGTAATATGTTTGACTATATTGTTGCGTTCTCCGAACATTATTGGAACATTATTCATTATTATTTAAAAGGTTTTTTTCTCAGAAACGATAAATCTTAGAGAAAAAATAGAATTCACAATTTTGTAGATAATTTTCTGATCTACAATTTTGATCTGAGCAATTTTCATTATAAAACTAACCGTTTGGCCAAAAAATGCAAAAAACTCATTTTTGTGACCTTTGACCTTGAATAAAATTTTTTGCACACACGGGATCGATGGGGACTTCTCAGGATTTCATAAGAATGGTATCATTGAGGTTCATGAGAATTTTCAGCTTGTTGCCAATTTATGCAAGAGTACCCCTATTTTTTGGGCTAATTTGACCGGGCTATTAGGCGCGTATTTAATTTTATTCTGGGCTCCAGTTGACTTGTGCTACATTTGGATACTATATTAAGTTCAAATGGATGTCTGTCTTCACAGCCCTTCTAATATTTTAGTTGATTCCTTGCATTTGTCGACTTGAGAAGCATTTATGTGAGGCATGGCATTGAAAGAATTTTCAGTCACCCGCACGGGGTAAGTATATTATTTTCTATTGTAGTATTTTGCTCAATATGTTGATAACTTTTATCTCATTTTTCTTCCAAAGGTTGATCTTTTTCTTTTCTATATTATCAAGTCTTTCTGTACTATTTTGAATCTGTAATCAACACTGACAACTGTATTATTTAAACTATTGATTGTAAAAATTTAAGAATTGCAGAAACAAATTAAAATAAACCTTGATAGCCAGAATAATTACTTTCTAAATGAATATTTGACAAAAATAACTCTATGCACTAATGGGGTAAAGGTAGCAGTATTGACACCATGAGTATTCTCGCCCAACGTTGGAAGTGTACATTGGCTGATTCCTCTGGGTGTCTTTACTGAACGCTAAGTAGATTGACTGGAGAACAAGGCAACGCTTCCGAGAAATGTGGGTTGCGGAAATCAAGGGGAATCATTCGCAAATCCCTTGCATAGACTGCGCAGCCCGAAATACCTGTTTCCTAATAGGTTTACCCCCAAGCTCTGCTTCGACACGAGTGTGGGATTCTCTAAGGTGTGACTCGTAACAGTACCTTTGACTGGGGACTAAATAGGCCCATTAGTTCCTGGGGAGTTTCTTGTCCATTTGAGCTTCTAGGTTTATTGCTCCCAGTCAGAAAATTGTCACGCGATACATGTTGATACTTACAAAAATTACACCCATTAGAGATACCATAGAAGAGTTTCGATGATACTCCTAGTAAGAACTCCTACAATGTGGATACTTGTTTAACACATTCTGAGAGAACATTTTAGTACACGATGGGAGATAATCTGCAAACGATTTTGCAATGTTAGAGGTTGAACCATAATTCAGTTACCAGGAGTAGTTAATTCAATTGCTGTCAGAGAAGATTTTTGGGTGAAAATTACCTCGAAAATTAATCCGAATTGAGATGAAGTTGAATGGTCCTATGTGGAAATATTTAGGCTCGCCCTTAAAAAGGTCACAACATTCAGAAAAAATCGCGTTTTTCCTCCTTAAAATGAAAATTCTATTGAAAAATGTAATTTTTATTGGAGAAAATGAACAAAAATCACGAACTCTCTCTAAATGTTGAAAAATTTTTATCATGACTCAGTCAGATTTGGATACGTTGTATCATCTTCAGGTGAAATTACAGAGTTGCAGTCCAATATACAAATTCAAAATGCTTAGGACAAAAGAGGCGAAAGTGTTCAGGGCAGAGAGGGTCCCTAGAATAAGCCTTTATATAACGAGAGTTTGTTTTGTGGCAAATTCATAAAAGTGGAGGGAGTTTTTGATCAATTTATTGGTGCGCGTGGGCGGGGTTTGGATTGTGAAATCCAAATTTTAAAAGATGAAATCCGCCTGTTATTTCCATCGTGGAAAAATCAAATGTGCTGAAAAATTTCACACAATTACACTTGAAACCGTTCGATTTTTAATGCTGTTATTTTTAATTATGCGTATTTTTAGACATTTTTTCAGAATATATTTTTTTAAATAATCTAAGTAATCTGCACTGTTTTTTCATTGGGCAGCACAGTAAATCTATTCCATTTTTATTGATTTTTCTCCATTGGTCTTCATAATTTTCTGATAATTAATCGATTTCGTATCTTAATTTTCAGGTGAAGTGAATTTCTCTCAATTTTTTTCTTTCAAATTCAACTTTAAGTCATTTCATCTATAGTAGTATTATAAGAAGAGTATTCTAGACAAAATTATTTTCAGTTCTCATGCTGCCATGTATTTTCTGTACCATTCCTTCGATTGGATCAATTCGTTTTTAACTCGCCGTGTGTACAATTGAAACATGGAATTTATCCCAGAATGGTCTTCTTCATGAGCATGTAGTGAATAGAGCTAGTCTCAAGGCTTTTACACAAAGTCTATGTGCTAATGTATTCCCAAAAAGTTTCAACGTACCCGTGGTTCGCTACGTTTGAAAATCCAATAATGTCATTCCATGTAATATCCTTAGGAATCCGAGATGCCAGGAAATCCATAAAATATTACCGAGGCATCGCCAATGCGGATGTTAAATAAATTCTTACCCCTGGGATGTTCCTGATATTCCCATCTTTTCAAGGGCTGTGGATAGTGATATTTTTATGTAGAGATCATCTTCCGCCATCCTTTTCCCGGAAAACCATTGCGACATAACCTTAAGCCCGCTACTTCTTACCCCAATCCTATTCGCCAGCGCATCTGCCAAAGACCATTACAAGCCGCAACCCTCCCGCAGGCTGATATGTCAGCCGAAGCGGTCGGACGTAAAACTGAATCGCTTTTGTCGCGATGAAATAATAATGTAATGGCAGAATAAGTTGGAATTGAAGGGGAGGGTGCGATAAGGAAAGCGCTGAATCATTCGACTTCCAAAGAGGCAGTGTTGAGTGAATACGTCCGGGACTTATGACCGGGTAGTTCCTTAAGATTAAGGTTTAGGAGTAGGCGAGAAAGTTCGAACCTTCATCAGTAAACACGAGTATCCATAGTACGTATCACGTGACATGGGGATTATAAACCTTACCTTCAAATTTTCACCGTGTGCGTTAACTCTTTACGGTTCATAATGATTGCACAATAAAATACGTTTTTAGGCTAATATTAATGATTAGATTCCAAAAAAGCTTATACGAAAGCGATATATCAAATTGTTTATTAGATATAGTCTGGGACACGAAATAATACCAAGTCCCGCTTCCTTATGATCCATAGGGACACGTGTCCCATGACATAAAAACATTAATTTTTGTGAAAAATAAAACAGAAATGCGGAGTTTAGGTACTGACTCCACAGGCTAGGTACACATAAAGGATAAACATAAAGTACTGTTATAATTGACCTTCTCGTTGATTTGTCATAAAATATCAAATTTCCATTTCGTAAACAGAATTTCAAGTGAAAGTTCATCAACAATTTGGAAACTACAATATCTAAAGGATATCACAAAAATAATTTAAAACTAGAAGCAAATAGCATATTCTTCAATAGAACCAATTCTTAAAATCATACACCTTTTCATATTTTGGGAGAATTAAAAAAAAATTGGGACTTTGTCATTGTGACATCCCTTGGACCTTGAAGGGTTAAGATGAATACTAAAATTTTCTACCTTTGCCTGCCACCTCATTATCATAATTATGATGGCAGATATTCACGTTTTATTTCTTTTAATCGTCAGAATTCTATTTTTTTTTAACTGAAAGGGCATCGAAATCGTCACATCACTTTTGTACATGTTTACAATTGATATTAGCGTATTTATTGTGGAGCAATGCTTCATTATGGCTGGAATGGCCTTCCAGCACCTCTCAGGGAAAACTTGGCAGAAATAAATTCTATAATGCGGCGCTGCTGCGAAACGGACAACGGGTCAACATCACTCAAGATGTGGTTGCCAGGAAACGGACCAAAATCCTAAATTCCTGCCTTAATTCAAGTCCGACTCATCAGTCCGACACAAAATTTTTTTTAATGGATGACGTAAATTTTTATACGATTTATCTTCATTCGGGAGTACTGTATATAGTAAAAAAAGTTTTTACAATGTAGTTTTTTATACTTGGTAGAACATGATTTTAACATTATTACAAGTTTCATAAAATAATAATAATAATAATAAACGTTTATTATCGTAGACCTTCAAGGTCCTAAAGACTTTACAGAAATAAAAATTTAGCTTTTTTTTATATGATAAGAGGACAGTAATAAATAAAAAAATAACAAAGACTTAGGTACAGCAGAAATATTACATAGAATAGAAAAAAATAGTATCTTCCCCATAGCAACAATAACTTCCACTCGATACATAACAAGGCATGAAACATGAAACAGTGTTGATCTGGGGCAAAATGAATTTTTTGAAAAACATAGAGTAAGTTCACAAAGTATAAAAGAACAAGTGACTGTACCGTGGTACATAGTAGCATACAATTGGGACATCCTAAGTCTGATTACTAATTACAGGAAATATATAAATTTACACTCATACACAGGAGGAATTGACATATCGTACATATTATTAATAACAATGAGCTAAATTAACCCGTTAACGCCTAGCGGTACCATATGGTACCAGCCGGTAGCGCAATGCTAAACGTAACATTTTAGTCACTTATTGTAATTTATTTGGGTTTTTGAGAGCTTAAACATAATAAGAATGTTTTTATTTACATTTTCCCGAAAAGTTTGCTTTTTTAAAGCTGAAATTAACGTATTTAGAGCCGTTTGAAAATTGAGAATTTTCAGCTATGCGAAAAAAACGGAATTTTTAGTGCAAGCATTTCGATATTCTTTACTTGCGTCTTATGTACTCATAATATGAAGATGTTTTTACGTAATTATGATTGTTATAACATGTACATTTCATATTAAGCATTGTTTTTGTATGTAAGCCTAATATTTGGGATGTTATGATGCAAAACATTTTGGTGGTACCATATGGTACCGCTAGGCGCTTGCACTACCATGTTTTGGCGGAAAGCGTAAATACGAATATTTCTGTTGTTTTCGTTATCTAACAGTTATTTATTTCACAATTATTTATTTTTCATCATTGATATTATAAATTTTGCGTTATTTTAATGTTATAACAGCATATTAAATGTGTAGATAAATTAATTTTTTTGTTATAAGGACGTCATCCAAGTACATAAGGCCCTAAATTGTCCGCATTTTTTCATAATCTCGTACCCTCACGAGGGCTCAAGGAGTGGGAGGTATAATTGCATACCTGAATCCTATTTAGAAAAACATGAATAGGAAGAGTATTTGTGTACTCAATGAGGAAGGGGATATGATGGGGAATAAGGGGGCTTGCTACGGGGAAAATTCAATGACGGCTGGCGGCGAGAGACGACCACGCGACAGGCATCACTTCGTCAAGAGCAGCGGAATTCAAATTTTTGTCTAACGTATCACAATCACACTCCGATACTTTTCACACTTTCATGTGCTTGTAAAACCGAAATAACTTACACATACTGCCTATAATATAGCATGTGCTGCTGCAAAGAGAGGATGAATACCTTCCTTCTGACTTAGGAAAATGGAATATCGAGTGGACGCCAATTTTGCTCGAATTTGAAGTTGTTGTTCGAAAAGGTGGACAGTCAGCTCAGTTTATCTCAAGAAATGTCTGAACATTTTTCAAAAGTGCAGTGAAACTGAATAGAGCCGTAAAGCACCCAAAAGGTATAAAAAGAGGGAGGAAGGACGCGTTTTTGATGATGAAGATATCGTAAAGAACGAAAGGATTTCTCGTAATCCTGATTACCAACTCACTGTTTCATGAGGTATCCCCAACTGGAATATTTGAACTGTTCTTTTACGAAAATGTCCTTACACACTAAGTGTTAGAGTCGAATAGGTGTGAACAATTCTGCAACTGTTATGACACAAATATAATACATGAGGTACTGAAAATATTTGTTGCAATTCTTTTTATAAGTGGGCATAAAACGACTCCCAGTAAAAGGCACTATTGTGAGGCAGCACTAAACGCCAGAAATAATCTTGTTTATTACACAATGAGACGTAACAGATTTCTACAACTTCGTAGGTTTATTCATTGCGGTGATTACACCGCTATGGATAAATCATATAAGATATGGAAAATGCGCCCTTTTATGGGCATGGCAAAAGAAATATTCGGCGGATATTTCAGAGAAAAGCAGTCCTCGAGTTTCAAAGAGTCGATAATGTTTTCTTTTGGAAGACATGGCTGTTAGCAATTCATGCGGGGGAGGCTAATTAGGTTTGGCTAGAAAATTTGGTGCATCAATAGCTCAGATAGCTACTTCGTAAAACTCAGGAATGTGAAAGCCTACGAAAAAGGAATTGGGAACGATAGTGTGGGGGCGACAAAATGTTCGTGGCCCATTTTTACTTGGATTCTGGATGCAATGACGCCTAACGCATGGGTGCTGATGCGGAAATCGTGAAAAACATAACTCAGCTTGAGTTCCGATGGCCAGTAGTATAATCACAGCTGGATACAAGGATCCCCTAAAATATCAAGGACGTGCTCAATTTACTAGAAGTGCGACTGGAATGGGGTACTTGGCTAAAGAAATAGATTTGTAATTGATTCATGTTTCAAAGATTGCATTCAACTGACAGCGGCCTATCTTCTTTCCAATGCCCCTGATAGGTTCGACGGGCACAACCAACAAATAAACTCCAAGCCCAAGCGGGAATAGTGTGCTACTGAAAACTGAACCAGTAGAATAAGAACAGAATGCTAGAAATGCAATGCAGTGACAGCTTTGTTCATTTCCATGTGCGGCAACGACTGAGTGAAACACTAAAATCATGTTATTCTTGATTTCTACGTCAATTATATATAACTCCTATTTTATGTACAATAATATTTAATAATTAATTGAATATTATCGATATTTGAGCGTAATTTTGGATGAAAATGAATGTATTTTCGGGAAAATAATAAATATATAACGTTTTTGGCTTAAAAATGTGATTTCCGAAAAGTTTTTCAATTTTCGATTTTTTGACCCCTTAAACGCCTAGCGGTACCATATGGTACCAGGCTGTATCTCGGTAACTATTAGAGATAAAAGAATAAAATTTGCACTGAATGACTCAGAATTTGATTCGTATTAAAACATATGATTACCACAAAAATCGCAGAAACTTTTTAATTCAGGCGTTACCGGGTTAAAACTAAATTTAGGATACAATGTGCTTAGGAAGATTCTTCAGTTTTTAGAATTAAGTGTTTGAATAATTTAATTTTGAAACTAGTTAAAGATTGACTTGATTTAATATCTTCCGGGAGTGCATTCCAATGCCTTGATACTGTAGCTACGTAAGATTTGTGATATATTTCGGTTTTGTGCTGGGGAATCTGTAGATCAATATGCTGGGAGCGCGTTAAGCGACTTATTATGTTCTTTTTAAAAGTGAAAGAGTTGAATAGGTACTGAGGACAGCTGGATTTAAAAGTTTTAAAGGCAGAAACCATAGACAAATAGAGGCGTCTTTCCTTGACTTTAAGCCATTTTAGTTTTCTGTAAGCATCTGTAATATGATCCCAACGCTTTAGATCATATATGAATCTCAGTGAAGCATTCATCGTTACCTGCAATTTGTTATTTGTTTCTTCATTAATATTACTTAGGACACCACAACAGTAATCAAAATGGGGATAAAATGGGAAGTTTTAGGAGGGATTGCTTGTATTATAAAATTATGTGCGGATTAAACATGTGGGTATGCGTTCCGGTGCCTAATTTATTTTAAATTAAACACAAATTAGGAGTATTCTGTTAAAAAAGCGATGCCTGCGTCATATTTTATTTATTAGCGTCATATTTATGTACGTGAAACTACGCTTATTTTAATCCATCCAATGCTCATATGAGGTTCTTCAGCCTCGGTGTATATTTTAAAATTGTAGTTTAATAATTGTTAATATGAAATCAAATTCACAAATTTACGACCATGGTTTCAACGTTAGACGTCATCATCAGGTGAACTCTACATGATGACTGACTACTGATGATGACGTCTAACGTTGAAACCATGGTCGTAAATTTGTGAATAAATATTAGTGTGAAAGCTTAAAGTTCTTCTTTTTATTTTTAATAATGAATCGCTTTCACCAAATTACACTTGAAACAATCAATTTTATGAAATCAGATGTTTCTTCATTCACGCACCATAAAGTGCTCCTCTCACTTCATGTCGAAATGTCTAAAAATACTCGTTTTATCAAGTTTAGCCGCCTTAAACCGCAATCGGTTTCCATCAAAAGCTTCGCGTTGCGGTCGTAGCCAGGCGAAAATATGACACACCCTAGATAGGTAGGCAGAAAGGAAGATATACGGGGAGAATTTGGGAGTGAAGCGAAGGATATTTGAGAGCGCGTGTCAATAGGGAAGGAAGACATTCATGATTTCGCCGAATCCAATACGTGCGGGCGAAGATAAAGAAAGGAATCTCAATTACATAGTGGAAGGAGGAGGAAGCCGAGAGGCGAAAACCGATTTCTCGATTTCATTTCATGGGCCGAAGCCATGAATGGAATGGGAGACGGATTCAGAGTGAGCGCCAATGGAAACAGATAAGCCAGAAGAAGGTAGCAATGGGAGGGAGAAGGAAAGAGCTTATATTCGTCTCTAGATACCTACATAATACCATGTGAGCCACCTTTAGGGGTGTTCGGCACATGAATGACTGAATGAATGTTTATTATTCTCTAGGATAACCTATATATAGCAAAGGGAAGAAAATACATATAATGTATTGCTCTAAAAGCAAGTATCATTTTTACCAAATATTCCATGCAAGCGACAAAAAAATATTTCTTATTAGGTTTTGAGTAGATCATAGCGAGACTTCACACGAAAAAAAATGTTTTGACGACAACATTATAAAATATTCAATACCAATAACACGAAAATAAAAATTTTAATACAAATCGTAACGAACATATATAGGAACAGAAAGTTTTTATTACAACAAAAAGGACAAATTATAAGCAAATTAAATCCTGGACTTCAAATAAGAGTACACAAGGTGTAAGGAATAGTAGAGGTCGGGTTGCTAGCACCCTCGATGGTAAACACAAGTACCATTCTCATTTCCTTACTTCTATGCTTGCATTTTCAGCCATAACCAAAACCACGTCACTAGGAAAATTTAAAAATCAATAATCCCTGGAGGAAAAATTAAGGACACATAAAAACCCATTACCTTGCTCGATATTTAAGAAGAAAGTTAAAATATATTCAAATGCCTACCAATGCATAAGTTATTGATTATAATTTTTATTCTGGCCATATCGAATGTATCTCATTGTGAAGTATTATATTCTTGTGAAATATGTTAATATTTTAAGAGAATTAAATGCTATTCATGGTAATTGTTTCATTTTTAATAGTCTATATTTTCTTACTTTAAATTGAGCAAGAATACATTTTTATATTATATATTCTTTTCGGCGAGAGTGAATTGCAATTTTTTGTGAAGAGTTTATTATCCCGTTGAGGGGAATTCAAAAATCAATAAACCTTGGAGGAAGTATTAGAAACAAATCAAAATGAAAAACTACGTATTATAATATTGTTTACTTTCCTCACCAATGAAAGGTCACTGAGTTTCCCTTGAATGATTTTTCTAGACACCAAATGCACAGCAAAATCGGACATTTTGGGAATCAAACCCAAGTCACGTGACACAATACCAACGTTACCATAGCAACGCTCGAGGTAAGTTGTGACGTAAGTAGTGACGTCACCTGCGTTCTACGAACCCTTACTCTTCAGGCTAGTTTGATCACATTTTATTCAAGATACGCTATATTCAGCGACAATATTGAGATGTAGATTCTTCAGCGATACCAAGAAAAACTCAGCATTATATTAGTCTAATAAATTCCTTACCGGGCGTCCGCACGAAAAAAAGAACGTTTATAACCTTTTCCTTCGTTTGTGAAAAAATTATAGAAAATATTAATTGCAGGTATCATTCTAAGATTTTTAGAAATTCTTTTGAATTTTTTGATATTTTACCTCGAATACGAAAGAAAGATTTGAAAAATAATTCATTTTATATTTTTTTTGTTAGTGGTGAATTAATATAAGAGTAAAAGTGAAGCTTTCTGTGTATCATCATGAATATGCCAAAAATGGATCAAATTGTCGCTTAATGGAAAAATATTTTCAATGCATATAAAAAATCGAATCAAATCAATCAAAAGTTGGATAATGTATAGCCATGTTGACGGAAAACACTGCAGGAAAGAACGCTTCGTTAGTGGGTAGAATTAGTGGTTATTAGAGTGATCTTTTTTGTGTATTGATGAGAAAATGGACTTCGAGGTAAGACTATCTCTCAAAGCCGGCGTAGTTAGTACCTACCTCATCGTCAATCGGGAGATCTGGGTTCGAGCCCTGCCAAATGATTTTTCTCGGTGTTTTTCATCCTGCGAGTGAATGAAGAAGTTAAGAAATTTTTCATGTCTTGGTGGTAAATGGGTAAAAGGTCTTGTTTTCTCCCTGGATGCGACACAGGCTAAGGAGCTGCTAACCAAAAAGGGTAAACTTTCCGGTTGAAGACTAAGTTTGTACAAGGATAATCTTAAGTACCTCGTGGAGTCCAACGCTTACCGCATGGCAACACATTGCCTTCGTTGATGATATTTTAGTGAATCCATCGTTCATTTTTCATTGAGACATAAGCTTTCTGTACTTATCTTTCTCTTGTGAAGGTCATTGATTTTAACCAGTTGAAGTAAGTATAAAGCATTTTAAACCACGAGCAATACGATTAATCCCTAACTTGTCATATGCTGTATCTGTGGTCGTTTAATTAGTTACGAGCGTGCTGCGCCCGCTCCCAGCGGGCTTCCACCGCTCTTTCCAATGCATTTCCACAGAGGGATAGGCGCGTTTCTAATTTTAAAATATAGAAAAAAAGGCAGGGTCTTATGTACAAAATTAACTGGAGTGTTCATGTACAAATTGAGGTCAGCGGACCTCTTTAAACACAACATTGGAAGTAATTACACTATCCTCTGTTAAACGCACATGATGACTCATACTTATGTATCAACAGGAGACTTGAATGTGGAATCAGCCGCATTTTGATAAAAGTTATTTAAATAATGCGAGATATTGTTGCAAATGAACAAATGTGTCAGTTTGTGCGCCGTTAACGTCAGGAATATTTTCCAATTTTTTAAAAATTATTTATAAACCAATTTTAGGAAACAATAGCATTATTTAGGAAGTAAGATATGCCGTCGCATGTTCTCTGATAAATTCTGTGCATTTTGGTACCTCATTTGTAGAGTTTGGTTGCGTATAAGTTGAGAAAAAGGTATCTATACAGTAGAAATAATATAGAAGATTTTGTGATGTTTTATTGTTACCGGGCATGCATTTATTTTGGCCGGAATATTACGAAACTCCGTAAGTTCATGTAGAATTCGTCTATGATTAGCCTCACATGGACTGGTGGCGCCTTACCGGTTTCAAGAAAGGTACCACGGCGATGTTTGGAGTCTACCATCCTTTAATTTTTTTAAATTTATGGTCCATTCAATTGCAAATTTCCAACTTCAATTGTATTCAAATCGACCTGTATATTTTTGCGTTCCTTTGAGACGGTGAGTGTTTCTCGGAGCGTACCTTCCAAAGTCATGTTTAAGCATGGGTTGCTAGATCTTTTTTACATGGGAACTGCTTTTCTCTGCAGCAAACGTCTTAGCTATCTCAGTCTGGCTGTCAACTTGGAAATCCGGCCATAGTAACTCATGCGCGTTTTTGCTTCTGCAAAGCTCTTCTTAAGAGTACCTACCTGGCTCTGGAAATTTCCCTGACGATATGCTTCCAGAAACCTTTTCGTAAAAAAGAGGGAATGGAGATTGAAGAGAGGAAGGAAGAGGCCATAATCTTCTATTTCCCACGATTCCCCCTCACCTTTTCCCTAAAATAATAAGGTTGGATGGCTGGCGCCTCTTTGGGAGGTGAATGGCCACGATAAAGACGGAAATGTACGAATTATTCGTGGACATTATGGAAAAGCATAAGGCGGGAATGATGATATTGTTGCGTTGGTCTCACCTACGCTCACAATAATGGTGCTCTATCGTCCTTAAGATAAAGTGGTCTTTCCCTCGATATGCCGTATGATTTTGTTTTTCCTCAACTTTTTTATTTGCTGCAGTTGCAGTTGAGTTTACGTTATTCATTTCATTTCCCAGGGCTTCATTTTTTTGGGAATCGCTTATATTTACAAGTACACAAATGTAAGCCTATACTCTTATCGGATACTTATGGTGTTCACGACAAATTACTAAATTTATGATGAAAATTAAATAAAGATAGATATTTTATTTCATAAGTGGTTAAATGTAGCAAATACTTGGATACTTGCTGTGAGCCGTAAACAATTGCAGCTACGATATGAATGCAATACAAATAATACAATGAAAGTCGTTTCGAAAGTTATGCCGAAAATAAGTGACAGAAAAAGGAAAAGTAATAATAAATTCCATTTACGTCCTTCTAAGCCCAAGCGGCTTAATAGCAAGTTCCTTCTTTGAAGATTGTTTTGCTCTTTAGTAATGTTTTACAGGTGCATGTATACAGTGTTTCAATTCGAAATTTTAAGAATTTTGCCAATTTGAGTTAGCATCCACTCTTTCACTAAATTTTAAGACCAGATATAGACTTTATAGCATTCTTTGACAAAGGTAAATCATTTATTATCTTTGGTATAGCATATCTGCAGGATTATCGTAAAGATCTCTTGAATGTTGCTATGTCGCGATTGAACAACCACAGGAGACACTCACGGCATAATTTTTGAAGTCGCTAGACAGTTTATTGAATTATTCACGTGAAAAATTGTGAAGTATGCGGACGTGTAACTTAAACCTCGGAGAAAGTCGCGCAACAGTGGACGGGATTAAGGATTCGCTGATATGAAGAAAGATCTGAGGTTTTCCCGGCGTATGATGTTGTCGAAGTAATTTCGGGTTTCCCGCCGGATAAGGTTCTCCATCTCTGCCGACGCGACGTTTCGATGGTCGTGTCGTCCATCGTCATCAGGGCTTGATGACGATGGACGACACGACCATCGAAACGTCGGCAGAGATGGAGAACCTTATCCGGTGGGAAACCCGAAATAACTTCAACGATTCGCTGATATGTCTCCAAGTAAAGGTTTCTATAAAGGTGGACGTTGTTGAACACACAAGGACGTACCCACTACCATTACAAGACAGTAGACCGATACCCATTAGTCGAAGTGGTATATAACCTATGGGGCCCGACGCATTGCCGTAATTATAAACTTGTTTATATTAAGGAGGTTAAGTCCGTGAATCAAACATATTGGATCCCCTTCCAGAACTATTTAATGAATGTTAAGTCCTATTGTGTTAAATAATGAAAGTTTTACTAAATGATACTGCGTGAGAAAATCCTGGGCCGGATATTGAACTGTGGATATAATACAGAATGAAATCATATCACGTGGGACATTGCAATTGTACACATAACTGCAATTTAAATCAAAAATAGTCCCCTCCCAGAACTATTCAATGAATGTGGAGTCCTACTGTGTTAAATAATCAAAGTTAAACTAAAAGGTTCTTTACGTTAATGTTTTATTAAATGCCTTATAAATATCCGTTTGTGAGTTCACATGGTTATGTTAGTCACTCATTCTTGTTTTTATAAGAATCGTTAATTAATTTTAATTTTTAATAATCCGATCAGTAAGTGTTGCAAAATGGCCTTAGTGGCCGACGCACCCTATAACCTAAAAACTACTGCTACTATAAGTTATTATAGAGGGCTCTGGTTGTGTCAGCAATGAGTAGATTGTAGTTACATTGCCTTAACTCGCAGTTCTCATAATAATCTTACTCTTTTCTTTGTGGCGTACTGGTTTTTCAACGCGAGATTGCAATTATTAACGGATTTTGGATTTCCATATTTTTGACTCTTTTCTGGTCCATAATAATGCTCTTAATCGGATTATAAATGGTCTGCCGGACGAAATAATATTCTTTTACGTCAAATTCGACCGCACTGTCCAGGATAATTACTTTGACAGTCGGGTTCCAATTAATTTTGACCTTTCGGGAAAAGGATGAAAGGCGGAAGCCGTGCCAAAATAGATATTCATTCGCGTGGATTAAAGATCAAAGCGACATAGTATCCTAAGGGTCTAATCTTGTAATTTAGGCAACTTTTTTCAGAAAAAGTTGATTCCGCTGCAAAATACCTGCGAAACGTCACTCTGGTTGTTTTAATATGTAGAAGCAGCACCCTTAAATCTACCCTTTTCCTTTAGTTAATGTTGTGTAGCTGATTCTGTACTCTGGCCACTGAACACAAAATAGTGGATTGCTGACCCCCTTCCAAGTGGAGCCAAGAATTTGCGCATCTCGCCATCTTGATAAAGACCTCGATAATGGCGGACATATAATTCGAACGAGATTGTGATTTTGATGATAAATTCTTGGGTTCTACATGGATGTTTTTCGCTCATCAGTACTCTTTTTTCATTATTTTAATCATTTTCCATTTTTAACTGATTTTAATGTAGCATTTACCTCATTTTTTTTGTATAACTTACTCAACGAAACAGAAAACCCGACAGATTCAATTTGGGACCTTTCTTATTCTCATGAGCAAAAGTTTTAGATATTTTAATCATGTACACGTAACTTCTTCTGTCTTTTTAAAGACTTATTTTTATGATTTTGTAGCCAATCAACTATGGCATAATGCAAAAGTGTAGGAAGTGATATTGTGTTTGTAATAATTGGTAAATATAATGTTTCAACATAATTTCAATTCATCGAAATAGCTTTGAACAGCTACATCAAACTGAAAATGCCATATTGGGAAATAAGAGTTGCACCAAATTTACCAACAGTGTGAAAAACAATAAATTTATTCGCAAAATTTAGAAATGAATACTTCATATCACCAATCTGTTGCTATTTATTAATTTTGAGGTGTTATCAACACATAAATAATGCACGCGCATTGATAGTGGACGTAAAGTAAATATTATTGTATTTTTGGGTGTGTAATTATCGAATGCGTACGGCGTTCTGTGTATGTTTCGATAAAAAATAAAGGAATGAATTTATTTAGTGCGAAGGTGTTCGAAAATTAATTCAACCACTTCTAGCCGTCGGAAATATACTCGGGTGCCGTAGCGCCAATACGCTAGCTGTAACGCTAAGTGATTTACTTCGTTTTTACCAAATACAGGTGCGTTCGTAAAAAGCGTCCTTGGTAAATATCATCCTATAAGACTGGGGAAGTTTTGCATGAATCATGTTGACGCTGACAGTGGAATAAAATCTAAAAATTCAGGCCAAAACCTAAAAAATGATATTTTGAGGTTGGTTGTTGATAATTTGCACATTTTGTTGATACATTAGAATATAGTTTGCCTTATACCGTCTTTAATTTGTTGTTTATCTATAAAAAATACATGGACTGAAAATGGAAAAAATTTTCGTGGAAATTGACCGTGTTGAATTTTTTTCGAAATTCAGCATGTTACAACGGATGTCATACCTTTTGTAGCCATTCTATGCGACCAAAAATTCACAATTTTACTAAACGGTTTGATGTTTCCCTTAATTTTCACGACTTATGTCTTGTATTAATGATTGATACGATAAAAAATGGCAGAACCTATTTTTCGTCCAATTTTTATGTTCATTGTTGGACTGTAAAAAAGTGTCATCGAGTTGCCTAGATACGATGTTTACACCATATATACGAAGAATCTTTTCAAATGTGAGCCATAGAGATGATCTGTGACCGTCTACGATGCCGAAACTAGAATCAATATTTGGACCGTTCGGCACAGTCCGGAGCTAGATGCTGGCTTGGGGAATACGTCTGACGATGTCGGAATGGGAATATTTTATTGCAAAGAAATTGATTTAAAGTATTAACATATTACCACAACTTTTCATCGACATTTATTTAAGCTTATTTCTTCAATGTCTTCCGATATTTATAATTGATAAATTACTTAAAGGTGGACGCTGATTTAAATAAAATGTTTGCCCGAAGTTAGCTATATGAAGGACACCGAGTTACTCTCAAGTAATTACTCCACAATTTCACTAAAGCTTTTTGAGCGTCCAGCGGAAATTATAATAAGTAAACCACTTTAAAACTGATAAACCCAGGCATCCAAAGAAATCATCTCTGACCGTTCGCAAAATAAAATAGATTTTTTCATCGTGCTGTGCAGTCCGCGGCTAATTCCAGGACACATCGCATTCCGTGACGCGGCATAAAATTCCAAGATATGAATCTATTGTATTTGGTGCGGATATAGCCTTATTCATGCATTGCTATTTCATTTCACGTTGTATTGGTGTCATTATGGGGATATAAATCTACTTCATTATTCATTGTTACGGACTTGTCGCAATTTATCCATAGTCACGATTTATCCAATTTATCAAAGGTACTTAATCCATATGCTGAGAGCTGCGTGGGTGATACACTCTCGATGACCTTCGTGAGTTATAAAATATTTTAAAAATGTAAATAGAAATGAATTTTACAGTTAATATTGCCAGTTTTTATAGCGAAGTTTCAATTTGAATGGGGAAACTATAGCGGTATCGGCTGAAGTCAAGCGATGTACTCGGCTACCTATAATTTACGTAAAAGAGTCGCCAAAACTTTACAAAAGAAAAAATAATTAAGAATGAAATGTGAATGCAATTCTGCACCTTGGCACAATGAAGCCGTCAAAAATGATTTTTAAAAGGTATTTACAGTAGTCAACTTGACTAGTTTCAACACTGCTTCGAACCATTGCCCAATGAACTATTTACGATACCCCTTGGCTAAGTATTCACATTCTAAATGGTTTATCCCAAATCAACATATTTATTTATAAACGAAAGATAATGTTAGACGTATGTAAAGGCCGGGAAACGAAAAATATTTGCGTAATTTAGGCGAAGTCGGTGTAGTGGTTTTCGTTTCGCGATGTTGGTACCAGAGATCCCCGGCCATATTGCCAGTTTCAGGCAGATTTTCGCAAATATCTTTCTTATTTTATCATAAAATTATATTTCTCGTACATATTTAGGTTTTTCACAAAAGTTACTTCTATTTAGTGCCGTCTCAACAACTTCTCTTGCTCGAAAAAACCGTATTTCTCCATTAGACCCCACGTTAAATTAATCTAATTTTACCGTCAAATATTTCAAAAACGGCATATGGGAAGGCTTTCTTCTTTGGATCATTAAAAGTGCGTTTTTCAAAGAATATGATACTATAGTTTCATCAAATTCTTGTTAGTTTTAACTACCTTAAAATGAATCATGGAACTAAATTTCTTGGATTGCAACCATCATTTGCAATTTAATAGGTTTCCTCCTAATTCAGGATTAACGCCATTATTTTCCATCCATATTTATTTTTTCACCTTCTTTTTAGATTAATCCACCCCAGCCATCCGAATCTTTTCTCGAAAAGGGTTTAAAAAAATTACAACGCGGAAATGTCAGAATTCGATTAAATATGAGAGAGTTTAATTGTAGCCCGTGGTCCCTTGGAGATTAAACGCTCCCAATGTCGTGTGTAATTAACCTTTCCCCGTCCGTGAGAGGTTGAACTCTTTCATTCATTTTTACACGTGCCCCGTTCACATATTTTTTAATTCATATATCTGCTCCCAGTGAAGAGTGGTAGATAACTACTGTGCTTTTTGCCTTTTTAGGCCCTTGCCTTATCGAGATAAGACTTTTTTTTATATCACCACTCAAACGCCATATCTCAGCGGCTGGGTTGAAAATAATTCTGACGCAAAATCCTGGTTCAACTAAAGCAGGAAAATTTTCCAGTGGTCAGTTTTTCCGCCTTATTTTTTTGGTCATCCACCGGGTACTTCATGAACTGATTCAACAACATTTATCACCAAACTAAGCGCCGGCTTTTTTAAAGCATTGTTGAGGAGGAAAATTGAAATACCATGTCGATACCTCCACTACAAAAATGCTCAACAATCGCCCACCGAATCAAATCCGCTCATATAGTAGCCCAACAGTACGAATCAGCTAATCTGGCAGTGTCCGGATCATAAACGCTCACCTCCAAGCTTGGAGAATAGGATATAAGCGTTCATGCTCCGGACACTGCTAGCTGAGCGGATTAGTATTGTTGGGTTACTAGATGAGCAGATTTGATTCCGTGGGCGATTGTTAGGCGTTTTTTCAGTGGAGGTATCGATGTGTCCGTATGAATAGGATGCCTGAGTTAATCAGTCTGAAAGGGGTTGACTTATTATAATCTCCGCTTTTAGTAATTTTTATTCACTTTTGACTCCTTTCTGCCACTTAAAGGGTTATTAAAAGTATTATATTATCAACCAATGCTCTAACCATGTTGTTTCCTCTCTGGAATGTTGGGCAGGAAAGAA
The DNA here is from genome assembly GCF_921293095.1 of Ischnura elegans. Lineage (NCBI taxonomy): Eukaryota > Metazoa > Arthropoda > Insecta > Odonata > Coenagrionidae > Ischnura > Ischnura elegans. The sequence goes on along the minus strand of NC_060251.1, from coordinate 98,429,344 downwards.
TGTTTTACTTCAGAATGAAGCAAACTTGCCAGTGAACTTCACCAAATCCAATGACAAAAAACAAATGGCAAAACTAAATCATGTTATAATCATTATAATTTTCACGTTTAATGTACACAAAATTTACAATGAAATTCTAAAACGGAAAAAATATTAACACAAAATACTTTTACTTTAAAAAATAAATATACATTTATAAAATTAATATTAAATGATTCATATTTTCTTTTTCTTTTTTTTAATTACTTATGATAAATTTTATCATTTGATTACCGTAAGCCCGTAATTTTATTTCGAAAGACAAATTTTTAATATTAAGGTATAATAAGTATTGAAATGAGTTTTACTTAAAAACATGGAGTAAGGTAAGATGCTTTAAATAATTTACATCTATACATGTGTAGTTGTATACATTTTTGAATTACCTACAAGAATTTTGATTAGCTTGTTTCTTTTTTGAGTAAAATTTACTTATGTTTTGATGTGTCGTAAACGAAAAAAATTCAACGAATGTCATACTAGATACCTGTGGTTTTGCCATTTATTTTTTGCAATTAGCCGTATTAAATGTGAATAAATTTTCCTCAAACTTTGATATTACTTTGGAAGTATAGCATTTTTATATCCTGACCAACCCTACCCCGCTAGCCGTCTCTAAAGGTGTGTGGTGGGGGGTATGGGATTGGTAGAAAAATATACCTACTACACAGGAACTACATAATACCCCGCAAGCCACCTCAATAGGGCGAATATAGGACAGGTAGATAAGTAGGGCTGCAGTATACCAATCTTAGGATTACAATATTGTGTATGTATGTACGTCACCCAAGTAGGTAGTTTTTCTCGAAATTCCCTGCTCTGTATCCATGGTGTCTACATTTATTTCTCTGGAATACTTTCTGTCTTCGTCGCCCGTGTAGCCGAGTGGGGGGACGCAAAAAGAAGTGTCATTTTTCGTCGCCTGTCTTCACCGTTGGATTTGATTTTTTGCGACGTTGCGTTGGCGGGTGTCTTTGAGGGGGAAGGAAATCGAATATTAAGGGACAAAAAAAGAACGTGTAGTATGTGTATCACGAACCTGCGGAAAGGTCAAAACGTTTCGAAGGACAAAAAATCTCTGTCAGTGGGTGGTTCCTACGATGGCCTCGGAAAGGGACACCATTTTTTTCCATTCTCTAGTTCTTCTTCAAGATTTCTTACATCTCGGCTTTACGCTATTTTTGTCCTCCAGCGACTAAAACACCTCTGGATACGAAATGGCCATGTTCAGTCTGGTGAAAATGAAAATTGACTCTCGCGTGGATACTGCATTGTTGGCAATAATGAGGAAACGTTGTCATCGAAACTATGACTGCATTGGTATCAATGAAGTTCGATGAACAATTGGAATTGTGTAACAATTGAAATCGTACTCAACAAAATATTTATTTAGGGAGTGCATTGTTAAACAGTAATTCAGCATCATAACGGACGTTCAATTGCTCATTTCGTTCAATGAGGGTCTCATTTAGACTATGGCAAAGACCAGAGACGTTAATTCCGAGCAGTGGTTGTCGATAATCTGGGATAATTGTTTTTGCATTTACTCAGACTAGAAGTTCCGACCTAATTTAGATTAGTAGCGGACGTGAATTGTTAGTATTTCCATACAGTTAGCGTAAATCGTATTTAGCTTGTTCTTGTGATAGATTTTAAAACGTTTTTTTAAGTGCGTATTGAAAGAGGTTTGTTGTGTCTTTGTAATGTGTTTTTCAAAAATGGTGAGATTTTTTCTCCAAAACAAGTAATCATCACGAGTTAAAAATTTGTCCCAATCAAAAGTTGAAGCGATTCCTTTGTTAGCTTTGAATATCTGCTAAGGAAGTGATTATTTTCAATACATATTCAGAACTATTCTCGCCAACTTAAACTCGTTCTCATGCCTGGATATAAAGTGGAAGTTGAATTTGCTGTTTTATATTTCCAAAACTATTAATTATTCAGGAATCACATATAATTTTTTCAATATTTACCAATGTATAGTAAGTACAATAAATACTGAGATACGGTAGGCATTTGTACCGGGCTACTATGCTTGGTCAGCTTTAAAGTGCAATTGCATTGCATAAAGGAATATGATATTTTTTCAGTCTTAAACTTAACGTCAAATGTACTCATTTTTTAACGTCGCAGAAACTATTTTATTCCCATCCAGCAAGATATTTTTAGATATTCTTGAACATTGCTTTTATGAATTACAGAGTAGCATACATTGGAAATTAACTTTTGATATCGATTGTTATTGATTATTGTTAATGTGCTTGGATTCATGATTATGTAGTTGAATATAGCGCTTTCCCTTATTTAGGTTATGAGACCATATGCCAGGTCGTGTATTTTTGTTTGTTTTGGCGTTCAACTACTAATTAAGGTTATGAAGCGATTCATAATACCTCTACTTAATTTAGCAAGTGCATTTATTTCGATTAAAATGTCAGCTCACGTATCGTTCGACTGTCTCATGTTTTTTATCTCAGTATTAGCGTCCATCTTTGCACATTTTCAGGAATTTTGTGGTAATAGGAGGGTATTATACCGTTAAAGTATCTTTTATTAAGCCGAGAAAAAAATTAGGAGTGAGACGATGTTATAATGCGAGAAAGTTAATTGTTGGGAGATAATGAGGCACTATGCGATGAAAAAAGTTCTAAAATATTAAATGTCCCGACGTGCCTTGGGGCAAGTATAAAAACGGGAAGTGATTAACCTCTCATGAGGAAAAATGGGGAAACTTTTTTAAACGCACAAAATATTCTTTTTTCATTCTTTTAGGACTCCGTATCCCACATAGCCCTTATTTTTTTACTATTTATTGTGCACCTTGGTTTCTGCTCATTTATAGCAAAAGGTATTTTGCCCACAAATAGTGATGAATTGTGAAAATCTAAAATGACCATGCGCTGTTTTGTGAGAACAAAAATTAACTGCCACGTGGATTCTGTAATGTTGGCGATAATGGGGAAACGTTGGTCATCGATAGTATATTTTGGATGCAGTGTCAACAATTGAATTCGTGCTAACGAAATCATTCATTTTGGCAGTATATTGTTAACAGTCATTTATTACGGTAGCGAATGCTCAATTGCTCGTTTAGTTCAATCAAATCCTCATTTAGATTATGACCGGAGGCATGAAATACAGGCAGAAAATCTGGGAGAATTGTTCTTCTATTTACTTTCTCTTCCAAAAAATTTTAGACCTCCATTTAGCTGATTAAGAGACGTATTTCATTAGTATCTCAGAGCGCATTAGACTTTGAACTAGCTTTTAGAGCTGGAAGAGTGTAAGAAAAAAATTGAAAGTGCGCATTAAAAAGGTTTGAAATGCCTATATAAGTTTTTTTTTGTAATAACGGGATTTCTTTCCCTAAGACGATTAATTCTCAAACTTGTCAAATAGTTGTATAAATTAAAAGTTGCCTCAATGTCTTAGGTAGATTTGAAGACCTGCAAAGACGGTGGATGGTTTTAAAACTTAGGTCAATCAAAGGAGTTGTGCTGATTTAGGATTCGGCTCCAAATTCACAAAACCCAATAACAGTTATATCATACATTCCCTAAGTCCGCGTCCTTGCGTCTGTGTGATAATTCATATTACCGCCGCAATTAATTTTGTGATAATTATATTATCATATTCTAATCCTCAGACGGTCTTGATGCCGATAGGTGGCTTTTTTCTTTCACCTTAATCCACCTAGGTACCAATATCGGCTCTCCGTTCAATCCCATACGAAGAAAAAGATACGTACAATGCGTGGGAAGTTTACTGCATCATTAATAAAATTCGCAAAGATATAAAATTTTTACATGAATTGGAATAATATTTTTGTGTTGATGGGATAATTTATTGACTAATTACTAGATACAACAAATGCAGTAGTTACTACATTTTCGCATTTAAATAGCGCTCAGCTCATGAGGCATATTCAGTATCGCCAAAGGAATGAATAATGTCTATGTCGTGTATTAACGAGTAAGCAAGTAAAAGCATGTGTCACATGGTAAATTTTTACAGGTGAAATTGGACACCAGTCATGTAAAACAATTTTACCAAGAAAAATAACGTATTCCAACAAAACTTTCAATGGTAATAAATATTAAAATTATGAATGACTCGTAATGGGGAAGGTTTATTCTCTAAAAAAGCGACTGACTGATAGAAATTACTAAAAGATAAATAGTGGTGAATTAGGGTTGTAAAAAATATATTAGAAGCGCGCATGGTAGTGAAGCAAAAAATTGGGTAGTCTCTGCCGTTGTAGGCATGTCAAATTAAAAATCACTCATTTTTGTGAAGAATTTTAACGCTAAAGCTCTTGGCTACTAAATTTTTTAAATATTTTTCCATCCCTTATACGCTCTTGGTGCCGATATATCGTTTGTCAGCTTTCGCCTTAAAACGCCAACTAAAAATAAAGTACTAGTAGTTTCCCATATCGGCTCCGTGTTTAATCCCTTAAAAAAATATTTGTTTGTTATATTTTGGATTACTCTTTTACTTTGGATTTACTTTGTCACTCATACACTGGAGGTAATCTATATGTTTATCACTCATAATGCCATTGTATTACTTCTAAAGTTTATTAGTATACCTTTACTTAGTTTACTGGTATTTTTCTATAGAAACATAAGATTTTTTTCCTCTTCCAAATACCTGATTCTCCTTGAATCTTGCTGAAAGAGTGAGAAAAAAGTTTAAAATACGTACCTATTGAAAATGGTTTGAAATGCCTACATAATGTATTTTTATGATGGTGATACCAGAAAAAACAAGTTATAAGTAACTACCAAATTATATGTAATAAGTAAACCAAGAAATAGTGAAATAACAAGAAATAAGTGCCAAGTTTAGCTTTCTGGGAGTGAAAACAGAAATTGCCGTGAGAGCGAAAGAGTTAAAATATTCGGTGCGTCAAGATGAAGGTGTTTCAATGCGAAAAAAGCCCATAAGATCTGAGTCTTCATATCCATCAACCCGCGGTAGTATAGATCAGGATATCTCCCTCCCTTGTATTGTATAGTCATTTTCAGGCCAAAAATACGAAATGGATTTTCGAAATTTATGGATTTTTTTCCAGTCTACTATGTTCTCACGATGAACGTTCTTCCCATTTTTAAATTCTCTCCCCATTCACAATCTTCCTTTTCTACGCTAAAAAAAGTGACCTTAAATAAATCTATAACATCCTCAGTTCCAGAACTTACATTTGGATTAAGCTTTTTTCTACGGAAGTGAGGCATGGACGATGACAGCAGCGGAGAAATCTAGGGTAGAGGCTTTTGAATTGTGGTGCTACAGAAGAATGATGAGGATCAAATGGATAGAACGTGTTAGTAATTTGGGAGTCGCACGAAGAGTAGGAGAGAAGAGAACCCTCCTGATGATGACGGTGATCGAAAGACAAGTAGATTTCAGGGATGGAATAAGAAAAACCTCGAATAGAATATGCATGGAACACGTAAATATGACCTTAAAGAGAAGAAATACGTAGGTGCGAATGGATAAGCTGATGGGAGAGTTGAGTGGAAAGCTGCTCAAACTAATCTAAGGATAAGAATTAGTTAAATAAGACTTCGTTTAACTTAGAGACGTAACTTTAATAATCTTAATTTATTTTCGCGTGACGCATTTCGCTGTTACAACAACATTTTCAAGTGTTTCATGCGTAGTCAGGTTCTTCCTTAACATATTAATGAATAATGTTTATTTTAAATATTGATTAATAAATTAATTATTTTGGCTATTTCCTTTTTATGCAATGAATATGTAAATTGTCTGAAGGTGCGTTTCTATTGGTGGTTGGGGTGAGTCCATTGACTTCAGTATTGGCGGTGAAAAATGTTGTTTGTGTGAATAAGAAGACTTAGATCTAACAATTGACATTGAGAATAAACATCTGAGTTCAATGATGGACATACTGAAAATAGCAAATGAAAACATTGTTTGAGTAATTGTTTTTCCCTAAACGTTTTATATATTTTATTTTTAAATACTAACATTTTTTTATTTCGCATGAATTTGCAATGCCTAAAATGAGTATTTTTTTTTAAAAGACAAAGCCCCTCCTACGAAAAATGAAAAATAATCATGTTCTAGTCGCCTTTGTAAAATGAAAATACTCCACTTATGTATTTTCGCTTTTTGTGGGGACGGTAAGCGCGGAGGCGTGTAAGATGGGAGTGTGGGGGGGGGGATGAGGTTTAAGGGGGTTTTTAGTGGCTGGGAGGGTCTCATGTTCCTTCCTCCTTCTCAAAAGGTCAAGGGCGCCATACCAAACGTCCCGCAGTGATGCAGGGCTACCACAACGACGGTCAAACTTACAATAGTGAAACATGGGCGATCGTCGTGAATGAACTGAACACAACGAAGTCTAATAAAAGGCCGTTTTACACGGGGCACGGAATTGCGCAGGTTAGAGCTGCATTAATTTCTAAAAATGGCGTGGAATAGCGCGAATGCATGAACGAAATTAGAACAGGGGCTATTTTGCCATCTCACGTCCACGCATTCTCGCAATTGTTCTAGCAATTCACACTTTACACGACGCAATTTTGACTTCCTACACACGTCAGATTGTGCAAGTACGTGCCCCGTGTAAAACGACCGTAAGACATGAAAGTGGATGAAAACATCAGAAAATAATGAAGTATACGCAAGTGTGTGGAAGAATACCATAATAAAAGCACCCATCACTTAAGGAAGCTTGTCCAGTACTTCGTCGTTCCCCTTCCACTCTGTCCATTTCACCTCCTCCATTCTTCTTCAGATCCACATCTCGAACGTATCCGGACTTCTCTCGTCCTCGTTACTAAGTATCCTTAACTTCGAATAATAGAAAATGGTAAATTATTCGCAGTACGTTCATGAAAACCTAGATTTCTGAACGGAGTTTTCATAGAGTGACGAAAAGAATAGGGTAGTTTCCTTCACCAAAGAAAACGAAAGGCATTGATTGCGATTCGTTACGCACCATTAGTGTATTCATAATATACAAATTATTTGTTTTTAGAAATCCCAGTTTAGACGAATGGCATGGTAAATTTTAACCGCGTTTGAAAAACGTCAGATTGGCGCCCATGCGATGCCACTCCAGTGACGTCACAGGGACCTAATTTCTATACGAGTAGATAAGAGTTTTACATCGTCAGAGGTTACCAATGCATGCATGAGACACAGAGCTCAGGGTAACATCTCTTAATAATCATCTATTAAAACTGCCCAAGGTCGGAAAGTTTCCTTCGTTTGATAAGGTATAAATAATCCTTATTTAAGCCAAGCGCTACCTGCTAGCAGGGTACTCTGCTACCTGCTAGCAGCCTGCATCGCAGCGGCACACACATCCTCGCCCCAAGGTCACCTCACTTTGCGGCAGCGGGAACCAGAATGACGTCACACGGGCTCTTCCCAGCATTCATACTTAGCCGTCGCGTTTTCGCGCGCTTGAAAATGTTCACTTTCCTTTAATCGCAAAACATAGATATCGTCATTTAAAAATCTAAAAGTTTGAAATTCGTACTCCAGGATTATTAATCCTTCGATTTAGGCAACAAAAAATAATCGGAAACCACCCTATTGAGCCATAAAATTAATGTGTACATAAATGGTTTCAGAACCGAGTTTTAAGTGAGATTTCGAAGCATGTATCTTAAGAAGAACCCTTGGAAAGTAAAGCAAAAGATTTGTTGATTTTAATTTATGTACGTGTCAAATAACAATCACTCCATTTTTTGCATCAAGATAACGCCACAAACCCTCTTTTTTTACCTTTGCCATGTCTGCAATATTTGGCGAGCATGAAAGAGAGAAAATCGCTTATTTCTGCCATACTTCAGTATCATACATATATCTGCCATGAAAGAGAATTTAGTCATCAAATTAGAAAATATAGTTTTAGGTCCAGACTTGAGTTTTCGAAGCTTTTTATTTACTTTTTCCTGCCCATTTCAGTTACCTTCGAGTACCAATCTATCAACTGGCCATATTCAGACGTCGCTCCGTCATTAGGTAAATAAGATTTAATTTAACTTAAAGACGTAACTTTAATCATCTTAATTTATTTTCGCGCGACGCGTTTCGTTGTTACAACCACATTTTCAAGTGTATAATTTGTAGTTAGTTTACTCACTTCAGTTATAATTGCATAGTGTTTTTTTGCTAAATATTCATTAACAAAATAATTATTTTGGCTAAAATTTTTCGTGTTTACTTTTTCTGCAATTTTTAAATGCTTGCAAACAATAGTTAAAATCATATTGCCCGCCCGATACATCGGACGTTATGCATAGTATGGCTCAGTACAGTGCACTCCTTTGGAAAATTAAAAAAAAGTTTAATATTTGAATACAGCATCCACGACACTGTTTTTCCATTTGAATATATTAGCAACGAAAACTTTAAACAACGAAAAAATAATTATTTTGTTAATGAATATTTAGCAAATACACAGTATGCAATTATAACTGAAGTGAGAAACTTACTGCGAATTATACACTTGAAAATGTGGTTGTAGCATTATACAGCAACAAAACAATTAGAAACAATAGATTTTCCCACTTTAACAAGATATTCACAGAAACATTTTGGATGGAGCCCAACGTTGCATTTGCTGCATTTGAATTTTGCTTTCCCTGTACAGAAGGCGAAACGTCTTTCGGTATCACTACACATCGGCCAGCGGTTTAGAATGGGATGTAGGGAAGGGGGGAATATTGAAGCCTGTGGGAGAAAGGGTCGTTTTTTTCAGGGTCTCAGGAGAGGAAGAGGGGGGAGAGATGATCAGGGTCAGGGTATCACGTGCTTCTGTCCCTTCGTCTTGATCGTCGAGATGGAGTCTTCGTTTCGGAAGATATTCCTCTCGTGGGTGATGACCGCGTGTTTGTCTACCATTGGTCGATTTGGATAAAATTTAGTGGAAACGTTGCAACGTCTTGTTATTTATGTTGTTCAAATGTTATTTATTTAATATTTAAAAAAATGCCACCACTTCGTACCGTATGACATACAATTTACTCGTTTCGGTAGTCAAAAGCATGTTAAGCAAGAGCAGTAAAGTTTTCTCGGGTTTCGCACCGGGTCAGGTCCTCCATGTCCCATTCCATGAGCAACTCACCCATCGAAACGTTGGAAGGAGACATGGACGACCTGACCCGATGCAGAACCCAAGAAATCTTTACTGCAATTGTTCGCAGTGAAAGAAACAAAAAATGATGTCATTTTAAGCAAGAGACTCAAACATAAAGTTATGAAAAATTGAACTTTTCCATGTCTTTATTACAGTTTTTCACGAGAGACTGGCATGTTTTAGTACTAATTTTGCCTTGTTTGGTTGACAATCATTTCTTATTCTACTTCTAAATATATTTTAGTTCATTCTAGTTCGCCGCCGTGATATGAATAGGCGTAGCGACACGATGCGGGCATAGGGAAGGTTTGATATGCGTATTATTCAGTTAAGTAAATTGGAGCCGAATTCCAAGTAGGCAAAAAATATTGTTGCTAAATTAAAGATTGAATACAGTTTAAAAATATCCACTTCCTTTGAAGATATTCAAATCTACCAAAGAAATCGCTTACAATTTTAATTTTAAAAATCATACTCATTCCCGGAGAGAAAGTTATGGTTTTATTTAGGTTAGATAGTGGGCAGTTCAAACAACTTGAATATGCGGAACTCATATTTGGAGAAGTACAAATATATTTCTTGTGTAAGTATTCATTCTTTTTTGTATTAGGAATGTTTTGCATTTGTAATTCATATTACTTTCTTGCTTTTGGAAGTACTATTTTGGAATTCCTGGTTCTTTTAGCCTAAGTAATACTGAGATCTCATTTGACCATATTAAATCGTTGATTATGGAAAGGCTTCACACAGTTAAGCCTGAAGTTATGATTCTTAACTGTCATCCTGGGTTGTAAAAGTTGTGAAATTTAGGGATACGAGGTCTCTTGACTTAAAATTAAAGTCGTTGCTAATTTTTTCCTTTTTCTATTATCACCTAGATGCGAATAGCCATGCTGTATTTTACTTTATGTCTTTTCGGGAATTTCATCTTCCTTACAACTCCTTAGAATTTTAGAGAACTCCTCCTTTTAATCCGAATTTTATAGATATTATCAGCCGAGCGGTAGTAACCTGATTGTTGTGACTGTTTATTGTTACTTGCCAACGTTTGTTATTCGGTCAAACTAATTCATTCACCCTGAGAAAAATGGACGAGTCGTCAGTCGAAACGTTGTTAATATGCAATGAATTTAACCAGTGAAAATCCTGAGAAGACTCCACGCTAATAATTCGCCGGGAAAAAATTACATCATATTTTTTAATTTTCTTATCTACTTATCAAAATGTTAATTACTAGTCTCAAAGAGTATACCCGCTTTGCGTCCTTGAGAACGAAAAGAAAACAAAAGAAGTGAGCTTCGCGAGATTTTTCCCATTAAGCCTTACTCAAAGCTTGCTCGATATTATCTTCAGTCCTTCGTAAACGCGAAGCCATTCATCTCTGACACGTTAAATGAAATTTTTATCGCACAAATAAAATCTTGAAAACATTCTGTGGGGGATTTGTCTTTTTACCTTCAAATTCATTAGTGCTGAAGCACGAAACGAATACACCCTTTTTTTTTTTAAGATATCAGCGTTTATCAAGCCGAGAATGAGATAATAATTTTATGCGGCTTAGTCGGAGAAAATTGTAGTGTCGTTTCACACATTTGCAATTACGGGAGAAAAATATCTTTGCTAAATCATTTGTTGTTGGCAGTGCGGAATACTGCGCAACAGGATTTATACATGCACGTTAATTTTTCAAAATATTATCACCCGGCGTACTTTACCTACGTTCTAGTAATCTGCTCTTTCGTTAATTTTTCAGTGAATGATATTTTCCAATAACTGGGTCGAACTGAGTTTTCTTCAATGCTTTGGCAATAATTTTTCATATCATCGTACGGCTATATCTCCGTTATTAATCGTTCAATTTTTTTACTTCTCTCTACGTTTCTAATGAATGAGAATACTTAGACGTTGGAGTAACATGGAATGGTATAACAGAGTTTTTGTATCTGATGCATTTTATCAACTTGGCACATTTTGAGCGTGACTGAGTGGGAAAAATTTCGCGAGGCTAACTTCTCTTGTTTTTACTAAAATGTTTTGAGGACGTAAAGCGGGTATACAAGTCTAGAAAATTTACTTTGAGTAGAAAATAAGAAAATGAATAAAATAAATGATGAAAATCATTTATTACTCCAAGAATTCATTCCTTAATTAAAACAGCAATGCCCCTTTACAAAAATAATAGCACATACCAAATTTAATCAATAAAAAGTATTTCCACCACCGTGCATTAAATCATATACGTCATTTAAAAATTAAATTAAATCATATACGTCAGTTAAAAATTGCGAAATAACAGAATTTCCATCGTAGAAATTCGCGCCCAAATCATTGGAAAATAATAGTTGGGCTATTTCACGATAGGTCAAATTTTAATTTAAGCGTTGGATGAGCTATTGCTAAATAGCAATTTTAACCTTACGCTGGGGGAAAATGTGGCGGAAAATTGAGTGTGACCAGTTTTTGAGAAGCACCTTTCGCAAAAGGTAGACGAAAGGTAGTCTACCTGATGGTGTATCTTAAAAAACACTGTTGGAATGGAATTGGGAAATCCTACCAACTACTCTTCTCACCATCATCATTTTCTGCACTTTTATATTCGTTCTCGCACTTTTGTTTCCTGTGATTAATTACCAAGGCATTGAATTATAAAATACAATGTATCATGATTTGCGATACTATTAATATTTTTTATATTTAAAGGAATGAATTTAGATGATAATATTTTTTCCTTCCTTTTGATGATTCAAGCCGGAGATCGCGATATATCCAAGACATCTGGCAACAAGGCTAACTCGCAAACAATCGGAGAGCATGGTTATGTAGTTTCTGTAGTTTATAAAATGGTGCGTTTTCGACCAGGGTTAAAATTTAATGACTCAATTTTCTCCACCTTGTAGTCTGGCTACACTCGCAACACGCAATGCGGCCGGATATTTTTCATTTTTATGATTCGTTAATCATTTTTATTTCCTTCTAGAACGTTCGTTTCTGTCCACACATCCTGGCATTATTTCTCCCTTTCCTTTCTACATTCCGTTTTCTCGGCTGCGTTCCAAACGTGCCCGGCATGATTGCGCCAATATTCCCTCCCTTTTTATCATTTTACCTTCCTTTCACTGCGTCGGCCCACTAAAAAGTTTTCCATCGATTCAGGAGAAAGTTCTGTCTGGGAGGACGTGATGGGCGAGCAAACTGCCCGATTCGGTTTCCAAAACGACGACGCATCCTTATCGCCGTTGATTTCCCGAGTAACTCGTCCGTTAAAACTCGCTGCGATAGCGTGGTTTGCTCGAATTGGCGTTAGCGTCACCAACTGTTGTAACTAAGGGGAATAGAAAGAGCCCAATTCCATCCCATTGAATAGTGATTTCTGTTGCCACATCGGTCGCATTTTAATCAGTTTTCAAAAATTTCCACGGCGCGGTGATGAGTGCAATGCGATCCACTTTTTTTTAACAATATTTTGTAGTGTAATATTTATGATAGCGAGGAATATAATTAGAAAGTATAATATATACATAAATTACCTTGGAGTTTATTTGTGTATATATTTATATATACACACATATCATGTATATAAATTTCGGCTAATATCCCTTATATACCTCATTTCCCCGTTAAACTCGGGTCAATTTGTCCGTCAGCGACGCGAGTGGCGACTTTTGTAAACCTATTTAAATACTCGGTGGGTGACAACATATTTAGAGGCCGACTTGAGGATCGTCTTTTGTAATAATCGTGGTTGTAACAGCGGTTGCGTTTGTTTTGCGTATGTATATTATTCCACGCAAGTAATGAGTTCTAGACGGAATAAATTATACTTTGATGTACCATTTCATATACGAAAACTCTTAATTATTTATCTGTTGTGTATGCAGCGTGACATTTGTATTTGAGGCAAGAGTACTTGAAATACATAGCAGGAATGGATTAAATGATCAACGTACATCTGAGCTAATTCACAATTATTTTATCTGTTTTATATGAAGCACGATTTTCGTATTTTGAGGAATTATAAATAGATGAAAGTTTTCGAAAGAAATAAGGTTAATTTCGCATTGATTTATCTAAAATGAGACACGTGATATTAATCTCGTTTAAAAACCAAGAATTTTTCTGGAAAAGGAAAGGGGAATATGAGGAGTATTCAAAGCGACCTCCACATTTCGCGAATCCATATGGTGCGCGCCGTAATGTGAATAGAATGAAGTCTTTTAAGATTAGCTCCGAGTCGATTGTTTTTTGGCAGAAAAAAAATATCTCGAGAAACGGCTGTTAAGATTCCATTTGGGAGTAAAACCGGCGCGCTTTGGGAGCAAATTCTTGAAGGAGAGACTTCTTTTTTTATCTCTGGTGGATTTAAGGCCCTCTCATGGATGACCTGCTTCGGATTTTGAGGGAAAAGAGAAAACGGAAAAAATTAATTATATTCAATCGTTTTAGAGGCATTGTCGAACAGAGACTGATGGAATTCAAAATCGGTTAGCGGAAATTATTGTTTTTCAAGTGCTCGCTAACAGTAGGATTAGATTTGTATTGGCAAAGAATGAAAGTGCTTATTTGATCAAAAAGGGCGAAAAAGCAGCAATTTTCTTTTGCTTCTTCAGTAGTTGAAGAAACGAGGAGGCAAATTTGACGGCAAACTATGCATTTAGGCGAGAAATTTGGGATTTGCAAAATTGACATGCGAGTCGCGTAATGACTAATGTGTACGTGAAAATTAAGCCCAGAACGCCATTAAGATCCCTTTTATGTTCAATGAAGTTCGTGTAAAGAAAGATTAATCCGTAAGATTCTGGGGTTTGTAATATTGAGATGGATCAAGCAATTATATATTAACCGGTACACAAGATACCGAAATTACATTTTTGCTCCAAAAAATTTAGAGACGTAAGTGATATCGCTACAGAGCCTTTTATCCATGCGTTCCAACATCATAAGAGAGATATGCGTTCCTGAGGATATTTCTTGGCCCCATTATGAGGCCATCTCCTTTTTCCAACACTTCCGGAGCCCCATCCATTATCTCCTTTTTCACAACACTTGCTGAGCTTTTTCATCCGGATGGCAAAGCTCCTCCCTGTTTGTCCGATATAATTTTTGTCGCTATCGTTGTATTTTATTCTATATACACCCGAGAAAGTTAAGCGGGTGGATTATTACCAAGATTCATTCATTACAGCTATCTATTTTCAAATAAAAGCTTTCCAAGCCAAATGTGGCAAGATTATCAATTTGCTACAATATTTTCACTCCAATTACTTCGAATCTTGAATTCTGAGTAGAACGTCCTCCTGATCTTATTAAATTATAGCCGTACGACAACTATTTTCTCCATTTTATTTATTTATGTTTCATAATACTGAAAACAGGAATAAATTGTCCTCGTAACATCGGGGTTTAATAACGTCCACTAAACTAAATACAGCTGCTTCACTAAAGCCCACGCCTTAGATAGGGGCAATCTATCCAGGAGGGACTCGAACCCGCGATTTTCAGTTTGGAAGGGAGGCCTGCCGCCACAGAGGCCGGCCATAGTATGTACGATGAATTTACAACGTTGTCTTCAGAGAGTTAACATAAGATAACGATTCTTTCCTACCTGGAAAGGCCTCCTAAGCTATTTTTCTGCAAGCAAAACGTCATGTGGCTTCCGGCAGACAATGCTAGTTGAAGCCATCCTGTGACGCCTCTTGCTCGAGTCAAGCTCCTCATGAACACGCTTCCCATGATTAACATTTTCACTGGTCAACTACCGTGAGATTAGTTTAACACAGCTCTCAACTAAATTCTCCTATCAGCTAATATTTTCGCTTTTACGTACGTTCCTATTTATCAATATTTATTATTATTATTAATGACGTTTCTGCCCCCCTAACTCAAACTTGCCCTTTCACTTCCCACCCCTAATCATCGAAATAGACTGAATACAGCTGCAGAAACTGACATTATCTCAGAGTACTTGAGATTCTACTAACGATCGATACGCGTTTTACTTTACGCACTAAACACATGAAAAAGTGTCATCAATTTTTTTATAACACTGGTAATAATCTTGAAGGAATTAACCACGCTAATCAGTCAGCATGCGCGTCGATCACTGTCAATTTTCGCTGGATTATATTCTCCATTCCTCAGTTCGTCTGGCGCAGAGACGTCGCTATCGCCTCTTAACGGCTGGGTGAGCTTCAAGCTCGGTGGCGGTGGAATGATATGTCTCATCAGTGTCAAAAACGGATGCGGGATCTTCCCAAAGCGTCGTGGGATGGAGGGAGCTTATGAACACCTTTGTCGGGAGACCTTCGCCAAGCCTTCGAGACGTACAATCCGTAACATCCGAATTTCAATTGTCATCTGTTTAAAACTAGTAAGCCTGTTTTTGTCCACGTCCTTATGGGGATACTATGGACTACTATCTGTGCTGTTGAATTTGGCAACGCCTTATTAGCGGAGAAGGTAGTCCTATCCGTCCTACGGTACGAATTCACAGCAAAACAGTCTACACACAATCCATATTTGAAATCGCGAATCGGTTCCGCTGCCAACACACACGCAAGCTTCAACCTATTTCAATAATATAGGTAAATCCATAAACAATATACTAGCATATACCATAAAAATATAGTGGGAAATAGGCAAATACAATTATCATAAACTGGAATCACTGCCATTCTTATATTCATCACGTACAACTTACAATAACAGAGCTCGTTATGATGAAAACAACTATTTATTCACTGTACTAAAGCCTTATACATATTAGCCCTCGCAAGTGACACAGGTGACTTTTCTCACTACTATTCGTTGTAATAATAGAATAACAAACTTCACACACAGTTTTGTATACATGACAAGATGGTGTGAGGTTGCTTCCGTTTAGTTGTTACCGTGGCTATTCCCGTTATGCTTGAACTAATATTTCACATAAAAATGAATATTTATAATGTATGCAATGGAATAAATTGAATTAGGTTCATAACCACGTCTAATTTCGATGTAACTACGATGCCAAGTCACGCACACAATCATATCAAATTAGACAAATTTTTATAATTCCAAACCCACGGACACGTATTCAATGCATTATGCTACCTACATATTTGTAAGTCATTACGCCATGCATTCCAACTTGTTTCAGGTTCCTTTTGGCTAAATTAATCGTCCAAATAACAATGCGAGCGAACTTGCACCGACAGTGACACAGTCTGCGCATTTATCATCTAATTTACACGAGAATTAAAGCCACTTACACCTATATTACTCTATCAGAATATCCACATGTATCAGCACTCATGAAATAAAGTGGTATTATTTTATTAGAGCCTAATACTTAATAAAAAACAGCATTATAACATATCATAACCGGAATGAGTTTCCGGCACCTCTAGCCCACTCGACTTCTATCCTATCGGAAAGTCGGCCTTGAATCGATAGGAAGCCAGTCTGAAACGCATGGATTGCCTGGGCGATAGTAAGTGACGTAGAATCCGCGTCAAGACTCCCGCCCCGATCGGAAAGGGAGACTCTGAAACACCCCCCTGACCCGGTTGGAAACCCGATAAGCTTTCATCCATTCAATTCATCGGAAAAATCTCAGATTCTTCACAGGGAGTAGGCCTTATTGTGAATATAGAGGTAAGGCAAAGAAAAGAGGGGTTACTGCCAGAATACGTTTTAAATACTCCATGGAAACCTTAATCTTAATGGGCAGACAACTCTTATAATACTTACCAGAAAAACGTCGGCCAATACCATTCAGACCCTGGCCCGGTTGGACACTCGAGAAGCTTTCATCCCTACTCCATATGATTTGATCTAAAAATCTGATTCTCTTCCTTCCTCTCCCTCGTTTTCCCAACATCCTACCCTCAAACACTGTTCTCAACATCCCATCCCCGCTCAGTAATTGCCAAAAATTCTGTCATAAATCCGTCTTAATAGTGCTTCCCCTAGTGCGTGAATATTTCAAATGAAATTAAATTGGCACATGAAATACGGCGTGCGACAAAATATAAAAGACGAGCATTACTGAACTCTACCACAAGAATCGATTAGATACACATTTCCTGTTCTTTGCCTAAATTAAAGTGGAAGAGATAATTATCCGGGCAATACAACTCGGAGGATGCTCCCCCCTGCCTCTATTGTTGTCAAGGGAGATGAAATTACGAAAGATAAAACAAGGGAGAAATGCGCAGGAAACCTCGTGCGAATTTCGGAATCCAATGGATCAAAGACACGGTTGATTGGAAAAGGCAGTCAGAGAAGACTGAAAGCATTCGAGGGGTGGTGATGTAGTCTTTACGTAAGGGTGTTGAAGATCAAAGAGATCGATAGAATGAAAGGGAAAAGAACAGCACAAAGGAGCCGAAAGGAATGTTCTCTGTTCTGAAATGTGCGGAATGCCAATTAAGGAGATACCGCGTGAAAACAGAATGAATGTCAATGTCGGGTAAAATCCAAAATACGATCTTCCAATTTCACTTCATTGACTTCAGGCTTGTATAAATATGATCTGCCAAAAACGTGCAACTGTAAATGGGGTTAATGTGTGTGGTAAACTCGTGCCACTTGGAAGGCAGGTTGGTTTCAGCCTCCATGTTAACTCCCTTTCAAACATTCGTAGTGGGAATGAGGTCTAAATGGCTACATATCAATTTCTGGTGATCAAATTATAGTAAACTTAGCTCAAATCGACTCCATCAGATCACTTGTTACAGCTAAGTTTTTGTTTTTGCAAACATTAACCATTTCAATTAATTACCTTTTTGATAAATTAAAACTCGAGAATCAAAAATTTAGGTATAACTGGTATTCCAAATATACTAAGATGCCAAGTTCTTTACTGAAAAAAATAAGAGATCTATCTTCCATGACAAAATAGTCTCCTATTTCTTCTTACTAAAATTTAGGCATGAATTAGAGGGTTAAGATAACATCGAGGAAAACCGTTCGTTAACGTGTTCATCGTTGAAGAAATATTATCTCCTTTTCTCTTCGACGCTCTGAGAACTTTCTTATCAAACGTTCCGGGAGAAATATAGGCATACAAGGGTATATGGCGGTGGAGCAACCCTCATTCCATTCCAACGCGCGCATGGGCCTTATCCTTTGGTTTCCTCTTTCCACCAATCCGGGCTATTCATCTTTCTCCCTCCTGTCTACCCCCTGTCGTATCTACCAAAATCTTTCCCTCCCCATCTCTTATACCCCTTATAAAATCCAACCTTTCCGAACAGCTGTTATCTGCACCCCCGCCTGTAAAGACGTCCTAATTGGCGGGCCTTAACAACAGGAACTAAAGGCCTGGTTACACGGTACATTAGAATGTACAAGAATCTGTACATTTTTCTGAATGGTTTTCTGAACAGATTCTTGTACATTCTCATGGACAAGATCCACGAGTAGGTGGTTACACGGTACATTTTTTCGGACATTTTTTCGTACATTTTTTAATGCGCAACAAATTATTTCAACTTCAAATATAAACCAATGGGGAACATGCAAACTTTTTTAAAAGTACTAGAATAATAAGATCCTTACCTCAAATGTACTTGCCGAAAATTTCGCGGATGAATAATGTTTTATAGCTGAGATATGAGTCTTTAAAAATAATCTTCATCGACTGTTTGAAAACACGTGACGGAGCGTGCGCGCGTTACATCACGGCCTGGAATCCACTGATGACAGACTGAGGAAGTGGATAGAAAAACTGTCTATTTAGGGACTCAAACGCAAATTTGGCGAATATAATTGCTGCTTTAACGTCAAACTTCGGATTGTGAATATATTGGGTTGCCAAGGCGTTGTTGAAATAAATAAAGGCGATTGTTTGGGGGGCTTTGGAAAGATTAAATTAAAATAAGTTGATTGCAGATTGTGATCTACGTTACACACCAACATCATTTGCTTAATGCAGTAAGTATATTGTAGCATGGACCTTCAATAGAAAAACGTGTGAAAACCATATAAATAGTGTATCCCATAAAACCATATAAAGTGCCCCGACGTCTAGTACCTCTATTTACTCGCCGGAGAAGTTTTTTGCTTGTGTTCGAAGGGACAAAAATAAGAGTAATGAGTGGTTGATGATTCACAGAATGGAGTCAAATACATTATCTATATTGTCAACGGGATATCCTCAACGTAAGTACACTATTAAATCAGGGTTACCGCAGGATTTTATCAAGTTACTTATTTCACCTTGTAAACAACTCTATAAATGTACCTATAATTCTACCCATTGTAGGATCAAATTATAAGGAAAGTGGCTGTTTACGAGAATAAATACTGATTACGATTAAACCACGGAGAAAAATAAGGAATGCAAGGGGCGGCCGGCCTCTCGTCGAAAGGAGCCCCTAACAAGGAATATTCACGAAGTGTCTTTCGCCGATATCGTTAAAATTTTGTTGGATAGTAGTGTTCCATAATAAAAGCACATTTTCAAAATTTCTCGTGCCTTAAGCCTTGTGATATAATAAACAGGACATAATAAAGGCAGTTGAATTTTAGATTTGAAAGCGAGTGTGTCGTGATTTCTCTCCATCCTTCTCCTATGAATCGGCGCACGCTACAGGAATATACGAGAAATATGAGGCTTTTGGCAAGGTAAATTCAATATTTATTACTGCGATGCCCATAATGTTCGCTGCATGTCAACGCAACACCTAAAATTTCGACTCGCTTTGCAGTAGGTCTCGATTCAAAAACAGGAACTTGAGTAAATACAGCGTAAATAGTACTTGAATCTTATTTCTTTGCCTATCACATGCTTTTTATGACCTTTTAACGATCATTTGGATCTCAATCTTGGACAATTCTCGCGGCTCATACATTCAGCGCCTTTCCATCTGATCCTTCATTTTACCCATCCCCTTTTCTTGTGTTCCATTCTTTCGCTACATATATCCAGTCAAGTGAGATATCCAAGTCAAGCAAGATCATATCAAATCGAAATAACTATCGGGGCCGTACGTAAACAAAGAAGTCGCCTATACAAGCCAGATGAAATGAATGTGTCGTTTTCGTATTCTGCCACCAGGTGACTCTGAGTTCAAATTGTATGATTGTCTGAATGAAATTAGAGCAGGCGTTCAGAAATTCATACATTCTTACATTTTGCGTGGTTACACGGTGCATTTTCGCGTTCATTCTGAGATTCAGACATTCTCACATTTTCTTGTACATTCTCATGTACCGTGTAACCAGGCCTTAACTCACTTCCCCTCTACCTTGCCACCCGGGTGGTTACGAATATTTTTCTGAAATTTTAACGTTTCTTCGCGTGTGTCTACGGGAACAAAGTTCTTCGAATTCAAACGGGAAATTAATTAGTCGCTTCCATCGGAATTCGGTGATGTTTCGGGTTTGGTTTTTCTGACTATAGCACTTACTTCCCATGCGGCCGGTCCGTCTTCACATCCCGGCGACGGCGGAGATATTTCAGACGTTTCCCGATACTTGATTGGGTGCACTGTAGAAGGAACTTAAAGCTCATCACTCCGTCCGTCGGATAAGAAGTTTAAGCTGTGGTCTCCTTGGCGCCTTTTGTTAAGAGCAGGCTGATGCCGGCGCCGTGTTCCTCTTCACCCGTCATGCCTTATCCTTTCCTCACGGCGCGAATAACCTTAACAGTCGGTCGCCTCCTCCGAATACCACACCATACTGAATGTGGTTGTCAACGGATGTTAACTATATAGTCTGTATACCGTCGGGTGGCGCACGGGTCTGACGGCAACCTCAGTCGGTAGTTCCATAGAGTTTTTATGGTTGGTCCTTTCCTCCCCCCGGCGCTCGAGGCTTGCGGACCGACTCAGGTAGCTGGAGGTCCCGTGCCCCAACCTACGGTATACAGACTATAGCTCTTGTTCGGGAATGTAGATACTGGAACCTCATGACATGGCCCTCTCTTGTTTCCATTTCTCTCTATATTCTCTGACTTTAATTCACTCTTGGTCTTTATTTCTATTTTTCTGTAGGTTTCCAATTCAGTATTTGCTTGGGCCATCTAGCGTCAACCATCTCATTAAAATTGCCACACGAATGTAGTTGCTTCCTTTATACCTCCTTATATCTTTTCTTATATTATAATATTTTTACGCTATCGTTAACTTCATGACTGTTCCATTTCTATCTTTATCAAATTTACTCTTTCCACGACTCCTTCTCATGTAACCTCTCTAAACCGTCAATGGCCTATTTATGTTTATTTCCGTAGTGCCTCTGTTCCTCTGTTCCGTATTTAAGTATACCGTGAGTAGTCCCGGTAATATTAAATTAGTCTAGAGCGAAACACCTCTTTGTGTTCAAAGTTCGGGCTTTTCTCTCCAGCTGTGGCGCCGTGCGCACGAATTGGACTGCTTGTCTCATAATATGCTCAGCAGTCCATACCACCTTGTCCGGTAAGGCAAACAAATTTCCACAGGGAAGAATGACGCCTCGGTAGCTTAACTGGCAAAAACACTCGACCGGAAATCGAGGGATCCGGGTTCGTATTCCAATCAAGGCGAATATTTTTTCTTTGTGGATATTTCGCACCATATGTCCCATATGTTATCAGATTTTCTACCATTGATTGACAATAATTACCAGTAGACAGTAATTCTTATACCAGAGTACACGGGGATTATCTCCTGTCCAATCTGGGGAGTTAAAGAGGGTAGTTTCCTTCATCAAAGAAAACGAAAGGCATTGATTGCGATTCGTTACCCACCATTAATGTATTCATAATATCAAAAAAATTGGTTTTAGAAATCCCAATTTAGACGAATGGCAATGGTCAATTTTACCGCATTTGAAAAAGGCCAGATTGGCGCCTATGCGATTCCACTCCACGTGACGTCACAGGGAACTAGTTTCTAACGAGTAGATAGGAGTTTTACATCGTCTGAGATTACCAATGCATGCATGAGGCACAGAGCTCAGGGAAACATGTCTTAATAATCACCTACTAAAACTGGCTAAGGTCGGAAAGTTTTCTTCGTTTGATAAGGTATTAATAAACCTTATTTAAGCCAAGCGCTACCAGCTTGCAGGGTACTCTGCTACCTGCTAGCAGCCTGCATTGTATTAGCGCTCAAAGCCTCGCCCCAAGGTCACCTCACGTGGCGACAGCAGGAATCAGAATGACGTCACAGGGCGTTTTCCCAGCATTCATACTTAACCGTCGCGTTTTCGCGTGCTTGAAAATTTTCATTTTTCATATAATCGCAAAAAATAGATATCGTCATTAAAAAATCTAAGAGCGTGAAATACGTACTCCAGGAGTAATAATCTTTTGATTTAGGCAATAAAAAATAATAGGAAACCACCCTATTGATGTGCCAAGTTGGCCATCTTACAATTAGTGATATCAATCACCGTTCTCCATCCTCTTTAGTAAGTTAGTCGCGAATGGTCAATTGCCAGTCACTCCTTATGTCAATCACGACCGCTGCGAATGGGGCGAATTTCGTTCACGATGGATGCAGCTGCAACATCGACCAAAACCTATATTATTATAGTGACCGACTTCGGTCGTTAGTGAACGACGACCGACATCGGCTAGGAGTGATAAACGACCGACTTCGGTCGCGAACGATTGACGGCCGACTTCGGACGAGAACGGCAAAAAATATTGTGTGGTTCAGCGGATAGATCCAGTTCATCAATCGATCACATAAAGAATGCAGATCTTGCCCGTCCATCGGCGATTAAGGAGCCGTCGCTAAACAGTTTGCCTGAATGAAGCAGCCTTTAGAGCATAAATGTTAAGGAAGTTGCGTGTCTGTAGGATACAAACGTTCATATCCTGTCGTACTTGGTCCGGGAAATATGCCTCTTTGAAACTTTTCAAACGGCATAATACGGCATTTTGCCACAATTCAGAGATTTTTTCCTATAGTCGTAGCATTTCATAATCCCATTCCCAGGCAAAAAATTGCATTTATCATTATTATCATACGGTGAAAGATTAGTGTACGGGTTAAAGAATTTTTTGAAGGAGCAATAGACGAGTAACTTAGAGATCAGAAACTGAAATGTATCCATCAAATGCGTTTGTTTTTCAAATCAAAACCGGTTCTATTCCAGGCGAACGTGCAACCAATAACACGCAATGAACATGTGAATTAAAGGAAGAATCGATTATGAGGCGTTCATGTAGGTCATCATTGCCAGCATCGCTTTTTTTACAAGGAGACAAAATATTTAGAGCACCAAAAAAAAGTCACTCTCCATTTTGGGGGCTAGAAGTCTGGTGAATGAATAAATTATGTCACCAAGGCAGCTATAGCAGAAAACCGATGAGATTTCCAATAACCAAAACACGTGTATACGAGTGCACGAAATAATCACCGTAGCGTAACTAGCCTCTTTCACTGTATCTTCAAAACTTTTATATATATTGACAGAATTCTTCTCGTGCCATCTCACTTTGGTACGCACAACAATGATATGTGGGTGTATTGAGAAGTAAGGTCTCCAACGACACTTTTTCCGAACGCGAGTCGCTAGGAAAAGTTTGACCACAAAACTGCAGTCCTTGGTTCCTATACTAAAATTAAAAGCCACTCAGGTTACTTTAACCCATTTAGTCGCAGATTAGCAGTCGTTAACGATGAAGTTCCCGCTTAGCTCGCCCGCCAGGTGTGAACTATGCTTAGTCATTCGATTTTTGAAAGCGAAAATGTTTTCCCCGATACAAATTCGTCAACGGTTAGTGGAAGAATATGTTAAGAAGTGTATGGCCATCAAAAACGTGCGGAAATGGTGCCTGGAGGTTTCTAATGGACGGGAAAACGTCCATGATGAGCAGCGGTCGGGGAGGCCGAGTTTGCCAGAATCAACGGCGGCTTGAATTGATGACATGGAGCACAATAACAGGATAATGATCCTTCATGAGATAAAGAAGGTCTTAATGAAGAGTGTGACAACTTCTCCGTGCAGAATATTGTGTCGGAAGTCCTCGGTTACAACGAATGAGGGCTCAAGGGAGCCCTTCGAGGATACAACGCACCGGGGCCGAGAACCAAGCCAATGGCTTTTACGCCCGATCACCCGGGGAGGGGCTGGAGAGGCAGGGAAAAGGAAAGAGGCGCCGCCGCGATAGGAGCCCGACGACGCCTCTGGGGTAGGAAAAGGGTTGGAAGGAACGGGAGAGGGAAAAACACCTCAACGCTATAGAAGCGAAGAGCTATTACTATTAGCGAAACCAGGCAAAGCCATTAATGTGCCAACGATTTTGGTGAATTTTCCTATAAATGAGAAAAATCCATCAATCAAATCGTTGGATGCCCTCGGTTACAACATGATGTCTGCTAGGTGGGTCCCTGAGCAGCTCACCGATATACACAAAAAAAAGCGCGTCCACATGTGTCACATCAAACGACCGCTATAGTCAACGAATTCGGATAGGATATCTTCGACCACATTCTATACTGCTTAAAAGTCGGACTGAGGGACAACTACCTTTTTTCCCGCTTTCAAAAAAACTCCTTGGGGGACTGAGCTTCAAGTCAGACGAGGAATTGAAAGATGCAGTCAACAGTGGGCTTCGCAACGCGGTGAGAAAGTGGTACGACGCCGGTATTAAAAAGTTGGTTATTAGGACGCAAAAATTAATTGATCATCAAGGCGACTATGTAGAAAAATAGCTAAATGTTTAGCCTTTTTAACGATGCACGCGAAGTTGAGAATAATTTTTTTATCCATTTTCAAATAAATAGAAGGCCTTACTTATCAATACCCCCTCGTAACATAGCTACATCATCGCGAAAGACAAAATACAATCGATTCGAGGTCTATTGCAATTACTGTTTCACTTTTGACACATAAATCTCATTAACGTGACCAATTTATGGATAAATATACGGCACTGCTATTTTTTCTTGCGATATCCACATCGTGTCCACACTTCACTATAAAACGTAATGTACGAAATAAATTGAATGGTCAGAGTCCGCATTTGAATCGGTCACCATATCGCACTACCCCCTTTAGCCTGGGACTAACTTTTGCGCAATCAATACCTTCTATTAAAAAAAGATATTGCTAGTAATTTTTCAACCTAAAAACCATTTATAATCAAATAGGGTAGTTTCCTTCATCAAAGAAAACGAAAAGTATTGATTGCGATTCCTTACCCACCATTAGTGTATTCATAATATACAAATTATTTGGTTTTAGAAATCCCAGTTTAGACGAATGGCAACGGTCAATTTTAACCTCATTTGAAAAAGACCAGATTGGCGCCCATGCGATGCCACTCCACTTGACGTCACACGGACCTAGTTTCTATACGAGTGGATAGGAGTTTTACGTCGTCTGAGGTTACCAATGCGAGGCACAGAGCTCAGGGAAACATGTCTTAATATAAGCCAAGCGCTACCTGCTAGCAGCCTGCGTCGTATCAGCGCTCAAGCCTTGCCCCAAGGTCACCTCACACGCCGACAGCTGGAACCAGAAATACGTCACACGGACCTTTCTAATCATTCCTACTTAGCCGTCGCGTTTTCGCGCGCTTGAAAACGCTCACTTTTCGTTTAATCGCGAAAAATAGATTTCGTCATTCGAAAATCTAAGAGCGTGAAATGCGTACTCCAGGAGTAATAATCTTTCGATTTAAGCAATATAAATATAATAGGAAACCGCCATATTGATCGATCGAGTAAGCAATGAGGGAATCCTTCGACGAGTTGAAGAGAAAAAACTGAAACGAAAGGAAAAACTTAAGGAAAAGGTGTACCAACTAACACTGCTGTATTTTGAGTAAAGATGGCCTCACAAAGACAATCGTCGATGGACAAGTGGTTGGCAAGAACAGAAAATGAAGATTTCGGATAAAATATATCGAACAAGTAAATAAGGACGCGAAAGGGAAAAAAAATATCCAGGTTAGAAAGGATTATCTGAGAGAAGAACCGTGCCGAAAGCTGCCTTAAATCTATATTGAGATTGTTGACAAGAAACGATGAAGTATTTTTCAAAAAATCAATCTTCTGTAAACGTGCCGGAAATTTGATGTTTCCATCATCAGGGTTTTACACGAATAAAACCGAAAGTTAAATTCAACCATAAATACAATTTATGGCTTGCATGAAAACATCAGGGCCAATACAAACATATACAACGCCTTACCCAACCTTACTAATCCTCCTATGCTGACATGGTATGCTCCTCATGCCAACATGCAATGCTGTCCGGAAGTGAAATTTCCAAAAATAGCTAATAAGGACAACACACAAGAAACGCGAGATCATAAAAAGACCCTTTTCGCGACTATCCCAGGGGTGTGGAGGGGCCAATGCTCACTAGCTGAAGGCTTGTCAGCTGGTCGTAAATACGATTTCATTTATGAGGTTAATAGCAGCCTAATATAGCAGTTTTACCAACCTTTAAGATAGAATATTTAAATTAAATAATTGAAATTTAAAAGTGTCGCAAAAAATCTCAGTACTTTTTATATGTTGGTATTTTTGCCCGCTGTAAATAGTTGATTTTAATATATGCGTTCTGTTTTGCAGGGATTAGGGTGTTTTAACTGTCTAGGACGGCATAAAAGCACTCCATATCAGAGCAAGTCCTTCAGTTACGTCGGCCTTGCTGTCCA
This sequence comes from Ischnura elegans, assembly GCF_921293095.1. Taxonomy (NCBI): domain Eukaryota; kingdom Metazoa; phylum Arthropoda; class Insecta; order Odonata; family Coenagrionidae; genus Ischnura; species Ischnura elegans. Next base: position 98,402,594 of record NC_060251.1, on the reverse strand, counting down.
AGGAAAGCCGGACGTGCAACTCAGAAGCCGGTAATCCGTTTGGGTGAAGTTGTGGGAGAAGAATCAAGGTAAGAAAAGTTACGATGAAAAGTTTTGAAGACAGTAATTGCTCAATGGGTAAAGTATACGTGCTGGTATCATAAAAGAAGAGAAATTATTCCATTTCAACATAGGAAAAAAACGATCAAAAGTTTTTGTGCCCTTAAAAGAAAGAAGTTACGCTGAAAAAACATACGTTAAAATAAAATAAGAATTTTTTAATATAAAAGTAGTCAGAAATATATGAGGAATTGGTCGTGTTAAGCATTTAAAGGCTTGTCAGAAGGCGCCATTTTTAAATTCAGTGATCGAGTATAATTTCAACGAATTGATTAACATGACATATCGTTTACTATAATTTTTCTCTATTCATAATTTTAATATAAGTTATCCAAACGATACTCAAATATAGTTAACAATGCAAAAAATGGAAAGGTTTAAAATATTATCTCCATTATTTCCTATGCAATTTTAGTTACAGCAATGTGAAAAAATATTTATAAAAAATAAAGGAAATATATCTCAATTACATTGCATATGGTTCACAATGTAACAGAATATTGTGTCGCAACAATATGATTATTATAATCCCAAGTATATCAAGTATCATTTTCATTATATTATTCTTAAAAAAATATCTTTATTGTGCAAATTAATTGTATGGTCAGGTTATAAAGGATGTAAGACGTAAGAAATACGTCTCTATCATAAGGCTATCGGATAGTATAGTGGAGAACTGCGTAAGGCCAATATTTGGATTTTTAGACTAATGTTTTATGATATGAGGAAACCACAGAGTTTTGCACTCGATTTATGAGGCATTTCATGAAAGTGGTTTAAGGCTCCTCGTGACCATTCATGAAATATTTTGATATTGGGATGGCGTGCAATCATCCGCTAGTTTTAAAGGGCAAATGCACGCGTTCATTGAAATAATTGATATTCATGCTTGGAAACTACGGCTGCATTCAATGGGATGAAGTTTTAAGGAAGTACGTAGCCTCGGATGCGAGACGGGAAAAATGCAATCTTGGCCTTCGGCGGAAAGGAAATACACGTGGGCTTCCTTTCTTCGGAGAACGGAGGTAAGGGGAGGTTGGCATGGAAACGGGGATCCAGGGAAGGGGGCTGGAGGAAAGACTGTGGGAAGCGGATTTAAGAACATCGCACGGCCGACCCCTTCTTTTGTTTTCCGGCGCCCGTCCGTCTTCATCTTTTTTTTCTCCGGGGTCTCGTGAGCATCCACTCGAAATATGAATAGGCTTCTCTCCATCTCTTCACAGTCTTCTCAGGTATATAAAGGAAACTTTGGCCCTCTATTAACTCTCATGCCGGGAAAAGGACACTTCCATTTTTAGGCCGCTGCTCTCCTTTAAGACCATGCTGAACAGAACGCATGACTCATTTTCGTACTTCTGTACGGCGTTTATAACGAGAAAAATTTACTTACTCATTCTTAACTGTGTGTTATTCCATTATAACGTCTCTTGGCTAGTATACTTTTACTTATACCATAACTTTTTTCAGCGACCCGGGTTCCGATGAATAATCATCATCACCGAGCGTAATTTATTATGTATTTATCTTATTATTGTTACATAGTTACCTAACGGAGGAGGAAATTAATTTTGAAACGGACGCCAGAATAGGGGAAAAGGTTGATAATGAGACCATACAGCCATTATCGTAATTTTCAGGATGGGCACAGGCACAGATGGCAAGTGATATCGTTTACTATAACTTTGGTTAGTGGTACTTTTCTGGGGCCGAGAAATGGTCAGGTCTACTGGACGGAAGGGCGACCCTTTTTAGAACCCTTTTAACCTACCTAACATTTTTGATAATTCAACCATGATAATTAATATGAAGAAAACTTTATGTTTGCTGTATTATTCAATTCCCTTGTGATAGCCGCATTAAGACAAGTTCAAATGTGGGAAAAAAAGAATTTCAAAATAATACTGTCGAATCTCGCATGTAAAAATAATCATAATTTTTTTAGACCACGTCTAAAATATTGCAGTACTAAACAAAAATGATGTACTAAAGCAATTTATCAATAAAAATAGAGATAAACTGCAAAAATAAACAATTAGAAGGAAGGAGTCAAATTGACTCCATTTGGTAGTTCTAGGAGGGGTGTAAAGTCCGGTATTCCTAGTGTTCAAAACTAGACAATAGTTTTAAATATTTTTTTCATTTCTCAGAGGCTTTGGAAGGGGATCTATCCCCCCCATTGTTATGCCACTGAATCCAAATGTTTGACCACAAGTAAATGAAATTTGAACCAAAATAACCAGCGCTCCCTAATGAACCACAATGACATCAACTAAGAATCGAGGAGCATACCCTCTTAGAAATTTTAATAATTGCGGGCAAGATGCTAAAAAGTTCTTCGCGTAGGTCATCACACTCTTTTATTCCTCTGGTGTCGTATCAACGGTCCCAAAATACATTTTTTTAAATCGTTCGAACCAAACATTTTAAGCCTTCAACCAGCGTTTCGCTATTATTATCAATTACATCTTCAGGTTATGGAGTTGCCTATGAATGACCGGTTATAAAATAGTCATCATTTGATTCTTTTAACGAAACTATTTTTGATTTTTTTAAATTATGATGTAGCACTGTATCAGTCATACATGGAATCTTAGTGAACGAAGTTTTTAGCCCTGGATATGCAAATAATTTTTTTTACGAATCGTTTGAGTAGGAATAAAAGATAGCCACATCAACATCGTCTCAAAGGGAAAAACCAATATGTACTGGTGATGCGCAAAAATTCCAAATAGAAAAAATCCAACTGGTCGAATCTCCGGAATGCCCGCCAGATATTCTGCCACTTGATTCAATTTGGAATCTTCTTTCGCTGAGGAGATTTCTATTTGATTTCGAAAGATCGACATTTGAATACTTTGAAGCCTTGGAATAGGACACGGTTTCCTATTATTTTTTTATTGCCTAAATCGAAAGATAATTACTCCTGGAGTACGTATTTCACGCTTTTAGATTTTTAAATGACGATATCTATTTTTCGCGATTAAATGAAAAGTGAAAATTTTCAAGCGCGCGAAAACGCGACTGCTAAGTATGAATGCTGGGAAAACTCCGTGTGACGTCGTTCTGGTTCCCGCTGCCGCAAGTGAGGTGACCTTGGGGCGAGGCTTTGAGCGCTGATACGACGCAGGATGCTAGCAGGTAGCAGAGTACCCCGCTGGCTGGTAGTGCTTGGCTTAAATAAGGATTATTAATACCCTATCAAACGAAGAAAACTTTCCGACTTTATGCAGTTTTAATAGGTGATCATTAAGACATGTTTCCCTGAGCTCTGTGCTTCATGCATGCATTGGTAACCTCAGACGATGTAAAACTCCTATCCTCTCGTGTAGAAACTAGGTCCCTGTGACGTCACGTGGAGTGGAATCGCATGGTCGCCAATCTGGCCTATTTCAAATTAGGATAAAATTGACCATTGCCATTCGTCTAAACCAGTATTTCTAAAACCAAATAATTTTTATATTATGAATACACTAATGGTGGGTAACGAATCGCAAACAATGCCTTTCGTTTTCTTTGATGAAGGAAACTACCCTATACCCGCACTTCATTTGCACTTACGGTAGACTTCCTTTAGGTTCCACACGGACTTTCCTGCGGATATTCCTTAAATTAATATTCTGGTGTCATTAAAAAGGCAGATTTGAACTTAAAAAGTGATGACTTGCAAATGGTGCATTAATGTTCTCCTGAATAACGTTTTCTCTGGTTTCCAGCCGGGTGATGCTATGCCAGGTGATGATGCTATGACCGTGGCCTTTATTTATGCTTGCATCGCACTTGTGGTCTCTTCCCTTGTTTGGCGCCAACTTTCGTCCTCAAATGGCTTAATAGTTTTCATCACTGGCCCCTATTAAATGCGATGAATGGCATATAAAATAGAAATCCATTTTGGTAAATCGGAAATACTTTGCCGAATATCCATTAATTGGGACAGATTAATCTAATGAGGCAATTGAAATCCGATTAGAAAATTGGCATTTAAGTAGAGAAATCGGGTACGTACTGAGTAACAGTTGGGTGCTGGTGTTCAAGGACAAACATTGTTGCCAACCAATGATAGTGGACCGTAACTACGACACAAATATAAATACAGGCCATGGTCATATTAAAATAATAATGATAAATAATTACAGCGATATATTGCAATTGTAAAATGCTTTTTGTGAAAAAGAATTTTCTAGTTCTTTTCAACAGAGTTAATTTTAAGTTTCTGCTAATACAAACATAACACTACACCCAAAACAAGATGTGCCCAACAATATTCAATCGTTATCTGAATGGTTTGGGTGAACATGGTTTACCGCGAAAGCATACAACACGCCTGCAGCGCTTCAGATAGTGAGAGGAATAGCGCAAAACAACATTCCCTTATGACGAGGAACATTACCGTCCGAGAAAACCTGATTCAGTCTATTCACCGGGAAAGCACTTTCTTATCTACTTCTGTTTTCACATCAAGGAAATATTTTAACCAAGCGTTGTGAAGTCCAGCTTGTACAAATCACACAAGAATTAAAGTGCTCCCGTCACTAACTGTGCTTTATATTTTTAAAAACCTAGCTAGCTCGGCCTCACAAATAGGCTAAATACATTTGCGTGGTTTAATGGGCTGTAACTCCCTTCCGTGCATATTTAGGGGGATTAGGTGTAGGCAGGCGGATTTACGTGGAGGGGCCGTCCCCGAGTTCGCCTTTCTCCCGCGAGATGGTGCGGCATTCTAATTCGAGGCCAAGACACCGCCGCTGGTAGGGGTTGGTTTTAAAGATAATCAACTCCGCGAGCACGTGACGGTGTCTACTCGAAATAGGTTCCCCTATTCTGGGTTTTATGGGGCATCGTAAGGGGGTTGGAGGGAGTCTAGGGAGAAGTCGCCACGACATAGCCCGTCTTACTCACTCAACTGCATTCACCTTGTCCTCCTATGCTAATTGTTAGTTAACAACAAGAAGCAATTCTTAACTTGTGATTTAACTTATTTTTCCGACTTGGGTGGCGGATGGTCAGCATAAAATTTGAATATTATAGGCTTCATTTCATTTTACATCAAAAGCATTTTGTTACTCTTTTCTTAAAATAGTAATATATTTTTCACACTAAATAAATTTTTTTGTTAATTTTATATTTCGATTTAAGAAAGTGCTGATTTATGCATGCGATTATTTTTACTGTGCATTGTTTTTCAAAATTTAATCTCGTTCAGTGATGAATGCTTAAGCCCGCCAATATTGTGATCAGTGTTGTAAACGTGTGAATACTATAAACGGAACACTAATAGTTAATGTAGCTACTGAAAGCAGTGAAAGCAGGAGACTAGGAAAGCAGACGCTTGTAGAGGAGAAAGAGCTAAGTTAACCAGGACGCCGGATTACCAAAGATTGAAGAAGCAAGAATGAAATAGTCAGTAGAATAGCGCAGGCGAAGAAGGCTTTCTACAATAAGAAGAAACTTCTTACAGCATAGAAAATACAAGCATATAAGTAAGGAAACAATTCATCAAAAGCTGCATATGGAGCATGTTTCTCTATGGAAACGAGACTTGGACGTTGATAGCTACGGAGGAGTCAAAAGTGAAAACATTCAAAATGTGGTGCTGCCGAAGAATGGTGTAGATAAAATGGATTGACCGTGTAAGTAACGATGAAGTGCTAAGAAGAGTTTGAGAGAAGAGAAGCCTCCTAAAAAAAACTTGAGGAGAAGATGGGAAAACTAAGTTGGACACATTTTAAGGCATAATGGCCTGATAAAAACAATCGCAGAAGAACAGGTGGATGGGATTCCACTATTACACGCCAAAAAATCCTTGTGACGCCAACCCGCGCTCCCCTCTGTAACTACCTCAGGTTTTTTCCCCTATCTCTTCCCACCTCCCCCCTTCCCGTCTCTTACCTCCCCTCTCCCCTTCCCCTCCAATCACCCGACCACAGAGTATATATCCCGGCAAATTCTTATGTGTATCACTAGTCTTGAAAATGGTACAGTGTAACCGAAACTAGTCGGCAATAAAGTGTGTGTTTTGTAGAAAAGCAAAGTAATTTCCTTCCAACCATATAATGGAATTCTACAAAGTAAACGCCTCAACAATTCAGTGCAGCAAGAAGGGCAAGGTACGGCCCCCAATGAATTATATAGGACAGATTATGATGATGTAATAGTGTAAAATAAAAGAAATACGTTGCTATGAAAAGAAAAGCAGATAGGACAGTGGAATGGAGAGCTGCGTAAAACCAATCTTAGGATTATTGACATTGATGATGATGAAGACTCACAATCAATAAATATTACAAATATCGTACTACCATGACTTAGCCACAACGTTCCCCCTGCTCTGAACCAATTTTCGGGATTTAAAAAAAGTCTCAAGCTGAACATTTCCCCTGCTTGAAAACTGGGGTAAACTCAAGTGTAGGCACTAATTGGTGACCACCGCAGCGCTTTACCGTAGGCGCGATGAAATTTGCAACTGTGGAGATATCGGGCCGCGTTCACTCTTAGGCAAATCGGCGTCGTACATTATCAAAGGGGCGTCAAGTTCCATAGCGGCGCATATTTATGGCTGGAAAACGAGTTTGTGCCAGACTTGTACCGCCCACGCAACGCTCGGGAAACTTTTCGTGTGAAGAAATTTGGTTAGTCCGTACGAGCTTGGATGCCTGTAGCTTTAATGATACCAATGTGTGCGTAATAATCCCTATGGGGGTACTTCCCTCTCCTAATAAGTCGGGCGAGCTTGCAGGGTAACGTCCGAACGAAGTAGTTGAAGAGGATGCGCTGCATGTAGTCCTAAGCCAGTTTAATGGCCTGCTTCACGTTTGAGTCTTCTAAAAATGTTGCTATTTTCTCATGGAGATGACGGAAACATAAGAGACAAATCTTTGTATAATAGTATGATGAATTAAATGTTACATTTATTGTTAGCATGTTGGTGTTAGCATATTGTTAACATATATGCACTGCAAAAACAGTTTCGGAAAATAGCAAAAAGGATCGACGGTAGATATTGCAACCACCTATTTATGCTCCCTCACTCTTCTAATAATAATATTTGTAGAATAATACTTTATATCAATGCTTAATTGTCTCGGTACAGTCAAAATCACCAGTAATTATCGCTTATAAAGAGTCGATTAAGGCTTAATCTCGATGAATTCATACAATAAATTTGAACTTTCCGGCAATTTTCCTGTGCTTTTATGAAAAATTAACCGTTTCGTTTTAATTTACAACAGTAAAAGGATCTCTATTGTGTTTTCCAAATATTTTAAGTTTAAGTTCTAATTTTCGAAGTGTGTGGTATTGATAAATAATGCGGCTTCCATGCTTTTGAGATGGAAATAATGAATGAAATTGGCTTAATAACGATTTCCTTAATGTTAACCCCATGAAAGGATAAAATTTCAAAATTTGGGATACTTGAACAAGAAAATAATGGTTACTATGGAAATGTTAGTGTAGCTATAACTAAAAAAACATTTTTCACCAAAAATCGGCTTAAAATCGAATATATTCTAGAAAAATGAAACATTTTCTCCAAACAACTAATCTTTTCCAATATATACATACATACCTACCTACTCCGAAAACAATCTCTGTCCGCATACTTGAAATTCATTTTAAACAATTGAATAATCATCAACAACACCATCCCATTCCTTATTCCGTGGAACATAAAAATATTAATTGAACAAATGACAAAATTAAGAAAAAATATACTTCAAAATAGTTGACAAGGATGCAAATTCTCATCACAATACACAAAACTTATATTTATTACGCTTAAAAATTTAAGGAGCTGAATAGTGTTTAATATCCCTTTCCACGGTTGCGGAGACTGTTTACAAAAAATACCTAAAAATTCGATTTTACAAAAAAATCGTCTTTAAAAAATAACATACATTTCAGTTCACTTTTTAACCATGCATTTAATAAAAACCACACTTTTGGCTTTGATAACACCGAAATTTTAGATACACAGTGTACTTTTAGGGCATGGTGTTTGTTTGTACGACACTATTTCCTCGTCGTTCCAAAAGTGTATGCTCAAAACATCTTTTTTTTAATAAATACATTAAAATTTTGTGGAATAGTGCTACGATCTTTTATTCATTTAAATATGTCTAATTTCCACCAATTTAAGTCGGAATCTGTTGAACTTAAGCTCAAAAAATCATTTTCTCGGCTCCTGATTATTTATTTTACTCTGACGGCACTAGAAAGTGCACATTTTGTCCTATTTTCTTTCATGTCGCCAAGCCGCATGTTGAATCGATTGTCAGTTGTCGTCTGTTATCGAAGTCGATGCGAAGGAAGTGCCGTGCTCGTGTTAAGATAAGAGCATATGATGATGAGGTGAGAAGACAAGGGGTGAAAATAATTTTTTTCCCAACAGAGTTAGTTTAAGCCAATTGTTAGAAGAAATAGACAAACATTGGTTGCCAAGGGAAACGATTGAGTCTCTGTTCTGTGCTGACACCGAGTGAAAAATCAAACGCACGAATAAATATCTTGTTGATCTCGTTTGTTTTCTTTACCTAACTTCTCTACCGAACTCTGTTTAGAAAAAAATGATTTGTTCCCCTAGGTTTCTCAATCCCCATTAATTTAATTGTGGCCACAGCGCCTCGTCCATATCTGGGATTGTTTGGAATGTTAAATAAGTGATAAATCCTAAATTTGGAGAAAATCCGACAAAAATTGGCCATTCGATAAGACCAAACTCTCGGACGAACACCTTAGTGGATGAATGTGGAAAGCGGGGAACTTGGCGAATGTAAACAAGTAAGTAACCTTAGAAACCGGTAACATTCACGTCATCTTATGTTGGTTTACTGCGCGCTGAGCAAACTCCGCTCTCCACCAGCCGAGCTCTATATGGTCGGCGGTTGACGGCAGCATTCAATTGTTTTCATTTATTTCTCCGCGGAATTAAAGAGGTGGCGCCACGGTAGGTCATTTTTACGTTATTCCCTCCCCCTCCCAAACCACCCTCCAAGCCAAATAAATCCGTCCAATTCCCTCGCACGCAGTTTCACCGTCTCGTTTTCTTTTGTTTCGTTGTTTATTTTATTACCAACGAATTGCATTTCGTCATTCTGCTCCCAGTCAACCCTGGTCGTGTCGGTTGAGTAATTTTCTCAAATCCGTGTTTTATTTTTTTGTGATTGCTTGTTTTAACACGTTTACACTCGTCATTCGGCCGTTCGTCACACCATTTTACGTGCTTTTTGGGAAATGAGACACATTCGGCTGGGTTAGTAGTGAAAGAGAGGAAAGGATTGGACTAAATGACACTATGTACAGTCTTGTTTTAAGATAGCTGACAGAAGCCGGATTTCATGCATGCCTTGCGGTCTAATTTTTGGCTAATGATGTGGATATTTTGTGACCGTAATTTTAATTAAGTGTAACCGTAATTTTCAGTGTAAAGTGCGCTTTATTCTAAAATAACTCGCCAAAGAAAATGGGTGGACTAATACCTGAAATCATTTACTACTCATATTTGTATCATAAATTAAATTTTTTTCGAAATCAGTCGGTATATTCCATTTTTTTTCGAGGATTCAAAAGTTTAACAGAAAACTTCAAAACTGTGAGCAATTTTTTCACCTTAATCGCGCTTTTTTCAGGTGCAGTCGCAATAGAATTGAAAATAATACCTACTTAGCGTTAAAGCATTCAAGCCAAGTACACGTATTTCATCTACTGAATGAATTAATCTCTGTTGTCCGAGTTCCTCATTGTAGGCAATATGCTACTTCAAACACATGTTCGCCTTCTACTTAATTAAGTTGGGTACTTTTTCAATTTGATGCCGCTCAGTTATGGCCGTAAATATTCGAGGCAAGTTCAAGAAATGGGAAAGTGATATAGTTTCACCGTAACTGGTTCAGAAATATTCATCAATAAAAAAACTTTAGGGTTTAAGAAAAAAAATACATTTTTAGAGGATAGCATGTTGGGTAAAAGAGGGAGAGGAAGGAAGAGAATAGGATCTTTAGATCGAATAAAAGTGAGTAGGCCTTATTGAGAATTTAAGAGGAAGTTCAGTTTTAAGATGGGTGGGGTGATTTGTACTGTACTCAATGTAACCCTGGATTATAACCGGGAGAAAGCATTTTATAAGTTCAGGTAACACTCAACCGCGTATTCACTTTTTTTCTCTGATTTTTCCTTGAGATCCCGGCGGTGGCAGAGGCTTTATAGAGCCTGCCCGATCCCTGCTTGAATGTCGTGCGGAGGACACTTCAAGCATACACACTTCGTTTTTAACAACTTGCCCGTTGATATAAGGCTGAACTTCACCAGGAGTAGGGTGTTTAAATACTTTAAAGAGTGTCAAAAATCTCGCCTCTAATCCATTTTGTTCCTTTTTTAACCTGGCTCTTATTTGGTTTTAAGATAATATTTTAATAATTATAGCTATTCTTTATTTGAGGCTTAATTTTGTAATCAAGATGTTATTTATAATTTTTTACCTAGATTTTTAATGTCACATGCTTGCATGCTTTTGCGTTTACTTAATTTTATATACTGTTTTAAATTCAATTTTTATTATTGACAAGAATGGGTTTTATCTACTTTTTAATTTTTTTTAATTTTATCGTGATTTAAACACATGCTATAACTTCAGGTTTTAAATTTATTTATTCAACATATTTATTTATCCTATACACTCGTTTACTATTTATTTATTTCTATTTATTTCATTGCTATATGCTCATGTTGGATATTCTACTGGAGGCCACCAATTCTGCCCGTTGGTGTTGGGGAAAGAGGGTGTTATTTTACAACCTGCCACCTGACTTGGCTAAATGACCACAAGAACATGATAATTTCTATCGGCCTGCGCGCCGATTGAACTGGACATTCTGTAAGAGAGCCCTGGCCCGGGGGAAGAGGGGGCCGGATTGTGGGGCCTCACCCGAGCCAGGTTAAATAAAACGAAAAATCAAGTCAAGTCGTCCGTCGAATGGGACGTTAAGCCTTGGTCCCCTTGGCGCCTTTTCTTGCATACCCTTCTCTCATGGTGCAAATGAGCTCAGCTGTCGCCTCCTCCAAATACCATACCGGCGTGTTCCATATGCCTTCGGCCTCAGCAGCGGCAGGGAAACGTTCATGCCTACCAACATATTCGTGGGTTTGCATCCCGTCTGCGTGTCTTCACTCCAAGGGTATGGGTGTGTTTTATTGATCAACTTGCTAACTGTGAGACGGGAAACTGTAGTCCTAAGACATAAATCATTCAAAGACGACAGTAGTAGTTTTCAGTATTCTCTTGGCAAAACTAACAATGAACTACTTAAGAATCTATGGGATTATGTAATTCCAACCAAACCTAAACATATAACTCCCAAATATGCCCTAAACCTTTCCCAAATTCCCTTATCCACCTAACCCCCTCAATGCTCGGACGGAAACTTCAAGAGAGAAGTCAATTATAGTATAAGAAACCACCCAATTGCAGAAACACGGAGAAGATAGCTGATTGGCTGGGAGCTCAGAGGAACGCCACATAAGTAAACTCCGCTTGGCTTGGCTTGGAAGACGACAGTATTATTATCATGAATGCATTTTGATTGAAAAGTTTTATTTGCTCTATAAGGTTGCGCTTAGGAATGTGCTAAGAAGACCTTCGGTACAGTGTTAAAATTTAAGACTCACCAACGCTTATATGATGGTTTCTATTTGAGGGTCTAGCCATTAATTAATTACTGGGAGGCGATGGTCGTGTCGTCTCTGAAAAGATGAGTAGGCAAAAGTGAACACTTATATGTGCCGGACAGCGTCTCTTTAACACATCGGTACCGCGTAAAAAAAAAGAAAACAAAACAGCATCACAGCCGATTCGGAAAGGTTTTCCCATCTCGCTTATTTTAAAAAATATTCATTTTTTCGTCGTTTTCATGTCCACATATCATCCGTCCTCACGCGCTGCGGTCAATCATTTTTCAAAGTCACGAAACACATCACTCCATCCCATTCAAATGAATATTTTCGAAAATGAAAAGGAGACTTCGTTGCTTTCCACAGATTTATTTCGTCCGTACGACATGTTTCGAACCATAGAGGTCACTATCAAGTACCTACCAGGTACTTAGTAGTAGGTATAGTGACCTCTATGGTTCGAAACATGTCGTACGGACGAAATAAATCTGTGGAAAGCAACGAAGTCTCCTTTTCATTTTCGTGTATTAATTTCCACGAAGTTGAGCCGGAAACCATTGAATGAATATTTTCCCTTATGCACTTCACCATTAAGGCAATTGATCTTAACATCAACTTATGTCACTTTGATTATATTCTACCTTTAGGAGCCCTTTACTGACACGGTATTGCTACTACATACTGGCTTATGGTTGTTCGTGCATAGGGCGACCTATGAAGCTTCATGATGATAGTAATTATAAGCATTGTCTCCTCGACGGGAATGATTTTAAATTATGCATTTTTAGATCTTCAAGTTCTAACCCTTTTAAAATGTCACGGTGTCAGGACCTAGGATTGACCTAAAGGTATGTGACCTAACTTTGTTGGCATTGTGCTGAGTTTGTTCCACAATTATTATTTTCGAATGAGGAAAGAGTTCTCGAAAACAAACGATTTTTCCGACCTGCCCCAGTGAACAACCTCATTTAAGGCAATGGTAAAGATTTATCAAAAAGGACTAGCCGAGGAAATGTTTTTGGTAATGAAGAATGAACGATTTGATAAACGGGCGGACAGCATGTTATTAAGTTGTTACACTTAAATCAGCAATTCTTAACAATGTTGAAATTGGTTTTCTCGGGTTCGAAGTCTGGTGAGAGTTTCCATTTTCTCCAAAGATTCGGTACCCAACACGTCGGAGAAAATAGACATTTTCACGAGGTTGAAAACCCAAGAAAACCTTACTCAGTGAAATCAATTCAAACCTCATTCATTCATTCTAAGATACCGAGGCACGTATCGGACCTCGAAACGTTGGAGACAATGAACACTCTCACCCGGATGAAGACCCGAGAAGAATTTATTCAATCTATTCACCGGAAAAGTACCAAATCTTTCTTCACAAGCCAATGTATTTATGCAAAATGTAGCAATGGAACTTAGCAACCGATAAAAGTTAAAATATCTGAAGAATTACTAGCTGAACCTTCCCAAGTTAACTGGAATCCATCCTTTCCACTCGTACTCTTCTTACATTAGTCAAATTCATCTCCCAGCTAGTCAATAACTTAATATCCAGGCTCGGAGAAACTAATAGCAAATTATAAACAGAAATGTGGAATTATGGTCCATCAATTACACTGCAGCATATACACTTCCTCATCAAGCAACTCCTCTATGAGTCTTTCCTTCCTGTAGTTTTAACGTTTTCAAGTGTTGAAAGGCTTCGTTTTTTGTAATATTAATGTGCAAAAAAAATATTCATGTACATTAAAAACAACAACGATACATATAAAATAAAAAGGAAAAAATAATCAAAAGAAGAGAATAAAAACAATGAACATAACTGTTAAAATTGATTCCATAAAAAGTTACAAATTTTTAGAAAAGGAAAAAAGACAAATGACTATAAAAAGTTCAAAAAATAAATCATGCTGTAATCAATGTGAAATCATCTTTCATATCAATTTAGTATATAATTTTCAGCAATCATATAAAACATATTACCCACACAACGCAAAGAGATGCGCTCAGAAATCAATAAATTGTAAACTGGCTGATTGTGGTGAAGTTGATATACCGGTATAGTTATAACACGCCTGCGGTGCTCCACGTAATGAAATTCCAGATTCCTACAATTTATAAAGAAAGTATAAAGCCCTAATAATCAAATTATTATTTCGGCCCGCTATTGCATAATATTCGTATTCAATTGGACTTACAATCTTTCATCAACGGATTATTTCCTCCCCTTGATCTCCTGTAGTACATGTATGCGTGTGTAAGCACAAGGACCGAAAAAGGATCATTTCGTCCTGTCCTTCCATTTTAGGTTCGCCACCGTGCGGTCCGCGACATTCTTTTTTTTCTCCAAAATCGTTTTTATTTTAATTCCCTCCCCATAAATTTTCCCCCGAAAGAAAAAGCTTCACGGAGTAGCACGCTTTTAACTCTCCAAACGCATCGTTGTCCCGAGTCGCATAAAAGGTTTGGTCGTACGGTGCGACATCTCCATCTTTTTTTTATATATTCCGCGGAGTTTTCTATTTATCTTGCGCTCTTGTCACTTTCCCCTTTCGCCGTTCATTACGATACGCTCATTACGGGACAGTTGAATAGCGGGGAGCGTGTTGTAAAACTCTGCGAAATGACCACGAATATTACAATGGGCGACTGTTCTTTCGGCCTATAAATGTTTGGTCATCCAATGCGTGCATTTACATGGGTTTAAAATAGTCGCCACCCGCGTCGCTGACGGGTATAACGATCCAAATTTTACGGAGAAATGAGCTATAATTAGGGCTGTCAAGCGAAGTTTTTAGAAAAACTGTACGCCACAACACTATCAGATGACCTTGTACAATTACGGCTATGAAAAAGAAGAGTACTCAAATATTTTGGTAAGTTGAGGGTTAGAAAAATACCCAGTGGAAAAAATAGGCAACATTTTTGCTATAACACAGAGACTATGTTTAGAAAATATCTTGGAAAGCCATAGTATGTGTCACTACCATATTACAGTGGGGCCGGCGAGAGTTGTCCGATGACAGCCCAAAAGGAGGGGCGGAAAACCCTGTGCCAGCACGGTTTGCAGACAATCGCTTTCCCCCAAATGCACTTCATACCCTCGCCTAATCATACAACGTTGTCACATGCATATGAAACACCGAAAAAAGGCCTTTCTTCGAATCACCAAAACATGGGATTCTTCCTTTGGGCCCTTTGCCGGGTCTACACTAGTTACTTAAGTGACTACTTAAGTTGGCTCTGTATTTAAGTTGGTAGTGTTGGTGTCACCAGCTTCATTTAAGTACACCTCCACTTAAGTCATCTTAGAACCCAACTTAAATCGCGTAGGCAACTGTTTCCGCACGGTTGAAGCTCTTCATGTGCTGTAAATGGCACATAATTCCCATCTCACATCATCCCGTTGATTATGTTCTAAGTTGTGCTGTATTGTATGATGTGGTTATTGAGCGTTCTATTTCGTTAGTTAATTTCTAGTGTTGGGGATATTAATTCGACGAATTTATTTTGTAGTGCTTCTCGTCTTATTGTTGGTTTTATTTTCGTGAAAACTAATTGCTATGCCTGTTGCTCACGGTGAAACTCGATTTATAAAACTTAGAAACGTTTTAAGGAATTTTAATACTGACAATGAGACGACGGCAGAGGATCCGGTAAAACAGTTTATTTTCCATGGTGTCATAATCGAAAATAACGTAAACGAATGCACTCAGTAACTTCCCACACACTGTTATTGAAACTATTGCATAGGGCTTTAATGTTAGTCCTAGGGATGCCGAGGGAGATAAGATGTGGCGATTTCATTGGACGTGGGAGGAATTAATGGTTGAAATTTAACATCAATGGTTTTAATAAAGCAGTGGAATTTGACTAGCAATAAGTGTTTTTGTTTACGTTATGAATATGCCATTCCACGAAGTCACTTTTAGTAATTCTAAATTCCTGTGGCTCCATCACCTCTCGCCATATAGCGTTCCCTCAGGAACTGAAATCGGTCATTCCTTTTAACTTTCTGAATCCAAAATGGTTAATTCACGGAGTTTGGAAGTTTATTTCAAATAACAGTCGCTTTGGATCAAAGAATTACTAATTGCTCTCCTAGACCTTCATCTGTCAACATAACTGTTTCCCGATATAGACAATCACGGTGCTGAAGTCGACTTAAAGCTCAAATGTAGCTACCGCACCACATTTAAGATTATATTTAAGTGAAGTCACATAAGTAAAGTATGTAGTGTAGACAAGGCACTTCACGCTCTTCGTCCCTTCCGGTTCCTTTCTTCACGGAACCCTTTTGTTTACACGTGACGTGGGCGTTTCCCTTTCTTACCGGGCAACGTTGCCCCCTACCTGAACTAGGCCCTTGTGCCTGTCATCAGACAACTCTCGACGGCCGGACTGTAAGCTCTGACAATGGAGGAAAAGATAAATTCAGCATAATGATAATACCCACAATTGTTAGTTCGCAGAGATAATAAATAAAATAATAATAATAATGTCGTTTATTTTCGTAGGCACTGGGAAAATGAGACCATGAGAAAACAAAAGTACAGCTTTCTACATTTCCAACTTGGTAGATAATTAGAAGTAAATAAGTAAAAAAATATAATTACAGACAAATGCGACCAGTGCAGATCGCCAAGAGCATAATAAACAATACAATATTTTCAACAAAAAAATTAATGATGGCACTTAGATATAACATATCTACTAATTACAAGAATTCAAGGTGATAATGCGTTATGACAATTATGTCCAACAAACATTTTTTAAAGAAACCATAACATTAGGATAACACTGTGATGTAGCACAATTCTAAATTTAGTTGACCAGTTCTCCAACGTTTCGAACAATTAATGTTCTTCCTCAGGGATTTAATGAAATGTCCACGATATGTCCAGCAGGAGTTCGATTTTTGATGCCACCGAGGGAACAATTTTCCTTTCTTTCTTTCTTTCCAAAACATCCGGAGGGCGGCGGTGAGTCCTGAGCAATCCATCAATCGTCAATATTGGTTGGCAAGGTAATATTTTCTGTCGTGAGGATTAGCACTGGATACTTTTGAATCACATAATCACGAGTAAAAAAATGGGGAACTTGCATGAAATTTTTTTATTTCACAGGCGGACAGAAAATTATTTTCTGAATACAACAAAGAAAACCGCATGTATATCTGAGTTTTCCTTCGCGAGATATTTAATGATAAATATAACGAATTTTAAAGCGCGGGAAAAACTCCCTCACCCCCCAAGCCACTGCCGACGAAGCCTCGATGACGTCAAAGGTGCCTAAACATCACGCGAAGCTATTGTTGTGATTGTTTTTAATAGTTGCCAGCAGTTGTGAGAGCTTCGTTTGTTAGACGCGTTGATTATTTTCTATTTAAAGATAAATATCCGACGATAGAGGCTCGGAAGCCCTCATATTTTATATTATTTATAATATTAATATCTGAGTAAGGGCATAGGAGCAGTTAAACCAAATATTTTATAATGGATACGTATATAACATCGTTGTAAGAGTCTGAGCCACGGCCGTTGGAAGGGGATACGTTAATTGTAAGTTGATGTTATCGACGGCATATCATTCATTTAAGTATGTAATTAGAACGATTTTGATATTTACTAATGTCTGCTTAGCTTTTATACACAATAACTTCATCCGTTTATTCGTAGGTACCGGATAATTCGTCGTTTAGGATTGTCTGTGCTTGTATTATGGGGTGAATTCCAGTCAATGCAACTTTTGCTCGCTTATTGGAGACATCTAGGAACATTTTTGTGCCAAAATAGTGTTATTTTTAACGTGACATCTCCCGTTAAGCTACTGCTAATAATCACAGTGCCAGTGGTTGTAATGCACAAAGTTTGACAAGGTTGAAAAATATCGGCCAAGAGTTATCTGTGTTCCATCGTGATTGAATTGTAAAAAGTGCTATTACGCTATCGATAAATGTCTAACAGTAGTGTAAAATTGTCAGTGGCGTGCTAATCTCCGTTGCTCACCGTAGATATGACATTTCACGATCACGCTATTGAAATAAAAACTGTGTGTGAAGTTTGTTATTCCATTATTTCAACGAATAGTAGTGAGAAAAGTCACTTGTGTGGGCTAATTTAAAGGTTAAAATCAGTGAATAAATAGTTGTTATAATCATAACGAGTTCTGTTATTGTAAGTTGTACATGATGAATATAAGAATGTGACAGTGACTTCCAGTTTTCGATAAGAGTATTTGCATATTTCCCGCTATATTTTTATTGTATATGCTAGTGTATTGTATATGGATTTACCTATATTATTGAAATAGGTTGTAGCTTGTGTGTGTGTTGGCAGCGGAACCGATTCGCGATCTCACATGTGGATTGTGTGCAGACTGTTTTGCTGTGAATTCGTACCGTAGGACGGATAGGACTACCTTCTCCGCTAATTCGGCGTTGCCAAATTCAACAGCATAGCTTACTCTAATATCAACAGCACAGCCTACGATCGTTATCCTCCAGTATTACAAGTTTCTTTTACGTATCGATTTGCCGCCGGCGTATAGCAATAATTTCTCTCAACAAATTCCATGAGGGTCGTGACATCAATTTTGGTGTCCTGAAAAAAGGCTGGTGTCCTAACACAACATTCCACATGCCTTTTAGGCGGCTTGCGTGGTATTATGTAGATGTAGATGAATTTCAGGTGTACTATTCGAACGAGTGGAAACGTTATCATCCATTTTTCTGATAACTAAAACATACTAAGTTAAACGCTTGTACTTCATCATCCCGATGCCGCATTATTAATATTCCAAGTAATAATCTAGGCACAATAGCAATTGGAAAACTTGCCCAAGAATAACAGAACAAAATAAAGTGACGATGAGCGGCTAAATACTCCCTCAAAACAAATTTTACACCATGCGCTCAGCGAATTTCCCAACTCCCTACGGTTGTTTAGGCACCTATGACGTCACGCCAGGCCTCGGCAATGCTCGGGTGTCTTCGCGCAGTGGTCGGCTCAGAGAAATTTTTCTCGATTTTAAATGCAATTTTTTTATTTCTTTTGATGTTGAATGGAGAAACTGAAGGTATTTTTGCGAGCTAATGTATCCATTTGACTTATTCAAAATAGTTTTTAGAGCAATCTACGACCCATGCAAGTTCCTCATTATGCTAGCGGCTCTAATTGTAGCTCAATCCTCCGTGAAATTTGGATCGCTCTAACCGTCAGCGACGCGGGAGGCGACTTTTGTAAACACATTTCAATGCGCGGTGATCGACAACACAAGCATATTTGGTGACAGGAGAGTCCTTCTACATTAATATTTATTGATTTTACTCCTGTCATCGTTGAAGCCTCGAGCAATGAATTACTCATTAAACGAGTATTTTGAAGATCGAAGAGCTCAATTGTACAATAGGGTGGTTTCCTATTATTTTTTTATTGCCTAAATTGAAAGATTCACGCTCTTAGATTTTTGAATAGCGATATCTATTTTTCGCGATTATACGAAAAGTGAAAATTTTCAAGCGCGCGAAAAAGCGACGGCTTTGTAGAAATGCTGGGAAAAGTCCACGTGACGTATTTCTGGGTCCAGCTGTCGCCGTGTGAGGTGACCTTTGGGCGAGGCTTTGAGCGCTGATACGATGCAGGCTGCTAGCAGGTAGCGCTTGGCTTAAATTAGGATTATTATTTCCCTATCAAACGAAGGAAACTTTCCGACCTTAGCCAGTATCGGTGATTATTAAGACATGTTTCCCTGAGCTCTGTTCCTCATGCATGCATTGGTAATCTCAGACGATGTAAAACTCCTATCTACTCGTATAGAAACTAGGTCCCTGTGACGTCACGTGGAGTGGCATCGCATTGGCGAAAATTTTCAAGCGCGCGAAAACGCGACGGCTAAGCAAGAATGCTGGGAAAACCCCGTGAGACGTCATTCTGGTTCCCGCTTCCACCTGGTGAGGTGACCATGAGGCGAGGATATTGTGCGCCGCTGCGATCCTGGCTGCTAGCAGGTAGCAGAGTACCCTGGCAGCAGGTAGCGCTTGACTTAAATAAGTATTGTTAATGCCTTATCAAAGGAATGAAACTTTCCGACCTTAGCCAGTATCGGTGATTATTAAGACATGTTTCCCTGAGCTCTCTGCCTCATGCATGCATTGGTAATCTCAGAAGATGTAAAACTCCTATCTACTCCAATAGAAACTAGGTCCCTGTGACGTCACGTGGAGTGGCATCGCATGGGCGCCAATCTGGCCTTTTTCGAATGCGGTTAAAATTGACGATTGCTATTCGTCTAAACTGGGATTTCTAAAACCAAGTAATTTGTATATTATGAATAGGTACACTAATGGTGGGTAACGAATCGCAATCAATGCCTTTCGTTTTCTTTGATGAAGGAAACTACCCTATTTCGACCCAAAATTCGACGAGACTGGTCGTAAGACTGCCAAAAGTGGGCGTTCGTGGGGGTGGAATTGTCAGATTCGAGCCAGTCACTCAGCGAAGGGGGTGGACAAGTCTGTTCCCGACGCTCACCCTCATTCCTAAAGCCTTTTCCGAAATGTCACCCGCCTTAATCCAGCAATGCCCGACTACCTCGCAAAACTTCCCCGATTGAAAGGCGAAGCTGCCAGAAGCGTTCGCTGTACAGACGACGTTCACAGGTTTGAAGGAAGGCTTGGGGCAACTAAAAAATCATTACTCACAGACATTTGGAATTACAATCCTTCAAGTCCAACCACATGCACACTGCCTCTTCGAGCAACTCTTTTATGGGTCTATCTTATACCTTTCCTTCACCCAGTTTTAAGGTTGTTTATTGAATTGTTCAAATTGATTAATTGTTGTTTAAAATATCCATTCACAAAAAACAGTAGATATTGAAAAGAAAAGAGAAAAGAAACAAAATAATAATATTAATTTAAGAAAATATAAATGCAAAAAGTTACCACTTGCAACGGAAAAAAATTATAAATACTTTTAATACGAAAAAATTATAATAACTAAAAAATAAAATTTTATCAATTTTTGTATCGTCATCAATTCAGTGTTTAAGTTTCTGCTAGCGCAAACAACACACACATATGCGCGAAATAATAATTGCTACTCTAAAATGGAGGGAAGTGGTAAAATTAGGTAAATAAAATAGCTGAAACGCTCCCGCGGTGCGACAAATAATCATGGGAGATCATAAATCAGCGTTGAATGATCCAAATTATCCGGCTGCCTGCCTCCTCAGACGAGGTTCAGACACCGAAACCATTTACGGACTGCCTCCTTAACCATTTTACTGCCGGCTCATTCCGGGTGGGATGTGCGAAGAATGCCAAAGCTAGTTTCCGGAATTTGCAACATTTCAGATTTTAAAATTTTTCAGCTACTTAATTTTATTTAATACGTCTAGATTTTTTCCCAATTATTAATATATGTTTATATGTTATAACCTTAGATAGATAATGGGGGTTTACTTAAATTACAGCCGTTGAAAAGGCCACAATCACGAAAAAAAAAGTTAAATAATTTCGGCCGATAAATCTGCCCCTGGCAGTTTTCGCTCAACCGGCGAGGGCCGATATATCGGCCCGGTGGCAGTAATAGGGTTAAACCACACCCCAGAATTCCATCGGAAAGGAAGATCGCCACGTGGACCTTTGAATGTTTCTGTGAAAAGCTAGCCCAAAAGAAAAAAACTGCATTTCCCGTGCCCCCTCCCTTACCAACCCCCACCACGGCTTTCACCGGCAGGCGATGGCTATGGGTCTGAACAGATGAGAGGTCGAAAGTACAGACTCATATGTGCCGAACAGAATCTCTACAAGCTATGAGAACCGCGTGAAAAAAAAGGAAAAAAACAACATCACAGCCGCTTCTGAAAGGTTTTCTCATCTTGCTTCTTCTATAAAAAAATCCTTTTTTCGTCGTTGTGATGTTCACATCTCTTCCGTCTCCGTGCGCTTCGGTCATTCATTTTTCAAAATAAAAAAACACATCCCAAGCAGCAGTAAATTTCCCAAAAACATCCGTATAAAATAGCCGCCATTAACATATGACATCCGTGCAATATCCAGATTAACTCAATTAATATGTGTCAAATATCCAGATGACCTACTTAACAAAAAACATTGCAGCGATATCCAAGAGTGGACATGGAGGTCTACATTACAACATGATGATAGAAAAAAACGGAGGTCATTTTCAGATTCAGCGACCCAAAATTAGTCAGAAACACCCTAAATTTTAGCTGGGAATTTTTTGAACTTTTTTTTTGCAGAACAGTGTTATTTGTCGCACCAATGGACATGTGGAAGCTTACAGACCACCAGTCTCATATTCTTCATGGAGTCTCTTGTGAATTAATATTTCACCAAATGCAAATTAGTAGTTTATCCAAAATTGGTAGCGTATTTCGGGAGATGTATTGCATCATTTAATAATTAATATACATTCCTGTAATTAAACTAATACGTACTGCCCTTTACGTTATACTTACTGTACTTAAAATTAAAATACTAATTTCACCGTAAATATTTAATTATTGTCTGAAAAAGGGTTAAAGCCAGGTGAAGTCCATGAAGCGAGCTTTTAGAGAAACTATGGCTTTAATCCTGTGGCGTACGTAGCAGAACGGCGTGCCTAGAGGAATGCACGTATTTTGCTTCATTGAGCATGTTTAATGGCCTCCAATCTTTATTTTTCCTCCTTCTCCGGCGTAACTTGCCGTTTATGTTCCCCCTAAACATCTATCTTTGTCCGCAACCTATTAGATCGATTGATTGGAAAGCGAAGAAGATGTTGCAGCCGTGGAGAGGACACATTTCACAGAGAACACTCATTTTTCTGCAATTTTATTCCCTCAGGCTTGTATCCTTGAGCGATGCGGACGAGAAAGTATTTCCGGGAGACAAAAGAAACTCATTAGGCGCACTAGAATTGGCTGTCTGAGAAGGATGTACTCGATACTCTTTTCTCTTTCGACCAATCTTTCTATTGTTTCCTGGAGCACTGGATTCTGAGCCTCTTTTATACCTACCACTACTTTTGACATTTCCTTTCATTTTATAATGACT
Organism: Ischnura elegans; assembly: GCF_921293095.1. Lineage (NCBI taxonomy): Eukaryota > Metazoa > Arthropoda > Insecta > Odonata > Coenagrionidae > Ischnura > Ischnura elegans. The sequence goes on along the minus strand of NC_060251.1, from coordinate 98,379,766 downwards.
TTTTATTTGAAAAGATTATTATTAAGGAATGATTTGTGATAATTTGCGGTAGTTTTCATCGCCTCGTCCGCTAATATCTTTCAAAAATGATCGAAGCATTCACTGGAGAATAAATCTTATTTCCGAATGAAGAATAATAAATTTTTCTCAAATCTCGCCATTTGGCGTTTCCATGGCAACTGCAAAATTTCAAGAAGATTTCTAAGAAAACGTTTGCGTTGTCGTATTTCGGTATAAATGAAGTTTCTTTCCCATTTTTACAAAAACGCTGTAGATCATCTTACCTCCCTCCATTCCTCGCCTTACGTTCAACAACTCTTGAAATAATAGGCAATTGTCGTTTCCATGGCAACTGCAACATATCTGCAAACACTATTTGGCGTTTCCATGGCAACTGCAAAATATCTTTAAGGTGTCCTAGAAAATGTTTGCGTTGCCATATTTCGGTAACTATGAAGTTTATTTCCCCTTTTCATATGACAAAAAATGCTTTCCTATCGCCTTTTCTCCCTCATTTCCTCGCCTTACCTCCAACAACTCTTGAAATAAAAGGCATATCCCCCTGAAACACGATCTATATTCCATCCAAAGTTGTATTTGTTCCCCTTACCCTCCATGGCTCAGCGACCGACCTTGCGTTAATCACCTCCATCGGAGAAAGGATTGAACAAGCACAGTCTGAATTTGCAGAGTAAGGTCGTCACGGTCGTAAAATATTAAAGGGTGCACATTAATTATCCCGAGATACAAGCAGACTCAGCAGTTCCTGGGAGTTGTGAGTTGTTAGGGAGGGACGTTCGCTGTTGTGAATGGGGGTTGGTGGATTTCGATTCAGGAATTCCTCGCACGACTGATTCAAATTTCGAAATCTGTGCGACCGATCGCGCTAATATAACACAATTTAGCAAGGCCAAAAAATTATTATAACTAATGGGTAGGGGCCACATAAGAACTTGGACGAAATTTGACTTCTTCTATTGTTGTATGTTATTCTGAGGCCACGATTATTGAGCGGGGTAACATGGTAACACATGCATTCTTTTCCGTCACATATCAGAATAAATTAAAAGAAAATTTTTATGTCGCAACGAAACAGAGGCGTAACTAGGAATATGCATTCTACATCTACATCTATATAATACCCCGCAAGCCGCCTAAAAGGCGTGTGGCAGGGGGTGTTAGGACACCAGCCGTTTACAGCTATAAAAAAAATGAACTAGCGTTTATTAAAGTCCGTTATGGTTCGGGGGAAAAACGAATTCCCATATCTATCCGTTCGGCAAAACATCTCTCTTAATTTATCGCTTCTATTGGACCTGGAAATATAGTGTGGCTCTAATATTATGTTCTCTGTGTCGCTCTTAAAGATATCCATTCTCATTTGTTCAAGCAATCTAAGCCTAGCGCGCAGCCTCCGAGTCTCCAATGGCTCCCAGCCTAATTCGCTTAACATCTGGGTAACGCTGTCTGTACGCCCGTAGCAGTTTTTGACGAAACGCGCAGCTTTATTCAGTTCGCGGATTAAGTCTCTCTGCAAGGGATCCCATGCATTGGGGGGATCGGGGGTCTGGGGTCGACCCCCGCCCCTCCCCCCTCCGGGCAACGGGTGGTCCGGGAAAAGTTTTGAAAAATGGCATGCCTGGAAATACATTTTACATCATTTTGTCACTAAAGTTTTAACTTTAGGCACATGCAGTTATAATATGTCAAAACTAGTTTTTAAATTGTTTTGCTTTCTTTGAGGCTTTGGGGGGGGGGGGGACTATATATCCATCCTCCCCCCACAGTTACGCAACTGCAACGAAGTATACATATTCCACCATTAATAAACAATCTTCGTACGGTTAGACAAAAGCCGTGGTAAAAATGGGAATATTCAAATTTTATCCTTTATAAATTAATCTGCCCTGCTTGATTGACTTGAAGAATAAAATGATGTCTACGGATATTTTAATATTTCTCCTTGCTTTTCTTATATCCTAGAAAAAAATACGTTAGGGTAATAATTTTCAATAAGTTAGGCATTTCACTTTATTTCTATTTTCAACTCTATGGCACAGAACAACATGCAGCAGTAGAGAACTTCAAAGTCTATAGAACGGCATAAGTGGCCCCGCTGACGTTGTACTCGATTGACATTGCACACATACTTCCTTTGAACGACGGGAATTTTTCCTTTAATTTATCAAATATTTCTCTGGGATAGAATATTTTCTGAATCACGTAAATATTTGCCTGTTTTTCAGGGTGAAATATCCACAAATTAAGGAAGACGGTTTGAAGCTATTTCGGTCTTGCAGACGAGGCATCTAAAAATAATTCTTCAGCAAGATTACACTGCGCAGACATTGTCTCAAATTCAAATACTTCTATTATGAGCATCAATGCATTTTTGCAAGAATAATCAAGGTTAACATATTTGCACAAGGGAAAATAATTGTAATTTTCTTCATGAATATCGTTTTGGTTGTTGATTGCAAATCCCAGTATGATAGCCAAGGCAATTGAGAAAGCTTTTCTTTTGTGACAAATTAATCAATGAAATAATATAACCAACGGTTTGAGGCCTCCTTTCGGGGAAATAGCGATTTGGATACGGAGAATGTGGGTTATTCAATGCTTATATTTATAATTCAATAATTTTTCCTTCGATTTGAGGCAATTTTTGCGCCGGTCAAATGTAAATTAAGCTATTAGACTTTGATTTCGGCATTCGTCAACTAATACCTGAAGCAGCAGTAGAGTTCCGTGTCTAACATTTCTTTTTATTGTAATTCTCAAGGTTACGACGAGCATTGAAAGTTGTTTTATAAAAACAAAATATACAATCTACCATAAATCAGCAATTTTCGTGCGCTTAGACAATAATTTGGGTAAAAAGGCAAATTTTCACATTCAGGTTAAAGAAATTATTGCCCCGTATGTATATTTTTTACGACCATCAGTCGGTGGAGTACATTGCTATTGCTACAAATTTTTCATGAAAATGACGCTAACCTGCATTTTCCCTTGAATGCATCGCTTTAGCAGGGACTGAAGGGGGACTTAAGCAAACGATATTTGTCTGGAGCCTTCGCAAAGAAAGATTAAATCGTTTAATACGTATAAACCAAATTTCGATATCAAGTGTATTCCTGAAATTTTGGATTCTAAACTTAATTATCAGTTGAATGAATAAGGTTTACTCGGGTTTCCAGCCGGGTGAGGGTGTCCATATTCTCCGACGTTTCGTTTCATCATTGACGACGTATTGATGACGAGGAACGAGACGGGCCTTTAAACGTTGTAGAAATTGAATCTCTCACCCGGATGGAAAACTGATATTCAGTGTATTCGCCGGGAAATCACCAGATATTTCTTAATTATCTGCGTTAAATTAATTATCTGTATAAACGTAATGTGCGATGTCTCACCCTTGATAGAGTATTATCATTGCATATCCCATGAAGGGCTTAAGTAAATGCTTGTCGTAATTTCGTTAGAGCATTTCTTTGTTATGTGTAAATGGCTGGTGTCCTAACACCCCTTCCCACACGCCTTTTAGGCGGCTTGTGAGGTAGTATGTAGATGTAGATACTTTAATTAAATAAAAAAGGTAGCCTGTTTCATGAAAAACCTTAACCCAGAGATGAAACTAAGGCAGTGCTTTCTAATCAGTAGAAGACAAAATTTTTCTGTCATCAGCATAGGATGTTGAGAAAAATTTTCACTCAATTATCTTTATTTCCGAATTTATTTTTTGGCTTATTCTTAAATACCTAATCTCATTTCAATGATTATTACAAATATAACGCTGATATACAGGGTGTCCCATTTATCTTGACCACCCGAAATAACTTTTTGTCCAGATGCAAATTCAAAAACGTGTCAAGCAAATGTTCATTATCCGTCAGGGGGACATTAATCAGCATGATTGCCTTCCTTATAGCTTTGTTATTTACAAAGATATGAGCAGCGGTATGCCTTTTTTAAATGTAACCCTATATTTTTTATTCGGCAATTCATTTCCTCTCCTAAAGACTTATTCAAAAATGTAGCACTGTGGACCATTAACATAAACAGAACGTTATGAAAACATAAGAAACTCGTCCACTTACTGGAGTTAGCAGTAAACAAATGACAAGCAAGTCAAAACATAACACAAAAGTCACTTTGAGCCCGGGACCACAACCGCGTCCACGTCTAAGGTGCCATTTAAAAAAGACATACCACTTTTCATATCTTTGTAAATAATACAAAGCTACAAGGAAGGAAATCATGCTTATTAATGTCTCCCTGACGGCTAATGAACATTTGCTTGACACGTTTTTGAATTTGCATCTGGACAAAAAGTTATTTCGGGTGGTCAAGATAAATGGGACACCCTGTATATTTCATCGAAATTATCTAATTAATATGGAGGGTAAGGTATTGTTGTGCTTGTCAGCTGCAGACGGACTTCTTGGATGGTAAGCCTAACAATGAATAAAAAGAAATTCGTTGAATTTTCCTCGTTTTCGAAATATTGTGTCGATGAAAATCGAGAAGTTATGACAGAGACGGTGTGTGGAAGAAGGGCATGATAAACGAGCGGCAGTGAGAGCTTTGAAAGAAAGAAAAACGTCAGTGAACTCTGGACGAAAGTAGTTGAGGTGGGTGGATTTGGGACTTTGGGACGGCTAGAGGGAACTTCGTTAAGATTTAAGAGGTGAGGAAAGGTGCAAGGTCCACAGGAAAGAGGCTATGGAAGTGATTTGGAAAGTTCGCGCAGAAAACAACTCTTTCAAGGCCTCGACCTTTTCCCACTCACGCGGGATATCGACAAAGCGTTTTAATTCTCCGAGGAAGAAAACATTTCCCTCGTGAGCAAGCGATATTTAAATGAGGAAATGAAGGGTTAATGAGATTTTAATGTGACCGGTGGGGTGGAAAATCGGGATTTTGAGAATTTTGCTCGGCTCCTCTTCGTTATTATGAATCCTAAAAATCCTCTTATTCCATCCGCTCTCGCGGAAACATATGGACTCCAAAATTAAACAGTTTTATCCTTGGTGTTATGAATGGGTAAGCAGTAAGATGGTCGAAACACGAAAGTTGGGACTCCTTTTCACATTTTTTGGCGAGCCGCAGTCGCTTTAAAAGCTTCCCCGATATATCACGTTCACCCCGGCCAGGTAACTAGCAATACAATAATTTTGGTGGGTATTTTTGAGTGTTTTGTGAGAATTGTGTTTGCGTTAGCAGAAGCTTAAAACATGAAGTATTGAGAACATGAATCAAAACAATTTATTTTGCAAGTGCATTGAAAATTTGGTCAATCTTTTTTAAATAAAGTTTTGTTAATTAATCTTGTTTTTATGACTTCTTGTTATTTTTAATGTTTATTTTTTTTATTATTTCTTTGGTATTTATGCAGTTTCAAGACACGCTTTAAGTCTTTTAGCGATTTTTTGTTTCCGCCACGCGCTACCCACCCCATCCCCCAGGACCGTCGACCGTACACTGCTTATTAGCCAAAAAAGTCCGAAATACTGCGATTTATATCATCGCCCGACAGAACTCGGCATATTTGTATTTCGCGATGTAAGCGAGGAATCACTGCGTGCGGGGCCTTTCCAAAAACTAGTCCCGACTTAAGATATGTGTTAACGAGCTTAATTTACGTCCGATTTAGAAAATACTTGCGTCATTGTGTTTGTCATAAAATTAAAAACATTTAAAAGTAGCCGAACACGCAGCGCTGGGCCACACAATCGACCTTAAGGAAGCAAAAATTGTGGCGAGAGTGAAAGGCTTTAAACAGAGACTCGTAAGAGAAGCAATAGAAATATCTAAAGAGGAGAAAAACAACTTTAACAGAGACACTGGCCTTAAAATCAGCCGTACTTGGCAACCCGTAATCGGCAAAAATAATCGACAACCTACTCATCCAACCTCTCACTCCCCTCCCCCCACCACCTGACACGTATACCTATTTATACCAATTTTAAATCCCACCTCTTCAGATTCCCTTGAGAAAGCGACCAGCATCGGTCGGGAAACGTTGGGGCCACCCAAAATCTGACGCGGCGACATAGCCCAAAAGTTTTAATTCAACATGACGAGCACCCGCGAAAGTTTTAACGAAGAATTAAAAACATTTTGATTACCAAAATAATCACTTTGTATCGAAAATATTTTTCCGTCTTTTCCGCTGTTTAGTTGATTAGCCAGCTTTTCCGCCACAAATATTTTTCGTATTCATGACACTGTTCTGAGTATTTTAGAGTATTTAGAGGAAAAAAATTGCAAAAAGACGCGTGTCTTGAAACTGAAAAATTACCTATTTTTTGTTACGAGTAGCGAACAGCTATTACAGCGCGACGCTTGGATTTTTAACTGAACGACTGTTGTAAATACGGAAATGACGGAATCAACGATGGAAAAAGGATGGCGGTAATGACCGTGTGATTCAGAAAATGATGGGTCGAGCGATCACTCTTTCGGTCCCTGAAAAGCTATCGTTGAAGCTATCATTCTGATGAAGAAATGATCGTTTGATTCAGGCTTAGTTCTACGTCATACAGAAAACAATCGAGAGTTGAGTTTTAGGGTGCCATTTTGGTGGGGTGTATTTAGAAGACAGCTAAGTTACCACTGTCAGACGGCTCGGACTCCATTGCTTGAGCTGTAAAAAGTCATTTGGCTGGATTCGGTGGGTCAATTTAATTTGAATTCGGGACGCGTCTGCGTTTCATTTCGCCCCGGCAATCACCTCCTTTGTCCCTACGGAGCCATTTTAACCTTTTAAAAGGCCAATTTCGCCCCTTAATTAGGTTTCTATCTCCTCTTAAAACCTTGCTCTACCATTTCCTACTTTTCCCCCTATATTACTCGGGTATTTGTAGTTGGACGGCGTCGTCGTCGTCTTGGACACGGCACGATAATTGGAAATGCGATTGCCGTAAACAAATGGAAAAAAGTTGAGTAACGAAAGTAAAAGAATATGGCTACAGGCTCATCTTTCCCGTCAAAAATATTCGACCAGTTATCCTTCAAATCGTCTTTACTTTTTATCTCTTCGGAAATAAAGGAACAGTGGTGTAAATGATCAAATTTTCCCTCGTAAATTTTATTCGAACATTTGTACTTAGCGGCGTCGTCGTCTTTGAGACGGCACAGTAATTGGATATGCGCTTACCGTAAACAGATGGGAAAAAGTGGAATATGGAAACTAAGAGAATATGGCTGAAGGTTCACGTTCTTTTCCGAAGACATATGTCCAGTTATCCTTCAAATAGCTTATATTCTTTACAATATCAGAAGGAAAAAAATTAAGAAAATATAAATGTGCCAATGTATCGCTGCTGGAGAGCTGTACATTAACAGGATATCTTGCTCACCACCTCTCAGTTGTTTGGAGGAGTTGTTTGAAGTTCAGCTGTTAATGTACTACATTTTTCATTTTTTATGTGATAATTAATAAAGAAGAGAGATGGAGAATAAAAACTTTCCCTTGGAGAATAAATAATCATGCTAAGGTTACCCGATGCAGAGAAGGATTTGAAAAGATTAGGGTGATTATCGGTAAGGTTATTGTTGAATATCAGCTGAAAATAGGCGCGAAAAATTAAGATATTAGTGTAAAGCAGAAGAGAAGAAGCTAAGAATAAAATTAAAATACGAAAACAAAAACAAGCAGAGGTAGATGAATTCTGTTACTTGGGAAGTAGGATAACAATCGACGGCATAAGGAAGAAAGAACTATTAGTGCACAGCCCAGATGAAGAGAGCATTCCTCCAAGAGAAAGATTTACTTATAGCGGGAAATTTAAACATAGACGGAAATAAACATTTTATCAAACCATTATATTTGGAGTAGTTTATCTACGAAAGTGAGAAACTGAGGCATGGAAAATGACAGCAGTGAAGAAATCAAGGGTAGAAGTTTTCGAAATACGGTACAAGAGAAGAATAATGAGGATCAAATACATCGACAGTAAGTAATGAGGGATTACTAAGAAGGGTAGGAGGGAAGAGAAACCTTGATATGAAGAAAAATTTGGAATAAGACGGAGAAAAATTATCGACAATATGTTGAGGCATGATAACTTGATGAAGACAATCGTCGAGGGACAAGAAGATGGTAAGAACGGTAAATGAAGACCCCGAAAAAATATATTGAACAGGTAAAAATAAAGTATGTGAAAGAGAAGTATAATGTAGTTATGAAAATATTTGCGAATAGGACAAATGAGTGGAGAGTTGCGTCAAATCATTCTTAGGATTTTTACTCATCATAGTCATCACTGGTCAACAATCCTAGGATTGGTTTGACGCAGCTCTCCACTCATTTGTCCTATCAGCTGATCTTTTCACACCTACGTATTTCTCCTCTTTCACATCTCTCTTTACTTGTTCCATTTATTTTGTCCGAGGTCTTCCTTTTCCGTTCTTGCCATCCACTTGTCCCTCGACGACCGTCTTTATCAATCCATCATGTCTCAAGATGTGGCCTATAAGATTGTTCTGTTCTCTTATTAAGGTTTTAATGAGGCTTCTCTTCTCTCCTACTCTTCTTGGGACTTCCTCATTACTAACTCTGTCGATCCATTTCATCTTCATCATTCTTCTGTAGCACCACATTTCTAAGGCCTCTATCCTTGCTTTCTCCGCTACTGTCATTGTCCATGCTACTCCAAATGTAGGTTCTTGTAAATTGTTTCCTTACTTCTATTTGTTCCTTACTTCTATTCTACTACTTATATTTAAGTTTTCCGCTGTAAGCAGGTCTCTGTTTTGTTGAAATGCTCTCACCGGTTGGGCCATTCTGCTGATAATTTCTTTATTGCTTCTCCCGTCACTAGTGATCTTGCTTCCCAAGTATTAAAATTGATCCACCTACACCAGTTTTGCTTCCCTATTTTAATGTTAGTGTTGAATTCTTCTCTTCTGCTGCATACTAATCTTGGTTTTCTTGGTATTAATTTTCAATTCATATTTACCCATTAACTTACCCATATTAACCAGAGTATTTTTTTATCCTTCTCCGTTTTTGCTATGACGGCTATGTCATCGACAAATCTTAGCATGCTAATTTATTCTCCATAGATATTCACTCCCGAAGCCTTGCCTTTGATCTCATTAATTGCTTTCTCGATGTAAGCGTTGAAATTTACGGGTGACAAAGCACGGCCTTGTCTCACTCCTTTCCTAATTCTTTCTTCTTCACAGCTGGGTCCTGCTTTTATCATCGCTACTTGGTTTTTGTGCGAACTGTGGAGATGATAATTATTAAGTAACAATTAATTTTCCAATCATTCTGCAGGATGTAGATGACACAGACCATTCTACATTTTTGGAAGTACATTGAGCACAGATCTGCATTCATTCTGAAACTGAAACATGGTAATGAACTTCGTGCGCATCTATTTGATGATACTGCATTTAATGAGAGATTTTATCTTGGGAAAGGACATTAAGGGTGGGTTTCGCGATAGTCTCGCTGATGTCTTCACGGAGCTGAGTTGCGAATTATTCCGCAACCGTCATTTCCCCCGCATAATGCATTTTTGTGCGTATCTCTAGGTAGAACGCGTCAGTATAGAATAGAAAATTTATTTTTTGCAATCACTAGACGTGTCGCATCAAGTTCTAGGAAATTCTCATAACGATTATGGGTCGGTGGGATGTCTGGTTTACACGCGTAGAATCTCGCAGAAGGGAATGGATTGAGTTCGTGAGCAGATCACTTCGTTTCGGGATTGGCGATGGTCTGCATTAAGGTTTTAGGAAATAGTGCGTTACCATTTTTTTCAGTTAAAAAAAAGAAACAGTGTAACCAAGACAAAGAGTTCCACCTCAGTCAATCATGGAATCATAAGGCACATCCACCAATCACATTCGGCTTAACCCCTGGGCATGTACAGTCCTATGTAAGCCCGGTTCTTTGATGCCTGAACCAGACTTCCCTGAAGACAATCAGCAACGTGCTCCTCGAAATTTTAGCGATGATGGAGTTTTTAGCCTGAGGGGAAGCCCAAAATAAATTTGCACGCATCGACGTCCTATGATTCACCTGGGTATTAATTTTTCTTCTTCATGACGAAGTGAAGAATTTGTAACGGTCAATCATTAATTCTACACGCCAGAAGAAATTAAATTAATAAGAAAGCCTTCACAGTCGAGTTTCTCACTCTAGTTAAGGATATGCAAAGCCTTTCCCCGCGACAAAACCCCCTGCATCCTGAAATAGACTCTCCGTGTAGTCATGGTAATCTCTTCCCAGTGACAACGTTAGGAAAAAAAATGGACGTAATGGTCGAGATCTTGTGCGCTATATTTATTCCTGGAGAGGAAAGGAAGGAAAAATTTAAAAATGCTGCATAATCTTCTTTCCGCGAGTGGAAGGAAAATTAATTAAGGTGTCCTGTCTGGTACTCCGTCTCCCCAGATATGTACGCCTGCCTTGCGGATGGAGTTTATCCTTTTCTCAGGACCCAGACCCCTTGTGTGAATATGTGGCTGAGCGTAGGAACCAAGAAAAATGCCCGTGAAAAGCTAATTCATCTCCACTCGGCAGTCAAGTAGCGCTGCGGAATTACTTAATCCACAAGCCTTCATTAAAAGCTATTTAAAATATGATACACTGAGATTAGGTGAATTAGCAGAAATACGGTATTCATAATTTTTTCATATTGCTAAAAGTATTTTACTCATAGGGGTAATATACTACTGGGAAGAGGGGCACCATATTTTACCCAAGGGAATGAAATAAATACAAAGGTATAAAATTCGAGGAATCAAGCGAGATGGAGTGGAATTGATTCAGAATGAAAGATGATTTGCAATTTTCCAAAAAAAAAAAATTTAATCCGACCCTAGTTTCGATGTTAATACATCATTTTCAAGGTACAAATGGTGGTAAGTGCAGTTAATTTATACATACTTAGGAGACGGGAGTGGGAGATGAATTCCCTCAGTTCTCCCACTCCCGCCTCCTAAATATGTATAAATTAACTGCACTTACCACCATTTGTACCTTGAAAATGATGTAGTAACATCGAAACTCAGGTCGGATTAAATTTATTTTTGTGGAAAATTGCAAATCGTCTTTCATTATAAATACAAAGGTACGGGTAACTGGCCACTTTGTGAAAAATTTGGCTGGTGCGTGTGAATATTTGTCATTTTTTTGTATCAGTATACGAATTAGCCAGTGACTCGCACCTTCGTATTTATATAATGTCTCGTTGAATAAGGTACCAGAGAATTATTTGAGACCTTTCTTATTACAACACTGTTACCAAAAGTAGGCCTAACACTTTTATGGTATATTGGGGCCAACATGTTAACAGGTTTGTTTTTTTTACGGCATTACATTCTCCTTTTAGAAACTTTTTCGAAAAAAGGGCGTTCACTTCATTCATTTATGTGCATTATTTTTGGCATTAAAATTATATTTTAACTGAAAATTCTATTAAAATGAGCATGGGATAAGGATTTCAAGTTTAATGTGAATATGGCATTTTCAAGGAAATATGGCACTCATGGTTTTTGGGTCACGATTATACTTATACAGCTAGACCAAGTATAACTATCATTATTATTTAGGTAATCTATCGTTTAGATAGACTTGCGTGGAGTATTTTACGAGTTATCGGAGCTAGCTTAGATTGAATCTCCCCCTTCGGTTCAAAATTAGGCCTTATATATTTCATTCCTTTGGTGCAAGCATTAGTAGTGTATCATTGATTGACTTTAGATTTAAAATTTGTCATAAAGACAAAGCATCACACTATAATTTATAATCAAATGCTTTTTAGGTGATATTGTCTTTAATATTTTCAATTATTTTTACAGTAGTTGCAACATGACAGGTAACAGGTTATGTATTTGGACGGCGTTATATTAAAGTGTTTCAAAGTTGCCATTGAGTCGTAATCAAGTTATTTATTGATACCATTCTATTGAATTCATTAGATGGACAGTCACGCACTGCAGATTATGATCATCTTAACCTTAAAATGGAATGGAAATTTTCTAGTTTTTGCTGTGCCGCTAAATGAAGCTCAATGCCTTTATTTAGCGGCATTTTTGGTGGATGTAGGTATTTTGTTTTCAACATAATAACATATTCAAAACTAATTAATACGTTTTTTTCTACGGAAGTTTCTATTATGGAAGAAAATTTATTATTCTCATAATAACATCAACCAAAGTATACGACGACAATAGCTCTACGTAACGAAATGAAAAGAGTTTTAATTGGAATCACAAAGCGCTAATGGGCAAAAAAATCCAATTCATCGAAAGATAAATGTTATCTTTTAATGAAGGAATGAGTTCGGTTCAATTTTATGAAACCTCTGTTTCATCGAAATTGGTTCAAAATGTGTTTTTTGCTGGCCATTGGAATTTAAATTGAACTGAAAATTGAATTACTTTTGTAAATATTGCCTCTGCTGTGTCTGAAAAATTTGCCAGTTCAGTTCTTGAGTCAAACGTCAAAGACAGACGTAATACGTCATAAACAGGGGCGGACTGGCCGGGGTGGGCCAAGGCCTGCGAGGGCCCGGGGTCCGTATTTCGGTAATGCATTTTTGAAAGATGTACCGTGTACACGAGTATCGTCTGAGCGATGTTTCAAAGTACTATTCAAGTATCTAACTTCCGGGTAACTTGTCTCGTTTACATCCTAATTCTTGCTTCTTCACAGCTGGGCCCTAATTTTGTCATCGCTACTTGGTTTTTGTATGAACTGCGGAGATGATAATTATTAAGTTACAAGTAATTTTCCAATCATGCTGCAGGATGTAGATGCCACAGATCATTCTCCATGTTTGAAAGTACATAGAACACAGAACTGCATTCACACTGAAACTGGAAAGATGCCAATGAACTTCGTACACATCTGTTTGATGATACTGCATTGAAGGAGAGATTTTATCTTGGTGGGTTGCGCGCTATTCTCACTAATGTCTTCACGGAGCTGAGTTACGAAGTATTCCGTAACCGGTAACAGCTCTTTTTCTCAAGATAATTTTGAGAATTTTTTACGTAATATGGAACGAAAAAACAATAACATCATACAGAATCAATAATCTGTATGATGTTAACCAGTGGCATAACTAGGTATATGCTTCGGGGTGGACGGGGGGGTCTGGAGGAGAGTGTCACGTCATCGTGGGACGCGCGCACCCTCCCTGTCTCCTTAGTCACCGGTCGGTATTTCTGTATTCAGTGACTCGTCTCACTGCCACTGGCATAGCCCGGGGGCGGGGTCCGAGGAGTCCAACCCCCCCTCCCTCCCCCCCGAAATATAAAAAAACAATCATTTTCCTTCATAAAAGAGAACAAAATATTGAAACATCATGAATTTGCAAAATATTATTTTCACAAAAGTGTTAAAATCAGTTAAAAACCCATTACTTAGTACCCTTTTTGTTTCTATTTTCCCCCCTCGTTTTGGACCCCCCCCCCCCCCGAACGAAATTCCTAGCCATGCCACTGCTCACTGCCATGATATTAATGAATGATCTTTAACTTTAAGCAGATGCAGATATTATTTCAAAACTAGAAAATAGTTTTAAATCATTTTTTATTTCTCTGAGGCTTTTGAAGGGGACTTTATCTCCTCATCCCCCCATAACTCCGCCACTGATATTAACTATAGTTGGGAGATATTATAATATATCTTCCAACGCTCGTCCACCTTTGCAAATATGAATCCCTGTGCTGTTGACCGGAAAGGGGAGAATTCCACCGCAGGGATCAAGCCTCAGGCTCTCAACTGGAATAGCCTAACTCACTCACGCACACTTACAACTAAATCAGGATCCTTTATGAGGTCTGAAGGGACCCAAACTAAGGCTTCCCGATCGACAACCTTGGATTCTTCGCTGTGCAGGAGAGATCCTGCTAAGGATGCCTAGTTATTCATCTACATCTACATCTACAAATTACCCTGCGAGCCACCTCTAGGGTGTTTGGCAGGGGGTGATCAATCACCAGCATGCAGCATGCATTTGGACTCCCACATGCACACCACACCGTCCAAGAAACGTCCCGTATAATAACAAACTATACTACTATATGCTGTTAGAAATAGAATATAGAATAGAAATTCAGAAACATGCAGTAAGTTTTACATAGGTTAGTAGGCTACACTACAAGTCATGCAATCTATTTACGCGTTCTATTGCTACCGTTATAATCTCTTATTGATCGTGGAAAAAATGACATTCGGAATCTGTCTGTTCTGCAATCTATCTCTCTTATTTTATTTATATGATCTGATCTTCCGTAGTACGTTGGCGTCCGCAAGATATGGTTAACTTCGTCAGAAAAGACACTGCTCTTGAATTTATCCAAAAGGTTTAGTCTATTTTTCAATCTACGGTCCGACAGAGATTCCCATCCGAGTTTATCTAAGAGGTCAGTTACACTAACAAGACTATCGTAACGACCTTTCACATACCTGGCAGCTCTTCTTTGCACGCGTTCTAACTCTGTTATTAAGCCTTTTTCATGAGGGTCCCAAACACTGGCAGCGTATTCCAAATGTGGTCTAACGAGGGAAAAGTAGCTAATTTCTCTCACTTTGTCGTCGCACTTTCCTAATATTCTTTTAACAAAACCCATTTTACGATTAGCTTGACCGGTTATTTCTCGAATATGTTTATTCCACGATAGATCATTATTGAGTCTAACCCCTAGATATTTCACAGATTCAACTGCCTTTAACTGCGCGCCCCGAATGACATAGTTACGCTGTAGGGAGTTATTCTTCTTCCAGAAATTCATTACGACGCATTTTTCCAAATTTAATTCTAACTGCCAAGCATCGCACCAAGCTTGGATAGCAGCAAGGTCATTCGTTAGTTCATCTATATCTTTGCTGGAACGAATTTCTCTGTAAACTACAGCGTCGTCTGCAAATAATCGTAACTTACTCTGCACTACTTCGCCAATGTCGTTTATATAAAGAAGGAATAGGAGTGGGCCAATGACACTACCCTGAGGAACGCCAGAAGTCACTCTAACCTCATTGGAGACTGCACCGTCTAATACTACTCTTTGGACGCGGTCGCTCAAAAATTCTCTAATCCAGGAAATGACATCTTCGTCTAGACCATAAGATTTCAGTTTTAATATTAACTTTCCGTGGGGTACTTTATCAAATGCCTTTTTGAAATCAAGAAAAATCGCGTCTACTGGAATGTTGTCTTCCCCGGAGACTAAAATATCGTGGGCGAAAAGCGCTAACTGAGTTTCGCACGATCTGCTTTTCCTGAATCCATGTTGATTTCCCATTAATAAGTTTTGCGCGTCTAGGTGTTTCATTACCGAGCTGACTACGATGTGTTCAAGGACTTTGCAAGAGATGGACGTTAAAGATATCGGCCTGTAATTAGATGGCTGTTCCTTGTCTCCACTTTTAAATATAGGCGTTACATTAGCGATTTTCCAGTCATTAGGTACTTCGTGTTGCTTGATGGATTTACTGAATATTAACTGCAAGTAGGGGGCAAGTTCTGAGGCTAGTTCTTTATATACACGAGAAGGGATTTCGTCTGGACCAGGTGATTTATTTGGACTAAGCGATTTCAATATATTTTCTATTCCGAGCGTACTAATGTCAATAGCTGGCATCTTATGAATACAGGGATTGTCATCGGTCCCGGGTGAGTTTTCGGAAGGCTCCGTGAACACGCTCTTAAAGTAGGAATTTAATAAATTGGCTTTATCGTAACTTCTTGTCAACACATCTCCATTGTCGTTTCTCAGCGAACATACGGTAGATCGTTTACCTTGAACTTCCCTAACATATGACCAAAATGCTTTTGGGTTATCCTGTAACTGCTCTACTAGTGTTTTTCTTTTAAAATTCGTGAACGCATTCCTGAACGCTTCCTTCGTGGCGGCTTTAGTCATCCTATATTTTTTAATTATTAGCTCGCGTTCATTAGCGGATAAATCCGTGCTGACTTTTTTCATTTTAGCATGACACGCTCTCTGTCGCCTCAATGATTTTCTCACTTCCGCGTCGTACCATCTCGGTTCGCTGCCTTCTTTTACTATTTTACTGGGGATGTAGCTATTTATTCCCGAAGTTACGAGCGAAAGAAAAGCTTTCCAAGTATTCACTACATTTAACTTTAATACTGATTCTTGAAACTCGGGGAAAGCATTTTTCATATGACTCTTAAACCCATCAAAATTAGCTCTTTTAAAAATGAAAACTTTACGCTCTTTTTTAAAGTTTACAGCGGTATTTAGAGAAAACTTTGCAGTTACTACCCTATGGTCACTTATTCCTTCGACAGTGCCAACGTTTATTACCTGATGTGGTATATTTGTCGCTAATAAATCAAGAATATTTTCTCCTCTGTTCGGTGCGGATGCTATTTGAAACAATGAATTAGATGTGAAAGTGTGTAATAAAGCCTCGCAGATCACTTTATCCCTCCCACCAGGAATGAAGCTATAAGTCTCCCAATCTATAGAAGGTACGTTGAAATCTCCACCCACAATCAAGTTTCTTTCAGGATACTTGGATGCTACGCTGTTTATTTGATTTTGAAAATCCAACATTGACGTTATATCTGAGTTAGGTGGTCTGTAATACGAACATAATAAAATAGTTTTGAATTTTGGACATTTAATTAAACACCACACAGATTCAACGCTGGTCTCAGTTACGGTTATCGCTTGGCTGACGATTGAATTCTTTACAGCTATAAAAACTCCGCCCCCAACTCGATTAATTCTATCTTTCCGATAAACAGTGAACGATTTTGGGAAGATCTCATTGTCTGAATCATCATCTGTTAGCCAACTTTCTGTTCCAAAAATGACGTTACACTTCGTACTATGAATTAAATGGTGGAATTCGGGAATCTTATTTCTTAAACTACGGCAATTAACCACAGCCACGATTAAAACTTCGGAACTAGTATTATTGCGATTCGGGAATAATTCTGATTTGCTTTTGTCGAATAGACTATTCACAGGCTCTATACCGCTGATAAATGGAAATGCATGTCTTATTGACACACTATCAAAATGACTTGAGCCTTGACTGCCTTTGAACGTGTTGCTCGACTGACGCTTCTCGTGCTTAAATGTAATACCTGAAACGCTGATTTTTCTCTCTACTTCTCTATTCTCATTTCTGGAAGAATCTTTGTCTGTGAAAAGTTTTGAACTTACCCCTTTATTTTTCAACCCACTAATATATCTACACTCTGCCCTACTCTCTACTCTAAAAAAGACCTACAGTGCTCAAATATGCTACTCGCTACACGACTAGCCGACTCGGCCGTGTAATGGACTCCCGAACGGTTCAGAGGGATCCTACACGATCGGATTGCCGGCCTAAGGTCCACGAAGGAGGCTCCGATGTCCGTGCAGAAACGACGCAGCCTCTGGTTTATGCCTTCCACTCGGCTCCAAACTAGAGAACCACGATCGATCCTCGGGACAAGACTACAAATCGAAAGCTCAATGCCGACTCCAATGGTCCCACCCACCCGCTTCACTTCGGAATTCAGATCCCGGAGGGAATCTAGAATTTCCTCAGATCCACGGAAGGTGGCATCATTGACGCCGACATGAGCCACGACCCGCAGTCTGGAGCACTTCGTGCCCCGTACCGCCGCACCAACCGCCTGCGTCACCTGAGGAACACCGCCACCAGGGATGCACCATGACGTTACACGGTCGCTTACACCCTCGCGGTCTGCCCTCTCCCGTAACGGGACCATCACACGACGGACATTGCTACTCCCTAACACTATGATCCCCCCCTTCCCACTCTGACGCCCCTTCCTAGGTGCCGGTTTCGGGGTAGGAGTAGGCACGTCAGGCACCTCGGAGTTTCCATCCGACAGCAACTGGTACCTGTTCGAGACGGGGACGGGATTTGCCTCAGCATCCCCCAAACCCCGTCTTAGAGTGACACTACCACCGTCCCTC
Organism: Ischnura elegans; assembly: GCF_921293095.1. Lineage (NCBI taxonomy): Eukaryota > Metazoa > Arthropoda > Insecta > Odonata > Coenagrionidae > Ischnura > Ischnura elegans. Next base: position 98,361,829 of record NC_060251.1, on the reverse strand, counting down.
CGAGACACGACCCTCCAAAACTCAGATTTACGGGGTGACGTGACCCCGTCATCGAGAGATGGACCTCGAGGAAGGCTCTCGATCGACCAGCCGCTATTTGCAATCGGGCGAACCCGTGCAGCCCCTGTGGCACGGCGACCTTTCGAAGAACCACCCCTCGGACCATTCCCCTCAGCGGTATCAGCCACCCTTTCAAACTGGGCCCGAAGTTCCCGCACCATCGTCTCCAACGCGGTAATGCGGTCTCCGAGAGCCTCGCATTCACCGGCGTTTTCAACTCCGGCAACGGGTGACCTATTCGAAGGCATCCTATCACTATCGCAACTTTGGATTTCAGAAAAGCTTACCTGACGGGAGATACGCTTAATAGATATTTGAGAGAGTAAAACAAACCGATAAACTTACTAGCTTGTCTCTTTTTAATTCGCAGGTATACACACACAAGCATTCGGAATGTACTCACGCACAGATACACTCGCCCATAATTGTTTTCAGCTCTCCAGGGGCCCTATGCTCGAAAGCGCACGAGCTCCTCCCTTACAGTCTTCGTTTCGTACGGTCCCATCCGTAGGGTCAGCGAGCGGAGGGGAAATCGGTATGCTCCAGTACCCTACGGATAGGCCCATGCGAGGGGAGCTGCTATACGTACGGCAAGAGTTGGCAACGTCGGGCCAAGAAGGCGTGCGGAAGACTTCAGCCAATCACAGCCTCCAAAATCCGTGATTCATTCATTTCCGCGAAACTTTGTTTTGAATTCTCCTTCCACCCTCACTAACAACGTAGCTGTAATCCCTTGGAGTAGAAATGCAGTTTGGCGAGTTTGTTCATTTTAAGAAGTAGTAGCCATACAAGCACAACGTGAAGAATGGCAAAACTAAATGAGGAGCAGAAGAATGTCCTGCTAGAATTTGTAGGTCAGTTGATTTTAAACATACACCTAGTGCTTTTTTTGTACTTAAATGCTAACGGATAATTAATTTCTTACGATATAAATATTTAATCTTAGAGGTAACGATAATATTGCGAAAGCAAAATTTACATCCAAATTTCCATTCCCCATTAACACCCCCATATGATGTATGCAGATGATATCAAGATCTATTATAACATCTGCAACAACGAGGACAATTTAATACTGAGCAATTGCATTTCTAGGAATTATGAATGGTGCAAATCTGATTTTATCGCACTGAATGCAAATAAGTGCAGTGTTATTTCCTTCATTTGGAGGAAACTGTCATAATTTTAGATATGTTATTGACAATGAAGCCATTCCAAAAGTCGCAAGTGTGAAAGACCTGGGCGTTTATTTTGACCAAGCTCTGTCTGAGGGTGTTTGGCAGGGGGTGATCAATTACCAGCATGCAGCAAGCAATTGGACTCCCACATGCACACCGCACAATCCAAAAAACGTCACGTATACTAAAAAATTATACTACCATTTGCTGTATGATTTTCTTTGATATGCATTGCTATGCTATGTTATATGATATGCTTTAGATGACGTTAAAGTTGAAGAAAATGAAGTAGGAAATCAGACTTACCACAACATGGTGAAATATTTACAAACGAATGGCGAAACTCCAGAAACAAATAATACTGATCAATTGCACATTATTGCATTCTACCGTGTAGCTACTTGAAAAGTTTATACAGCATAGCCATCAAGGTTCGCGACTCTCAAGCACATTCTCCCGGGGGTAGTAATGAAACATTTTCATTGCACATGTACACAAGAAAAAACTTTAAAGTTGTATTTTCGTGTACCTTGTACATGATTTTTTTAAATAAATTTATTAATACTACCAGCTCTGATTAATAATTTAAAACACTCACCCTCCACGGAGTCCAGCCACAGACTCTGGAGATTGACCTAACTTGATCCAATGATCCATCATGTTTTCGCAGATGGACCTAGCCACTTAACATATACATCGACTCTCTGACAATTGGTCCATGGCTGTGTACTCTTCTTCTCCTATATATATACTATCAAGGATAGCAACGTTGTCTCAATGGATAGGATTAATGGCGGCACTCGCTAGGATGACTCATTGCATATTTTTTTTCTCCATAGTTCTAGCCTTGCATTTATTTGCTCTAGGAATTACTGACCATTAGCAAGTTTTATAAATGAATAATCATGTATATTTTGCTTGTATGCGTAATATTTCTATGACCGTGCGGTGTGCATGTGGCGGTCCTCTTACATGCTGCATTTTGGTGATTGGTCACCCCCTGCCAAACACCCTTGAGGTGGCTCGCAGGGTATTATGTAAATGTAGATATGGTTGATAGGGACCACCGGCAAAAAACCTTAAAGCTGCGAACACCTGCATGAATAGTGCTTGCTTAACAGGAGCTCAAAACTTGAAATATAATATATTTCATGTAGATCTTGTTAGCAAATTAATTCGAATTAATTTGCTAACAAATTCTAAATTCTTAGGATTTCGAATCCCTGTATACAGACCTTTATGCTACCTACAAATAACTATATACCAAGCAGAACGCCTAGCTTCCAAATAACATTTTAATTTAGGCTTACTATAAACATTATAACCCTAAACAATTACCTTTGTTTCCACAGACAAAGCTGAAGATCGTGAGGGAGCCCTTAGGTAAGGGGTTAATTGAATAATTAGCTCGTGAGCTAATTCCTTCGGGAGACGATAAAGTTTTTTTCGCCATGTTTTCGCTGGTTCGTATACGAACTCGTCTAGTCCCGACCGCACGAGCTCCTTGTTCGTACGAATCGCCCTCCCCGACGACTGGAGCATACCAAATTCAGCCGCCGCACGGAATATGACTACGTCATTCGTATGAAACTCCCCTCCCGTATACGAACTGAAGTTCGAGCATAGGGCCCCAGGATGGTTTTTTTAAGAGAAAAAACTTCCCCTTAGCGGAAAAATCAAGAATGTAGGCTTAAATAATTTATTGATAAACATCTTGTTTGAGCATTAAGAGTCAGTATTGTTCCTTGTATGATCTTAGGTTTTCCCGGCGTATCGGTGCAGAAAAGTTTCTCGGGTTCCATTTCAGAATTCAGAAGATTCCCTAGGGATGGACAGGAAGTCGCTGCTCGAAACGTCGGGGGACATGGAGAACATCAACCCGAGAAACTTTTTTGCAGAATTGTACCTTGTTTTTGGACATGGTGCATGACATATACAGGTTTTATTGTATAATGTATGATATATATACCTGTATTTTAACTTATCAACTCTCAACAATCACCCCTATGCTTAAAATATTATTGTTTTAATGCCTCTTGAGTGCATGATACATGATAAAGGGATTCAGCATATCGATGCCTAAGTTCTAACAACACGTATCTTAAAATTTGGCTGGTCTTGGTTAATACTGCCGATAATGTAAATAAACAATAAAATTTAATCAAAAACATATCTTTGTTTACAAATGTATGCTTTTTTTCAGTTTCGTGTATTTTTTTGTTTTTGTTTTTTAATCCAATTAAAATTATATGCAATTCAAAAAATGAATCGTTTTTTGCTCTCCTGAAAAGTTGCTATTTTTGAGAGACGTGTTGTTAGAACTTATCCATCGATATGTGAAATAGGTATTCTATGTTGCTATGAGGACCGGATGGAGGATTTTATTGCTGGTTTCAACCCTGGAGATGATTCTATACATGTGGCTCGGACCAGTGGTCTGCACTAATCTCGTTTCCTTTATTATCCGGGCTCCACATCTCAGCCCACACGACGCGCCGCTCTCAATCCAATCGGCTTACGCACCACGTTATCTCCTCCCCTGTAAATCCTTATTGTTTTCCGTCTCGGCTTTCCCTTCCTTCCTTATTGAGTTCCCCACCTCATCATTTTCGTCCCCTTCAGGCAGCTCTGCCACCCCCAGGGGATATGCGGGTACGGATGGACCATGGAGCAGGAAAGAGTGGAAAGATGAATTTCATGGATTTTCTTCCGCTCGAGCCGGGGAGATATCATAGCTAGAGATACGTGAAAATCGCACTTTCATTTTTATTTTATCGCACTTTCAATAACAGTTTATCGCATTTTGTAGCGTCTATTTTTTATTTTCATAATGAGGTAGATGACGATAAAGTGTAGTGAAACACAGTTATATGACAAAATACAGAATATTTGAAATTATTATGTGATAGAACAATAATAAATTAAGGAATAAGGCATATAATGGCGGAGGTGTAGCTTGCCCGCGCCCACTTGTAGTTCGCGGCCACGTAGAGTCCCAGCACACCAGCAGCTGGCCAGTCGCTCACATGCTTTCAGCGGTGAGTGTCGGCGGAGCATTGAAACTGCACTCGGAACAAAATGTACGAATTTTGCCGTCGAAAAGGCAAATTTGCGAAAATATATCATAAAAGTCCAGTCATCGCATCTATGTTGCATTTATTTGCGCACATCGCATCTATATCGCATTTGCGATTTTCACGCATCTCTAACCATAACCGATTGACCGACGTTCAAGGAGGCCCGCACCGCACCGTGGCTGTTCCTTTTAACTTGTGACTTCGATTGATACTTTTTTGGAGACCTTTAATAGTCAATATCACAAAGGAACAACATTTTTCTTTATATTTGTGTTTTTTTATACATTTCACTTTATTTTCTAGCCTGAGTAACCGAAAAAATGTTCCTGACATGGAAATTGCTTACAGGAAAAACGGTTTTTTCTCGCCCCATAAACATTATAAAAGCGATATTTTTCATATTTTTCTTTTAGTGTATGGTGTAATTGTTCGATCTTGTGCCAAGTTGAATAGCCATATTCCGATTATTAAAGAAAATACAGAAGATTTTTTTGGGCGCGTATTTATGTAAAAATTGGGAAGAAAAGAGCATGTCGGGGAATGTCCTTGTCCACCTCATGCGTATTAGAGTTCATTACTACGTGGATCTGGGAGGGAGAGGGGAGACTGAGGGAAACCGATTGCAACGCGCCCCACTGAACCGCACTTTCGAATGCACCCTGGGTCTCACCCTGTAACCAAACTCATTGAATTATGATTTTTAATATTTATTTTTTGAGACTTTTAATTTTCAGTTTCAAGAATAAATATTTTTATTTTGAATTGTTTTTCGCGTATTTCATATATGCATTAACTCGAAGGACCGGACGACTTTTCTGTGTTATGAAGAGTAATTTCAAGAAGAACGATTTCTTTCGCTCCAAAAAACATTTTCAAAAAATGTTGTCCTATTTTTCTTTGAATTTTAGATGAAATGCGATCTTGAGCCAAGCTAAATAATTATATTCGCAGTGTTGACGAAAATAAAGCAGATTCACTTGGTGGTGAATTTATGTAAAACTCGGTATGACCTCTCCTGGACCAATTTGCCACGTCCTGGACCAGCGTCTTTTTGGTGACTTTTTGGCAAATTTCTACTGCCAAAAATTTAATATCAATTGCCGCTACAAAAGTAAATATTATGAAATCATTTTCGCACCTCCGGCCGTGATAGATCGAGAAGGATCAATGAAGTACAAAATGGCATTTTCAAATTGCACAATGCAAACAAATTAGTGGTTAAAATTACCGTTAGGGATTTTTTCTTGTTTTCCCTAAAAGTTTCCCATAACAACGCGCGTTGCCCATAACGCGCATCGTCCCTCGAGACTCACGTTATAACCGGATTTTAGTGCATTTCGTAAATGAGTCGGTTTGACCCCCTGGGGCCACACTGTTTACATTTTCGCCTTTGGAGCCCATTCATGGCATGTTATTCGGCTAGTTCGCTTCGGGTTTTGCTCACGAATTATGAGGCGAACGATGTTAGTAGTCTAAGGCAAGACAGCCATGGGGCTCAGTGGACGAAATTTGTTTTTCTCTTTTTTCCTCTTTTTTAGCTAACGGTCGTTGGTCCAAAGCGCGGAAGTTGATGCATATATTACCTCTGAGAGAGGCACATCCAGGTCTTGTTCTTGGGCTCTTTTGTTCAATTTACATGTATTAACTTCCATCGACAGCATATTTCTTGGAATTAAAAGTGGAAAATGACATCAGCAGTCAAAATGAAGCGATTCCTTGGTTATCTAATTGTGGCATGCCTTTTATGATGAGTCTTCCTCTCCATGCCCAGGATTGACATACTATTCAATCGGGCGGTTTATAAATTAATGCAAAGCAGTGTTTGTCCTGAAAAGATTCCAGCAAAATTGTACCTGAGAGTAAAGACTCATAATGCGACATTTACGCCCCATGACACTCACAAATGGAAGTGGCTTGGTAGATTACTAAATGAATTGTTTTTTAATGTGTAAAATCTTGATTGGTCCCAAGGACACTATTTACATTTACTATAGTTTGTTTACGACTTTCGTATCTTTCCTGCTTTCAGCTTCGATTTCTCTCTGTCATGACAATCCTCTGCACTCATTCCACTTGTTTCCATTGCTCCCTTAATTCCCTGTCTCCAATTCACTCTATGTCTTCCTCTTTCAGTTTTTTGTGAATTTTCAATCCAATAATTTCCTCTGGTGACATCCAATCTATTACATATGGCCGAACCAGAGTAATTACCTCCTTTCTGCCACGCCGACTACATCTAGGTATGGTATTTGGAGGAGGCGACCGACAGCTGATGTCATTTGCGCCATGAGGGAAGGGTAAGTAATCAAAGGAGGAGAGAAACCCGGAGTCGGCATTAGCCTTCTCTTAACGAAAGGCGCCAAGGGCAACACGGCTTAACGTCCCATCCGACGGACGGAGTGTTGCGCTTGAAATGTCCTACACACAACATTCAAGCAGGGATCGGGCAGTCTCTGAAAATTCTCTGCCATAGCCGGAAGCCAACGCTCTAGCCACCACATCAACCCGATCCCCTATATCTTCTTCCGATTCTATCATATTCATTACTGCATCATATCTGACGTTATCAAGTCTACTTTTTCTACAACTCCTTTTCATTTATTATCCCTCCAATTGGCAATAACCTATTCCTGTTCCTTCGTTATGTCCAAAACCTCTGCTCTGTATACTATCACACTTTCTACCATTGTTTTTTTATTCTTACTTTCGTTTTTCTGCCAGTACCTTGATTCCATACAATTGAATTTGGAGCTTCATTTCTTCCCTTCGTAATTATGATGCAGATCTCTTCGCGACTGCTTCCGCTTAAAGCCAGCATCACTCCTAAGTACTTTGCTCTTTATGCCCTCGTTTTAAAGTGGTAGATCTGTTCTATCTTCACTACCAATAACCAATTATTCTGCCTTGCATTTGTTAATAGTTAGCTCATGCCACTCATACGTATCACCTACCAACAATTACTCTTTTTTAATAAATTTTAACGACTAGTACTAATAAGAAGACTGTGATTTGAATATTAAAACATTAGGCGAGAGCACATCATTAAAGTTGGTATTGAAATAGCAATTTTTTACAATGCGCTTCTTTTTTAGTGGTATTTCATTACTTCCAATAACCTAGTACTTTGCCTTGTTTTTGTTAATAGTGTATATATATCCCATATTGCTCAAATGTATCCTTAAGTTTCCTAATCATGTAGCTCAGATCATCTTCGTCTTCCGAAATCATAATTATTTCATCTGCAAAGTTTAACTAATATAAAATACTTTCTCCCTCTCGTAGTCCTAAACAGCAACATTTTCTTGGCTGCCCTTGCAGGGCTGTGCCAAGGCAAATTTTCAAAATTGTGGGAGATAAACCACATCCCTGTCTTAAACCTTTTGTTGTTTTAATTTCATCTGTAAATTGGCATCCCATTTATATTATTTTGTTACTGTTTTCGGAACTACCTTTCGTCTGACTACTACCTATCGACCAATCTGGCATCGGTGTCCATATCGGGAGTAATCGAGACTTAATCCCGCCAATGCGGCTCTAGGGGTCATAGGAACGCGCAAGCTTTTCCACCGCGACAAGGTTGTAGCCCAAGGAAAAGGAGTTCTTCTATAGTAAACTTTTAAAAATTATGTTGATGAATGCTGCTAAATAATTTCCAAAATACTTGTAATTCAGCCTTTAAATTTGGAAAATTGTTTTATTTTGTATTTAATTTTTCACTATGTTAGTTCCAAATTGTTGATTTTTTAAATTATGCTGCTAAAAAAAAGTCTATCTATTGTTCCTAAGAGGTATAGCCACAGAATAATTAGTAAATTATTCATTCAAGTTTCCTTAGCGTGGAAAGAATATTATACTCGTTAGGATAAAATTCGTGCGTGCATTAAATCAGTACGATGGCCTTTGTCACTTAAAGTGATATCTTCTTTTTTCGGGCCCAGTAGAGCGAAACCATTTGGCGGCTTGACATTCAATTCAATCCCGGTCCTTTTATCGTTGATGAGCGGTTGTAAGGTTTCCGTAAAACAAACAAGAGAAGGTCGTTGAAGTGTGATATCATCTCTGTTTAACGTTGCCCGGCGACCATCCGCTGGAATGTCCCTCTTTCGCCCGCATGACGAGAAACCCTGTTATCTGTGTGTAGTACGACCGCTTCCCGTGGAGGTTTTCATTATTCATCTTTTTTTTATTCGTAATGGACTACGAACCCGCGTAATGGCTAAAAAAAATATAATCATCCTCTCGTATCCAGGTATTTTTTTACAGCAAGAGAGAAAAATGGATGAGAACTAGATAAAGGTCGATGCCATTTTTTAAACGATTCCCTCGACATTTATCGGTTTCAGAGATAAAAATATTTTTTGTTATCATCCATACCACTTCTAAGGAGTGAAAATTTACTGTTTCTACGATTGGAAAAATCACTTTTAAGGAATAACCACAACAAACAATGATCTGATTGGGAAACTCAATTTTTTACTTAGCTCCGGCACAATATTAAACAGTATTGAATCCGTGAATGAATGAGAGAAATAATTTCGCGAGTACAATAATTTATGCCTTTTATGGCTAATGGGTACCTATATGGTTTGCGTGAATATTACAAGTGTAGGATGTACCAGTTTTATAAGAACCAAAATTCGATTTTTCACCTTTATGTACCTACTATGATTTTCTCATTTGTAAATATTTTTTTGCGCCTAGAAATTTTCAGTAAGCCTTAAAGTGCAGGAACGTTTTTATACGCTTTGTACGCTGACTGCGGCATTTACCCAAAAGTATTATTTCTCCATAGATATCATGCACTCGGGCACTTCACCTCACTACAAAGATTGCTAGGGGGCATCGTGGTAGGGTGTAACTCCTGCAATAGGGGTCTCTTCTGCACCGGCTGGCGGCTTAAATCGAGTACTCCCGCAGTCTAAATTTAAAAAATCCTTTTGAAAAAAAAATAAAGAAAATGGTATCAAGTACGGTAAATTCATGCAAAATAATTGAAACGTTGGCATGGGAAATGTGGCAAGTCACTAAATGTGAATTTTGCAGGAGACGAATACAAAGAGGTTTGATAACATTTTGAAGCTTATATTTGTATAAAAACTTCTTCAATCGTACCAACTGGTACGATGCATTGTACCAATGGACTTTTTACCTTGTACGTGCCATAGGAATGTGCATATAATACCTTCTCGATGAAAAAATGAAATTTTGATTTATTTCTGACTTACTGCCTTTCCCATGCCAACGCTTCAACAACAACAACGCGATCATTTGTTCCGTTTCTCTAAGTGATCACTCGAGCGATCGCTTTTCGCGACCGGAGAAGTGATTGCTCAAGTGATCATTTTTCTGAATCACACGGTCCCTCCTGCCAATTCTTCACGCATCATTTCCGATATTACAGCTCGTTGTCGTAGGACCCGCATCACGAAAATATATAGCGTGTTTATTTTTACCTACGTCGTTCCCACGGTCGTCAAACGTTGCGCTGCAATCGCTCCATACGGGCATGCGTTCTGATTGGCTGATATGGGGTTTCAGTGACGGTTTCAGCGACGGAAAAATCGAGTGATGAAAAAAGTGACGGAAATCCTCATCATTGGATTGATCGCGGAAAACAATTGCCCGCGACGATCATTTCCAAATGATCACTCGAGTGATCGCTGGAGGGATCATTTGCTGGCTTTGTCCCCACTAGGATGCCTCGTTTTGCCACGTTTTTTTAAGGAGCGAATCGTAAAACCCCGAAAAAGTTGCGTATTTGGATGGGTAATACAAATATGATTTTTCAAATCGGTTAATATCTTCTGTTCGCCAATTAGCCTTAAAATTTCAAAATTTTTAGCGAAAAACGATAAAAACTATAATGTTTAAATTTGGTTCAAGTGAGCACTCTTTCTTTGCAATGGAGTGCAACTTTGGAGTTCAACTAATATTTTAGACCAAATACGTCAGCTGTTGTGTTTTTAGTTAACGAGAAAATGACCTTTTATCGTTTCCCCTAAAGCAATTTTGTGGGGGTAGGCCACCCGCAACACTCATTTTACGCTGTGCATGCATAAAAGGATGCGAAATAGAGATATTTTCAGTAAAAAACGTGGAAATCATGCCTGAAAATTTCAAGGGTAGGACCAATTATTGGATGTTCCCTAATTATGCCATATATTGTCACCTCGAGAGGAGCAAAAAAGGTCAATTTAGTGTTTACGTAGTACATAGTAGTTTTTCGTAGTATTAGTAGTTTTATAGATCTTTCCATTCTTTTCTTTTTCTTTCATCTGGTGAAAAGTATCTGGCATTTCCCACCTAATATGACCTTTTCGCTATATTTTTCCTCTCATACATTTGTTTTTTTTACGCCATTTATGCATGTTTCACTGAAGCATTATCGATTATTTACATGACTAACCGTCTTACTTGTGGCAACTTAAAATCAACCGCGAGTTTTTGAAGAGAATATCTTCTAACCAATCTGGGTAATTCAATTTTCACGGGTGAGACAGTGTGAAAAAACTGATATAGTTGAATACAGTATCTCAAGTGTTCTTTTATCATCATCTTAATAAAATTGTTGTTTAATTTTTTCGAAAAAAAAATTCATTTTTATACTATTTTTTAGAATAAATTAAGGACGTTATCTCCCTAACAGTTTTAAAAGCGCTTGAAAAATATAATCTGCTTCCACTTTTCATGCTTTTAATATGTATTTTAACCGACTTCAATACAACTTTTCTCTTGACAGCATCTTCAGGAGAAATGTGTGTGCACAAGTTTATGCATAGAGACGGATTACGGGGATAGCAGGAGGTGGTTGGCCATTAGTCATCTCCTAAATGGCTGATGAAAAGGGAAAAGGATAGACGTATATTTACAACTAAAACTTTAAAACACAGAATTTGCTTACATAAAGGTTACCCTTACTGGCTTAAATATGTGAAAATAGTTTAATATTTAATACAATTGAACCACTTAGTATCATTTCCACATACTTTTATTTCGACCTACCAATCTAGATTTCAGCACCTAATGCCATTTTCAAGGGGCATGATTCTAGGATGACAGCCTATGTAATATAAGTCTACACCTACCCCTCGCCCATTGAAACGTTACAAAGGGCCATAATCCAAGAATCATGTTCCTTGAGCCTAAAGTTTCAACACATAATGCAGGTCGGTCGAAAAACCATATGTGCGAATAACACTAAGTGATTTCATTATGCTAAGTATTTACTGATATATTTCAAGATAGTTCATGCATGGCTCCACACACTCTCGCCTGAAATAGCAGTTTTATAAATAATATAAAATCGATTTTTTTTCAACCTTTCAAAGTACACAATGCCGATTTTTTCGGTAAGAATCATAGTATGAAGTCGATCCATCGCTTTGTGAAAAGATAAATCGAATCGTAAAAAAATGACAGACCCCGAATTCACCGCCGTTAAAGTGCGCCGAGTAAATGGGAAAGTAACTAGCTTTTTTTCTCTCGACCTCTCTTACATGAAAGGCCTTTTTTTTGGGAGAATGAGTATCCCATCTCGTTCCACTCTCATTAAATTTTCCTCTTTACAAGGCAAACAATCATGGCAGGCGATCGTAATTTGGTATACCAGTAGACCGGCTGCTGCTGGCTGTATAAAATTATGCTTTTCCTTTTTTTTAATATTCCGTTTTAATTGAGATAAAAGGGAGTAATATTCTCCCTTGACAACGGACGGCGGAAAATTTCCGCCAACACGAATTCGGAGATGCGGTTGTGTTTGCAGTCAATTATTCTCTCGCACCACTTTTATTTCTATTAGCCACTCCTACTTTGCAAATTTAGCTGAGAGGAAATCAAATGAGCTCTTTCCCTGTTGGAGATAAAATCAAAGTATGGGAACGAATATAACGTATAAAAAAATGTACATTTCTCTTGAAAATTTGTTGAGAGTTTAGAGAGAGGTCAAAGGAATAAAAGCTTGTCTGGCCAACATTCCACATAATTATATTAATGGACAAAGGCAAATTGAAAACTACCAATATTCCCGTTTCCTGCTTTCTCTTGATGCACTTGAAATATATAATAATAATTGAAATTCCAATTTTAAAAATTTTAGTATCTTTGACTAGTAAATTTGTTTATTATATATACTTGAGCTCTCATATTTACCGGAAAATGCTGATAAAGAGCTAAGTTTTTCACGCCCCCCTTCCTGTGTGGGCATTGGGTTTTTTCGCTGAAGGATATTACACCCTAATCCTCATGTTTTTTTCCCACAAACAGAAATCTTTTTTACACAAAATTTTCACACATACTTGTTTATCTTTTTTGACATTTCACAAATAGTGTATGTTATATATATATTTTTTATTTTAAAGGTTTATATACCATTTTTTAATATGTTTGCATTGACGCTATCGAGGGGTTAGGAGGAAGAGGGGACTTTTTAGTCTCAACCTCGCCCGAATAAAGGCGTATTATTATTATTAAAATTATACATTTAATATTCTTTTTTACTCTGAAAAAAATTATTTTCATTTTTGTCATTTTTAGATGCTTTGCGGGATCAAAAGATGACGTCCGATTTTGATAATTCTTTTTTTGTTTTTCTTGTACTAAAGCATCGCAAATTTTCCGCGCTGGAGCGACACGAGTTTTGCAACTTGAATTTTTTTGCACCACCCGACTCAGCAATGAGGAACTTGCATGGGTCGTAGATTGCTCTAAAAACTATTTTGAATAAGTCAAATGGATACATTAGCTCGCAAAAATACCTTCAGTTTCTCCATTCAACATCAAAAGAAATAAAAAAATTGCATTTAAAATCGAGAAAAATTTCTCTGAGCCGACCACTGCGCGAAGACACCCGAGCGTTGCCGAGGCCAGGCGTGACGTCATAGGTGCCTAAACAACCGTAGGGAGTAGGGAAATAAGGTTAGCGCATGGTGTAAAATTTGTTTTGAGGGAGTATTTAGCCGCTCATAGTCACTTTATTTTGTGCTGTTATTCTTGGGCAAGTTTTCTTATTGCTATTGTGCCTAGATTATTACTTGGGATATTAATAATGCGGCATCGGGATGATGAAGTACAAGCGTTTCACTTCGTGTGTTTTGGTTATCAGAAAAATGGATGATAACGTTGCCACTCGTTCGAATAGTACACCTGAAATTCATCTACGTCTACATAATACCCCGCAAGCCGCCTAAAAGGCGTGTGGCATGGGGTGTTAGGACACCAGCCTTTTTTTAGGACGACCCTCATGGAATTTGTTAAGACAAATTATTGCTATACGTCGGCGGCAAATCGAGTTGTAAAAGAAACTTGTATTACTGGAGGATAACGATCGTAAGCTGTGCTGTTGACATTAGAGTAAGCTGTGCTGTTGAATTTGGCAACGCCGAATTAACGGAGAAGGTATCCGTCCTACGGTACGAATTCACAGCAAAACAGTCTGCACACAATCCACATGTGAGATCGCGAATCGGTTCCGCTGCCAACACACACACAAGCTACAACCTATTTCAATAATATAGGTAAATCCATAAACAATATACTAGCATATACCATAAAAATATAGTGGGAAATAGGCAAATACTCTTATCAAAAACTGGATGTCACTGTCACATTCTTATATTCATCACGTACAACTTACAATTACAGAACTCGTTATGATGAAAACAACTATTTATTCACTGATTTAAACCCTTAAATTAGCCCACACAAGTGACACAGGTGACTTAACTCACTACTATTCGTTGAAATAATGGAATAACAAACTTCACTCACAGTTTTTATTTCAATAGCGTGATCGTGAAATGTCATATCTACGGTGAACAACGGAGATAAGCACGCCACTGACAATTTTTACACTGCTGTTAGACATTTATCGATAGCGTAAAAGCACTTTTTACAATTCAATCACGATGGAATACTGATAACTCTTGGCCGATATTTTTCAACCTTGTCAAACTTTGTGCATTACAACCACTGGCACTGTGATTATTAGCAGTAGCTTAACGGGAGATGTCACGTTGAAAATAACACTATTTTGGCACAAAAATGTTCCTAGATGTCTCCAATCAGCGAGCAAAAGTTGCATTGACTGGAATTCACCCCTTAATACAAGCACAGACAGTCCTAAACGACGAATTCTCCGGTACCTACGAATAAACGGATGAAGTGATTGTATATAAAAGCTAAGCGGACATTAGTAAACATCAAAATCGTTCTAATTACATACTTAAATGAATGATATGCCGTCGATAAAATCAACTTACAATTAACGTATCCCCCTTCCAATGGCCGTGGCTCAGACTCCTACAACGATGTTATTTAGGTATTATCAAATTTTTGGTTTAACTGCTCCAGTTTTATATTTTATGCCCTTACTCAGATATTAATATTATAAATAATGCAAAATACGAGGGTTTCCAAGCCTCTATCGTCGGATATTTATCTTTAAATATAAAATAATCAACACGTCTAACAAACGAAGCTCTCACAACTGCTGGCAACTATTACAAACAATCACAACAATAACTTCGCGTGATGTTTAGGCACCTTTGACGTCATCGAGGCTTCGTCGGCAGTGGCTCGGGGGGTGAGGGAGTTTTTCCCGCGCTGTAAAATTCGCTATATTTATCATTAAATATCTCGCGAAGGAAAACTCAGATTTACATGCGGTTTTCTTTGTTGTATTCAGAAAATAATTTTCTGTCCGCCTATGAAATAAAAAAAATTCATGCAAGTTCCCCATCGGCTGTTGAAACTGGTGCGGGAGGCTAAGAGAGTAAAAGAAGAAGTATTTGAAAAG